>NC_090826.1:100816014-101419711 GCF_028021215.1 Eschrichtius robustus
CCTAAGTGTTTCTATTTGTATTCTTCCTCCCTGTCTTTTTCCTTCTTTATTTCCCCTTCAGCCTGGAGAGAAAGAAGCACTGCTCTAAAGTCAGACTGGGCTCATTCAATGTCCATCTCTACTGGTTTTAATCTCTCCCAGCCTCTGTTTCCTCATCTGTAAAATGGGTACAGTAATAGTATCTTCCTCATAGGGTCATTGTGAGATTTAAACGAGATCACGTGCATCAAAAGTGCTAAGGACAAAAATAAAATAAAATAAAAATATATATATAATAAATTAACTAAAAAAGTGCTAAGGACAGTGCCTAGAATGTAGTAAGCCATATAATAAATATTTGCTATTTTTATTAGAATTATCTAGCTCTGCCCAATATGATTTTGGACATCTCCTACTTCTGAAATTTGTTTAGTGGGCAGAACACGTGCAAACCATGAACACTAATAAACAGAGATAGCTTTAACTTTATCATTACAAACTAGGAACCACCTTACTAGTAGAAATAATATAACTATTTCATATATAGCTAGGTGTCTCTGTATCTCAAGACATAATACATACTATATCAAAGATCTCACATCTCCAAGTTTTTCTGTCAACACTCATTTGCTTGCTACTTGTTCAGTTGTTTTGTCATTACTGTCACCAGCCAGCTGGTGAACAGGAGCAAGCTCCAAAGGAATGAGAAGAAATTCATGGAAGAAAAATGTTCAACTGAGAACATGCTATGCTTTTGCAAAGTTTTCTTGGAAACTGGGGGAAAGAAGTCCATTACTCAGTATTAGGTGCGAAACATCTTCATTGAGGTATCAGAGGAGACCAGTATTCCATGGGTACCTGGTTTGGGAAACCCTATTGGCCAGTCACCCAGCAGCCTCTGGGAGAGCAAATAGCTATGGAATTTGGCTTCAGAAACACACCCAGTGACCTGGCACTGTGCAGGGCCCGTGGCTTCTAGCCTGGGCTGGGGAAGTGGGCATCGCTGGGTGCTCAGACACCAGGCAGACATCTCAGCTGAGCACCAGTGCCAGAATGACCACAGAGCACACCCACCCACATTTCTACTTGTGTGACCTTGAGCAAGTTACTTAACTTCTCCAAACATTGTTCTCCTCTTTTATTTAATGGGGATTCTAATTATCCCTACTTCACAGAATCATTGTGAATATTAAATAAACTAAGGCTTTGAGCACAGTGCCCAATACATGGTGAATGTTCCCAAAAGTAAGCTGCTATTATTTCTCCCTGTTTTGTTTTGTTTGTGTTTGTCTGTTTGTTTGTGTGTTTGGTGGAGGATAATAGTTTACTGGGTACAGGATGGACCCAAAGCTTGGCCATCTGAGGCAGGGAAAGGGGACACAGGACCAGAGGGCAAAGCACCTGAGAGAACTCAGGCCCCTTCTTTCCTGGGAAGTTAAGGTCCCCTGAATGTCATCAAGGCACGACCTGCTTGTCACCTTAAGTGAGATTGTCTGACAGGGGTGATGGCTCATGGCCTCCCTCTCTTTCTGGAAAATGGTAAGCTATTAATTAGCAACCCAGGGCTTTCTTATCACCCCAGTGACGCTTCTTTCTCCAGAGACAGAGCCCTGGTGCCCCGGTGCCCCCTCCTCTTCTCTCCACCCATAGTGTTAGGATTTATCAGCAGTCCTCATCGCTTGCTATTGTTCCCATTTTTCTAATGGGCCTCCATGTCAGGAAGATCCATTTTATAATAGTAACAGACATTCTCGCTAACAGATTGTAATTGAAAAGATAAACTGGGGAGAGGAAGTGAAAAGAAAGGACCATTTTCCCTGCTCCCCTCAAAGCTGGAGAAGGCTGGCTTCAGGGTCTGGGGCTGCTGATGCACCCTCAGAAACGGGCAATGCCAGGCTCTGCAGAGCAGGAGCTGCCTTGGCCAAGGAGCTGCCATTCAGACACAGGTGGGGAGATAGACCAGCACAACCCAGAGACCAACCAGCAAGAAACTCAGAGGCCCCAAAGCCTGGAAGGAGCAGCGGGTAGTCTGGGAAGGGAAAAAGACTCTGGGCAGAAACATTAATACTAATACTAGTAATATTATTTGTTATTTATTTCTACATGGTAAGCACTGTGGCCCTCAGTGATCTCATTTAACCTTTACATCCTCACTAAGAAATTCACCTCTCAGAGATAAATTAACTAAGTTTAGAGATGTTAACAAAATAACTAGTTCAAGTGTACCTCAGTTAAGTGGAAGAGCTGGTATTTGAACCTGGGCTTTCTGATGCCAAAGCCCAGGTTCTTGAGCCAGGCCCTTGAGGGGTCTGGAGGCTGAGCTGAAGAACTACAGAGAAGCCTGGGCAGAGACGCTAGAGAGGTACTTCTTCACTGTAATCAGGAGAGGGTGGGGACCATAATCTACTTTTTGGCCTGACTGCTCTGAACCTGGGCAGAGCCCCGGGGACTAGGATTATGACCAGCCTCCTCATCCTCTATTTCTTTCTCCTTCCCTGGAAGATGCAGACACTATAGCCACCAGACAAATAACCAACAGCCCCTGGAAAAGCCGCATTCAGAGATGTACCTGAGAAATACCTGAGTGTGTGTGTATGTGTTGGGGCAACAGGGGCTCTTCTGTTCTGAGGCTCACAGACGTCCTCCATTAATAATAAGCTCTGCTGTGGCTTGTAAATTTATTAGGAGAACCTAGTATAATTAAAATTTAGGGTTGGGGGGAGGGGGAGCAGAAAGCCTTTGCTTCCTTTCCTTCTTTCAGAGATCCCGGCGGAACTACCAACGGGGATAATTAGCAGAGTCCAGACAGAGAAGGAATTAATGCTCTTGGAAAAGCTGTGATGAGGAGAGACAATGCTGGGTTAATTACGGCCGCACCAAGCTTTATGACTGGGAGCCTGTTTCCACCATCATTAGGGGATTCAGGGATAAATCGGAGACTAATGTGGAGTGTTAGAGCTAACAGAGCATTGGCGTTAATTTAGCAATTATTAGTATTATTTTGGCAGATGGTAACTGTGCCTTTCTGCCTGATTGGTCAGGGCATGTGGCCCCTCTGAATGCGGCAATCAAGCCTGGGGTGATGGGGGGAGAGGCAGACAGAAAGCTGCATTCTTTTCCCTCTACTCCCCTCTCCCTGTCTATACCTGCAACTAGTGAGAAGAGAGGTCTGCCTGGGTCCTCGTGGAGCGAGAAAAACAGTTCAGCGCCCCGCACAGAGAGAAGGGAGGGATGAGGTAGTGTCATACACCTGGAGCATCCAGGGCTGGATGCCCTGCTCACTTCTACTTTCAGCCCCTCTGCTTTCAGTTCAAGTGTGGCTGAGTCCTTCCATTTTTAGAGGCTTCTTTTCCTAAGCTGGACCAGCAGGGCAGGGGTGCCACTTAGCTGGGTCAGGACTTTCTCTTAGCCTGCTGTGCCCCGCTCCAGACAGCCCTACAGAGACCAAGGAAACCTGGCCTGACCCACATGCCTCAGTCTTAGTCCTCCTTATTTTCAGTCATATATCATATCCCAACTCCGTGAACAGGGAGGACAGAGTAACATTAGGACAGTTAGAAGAGAACACATCTTTTGTACAGAGCTTGGAGGGATGGAGCATTCTGGATCTACCATCCCCACTCTTGAAGTTTTCACACAGAGAGAATAGAACTTCTAGAACTGTAAATCCAAGGGCTCTACAACCCCTAGATACTGGACCCTGGTTCTAGAATTGTAAAGCCCAAGACACACCATAGTATCCGAATAGCATCACCATGGGTTCTAAAGGATTGTGCATTGCACCTTTCCCCAAAGAAGGCAAAATCTGCAGAATTCCTTCCTTCCATCAAGGAGTGAGGGAGTGACTCACTCAGTTATAGAAACAGGACTTTTGTATTTTGATGAAATGCTGTGCATTTAATTTGGCATCACAAGCAGGAAAAATACCTGTGCTGCAAAAGGCCAACTTTAAAGCCAGGTGGCTGAATCACAGAACATCTCCAGAGTCATTAGAAAAGTGAACAAACATCACATACATCTCATGGCCATAGGTAAGCCAGAGAATAACCATTCCTGCCTACCAGTCTGGGAGGAGCAGGGCAGCTCAGGCTCTCTCAACAGATTCCCGCATTTTCTGGAACAACTCTGTACTTCTGCTTACTACCTTGAGAACCATACAACCAGAACCCATGCTACCCACACTTAACTCTCTGCAACTTGGCTCATGGAAAAAGTTTATTCACCTCCATAAGGCAAATGACATAAAGAAAGGTGATGAACTGCCTGCCAGTTTCCCCTGGGGTGGGGGTGTGGGGGTGGATATTAAGAAGGAGAGCAGACCCTTTACCTTTAGAGGTTTTTTTTAATAAAAAAAAAAAGATGGGACTTGCTTTCAGCTTGGACAGTTTGTGTAGAGATGTTTCCAAGTCAGGGTCTGATTGAGATTTCCTGTGCCATTCCTAGCACAGACCTTGGCATATAGGAGTGTCCCAGTAAATGATAGCAGAGTCTGAATCTCAGTTGTTTCATCTCAGGGTGTTACTAGAAATCCCATGAGCTAGAGACTTAGAAAAGGAGGAAGGCAGGGGAAAACATACAACGGTAAAGGGAACTGGGCATGCTCTTGTCACTTGCATTTTTCATGAAACTGCAAATGAAAAGATGCAGCATTTCTCTGACTGGAGAATCTGGACCCAGACAGTGGCTCTGGGATGCAGGGAGTAGGCTGGGAGGTGTGATACCTGGGGGCCCTGGTCCCGAATACCACAGCATCTCCCCAGACCCCGTGCTCCCCTAAACCTCCAAGATCCCAAAGCCACACTCAACCATTTTCTTTCTTCTGCTATGATCAAGGGTCTCCTTCGGCCTTCCCCATCCCTTTCAGCCCTCCCCCACCCCAGCTTGGCCCCAGGGCTTACTGAGGCTTGTGATTCAGCAGCCAAAGTTAAAGTTCCCCAAGGCTGACAACTCAACCTCATTTTCCGAAGCAGCCTGCTGGAAAGGCATACTGATTCATCTGGGCCTGCTGGCTCTCACCCCTCAGCCTTCTCTCACCCGCAGCCTGGCCATCCAGGTACCTGTCATTCCAGGCTATGCGGCATCCCTCTGGAGTCAGAACACCAGTGCCTCCCTGTATCAGGATGTGCTACACACATATGCCAGCCACCCCCCTACCCCACTCCTAGCATTTCTGCCCTAAACAGACAGGAGAAACAGCCTCCATCCCCGGCGGAACTCGACAGGTGTGTTCTGACCTTGAATTAGCCCCTTTAGGATCGGAGGGGTCAGAACCAGCATTAAGGGCCCCACTGGAGATGGATCACTGGAAGAAAGGATGGAAGGAGCTGGGGAGGCAGGCAGGAAGAGACACCCTGACTTGGGGAAAATTGTGTGTCTGTTGGATATAGGGAGCTGGGTGGTGTAGGTGGTGATGGCACGGAGAACCAAAGTCTGATAGTACTTGCTGGGCCTAATTTGCTCAGAGATTCTTCAAGAAGAATCAACCTCTTCAACCTCCATCACTGTACCACCCTCTAAAAGTTCTTCTGCATGTCTAACCTCAGTCCCTTCTACTGCAGTAATCGACCCATTGATTAAACACTGCCAGGGCGGGGGAGAGAGAGAGAGAGAGAGGGAGTAGCGCCCCCCTACAACCCACACAGGGCCGAGGTGGGCTCCACGCGCCCCGAGGCTGGACACAGCTCCACCTCACGCACACAAGCCTCCCCTGGCCCACTACCCTCTTCTCTCTCCCCCATCCCCCAGCGGCACTGCTCCTAACCTAGGACCTATCTATATCTCTGACCTTTAACCTCAAGTGAAGACAGGGCCCTGGAACCTGCGGCCTCTGGGGAGCTTACCCCACCGGTACCTCCTCCAAGAACCGCGGCTCCAGTCGCGGCTTCTGGTCCCAGAAGAAGCGCGTGGACACGAAATTCCCGCCTCTCGAGGCCCCCTCCTCGCTTTCCCGCGAGGCGGGTGCGCAGCCGCGGGGCGACCCCAGCGTACCTCTAGGCCCAGCGCCACTGGGGTCAGGGTCGGGGTACAAGGAGGGGTGCAGGCTGCGGAGCCAAAGGAACCCCGGCGCCTTGGTCCCTGCAGGATCTCCCCACCCCCACTCCGCATTCTCTCGAGGCTTCGCACTGCTCCCAGCCTCTCCCCGCGCAGACGGAACGCGACCCGGCACTCCCTTCCGCCCAGGACCCTCCAGACGTCGGGATCCGGACAAAGAAGCCCGGCTGCAGCGGGCGAGCGCGGCCGCGCGGCGCCG
The DNA here is from genome assembly GCF_028021215.1 of Eschrichtius robustus. Taxonomy (NCBI): domain Eukaryota; kingdom Metazoa; phylum Chordata; class Mammalia; order Artiodactyla; family Eschrichtiidae; genus Eschrichtius; species Eschrichtius robustus. The sequence goes on from NC_090826.1 coordinate 100,822,244, forward strand.
GTGAGGCAGGTAAATACCCGCCGCCGGCCGGCCGCCAAGCTGCCCACCCACCCGCGGCTCCGGCCGCCAGGGCGCGACACGCCATTCCCGCTGTCGCGACTCCCGGGAGACGCCGCAGCTGTGCGCCGGGCCCGGGCCCCGCGGGGCTCGGGCTCCGGACTCACCGGCTCCGGCGAGCTCGACCGGCGCGGGCTCCCGCCTGGGCTCGGCGACCGCCTGGGACTGCGTCCGGCGCAGGGTCCGCACCGTTCGGGCAGGAGGCGCCCGCTTGGCAAAGTGGGCAAGAGGCACCGGCTCAGTCGCGCACCGGCCCCGAGCCCGAGTGAGTCAGAGAGAGACCGAGGGAGCAAGTTATAGGGGCGGGGGGTAGGGGGCAGGGTGCCGAGACACCCTCCCCCACCCCGCCCCCCGCCCCCCAGCGGAGACGCAGAAAGCCACTCGCAGCCGGAGACACCCGGACACAAAGACCTCGTGCCAGCCGCAGATCCAAGTTTCTCCCTGAGAGACCCAGGGGGGCTCGGGCCGCTTTCCCCAGAGAACAGATAAACTGACGGACAGACCGACAGACGCACCCAGGGACGTCGACACCCCCGAAGAGACGAGTTACTTCCTCAGCCGGGATGTCCCTGGTCTCCTGCCCGCTCCATAGACCCCTCCCCTGGCAGATCGCCCTCAGGGAGAGCAGAGAAACAGGAGGGAAACTGAGGCCCCTTGGGGCGCCGCGTCCCGGGAGCCCGGCTTTCCGCGGGGGCCCCGCAGAGTCACACAGGAGGGGGCAGTGGGATTCTCTCACTACCGGGTCCCCTTCACGTCTCTCTGCTTGCCCTGCAGGCGATGGGCCAGGGCACCGGCCGAGGCTGGATCCGAATCCAGAATCCTGAGCCGGAGTTCTCCATCTAGGTTCCGGGGTTCCCGGGGTTGGGGCTTTGGGGAGCGGGGACAGCCAGGGCGAGAATCCGGGAAGGGAGGGGGCCTCGGCTTTTCTGTTACCTGCGTCGGCAGCGCTCGGACTCCGCTCTGGGGGCTCTAGCTCGAAGCTCCGACAAGTCTCCACGTCCAGCCCGAGAGGGGGCGGCCGGGCCCGGCACAGCGAGGCCAGGACCGCGAGCGCCGCCTGGCACCGAGGCTCCCCGGTCTCCCACACCCCGTTCATGCCCTGGACACCCCAGCCCTCCAAGCAGCCGCCCGAAACCGCGCCGCGGCCGGACTGGGGCGGGGCAAGGCGGCCCCAAGAAGACCCTCCCCGCAGCGGCCCCCTCGGGCTCCGTTCGGCTTTTAATCACTTCCCCGCAGGGTCTCCGCCCCTCACGTGGCATCCCGCAGCAGCTGGCAAGTCTGGCGCCTCACGGCCGCCCCCTCTACACCCAGCGACCAGTCTGAGTCCGGGCGGTTCAAGGCGGGGGAGCCAGGTTGTTCCGCATCCTGGAGGGTGCAAGACTCAGGAAAGAGCTGGGATCTGGCTCCCCATTCACGGCCTGGTGTGACCTTGGGCCTCTCTGAGCCTCAATTTTTCCTCTCTGTAAAAGGGGTATAATGATTACGAGTGTTTCACGGGTTGCCTGGGGATATAAAGAGAGTGTTTGTGAAAACACTTGGTAAATTGCCACATGCCACACAAGTGGCAACGAAATAGACAAACCTATTACAGAAAAAAGGATGACCCCGCTGGGGGTGGGAGGACCTTGGCCAAGGTTCCTGATGGGAGAAATTAGTCAGACTTACCCCGAGTCGCAGCTTCGAAGGCAGAAAACCCTAAGACTGCGGGGCGATGCGAACTGCAAAAAGACTTTCTGAGCCCCGCAATCCTGAGGTCCGCGGTACCCGCACGTTGCTATGGCGACGGGAGGCAGCGGCCGTCTCTCTCCATGGCAACGGGAAGGGAAAGTTTCTGGCGAATCGGAATGGGGGGCGTTTCAAGAGGGCTCTCAGTTCCCGCCAGACCCATCTCTCCGCATCCGTGCAACAACGCTGATGTTACGCTTGCTATTAAGCGTAACAAGGTCCAGGAAGACCGAAAACTAAACGGGAGGATTGAGGCTAGACAGGGCAGAACAATTCCCTCCAGGAATCGTGGCGTGAGGTCCAGGAGCAGATTGACTGAGGGGCTCCTAGGCGCCTCACTCAGCCTGGAGGTCTGTGGAGAGCCACCGGGTCGCGGCCCTAAGGGGGCCCTGTCACTAAAGTCTTGCGTTATCGGCTGGTCGGTGGGTAGGCCTCTTCCTCTGTGGGGTTCACCCGAAACCCCAGGCTGAGGTCCCTTTGCCTTCCCGGAGCTGGGAAGGAAACTTTAGCTGGAGCCTCTGGAAGCCACGGGGCTGGTGTGTACCGGGTGGCGGGTGGAGGAGGAGGGTCTTTCCTCCTAATTAACACGCTAATTGGAAGTGGCTCGGGAGGTGACTCACGTTCCGGAGGCAGGAGATTCGGAGCCCCAGCTCCTGGCGGTCTCCATCGTGCTCCATCTGCACCAGCCGCGCTAGCCGACACTTGACAGCCCTGGGCATGCCCTGGGTACAGAGGGTCAAGCCAAGGCCTAAGAGGACCCTGACCTAACTGGGCGGTTTTTCCTCTCCCCCTGCGCTTCCTAGCTCTGTCCATGGTGCTGAAGACCCAGTTGGTGCGACCGTCGCGTGGGCACCCCGTTAGGGAGGGGGTGTGGGGCGGCCAATTGCGGTGGGTTCGAAGCTTCCACCCTGACTTCAGGAGCTTGCGACAGGGGAGGACTAGGAACTCAGGCAGGAGGGACTGAGCAGGCGTGATCCCAGCCACACAATGCAATCCAGGCCGCCTTCCTGGGGGAGGTGCTCAGTTGCTGTTCCAAGAACAGGTGAGGCTGTGGAGTCCCCATTCTCCTCCCAGTGCTTTTAGAACCCACCTGAGGAGCCCAGAGGCCCCATCACTTTTCCCTCCACCACCCGATGCAGAGCTCAGTAGCTGGGAGAGACTGGAGTTCAGAGGCCCCTTGTCACACGCTCATTAGCAGTTTCCGAGGGGGTTGGTTTGTGTTTATGTAAAACAACAAATGGAGAAGAACCGCTCTCTGCCCATGTTTATGGCAACTCTGTCACTCCGCGACGATTTCTCCCTCCCCCTCTCGAATTCCCGGGGAAATTTGCAGAAAAAAGCGCCTTGTGTTGCCTTTGCAGAAAATGAAAAAACACAGGTCTGTTCCAAGGGCCCAGGCCCGTGATGCAGGGAAATCAATATTTTGCTTTACAACGAGTGGGGGAATTTGCATCTAAACTGAAGGCAAAGGAGCCTGTTCGGAGCAGAGCAGGCGGTAGGAACCGAGAATTAACAGATAATTTCTCATTGTTCCCGGATTCTGCCTCCACACTCGGCAGGCGGTTCTGCAGCGTCTCTGGCGCCCCGGCAGCAGCTCCGGACCTGGCATTTCTCATCCGAACGGGGAGAAAAAGGTTGTGCTCTGACAGGGCTGCGGAAAGGGGCTGGGGCTCCCCAGTCAATAACCACTGAATTTGGATTGTGCAAGTGACTGTGTGTGTGTGTGTGTGTGTGTGTGTGTGTATGAGAGAGAGAAACAAGAGAGACAGAGACCGAGATAGAGATAGGAGACAGAGACACCTGGAGAGGCAGAGAATGAGAGAGACATACAAAGAGACAAATACAGGAGATAGATTCAGAGAGCAGAGAGAGAGACAGAACAGGCATGCATATAAAGGGATGTATAAAGGGACACTCATTCAGAAAGAGAGATAAAAGAGAAAGGTAGCTTTTCTTACATTGAGAAAAAAGCCCTGCGTTAGTGGTCATTTTTCTGCCCTCTCCCCCACAGTTAATTGCTGATACTTGTGGTCACATAACCAGCCACAAAGCAGAAAAAAAATCCTCATGTAAAGATGGGACCCTTTCCTCTCTAGAACCCCTTTCCCTTACAAGCCCACTCCCAAAACACATCCATCCTTCTTCCCATATGAAGAGACCAAATTCAGACTCCCAGGGTCCATCCTACTCAGACCTGGGGAGGGAAGGAGAGAGAAGAAGTGAAATTGTTGCCCCTCAATGCTACCTCTCACAGGAAGACCATTCTGAGTTTTATTTAGGGGTGGGGAAGAGAAGGAGGAGAGGAGACAGCCAGCATGGCATAGGCAAACAAGGGCACAGGAGGCTGGGTTCCACGACTGGTGCACCAAAGCAGCCCTGGGGCAGTCACCTCCCCTGCCAGGGCCTCCGTTTCCTTATTGACAAGACAATGAAGTGGGATGAGGAGCTCTTTGAGTCTCCTTCCAGCAACCACACTCTAGGATTTTACAGGAGGGGAAAGGAGGAAGCTGAGCAGGGAAAGGAAGGAGGGAGTGAAGAGCAGGTTTTTCTGGCTCTCAAGAGAAGAGTGTGTCACAGATGTTCAGACTCACTTTGGGCTTCTCCTCCCTCATTACTCTCATCTCCTGTACAGTCATGGCTGGAGCATTCTGAGCCTGGAGCCCCCGAGGCCAGACTGCTCAGAAGCAGGAGAGGGGGCTGGGGGTGAGGCGAGAGGAAGAACGAGAAGAGGTCTGAGGCAAAAATCAGCGGCCTCCCACTCCTTTGCCCTCCTCTGATCAGAAATAGCCAAAGTACACTTCCCCTTCGCCCCCCCCCCCCCACCACCAAGTCTCTTAGGCAGTGGCCTGACTGCCCTTGGAAGCTCCCCACCCCGTTCTGAGCAGCAATGTCCTGTTGAGTTATGCTACAAATAAAATAAATTAAAACAAAATAATAATTTCCAAAAAAAAAATTAAACCTCAGTAGGAAATTGCTAATGCTGTAGGCGGGAAGAATGAGCTCCTTTGACATGAGCCGATGTGTCATATTGTCTTTCCATCTCAATGCAATTTCTAAATAGGGAACCCTTTCCCCATTCCCTCCTCCTCTCCAAACCCCCAGCAGAGATGTGAAGGAATCAGTCTGATAATTCATAGGTGAATTGTCTGACGCTCAGGGAGAGATACAGAGAAATAGACACAAACAGACCCACTGCTTTGCCGAGCAGATTGGAGCCAAGGGGGCTGTGACCCAACCACAAGGACCACCAATCGCCTCTCTCCACCTCTCCCATTTCCTGCTTACTGAGGCATCTGGCCACTTTCTGCGAAGGTTTTTAACTTAAAGAAAACAGACATCAGCTGAACCTGTTCTCCTGCTGGTGGAGAGTTCAGCTGACACCCTGAATTGGGGAGTGGGAGTAACTTTATACCATTATCTGGAACACACTCTTCTATGGAATCCCCATGGGGTTTCTGCCAAAACAGCTTTATCGGTGTTTCCAGCAGATGTCACCCTGTGCCCCCAACCTCACACCAACACAGCAACTCTAGCCAAAGCTGGGTGACTTCTGCAAACCATGCCCTTCCAAGCCATTATAAGTGTTTTCAGGAATTCCTCCTTGCCTGAAAGATGCAGAAGACATTGCAGAGCCCTGAGTCAATGCCCAGGTGTTTTTGAGAGTCCAGTCTTGCTTTTATTCTAGGAAAGGTCCTTGACAATTCAAACCTCCTGAGCCGAGGGTATATTTGCCCCTGTCTCATTTCTTCCCCATTTCAGAGGCCCCATTTCTGTTGTGCTTTCTGCTCAAGCATACAGAGCTCTAGATCAGACTTGGGAAGACTGGACAGAGTTTGCTGCTTCCAGCCTGGCTTTGTGGGCTAAAGCAGGCTAGGGACCAGAAAAGCAGATATAGGTTCAAGGTCAGAAGGTAACATCCTCCCTAAAACAGTTTTGAACATGGACCTAACAATGTTGGGTCCAGGGCTTTCTCTGCATTACTTGAGAAGTGAGAATGATATTGGAGGGGAAGGGCTGGGAAGGAAGCCAATTGTGCTCTTCTTCACACTGACCTTGGATGAGAGAAGAAAGAGCATCGGTTTTGGAGTCAGACAGACCTGTGTTCAAACCCTGGCTCTGTCACTTAGTAGCTGTATCACTTGAGGCACCGTACCTTAGCTCTCTGAACCTCAACTTTTCATCTGTAAATTGGGACATATAAGGCCTGCTTTATAGTGTACAAGGATTAAATACCTGGAGTTAAATGCTTACTATATTATGGCTGATTCATGGCAGGTGTTCAAACAAATGACAGTTCCTATCCCTTTCTTCCTTCTCTCAGATCACAGAGGGAAAGCCAGCAGGAACATTGTCTAAAGGTTAACCATACCCTGAAGATTGCCAAGAGCAAATTTGCCTCATTTAATTTTATAACAACCCTAAGAGGCAGAATGGGTGGGTGCTAGCAGTTCATTTGGTAAATGAGGAAATGAAGTGACTGGTCCCTGGTCACACAAGCTAGGAGGTAGCAGGTAACTGGAATCTAGGCCTTCTGACCCCTGGTGAGCGTCTCTTCCTTCTACTGGGGAGGATGGTGAGGGTATGAATAACTTTTTTCTTTTACGAAAAAAGGTTATAATATTTTCGAATTGACTTCATAATAAATAAAAAGTATTTGGAAAGAAATTACAGAGCACTGAAAGATTCACTCCTGTGTCTCTTTGCAAAGGTCTTGGCCCTCTGACCTTAGCCATCCAATTACCCCCTGGACCCAGTTGCTGGTGTAGAGAAAAGACAGTGTCATTGATGAAACACACGGCTGGGACCAGACAGCTTCATGGCTCAGGACATGCTTGGCTGCTTCACTTGACAGAGACAGGACTCCTCAGAGGACAGCTTAGGGAGTCTCTGCGACAGCTGGGCTGTGTCCTGCGGTCATAGCACAGCTTCCAGGAAAGGTCCAAGCCAAGATTCTTGTACGACCAGGACCCCAAGGACTGGAATTATCCCCAAGGAGCCTGGAGAGAGTTTGTAATCTCAGGACTCTGGCTGTTCCACTAATGAAAAGAAACCGGATAAAATGCCAAAACTAATTAAAGTGACAAATCCAAAAAAAGGCCCTGTCAAAACTAGGAAGTCTTAATCCTGGATTTCAACAGAACCCAAGCAGGAAGAATCAACAGAGTGTGCATTGGGTCAGGGGCCTACAGCCCCCTGTGCAATGAAGGGCTGGAGCCCCTGGAGAGAACAAATCTGTTCCCTAAATTTTAGCCTCCATCCATTCAGTAGGATAAAAATCCTTTTCCATTCCAGTCCCCAAGCATCATCTATGTGTCTGCTGTTTGCTAGAGGTACAGTGAGTGGTTTTACTGACTCAGTCCCCACCTTCATTACTACTCCTGTACATTTGTAAAGTGGAACAGTTTATACAACGGTCTCACGTATGTTGTCTCATTTCATACTTGCAACAGCCCTAGGAAGTAAATATTATTATCTTCCTTTTACTGGTGAGGTCTCAAGAGAGGCTAAAAATAACTGACTTGGGATCATAGCTAACAGGTGACAGAGCTAGAACTTGAGCCTGTCTTTTTACATCATTCATTCATTCAGCATTTATTGAGGTCCTGCTAAGTCCCAGTTCTGGACCAGGCACGTAAGAACAGTCTTGTATTGTTTCCCATAAGCACTGGCCCTCCATCACACACAGTGTGCAGAGCCCTAAGCATATGGCCTTTGTCCTGGGGGAGTGCGCATAATCGGTTGCAGAGAGAGGCCACACATGAAATTGGTTTAAAATGAGTTCTCTGACCTCTTTGTTGCAGAGTTGCCCATGCCCACATCGACTGTGAAATTCTCTCCTGTGGCATGACTCTCTCTGGATTGCTCTTTTTTCCTGATTCTCTCACTCTCTCCTCTGACTCCTCCCAGCCCTTCCATTTTCTCCAGGGTTCAACTCCCATCCCTTCTTCTGTCTCTGCACATTCTCTCCAGTGATCCCATCTACTCCTAGGGCTTTAAATACTAAATAATAAGAATAGTAATAGTACTAAACACTTACCAAGACTTATTGTGTTTCAGGGTCTATGCTGCTTGTTTAACATGGATTACATCATTTAATTCCTACAACAACCCTATTACTATCTGCAGTTTATAGGTATCAAGTGATGGAGCCAGCACTTGAACCCAGGCAGTCTCACTCCAGAACCTAGATCCTAAGGACCCCCAATTCTGCATCTGACTCATCAGTCTCTCCTTGGTTCTACACGTGCATTTCTAAATTCCTCTTCTGAACACTTTTACCCCAGACCTCCTGAATCTAATATGTTCAAGGTAGAATTCATATTTTCCTTCACAAACCTGCTGTACCTCCTTAAAGAAGGATGTAACTAAACCAAACTAAACCCAAAACCTCAGAACCCTCCTTGATTCTTGCTTCTTCCTTATCCACCCACATTCGGCCTGTCACCAAATCCTCTTGTTTTTATCTTTAAAATGATCTAACCCCTGTCTTCCGCACCACTGTCACTGCTCCAGCTTAGACACCCAAACTTCCTCTTCTGGATCATGGAAGTCACCTTACGGGATACTCTAATTATGTCACCCTCTCACTTAAAACCCTTCACAGGGGCTTCCGTGGTGGCGCAGTGGTTAAGAGTCTGCCTGCCAATACAGGGGACACGGGTTCAGGCCCTGGTCTGGGAAGATCCCACATGCGGCGGAGCGGCTGGGCCCGTGAGCCACAATTGCTGAGCCTGCGCGTCTGGAGCCTGTGCTCCGCAACAAGAGAGGCCGCGATAAGTGAGAGGCCCGCGCACCGCGATGAAGAGTGGCCCCCGCTCGCCGCAACTAGAGAAAGCCCTCGCACAGAAACGAAGACCCAACACAGCCATAAATAAAATAAATAAAATGAAACTTTAGGAAAAAAAAAAAAAAGAAAGCTACGATCAGTAACTTAAAAAAAAAACAAAAACCCTTCACAGACTTCCTGGGGCCTTCAGGATGAGGTTGACACTCTCTAGCACCGCATACAAGTCCCTTCCAGACATGGCCTCCGTCCACCTATGTAGCCTCCTCTCCAGACACTCCGGGTATCCCTGGAGGCTGCCTGTGCTGTGGTCACAGGGTGATAACCCCTGTCTCTCATCCTCCCACCCCACCCAACCTCCTGCTTTTGCTGATTGTTCCTGCACATCCTCTCTCCTTTACCCATGCCCTCTCTAGATTCTGGAACTTTGCAATTGCTTGTCCCTCTGCCTTGAACACCTTTCCTCTTTTCCTCATCACCCAGCTGGTTCCTATAGGACATAGAGGGGCACAGAGGTAAAGACTGTGGGCTTTGGAGCCAGGCTGTCTGGGTTCAAATCTTAGATCTGCCTTGTAGTAGCTGTGTGACCTTGGGCAAGTTGCTAAACCTATCTGTGCTTCAGTTTTCCTGTTCATAAAATGGAGACGATAATAGCAGTACCTCTCTCATCAGTTTACCAAGAGGTTTAAATGAGTTGACATACATGAAGCACTCAGAACAGCCCCTTCCCTGACTTCCAACTCTGTCTCAAGATGTCCCCTTTCTCGTCAGTCCGATGCTCACTTTTTTTCACAGAGTTTTGCAACAGCACACCATTAACTCGTCACTAGGCTGTGAGCTCCTTGAGCTGGGGTCTGGATCTCATTCATCTTCATCTCCTCAGTGCCTCACACCTAATCCACATTCAGTGAGTGACTACTGCTCTGAAGACAGGTACATATGTGAATGTAATACAGTGCAAAGCAAGGGTGTGAGTGCCAGAAGAATCCCAGAGTAGAATTAAATGGGCCAAATCAGGGAAGGCTTCCTGGGGGAGTAGAGTTTTGAGTTTTTTAGGCAGGCGAGACTGGAAGGAATGGGGGAACACCTTCATTCCAGGCTGCAGGAACAGCCTGGGATAAGGCTTTCAGGCAAAAATAAGCCCTCCATGCGAAGGGGAAGCGAGCAGCTATTCTTGGCTGGAGCACAGGTGAGGGACAGGTGGGAGAGAGAACCATCAGCCTTCACGCATTCCCACGTTTACCGCCAGGAAGCTCAGTCTCACTTGGCTGGGTTTTTACGAAGAGCCCAGTTTGTTCCAGCCAGTCAGGAGGCCAGCTGAGGAAGACCCAAACCCTGCCCTCAGAGAGATTATGTTGAAGCTACAGGAAGCTGGGTGGGGGGCGGGGGGGAACCAGCTCCAAAGTCCTCTGTGAACACACCAGAGTCTGGGTCCTGAAAAGTTTCTTCATGAGAAGTAATTGCTCATTTTTCCAGGTATCAAGCCATTACTGGGAAGCAAGTGTGTGTCTGCTGGCACAGCTAACTGTTTTCCAGGAAATGTTTCTGATGATAACACCAAGTCATTACTGTGCAATGAGCGCTGCTAAGGGGAATTCAGAGTACCCCACGCCCCACCTCCCACTCGCCTCCCTCCATTTCTACTGTCTCTGCTCTTCCTCACCCCTGCACACACGTTCTCCTCCCATCTCTCCCTCCAACTGCTGAGCTGGCTGTGGGAGAAGAGAGAGCCCAGGGTGGGACTCTCAGGCCTTCCAAATTAGCCAAGTGCCCTTGGAGCTGGGAGGGGGGCAGAGAACAAAGGGCATTGGATGAAGGGGAGGTGGAGGTTGGCCTCGGATGAGAACATCTGTAAAGTTAAAAAAGAGAGGCTCCCTGTAGCCTGTGGGGGCAACATGACAACTATTTGTCTCCCAGGACCCTGTCCAGCACCCTGGTAATTGGGCGATTTGCCCCAGCAGTGTGGAGATGGCCCAGTGCTGAAGCCAGGTGATGCAGTTTTGTTTGTTTAGGCTGCTGGTAGGGACAGCAGCTAATATGGGAACATGCTTTGTTTCATTCTGAGTAACTCTTTCCCCTGCGCACACGCACCTACCCGGCCACAGGGACATACACACACAGGCCACAGTCAGATACACGCCGCCAGGGGGATTTTTCAGCCCTGCTCCTGAAAGCACCTGACAGCTTCTCTGACTTGCTCTCCCTCTGGGAGGCTACTGAGCTTTTAGGAAATCTCAGCAGTCTTTGTAGGATGGAGTGGGACAAGTTTTTTTTTTTGGTTTTTTTTTTTTGCAAAAAAAGGCCACTAGCCCAGTAGCCAATAGGATCCCTCCTTTCTTTTTTTTTTTTTTTTCACATACAACACACCTATAGTATTTATTTTGGCCTTTCTAATAAAATACAAGTAACAACATTTTTATCCCCACTTTTACAGAAATGAAAACAAGGCTCAATGAAGTGAAAATACCCAGGTTATAAAAAGAGTGGTGGATCTAGGTCTTCCTACACTAATTTCAGTGGGACAAGTTTTGAAAGTGCTGAGAAAATCATGGAGGGGAGGCCCAGCGCCCACTGAGGCCTCAGTTCCTGAGTGGGCTTCTTCACAGGGGTTGGGGGGAGGGCTGGAGAGCCGCCCACTGCCTCAGCCAGCGGAAACCAACAGTGGCTGATGGAGCCCAAGCCCAGCGCCATGGGGGCAGTGGGGAGGTGGGGCGGTGGGCAGAGAGGAAGAAACAAGGCAGGAGGAGGAAACGGTTAAGCCTAGGGCTTAAGGAGGAGGAATCAGGGACAGGAGGTGGATGAAGCGGGGTCTGGATGCAGAGGAGACATCCAGAGAGAGCAGGCGTTGGGGTGGCAGCCGGGCCACAGCGCCACAGCTCGGGGAAGCCACAGAGAGTGAGGTAAGTGCCTCCAGCCCCTACAGGAGGAGCGGACAGCCTGGCTTGTCTCATATCCAATTGTTCATGAGTCTTGCGCATGAAAATTGCCGAAAACCAATCGCTTTCCTCACAGCTGTGCTCACCTGGGGTGGAAGGTGGCAGGGAGGGTGGCGGGGGGCTTTCCACTATTCATTGCATTAAATTGTTAGAGCCAAACAGTATAACAAAAGGAAGTCAGTTGCTCTCCCTGAAAGCCGTCTTGATTGGCCTGGAGGCTGCCTTTGGGTTTGTGAGTGGAACTTGGGCTCTGCTTTCCTCAGTCCCCTCTGACTACCCTCAAACCCTGCTCAGACAGTTCCCTGGCCAAGAAAGCGATTCCCATGCACCTCCCTCAACTCTGACTGCCCTCTCATTCCCCCACACGGCCCGGAGACACAAACATTGAGCCTTTCCTCATTTTGAGGATCTGCTTTGGGAGGAGGGGACGGTCCCATCTTCCTATCTGGTTTACACCCTCGAGAGCCCTTTATAGACCCTATATATCTGCTGCCTTAACTGCCCTCAGACTTCATGGGAATGACTTACCTAATTATCTGTCTCCTAGACCAGATAGGGACCAGACCATCAGCCGGGTGAGGGAAAGTTCTGCATCTGTTTTGTTCACTTTGGTTTTCTCAGTCCTCGCTTAGGGTCTGTTGCCTAGTAGGTGCTCAATCAATTTTAATCAGATGGATTAACTGAGATAAGAGTTTCAAAATTGGTGGTAGTGATGGGGGGAGTTGTTTCTAATTTGATTAATTCCTCCTTGCCAAGAAGGGCATAGCCATGAAGTGTCTAAAGGCAAAGGATAGGTTTGTGGACCACAAGATGGGAGAAGGGCGTGAAATTCAACCTGAAATTCCTAAAATCAGCTGCACAATGAGAACAACTGCTTTGAAGATCTGCCAAGTAAAGCTTTGAGACCTTCTCAGAAGCTCAGTCACCTGGACCAGAGCCAGGGGCAACCATCAGAGGAGGCCTCTCCCTTCCTTCTCTGATCTCCCAGGATCCAATGCTAGGTGCCTCCAGAGACGTATCTCAGGGCAGGTGCCGCCTGACTGGCTCCACACCCTGGAAATCCTCTTCTTGGACCAGGAGCCTCACTACTTCTGCCCAGTTTCACCTGGGAGCTGTTGCAGATTTCTTCTGCCACCTCCATGTTCTGCTTCCGGGAGGAGCTGCCCCATCCCTTAGTGGTCCCACCCAAGTGAAGACAGAATTCTCTTCCTTGGGTCTTCTCAGGGTGCAATGACAGGCTGGCAGTTTGAAAAAGAACCTCAAGGACAACTAAGGAAGGAATCGTAGATCATATAAAAAGTTTTGGGTGGTTAGATTCCCAAAGCAGAGCCTCTGATCAGAGTCGCCACACTCAAGCCAGAAAGAGCAGGTGCATGTGACCAGTGCCTCACTGGGGTCCCGGCCCAGTGAGGTTGAGCCAGTAGGGCTGGGTTCTCAGGGGTCACCAACTAAATGGCTGGAATGAGGGAGTCCTGACATTCACTGTAAGCTCTGCAGCAGCAGCTCATTGGTTGCCTGTGCAATACCATAGAGTCCAAAGCGAAAGGCTACCAGAACCAGGGGCAGGAGCTGAGATCCCTGCTGCAGACCCAGAATGTCAGAGACCAGCAGGGATGGGGTCAACACAAAGCAGGCTGAGCTCCAGGGCAAGTGCCACAAACGCTTGTGAATGTTCACAACTTGCCTTTACGGAGTGGTGGTGGTGTGAGTGTGGCTGTGTGGATTGAGCAAGATGAGAGAGTTTGGGGCTGAGCAGAAAGCCTCCTTTCCTTCCAGCCACTGCCAATCTCCAGATGAGCTGGGCACGCTACACTGACCTCTCTGATCAAAACGTGAAATAGGACCACAGTAAACTGTCACCCAGAGAGTTGGATGACCTTCATTTTCAGCCCAAGACAATTGTCATTGGGCAAGACCCAGCAGAGGTTAAGAGCATGGGCCTTGGACTTAGGCAGAGATCATTATAAATACTGGGGATCCTATTAATTTAATGTATATAAAACCCCACCCCCAGACTTAACCTCCTTTTTGTCATCTGTAAAAGGGGCTAATATGACCACCTGTTGAGTTGGCAGGAGGATTGAATGTGGTAATACCTGAAAAAGACTTAGCAGACTGTAAGCGCTTATTAATAATGATGATGATTCGGACTTGGTAAGTGATTACTGAGTGACCTCAAGTACAAGGGGATGGCCTTGGTAAAGTCCCCTATCCCAGGCCCCCAACTGAACACCTTAACCACATGGGGACAGTCATGCCCCGCCCCTGCCCCGGCCCCAGTTTGTCCTCAGGTCCAGCAGGAGTGCTCTGTCCCCAGATAAGGCAGGCAGGGTCTTTGCGGGCCTGGAAATCTTCAGATGGCCCCTCTGCCTCAACACGGAGGTGGGCACTAGTGGAGGAGGGGGCTGCTGGTTAAATCGAGCCATTTGACATAAATTATGAATGGGTGACCTTTCCTAGCTTAATTACTCCCGCTGCTGGGTGGTCCGGGCTCTGGTGCTAGGCCTCCAGGGTGCAAATTTTGCTCACAGTCAGCAAGCCCATGGCCTAGAGCTTCTGCTTTCATCCACTCTGGTTCGTGTGGCTATTTTGGTGGGAGGAAAATTCTCTCACTGTGATGAATGTCACACCCTAGGTCAGGGGCTGTCCCCCTTTGGGCTTTTCTAATCCCTTGACCTTTGCAGAATTAACTTATCATTCTTTTAAGCTTGATATCATTGCCAGCTCTTTTTTTTTTTAAGTTGAACCTGAGGGTTATTAATGAAGCTGAGATACTAATAGATCTATGTGTTCTTGAACTGATACATAGAAACAAATGCATTCAGACAAAAAATGCACAGGGCACTCCATGACCCTCTGGAACCTGAGGGGGATTCTGTTAGTTTGCAGCCTTGAGAGGGAAGAACCAAGATGTTGACCTTTTTTTTTTTTAATAGAAAAGTTCAAACATATGTAAGAGAGTAAAATGAAATTCTACATACCTATCCCCTAGCTTGAAAAGTTATCAACATCCTCCCAACTTTCTTTCATCTCTTCCCCCATCCCTTTACTTTCCTAAAGTATTTTAAAGCAAATTACAGATTTTATATCATTTTACTCATCAACCAATTCTTCTGCATATGCTTCTAACTAATAAAAACCATATATATTATACATACCTAATAAAACTAATAAAATAATAATTCTATAATATTACCCAGTCCATATTCAAATTACCCTGTGGTCAGAAAAAATGTCTTTTTATAGTTGCCTTGTTTCAATTAGGATCCAAAGTTGTTGGTTTTTTTATTTATTTTTTTGGCTGCGTTCAGGCTTTCTCTAGTTGCGGCGAGCAGGAGCTACTCTTCATTGAGGTGTGTGGGCTTCTCACTGAGGTGGCTTCTCTTGTTGTGGAGCACGGGCTCTAGGCGTGCGAGCTTCTGTAGTTGCAGCACGCAAGCTCAGTAGTTGTGGCACGTGAGGCCTAGAGCGCGCGGGCTTCAATAATAGTTGCAGCGTGTGGGCTCTAGGGCACATGGGCTTCAGTAGTTGTGGTGCACGGGCTCAGTAGTTGTGGCTCGTGGGCTCTAGAGCGCAGGCTCAGTAGTTGGGGCGCATGGGCTTAGTTGCTCCATGGTATGTGGGATCTTCCCGGACCAGGGATCGAACCCATGTACCCTGCATTGGCAGGCAGATTCTTAACCACTGCACCACCAGGGAAGTCCCCAAAGTGGTTGGTTTTTAATGGTTTTTTAGTCAAAGTTGGTGACCCGATGGAATGACCTAGAGAAAAATCTGGTAGTCATTAATGTAGGGTGGGGATGGGGACATGGGGAAAAACAATCTACATTTTCCAAAGACAAGGCCTGAGCCCCAGAAAATTGTTCTAAGCTTGGGCTTTTGGGGAGTGTGCCTCGGAGCCTTGAGAACAGAGATACCCCTTTGGCATAGTACAATAGACATCCTCTGGGATAGGTCTCACGTGATCACTACAAACTGGGCTAGGGGCTTTGCCAGAGCCTTTGTGCTGCTCCTGTCTCAGAAATTGTGCTGTCTCTTCCACTCATGGATTTAAGGGATGGTTATGGGCATCTGTTCTGAGCTGAGAGCTGGGGGAACAGACAAGGAGAAGACACAGTCTGGGTGCTACAGGAGCTTGCCACAAGACAATGTCTTAAGCCCCTTGGCAAGTGTGTGCAAAGAGCAGCAGAAGCCAGAGGGAGCCACTGAGTCCACTGGGAGTCAGGGAAGACTTCCAGAAAGGGTCACATTTTGAACTGATTCTGGAGGTTTTGCAGTTTCTGAGGGGGCCAGTAAGTCAAATCTGCAGATTTTAAATCAGAAACAGCCGTGGAAATCAGAAAGAGATCAAATATCTACTTTATTACAGGTAAAGCTGAATTGGAGAAAACAGCTTAGATCCAAGGCCCAAAGGGGCTACCTGCTCCTCATCCTGAGTGATTTTAAGTTAAATGCAACAGGGAAGCATTGAGTCTGCAGAGAACAGAATGCAATATTAAGGAAATACCAGGCAGTTTGTAAAATGCTTTGTAAATAGGTCAGAGCTTCATTAGAGTGGACCTTGGAGTTTGACATTGACAAGTTTGTCTTAGCATGGGCCAGGAGAAGCTGTGGATCATTAGTTCAGGGAAGTCTCACACATAAAGAGAGAGGAAGGCTTCCAGTCTAGTCTGTGGCCTCAGTGTCCTTGCTCAAGGTGTTCTCCTGGCTTAGGGACTCTGCCTAAATCCTTTCAGTCATATCGTGCCCCTCACACACTCTTCTTCAGGAAAGCTTCTCTTGCATCACTTTTTGCTCTCCTTGTCAATCTTTGTAGACCTGCCCACACACACTGCACTCAATGATTGCAGTGGAGGTCCCAGCACATCCCACAGGATCTTCCACATTATACAAGTATTTTTTGTCAATGCTAAGTCATCTCCCATCGACTTCCAGAAGTAAGCACTTAGGTTAAGATGAGGTCATGGGGGTGGGGCCCCTGAGATGAGATCAGTGACCTTATAAGAAGAAAAGACCAGAGCATGTGCTCGCTCTCTCTCGTGCTCTCTCTCTCTCTCTTTCTGTCTCTCCACTATATGAGGATACAGCAAGAAAGCCACAGTCTACAAGCCAGGAAGAGAGCCTTCACCAGGAGCTGAATCATCCAGCACCTCAATCTTGGACTTCCTAGCCTCTAGAACTTTGAGAAATGAATGTTTTCTTTTAAGTCATGCAGTCCATGGCATTTTTTTTTTTTCATGGCATTTTTAAAGTAGCAGCCTGAGCTAAGACAAGTGGGGACCTTGACAATGACTCTATGGGTGGAGTGGTTGGGAGAAAAACATGATTGGGGAGCATGCAAGAGAGAGCAGTTGGTGAAGTTGTGGAAATTACAAGAATGGTCAAGTTTTTCAAGGAGTTTTGCTATAAAGGGGCACAGAGAAAGGAGGCAGCTGCTGAAGAAGATTGTGGTGTCAAGGGATACCCTTATTTTTAAGATGAGAGATATTACAGCACATTTGTATGCTGATAAGGTTGACCAAGGAGGGAGGGGAAAGTGATGATGCAGAAGAAAGAGGAGTCTGTGCAGAAACAATGACCTTGAGTGGGAGGGGAGAGGTCCAGTGCTGAGAGAGAGGGCTTAGCCTTTGATGGCAGCATGTACACTTCATTCCTGGTAACAGGAGGGAGGTGGACTTCATGCATTCACCGTGCAGGCGGGTAGATGGATACAGCTGTGGGAATTTCTATTCTTTCAGTGATGCTAGGTCATCAGCTGAGAGTGAGGATGGAATCATGGGTCTAGGGGGTTTGAGGAGATTGAGAAAGTATGAAAAATTCCTCTTGGAACACATGAGCATGAATCAACTAGATGAATGTAGGAGCACTGCCCAGCAGCACTGAGGGCCCACTTGAGGTTTGCGGTCACGAATTTAAAATGAGACAAATCAATATGGGTGTGTGGGGTTTTTTTTTTTTTCAGCCATGATTGCAGGTGAGGAGTAGGCAGAGTTGGATTTAATCCGGGTTGGGATTTTGCCAGGCAAATACCAAGAATGAGACAGGGGCAAGAGAATTTATTACAATGATGCCAGGTGGTGATTCTATGGATGGACGTGGGAATCTAAACTGCATAAGGAGGAAGGCAGGCATGAGCTGGGGAATGGAGAGTGAGGGGTGATCGAGTCAGAGTGACATTGTAGGTAAAGATGAATGGGAGCAAGTGGCTAAGGAGGAGAACAGGGCTGGGGCAGTGAGCAAGCCAAGGAACTGAAAGGTCAGGGACTTTGATATGGTTGTGGAAGTCACCAGGAATCGTGACAGGTAGAGAGAGCAAGTAAAGCAGGTGATAAAGTGGTCAGTGAATGGGGAAGTCTTTAGGAGGGACAGTAGATAATTGCAAAAAGGGAGGATACTGGGTGGTATCACATGACAACCTGTGCTCCTAAGCAGCTGAGGAGTTCTAGGAAGGAAAGAGAGAAAATCATCTGAAAGTGGCAAAGAGAAGTGAGGGCACCAACCCTAGGTCTGGGTCGAGGGAGGTGTATGTGATATTGGACTCCTGGTGCTGGGAGTATGCTGCGAACCGGATAGCCATGGATTTTATGAAGGTTATATTTCAAATGAGGAAGACAGATAGTATACAAGTACTTAAATAAATATACAAGATAATGTCAGAAAATGAGAAGTGTTATGATGAAAATGAAAATGGTGATGTTACTGATGGTGTCTGGCCATTGGGAGTGGGGTAGAGCTGCTTTCCCGTTAGGGTGGTCTCAGTGAGTTGGCTGTGGGGATCAGATTCCCAGGAATAGTGAAAAGCAAGTGTAAAGACAAGTTCAAAAGCATGATGCTTGAAGCAAGATCAGAAAACATCAGGATCCTCCAGACTTAGGGGGCTGGGCTCCAAGTCTGAAAGAGGAACTTAGCCAAACAGAGCCCGCAAGAAATAAGACCTGAACTGGAGTTGTTTGTCCACAATGCCTCGGGATGTATTAGAACTGAAAAGAACATTCTTAATGAATCTCTGTGTGGCTCAGAAAAGTTACGGTATTCCCAATACCCGCTTTTTATAAATTTACACTTTTTTTTTTTTTTTGCCCTTAACCAAATTCTTCTATCTTTGTCTAAAATCGAAGAACATTTTTATTCTGTTTGCATTGTTGGCTGAACATTGCGTCGTTGGTCTTCTCTCTCACTTGTTCTCATTTTTTATTTTATTGTTATTCAGTGCAAAACAAAAAGCTGTGATCATGAAAAGACAATAGAGGGATGGCTGGAAGAAGCTTGTCAAAATAACCTCCTGGCTACTAGTTTTGCTTCTGCTTATCCCTATGACTTTCATATGCATAGAAAGGCCAGAAATTTATCAGAAATGGCAGGAAATTGCATTCTATTAATTTCAGAGCCTTTGGCTCCAACAGCTCCATCTTCAAGAGTGGTTGCTTCTAGGGTGTTCAAGAAAACAGCACGTCAGAATAAAAGCTATTTTGCTTATCTGTTTCATTGTTTAGAAGAATATATTTCAGTACATTTTCCAGAGAGAATTTGCTCAGAATCTCATCAGTTTATTTAGAGTTAGCTTGCCGGCACAAGCCCTTGACTTCAACTTGAAGACAAAAGCTTAGAAACTGTGGGTGAGGCTGGTGAAAGAGAATCTCTTACAGGAATCAAATTAAGAAAAGTGAAATGTCTTTCAAAATGAACGGAATTACTTGAGAAGCAGAGAATGAAAAGAAAACTCAGAGCCTTAGAAACAATACCCCCTCCCATTATATCCCTGATATTTGTTCATTCAGCCTTTGCTTGAATTTCTCTAGTGATAAGGAGCTCACTACCTGCAAAGACAGACCGTTCCATTTTTAAGCAATATTAATTGGGAGAAGTTTCTTCCTCCGTAAGGGCAGAAATGGACTTTCTGCCACATTCACCTGTTGATCCCATTTCTATCTTCCAGACCCTCCCACACACAGCAATTCTTCATGTATCAAAAGGCAACCTTTCCATCTCCCTTGGGTCCAACATCTCTGATCACTTCTCTTTGGGATTGCCATTTTCTAAGGTCTCTTCTGCTGCCCGTGGCCTTCTAAAATCCAAAATGGTAAAACTCTAAGATTGCAACTCAAATTCATACATGTGTTTATCTCACTGTGTTAAGGAAACACTGGTCAGAGTGACACATGATCTGCAGAGGCTCAGGGCCTGCAAGTGACTGTCTAAACTCAGTATCTCCAGCAGATGGCTGGTGCTGCCCTACAAAGCCGGAACTCGCTCCCATCCCTCCTCCTCCATGAGGGTCAAGGCCTAAGATTACATAAGCACATGAATTTCTCATGCTTTTCTGTGGTCATGTATCACTTTGAAAAGCTGATAAAAAGCTCTGGGCACCTTCTCCAGAAAAATGAACATGCACATAAATATTGTATTCAATTTTGTCAAATTTACCCACCCCACCCTGAATCCCATGCATGAACCACACCCCCTCCCATAGGGTACAAAGACTCCGGGTTAAGGATTCCTGCTCTAAACAAAGCGTACACAGCCCAGCCCTCCACAGCATTTCAAAAGGGTTTTCAATTGAGGGCTTGAAATGAGTCACCCCATCCACCCATCCTTTCCATCAAATATATCAAGTATGTGTCATGTGTCACATCCCAGGGGATGGCACTGAATAGGATGCAGTCTCCATTCTCGGAGAGTTCATAGTCCAGTGGGCAGAGAACAAGTAAGCAATCATGCTTACACAATTATGCTATTATAACAACAGCACTATAATAGGTACAAGGACGTGGCATGCACAGCGGCAAGGCACGTAACCTGGTCTGGGGTGTTTCCAGGAAGACTTTTATTTTTTTTAATTTTACTGAAGTATAGTTGATTTACAATGTTGTATTACTTTCTGCTCTACAGCAAAATGACTCAGTTATACATACATATATTCTTTTCATATTCTTTTCCATTATGGTTTATCACAGGATATTGAATATAGTTCCCTGTGCTATACAGTAGGACCTTGTTGTTTATCCATCCTCTATGTAATAGTTTGCATCTCCCAGTCTATCCCTCACCCAGCCCCCCAGCCCCCTCCACAACCACAAGTCTGTTCTCTATGCCTGTGAGTCTGTTTTTGTTTCATAGATATGTTCATTTGTGTCATGTTTTAGATTCCACATATAAGTGATATCATATGGTATTTGTCCTTCTCTTTCTGACTTACTTTGCTTAGTATGATCATCTCTAGGTTCAACCATGTTGCTGCAAATGGCATTATTTTATTCGTTTTAATGGCTGAGTAATAGTCCATTGTGTATATATATATGTACATACTACATCTTCTTTATCCAATAATCTATTGATGGATGTTTAGGTTGTTTCCATGTCTTGGCTATTGTAAATAGTTGCTGCTATGAACATAGGGGTATCTTTTCCAGTGATAGTTTTGTCTGGGTATATGCCTAGAAGTAGGATTGATGGATCTTATGGCAGCTCTATTTTTAGTTTTTTGAGGAAACTCCATACTGTTTTCCATAGTGGCTGCACCGATTTACATTCCCACCAACAATGTAAGAGCGTTCCTTTTTCTCCACACCCTCTCCAGCATTTATTATTTTTAGACTTTTTAAGGATGGCCATTCTGAATGGTGTGCGGTGGTACCTCATTGTTGTTTTGATTTGCATTCCTCTAATAAGTCGTGATAATGAGCATCTTTTCATGTGCCTACTGGCCATCTGTATGTCTTCTTTGGAGAAATGTCTATTTAAGTCTGCTGCCCATTTTTCAATTGGGTTGTTTGTTTTTGCTGTTGTTGTTATTGAATTGTAGGAGCTGTTTGCATATTTTGGAAATTAAGGTCTTGTTGGTTGCATCACTTGCAAATATTTTCTTCTATTCCGCAGGTTGTCTTTTCATTTTGTTTATGATTTCCTTTGCTGTGCAAAAGCTTATAAGTTTGAATAGGTCCCATTTGTTTATTTTACTTTTATTTCTATTGCCTTGGGAGACTGACCTAAGAAAACATTTGTACAATTTATGTGAGAGAATGTTTTGCCTGTGTTCTCTTCTAGAAGTTTTATGGTGTCTTGTCCTATATTTAAGTCTTTAAGCCATTTTGAGTTTATTTTTGTGTATGGTATGAGGGTGTGTTCTAGCTTCATTGATTTACATGTGGCTGTCCAACTTTCCTAACATCACTTGCTGAAGAGACTGTTTTCTCCCATTGTATATTCTTGACTCTTTTGTCAAAGATTAATTGTCCATAGGTATGTGGCTTTATTTCTGGGCTCTCTATTCTGTTCCATTGATCTGTATGTCTGTTTTTGTGCCAATACTACACTGTTTTGATTCCTGTAGCTTTGTAGTATTGTCTGAAGTCTGGGAGGGTTATGCCTCCCACTTTGTTCTTTTTCCACAGGATTGCTTTGGCAATTCTGGGTCTTTTGGCAATTCTGGGTCCAAATAAATTTTAGGATTATTTGTTCTAGCTCTGTGAGAATGTCATGGGTATCATGAGGAGTTTTCAGAAGAGACTGCTAAGTCCTCCAGAAGTTTCACATTTAGATAGATGTCTTTGAATCTCAGGTTTGGTACTAATTCGATAGGCCAAACTGACCATACTCTCGGCACAACACAACTCATCACAGCAGAGACTCCCTTGTTCATCTGCTCGCAAGGCTGCCAGCCCCCAGGCTCACAGTACATGCTACAAGAGCCACTTTTCCTTATCCATCGTGCTATCTCCTCCCTAAGGAGCAGCTGCTGCTTCTTCCAAACATCGCTGGCCCCCAGGCAGGTAAAATTGGGACACAACTCCAATTGCTAATGAAGACATGATGTTCCTCTAATGAACACAGTGGTGCTGGGATCCCACTATGGATGAATAATTACATCCTAATTAAACACTGCCTTTTGTTTCCCACTCATCTATTTAGTACTCAATGTAAATGAAGTTTGCTTAATGTAAGATTCAGCTCTGACGTATTCCTATGGAGTCACCAAGAAGTTATTTCTCCAGTGATGCTTATTTTACCACCTGGTGCTCTTAAAGATCAGAATGTACATATAATCTTTGTAGGTGGAAAACATTCCCTTGTAACTGGATTCTCTTTGGACAGATGATCTGCACTGGGATTTTTTTTCTTGCTTCCAGATTCTCCTTGGCATGATCCTCTCCACTGATTAAATCCATTCTTCAATGCCATATTGACCAACTTCATTTACTCTTCATGCCACATAGCCAGGAAGGGAAGGGTGAGAAAAGATCTCCTTAGCTCAGTTCCTGGAATAAAACTAAGAGGGAATGCAGTCATTTTCCAGCACAGAACAGGGCTGACTTGGGAGATAGGCAAGTTTTCAAGGTCTTGTAGGTTTTTCTTTATGGCTTGACTGTATCATCTGTTCAGAAGCTTTGCAATTTCTCCAAACATTAGACATCTTCATACTCAAATGCCTTTCAAAGGCCAGGCAGGATTTTTTCTGAGCTAAACAGGCTTATCTGGGCAGCTTTCTCTGGCATAGAGCATCCAGATTTATCTATTTATTTTGAAAAGATCATGACCCCAGATGGGCAGGAGACAGCACAACAGGTGAAGAAAAACAAATCAGGAGTCAGGGCAGTCATTAGTCCTGTTTGCCAGGATGGTGCTTCCGGCTCTCCTTGTGTTTGGGCTCACATGGTTGGTTTGGGCCAGTGAGTTGGAAACCAAAGAAACATGTGACACTTTCACACCAGAGCACTTAATTGCTGGTGTGAGAGCCTCTGGAGAGTTTGAGGTGGTGGCAGCTCCATCAGCAAGGGTCCCTGGGTTCCTGCAATGAGCAGACCTGCTCTTCCTAGTATGCATGAATTATACACATGCACCACCATAACTAACACACACCTCAAGGTCCCAAGGGTGACATTCAACCCTAATAAAAATGAATGTGAATCCACACTTCAAAAAGTGTTTCTGATCATCTCTTTCTTTCTTTCCGTTTTTTTTTTTTTTTTTGGCCAATGTCTTGTCAGATCTGATTAGATCATCATTGTTTTACTGGGGAATGTGGCAGATGCAGAATGCATTTCACATTTCGGGAGCAGAAATGTCAGTTCTGCCTCTTTCTTATTGCTCATTCAGGCTTCTATTATTGGTGTTAACTTCTAACCACAGGAATTCTTTTAAACCATTTGTCTATTTTATGAGGGCTCTTTTAGCTAAAATTAGATGACATAATCTCTAACTCCATAAAAACTAAACATTACGGAAAAACAAAAAAAAGTGCGTTGACAAGCAACACCACATTAACCCCTCTGGACCCCACTTTTGCTTCTGAGTCTCTCTGGACCATTCACAGTTCAGAACCATTCAACATGTAGGCCAAGTAAGGGTTCCGGTGTCATTAAAGTATTAAATAATGCTAAGTGTGATATCTTATTTTTTTTTAATATAAAATACAAACACTGCATTTTATTGATTCAAAGACACATTTTTTTCACATTTTAATATCTCCGAAATTAGGATGCATCATACAACTGATAGCATGTCATAGTTTAATTGGTAGCTTTAAAAAGTTTTTTCACTAACACAACATTGTACATCAACTATACTTTGATTTTTAAAAATAAATTAAAAAAATTTTTCCCCAGTGTACACAAAATAATGGTAATCAGTGCCATCTTCGGTAAATAAAATATGAGAAATAGAAATCCCAGAATCATCTTCTTTAGACCTGAATGGATTGTTTTGTGATCACTTTTGGAGAACACTGCTCTGGAGTCTTGCTACTCAAAGTGTGTTTTGGGACCAGCATTATGGACATCACCTGGGAGTTTGTTAGAAAAGCAGAATTTCAGGCCCCACCCCAGACCTCCTAAATCAGATCTAACAAGATCCCCAGGTAATTTGTGTGCATATTAAGGTTGGAGAAGCCCTGTTCTAGAGGCATTGAAATTTGGGACTTGTCCAGCAGGAGCTTATACTATATTTGATGAGAGCAGATATACTTCAAAGGCAAGTGCCTTATGCACCTGGCTGGCTGATGTCTGTTCTTTTAAGACTCTGGGGTAC
The DNA here is from genome assembly GCF_028021215.1 of Eschrichtius robustus. Lineage (NCBI taxonomy): Eukaryota > Metazoa > Chordata > Mammalia > Artiodactyla > Eschrichtiidae > Eschrichtius > Eschrichtius robustus. Next base: position 100,846,769 of record NC_090826.1, read on the forward strand.
CTCCTCAGTAGTGTGCTGGTAAATGTTTAACAACTGGCTCTCTGGAAAAGAGGGGAAAAAAGACACCTGATGTGTAGCATTTTCCAGTTTTTATGGTATAAATATTCCTCCCATGGCTGATTTCGAGCTACCAAAGGTTGTTTTGGGTAACATTCCTGGAAATTTGAAGTCAGCTCTCAAGAGCCAGTCTGAGTCAACTGTAGTACTTTCCTCCAGAAAGTCCTTCCTGACTCCCTCTCCTCTCCCTTTTCCAAGGTTGAGGAAGAACCACCCCACCTGTGCACATCTCCCTCAAGGCAGAACCACACTGCGCTACTTCACCTTATTCAGTGTCTGTGTGGTAGGCAGAGTAATGGCTCCCCCAAAGATGTCCACTTCCTAGTCCCCAGAATTTGTTCATAAATTATGCTGTATTACTGACAGTTGGCCTTGAGACGAGACGATTTTATCCTGGATTATCTGCGTGGATTGAATATAATCACAAGGGTCCTTATAAATCAAAGAGAAAGGCAGGAGAGTCTGAGTGATACAAGGTGGGAAAGACTACATCAGAGCTGATGGGAGGTGCCAAGGAATGCGGCAGCCTGCAGAAGCTGGAAAAGGCAAGAAAACAAGTTCTCCCTTAGAGTCTCCAGAAAGGAATACCTACCAACACCTTGATTTTAGTGAGATTGATTTAGTGAGACCCATTTTAAATTCCTGACCTCCAGAACTGTAAGATAATAAATTTGTGTTGCTTTAAATAACTAAGTTTGTGGCAGTTTGTTACAGCAGATACAGGAAATTAATACAGTCTGTCTTTCCCTACAGATCAGTGGTTTATGAACCACTTAGCTACATATTAGAATCACTAAGAATATTTGAAAATCACAGATGCTGATTTCATCCTGGCCTACACATTAGGATTTTTAAAGGCATCCCAGAGGGCATGCAGGAGCACTGGGCTCCTGATTCCATCATCAGAGAACTTGCTAGAAAGGCAGAATTTCAGACCCTAACTCAGATCTACGGAATCAAAATCTGCGTTTTTTTGTTTTTTTTTTTTTTATTAATTTATTTATTTATTCCTGGCTGTGTTGGGTCTTCGTTACTGCGCGAGGGCCCTCTCCAGTTGCGGCAAGTGGGGGCCACTCCTCATCACGGTGAAAATCTGCGTTTTAAAAGATCCCCAGGTGACTTGTGTGAACATCAAATTTGAGGGGCATTACTTTAGCTCATGAGTGTTTTGAGAACGGAGGCTGTGTTTCCTCACCTGGTTTCCCAAGCACCCAGCACAGTGCCTGGCACAGAGTATGAACTAAGTAAATATCAAATGAATGGCTAACTGAGTTCTGAGCAAACTAAAAGCTTGAATGCTAGAGCGATATACAGAAATAAAATGATGGCTTCAGAAAGATCTAAGATAATGGTTTTCAAACTTTTTTTTTTTTTGAAGTAGAGGAGCTTTTTTTTTTTTTTTTTTAACTGCAGTCTTAAGTAGAACTTGAATATATAAGACAGATAAAAGTGGCACCAATAGATTTCCCACTCAGCCTCTCCCTGGGCCTCTGCTCCCTACCACACCCCCAGGGTGGTACCCTGAAGCTCAGAGGACACAGCAGGAAACTTTAGCTGGAGGAGAGCACAGGGAGAGCCTGAACAGGATGCTGGGTACAGAAGGTCCAGAGCAAGAACAGGCCAGGTGGCAGTGTGACCCACAGCAAGTGTACAGATAGGATAGTTGTATAGAAAAAAGCAGTGCAAGTTCATTGGAGTCCAAGGTGTCAGACCTAGCCAGGCCAAATAGACTCAGTGCAAAGTAAGCTAAGGTCAAGGGGCAGAGGTGACGACCGGGCAGGGGGAGGAAGGGAGATGCGGAGTGCCAACATCCAGATGGGGCTCAGACAAGGCAAGAGGGAACAGGCAGCCCTGCCATCCACTGGTGTCTCCGTTCATGTGCCACTCTATTCCAAAGTCCAGGAAAATAGAGTCCAGCTGGCCTAACTTGGGGTCCTTGCCTTCCCTGGCTGGGGGAGGACAGGTCACCTCCATTTACAATCCTGTCAATCCTATACCCGGCAGGAAACAGGTAATTTCCCCAAAGGAAATCAACATGCTGATAAGAATGAGCAGTTAAAACCAGCACATGTCCTTTATGGGCAGGGAGCGTTGTCTCTGCTTTTGGAGCCCCCTTCTTGGCACCAGGAGAAACTTACTGGCTGATATATGCTCCTGCTTCACTCAAGGGAGGACTGTATGTACACAGGGCATAGTATTCCCCAAAGCTTTTGGAACATCTACTGTGTACCTGGCAGTGAATTCCAGCTCTCACAGAATTCACAGGTTGGTGAGGGAGAAAGGACTTGTAAATGGACTGTTCTACAAGGCATTTGGTGGCACGTAGTTTAACAGAGTGGTTAAGAGCCCAAATTCTGCGACCAGATTGCATTTGAATTCTGGCCCTGCCACTTATGTGCTGGGTGACCTTGAGCAAATTGCTGTCTTTCGTGTCTTTGTTTTCTGATCTATAAAAGAGGCATCATATTAGTAAATACCTTCTTGGTTGTTATGAAGAGTCAATGAGTAAATATTCCTAAAAGTGCTTAGCAGGTGCTATGTAAGTGTTTGTAAAATATAGCCACTAAAAGTGAGCCCAGGGTGTCAAGGAAACACAGAGGAGAGATACCTAACACTGACTTAGAAGCTTGAGGCACAGTCAGGGCCACTTCCTAGAGTCGGGCAGCTGGGACTTGATGGAGGTTGCTGAGGACAAAAACCAGGGTTTTCCAGGGGGCATCTGTGAGATGTCATAGAGGAGGTGGGGGTGATGAGGGGGGTGCTTCGGCTCCCCTGGAATATGTGGAGCGAGGCTGGGCCAACTCAGGCACAGTGGGTTTGGGGAAAGGGAAATGTCGACAGAAAAGGCACAGTCCAGTCTAAGTCCCTGTGAAGCCTTTGTACAGCCTGGAGGAAGAATGGGCCTCTCTCCCGTTAATGCACAGGTCACTTGTAAGATTTTAATCCAAGTCCAGCTCCCTGAGGTTACCAAGTGTATCTCTGGGTTGCCTCTACCTCTGAGTCTGTGTGCATCCAAGGGATTAAATAATTAACAAACTAAGACAGCTTAGAAACCCAGCTCTTCTTTAACACTATCCCAACATTGCTCCCACCACCCACATTGTTTTAATCAACTCACAGGCCTTCCACAGCCATCCAGATAAACTGCAGTTTAAAAAATTGTCCATGCCCTAAGGACCCTGCCCCCAAGGCATGGCTAATTAAAGCAACCTGATTCCTACAGATTTGAACGAGAGCCACATTTGATGTGAGCCTCGCAAGCGCTAATGAGCTTCTTTTCCGACAGGTGGAGAGAGGGCCACGGACGTGCTGTCTGCAAGGTTGGGGGAGCAGCCGCTGTTTATAAAGCTCCTCTCTGGGGTCTGCCATCGGAAATCAAAGCCGGGGCTCTCATCGGACCAGGCCACTCCCGAAGCTCTTGGTCCACACAGAGCCACGGTCACCTCTCTCTTCTCAATTGCTCTGAGGAGTATCGATCCAGTATGGAGATCTCTCATTATTTCCATTTCTCGGCTTGCATAGAATTAGTTTCTTCGTTGGGCAGTGAGTGAAACTGGGGAGTACGTTAGTAGGAACGGTGGCCCCCAGGGGGCCTCCACCCATTATTTACGAGAAGGTGACACGCTGAGGAAAAGGTTGTTTCCTCTCGAGATGTCAAATGTACTAGCGGCCTTAATGAAGCCAATGTGCAAGGAATAAGAAAATTCTTTTCATGCCACATGTCATTATTGGTGAACACTCGCCTATCGATACGTTTAAGCTGCAACAGAGCAGCCCATTAAGCGGCTTAGATCAGGAGGTGAGCACACTCTGGAGTAAGGGGTGGGGCAGAGGCAGGGATGGGGGAGAGTTTGTGTGGGAGTCACATTTTCCGGCTCACCAGAATCCTCAAGCATGCCGCTCCTTGCTGTCTCCTTGTCAGACAGGAGTGGGCAATGAACCAGAGAGTGAAGTGGAATTGCATTAAAGCAACGATGCAAGAAATGATTGGGCTTAGCATCCCTTCTCTCCTTTGCTGGAAGCGTCTCAAGAGCCAGGGGAGTGTCTTTTAATTCTTCCAAAGCCAGCCTCCCACCAGATGCCCTGCCCACCCCTGTTCTCACCAAAGTGGATTCAAGGCTGGGCAAAAACTTCCGTGATGGAAGAGGAGAAGGGCGAGGACCCCAGCTTCAACCACGGTCAAAGAAAGCCACGGAGGGAAGGCAAGAGGGGGAAACATAGCCATGGCTGGGGTTATACTGTCTCTCTTGTTTGTTGAGCCTTACTCAACACAAGCTCAGCCCCTGCAGAGTACAGTTCTTCAAGAACCCCAGCACAAGAGTCTTTCTTCTCTGAATGCATAAGGGGGACAAGCCAGGTGTAGCAGGACAATGCCCAGAGACCCTGCTACAGGCTGCAGGGGGCTGTGCATCCCGTGCCTGCATTTTGTTCCAATAAACATACATCAGGATGTTTTAGTTTAATCTTCACAGCAACGCTTGGGGGTAGGAACTACTATTCCCAATCTGCATAGGAGGAAACTGACAGAAGTCAGGGGGTCTGATGGACAACTGGTGAACGGTAGAGCTTGGATTCAAACCTAGCTCTGCCTCTCTCCAAAGCTGGTGCACTCGTCTGTCCCCCCAGATATCCATTTAGGGGAGGCCCAAACACAAATAAAGGGTCTGGTCACATGGTGTGGAAAAATGCAGCCTCTAAGGCATGTGCCTCCCCTCTGGGGTAGCTGGAGCTCCATAACTTTCTCTGCTGGTCAAGGAAGCTAATCATTATTCAAGTGTGTGAGAGCCATGCTATTGTATCTGTTCTGTTCAAAAAGGAAATAATGCCCCCAAATTGAGTGCTTTAAGTATTATTAGTAACCAGTTATTTGCAACACCCTTCAAAACTGATTGTAACATCTGCCTTCAGTGGCTCTCAAAGAAAGCGGTGCATCAGAAGGAGATTCCTGGTCCCCACCCCACTGATTCTGATCTAGTCGGTCTGGGGTAGCTTCAGAAAGCTGCATTTTAAGCAAGCTTCCTGGATGATTCTGAAGCCAATTGGTCCTTAGGCTCCACTTGGAGGAACCCCACTTAGAGTATGCTGGGTCTTCACTCCCAAGTCGTGGGTTGGGAGGGAAGGGCACTAAGACTGGGGTCAAGAGTCCTAGGTTCTGACCTCAGCCAGCTGCTCCTCAGAGGTATGGCCTTAGTCTGGTCTCTCTGGCCCCAATTTCTTCCTGGGACACTGAACTGGGTGAGCTCTGAGGGTCCCTCCAGTTCTAAGAGGGAAAGCCTCTGAGGCAGGGCCCCAGTCCAGCCCACTGGGAGTAGAACTGTGTGCTTTCTTTTTATTTTATTTTATTATTTTTTAATTGAAATATAGTTGATTTACAATGTTTCAGGTATACAGCAAAATAATTCAGTCATATATATATATATATAATCTTTTTCAGATTCTTTTCCGTTATAGGTTATTACAAGATATTGAGTATAGTTCCCTGTGCTATACAGTAGGTCCTTGTTGTTTATCTATTTTATATATAATGGTGTGTATCTGTTAATCCCAAACTCCTAATTTATCCCTCCCCCCGTTCTTTCCCCTTTGGTAACCATAAGTTTGTTTTCTAACTCCGTGAGTCTGCTTCTGTTTTGTAAATAAGTTCATTTGTATCATTTTTTTAGATTTCACATATAAGTGATATCATATGATATTTGTCTTTCTCTGACTTACTTCACTCAGTATGACAATCTCTAGGTCCATCCATGTTGCTGCAAATGGCATTATTTCATTCTTTTTTTATGGCTGAGTAATAATCCATTGTATATATTTACATACCACATCTTCTTTATCCATTCATCTATCGATGGACATTTAGGTTGCTTCCATGTTTTCGTTATTGTAAACAGGGCTGCTGTGAACATTGGGGTGCATGTATCTTTTCGAATTAGAGTTTTTGTGATTTCTGGATATATGTCCAGGAGCGGGATTGCTGGATTATATGGTAACTCTATTTTTAGCTTTTTAAGGAACCTCCACACTGTTCTCCATAGTGCTGTGTGCTTTCTTAAAGGTAGAGAAGATGGAAGGGAGCTAGAGGAGCAGGTGAAGAAAGAAGAGGGTTAGTGGACAGACGTAGTCCTGCCATCCAGTGAGTGGGGCCCCATGGACAGGACTGTACCAAGATGCTTCAGAGCAGTTGAGTTACCTGGACCCAGATTCCTGGAAACTCAAGACAGCCCAGCCCAAGGTGGAGCTGACTTACTGGGGTCCCATCCCCTCGGCAGACATGGTTCAGGGCAAAGAGTTCTAGACCATCCAGGTCCTCGGAAGGGATTCTACGCAGGTGGGATTCAGAAGCCCTAGGTTCTCCTTGCTCTGGCACAAACCCTGTGTCCTTTCCCGAGTTCCTTTACCTCTTTGGCCTTCAGGGTCAGCCACACCATAAAACAAGGCTCTGGGATTAGACCATATCGAAGGCCCCTTCTCAGTCTATGATCTGATGATTCTGAGGCATCCTTCCCACTATGCGGAACCCTGTATCTCATAGATCCTGTCACGGGAGCCAAGCTGTTGAAGACAGCCCTGCATTGCTCCGCAAACGAAAGTGAATGAAAACTAATGGTGGGTGGAAGCTGTCACAGCCTTAATTCTATATGAATAAAACATCTACGTTCAGAGGTGCCACTTGTACCTCTGCACATGCTCAAAATTAATGTGCCGTTACTGCTCAACAGCCCGTCCCTAACACCGCAGCCAAAATCACTTTGCCCCTGAAGCAACGTTAGGAGGGGGCCAAGCACAGCATCAGCTGTGCCTGTGAAAATGGCTTTGTGTTGGGAGCGAGAGTCCCTTCATACTGACACCTGTTAATCTGGGCTGCAAAGAAAGCGAAGGGACAGAATGCGGGGAGAGAGGGGAGGGCGGGAGGAGGGCAGGAGCAGCCCCTGCACCTTGCTCAGTGTTCTTGCCCCTGCCTGGGCTTCTTAGCCAGCTGTGCAGGGGGTGGAGGGGACAGTGGGAGCTGTGTCTTGCAGATGTCCACATCCTGTCCAAGCCCTGCCTGCCAGCCCTGCAGCCATGAGGAAGAAGGGGACGCTTCTGTCCTTTTAGTACCCTCTCACCAAGGAGCTACAGAAGGGCCATGCCCTGTGCTAAGTGAAAGGGATACTGAAATGAATCAGGCACCCATCCCTCTGAATACCAGCCTTGAACCACACCTCAGTCCAGTTCCTGCCACCAGGAACTGCCCGTGAAGCCCAGCTGGAGGAAGCCAGGCCCATGGCAGCCCCTGCCCACCGTGGTGCAGGCCAGCAGGCAGGGCAGGTTGATGGGGAGGCTTATTCTGTGTGATCAGGGGCAGCTCTCCCTGCTCCCCCATTTCTCCTGACGCTGCCCGAATTCAGGTCCTTTTACATGCTCACCTAGAGGCCACAATGGCCTTCTCACAGTGGTGAAGCCGTGTTCTAAACAGCAGGATAGAGACATGGGGACCGGGGCCTGTGCTGTAAGTTGATGGGCCAGTGTTTCAGTCTTGCACACACTCCAAGGTCTCTGTTGTTGTTGTTGTTTTTATCATAGTCTTAAGAGCAGCCTTGTTAACATACTTCTTCAAATTGTGGAAAAGGCACCACACTGAAGAGCTGTGCTGGCAAGGGGTGCTGCGTCCCCTTCTCCCTCATTCTTCCTCCAGCTGCTCTCCTGACTTCCAGCTCTGGCTCCCCTTTCATACTCCTCGGCTCTGCCAGGTAGACCTCTCCCAAGCCCACTGAGATGGGTCACTCCGCTGCTCACAGACCTCTCAGATTCAGGCTGACTGACAACAGTGCTTACAAGGACAATTTGACTATCGGCTACATTCCAGAAGCTATTCTGGATACTTCATGTACATGACCTCATGTGATCTTCACCCCATCTCACTAGGTCGGTATTATTACTAATCCCATTTTACAGATGGGAAAACTGAGCTTCAGAGATAGCGTGAAAGTGGCAGAGCCAGGACTTGAACCCTCAGCCAGTGCATTGCCACTGCACTTCAGTGTCTCTCTGTCCTTTCATGTGTCCACCTGACAATGTCATAAACTGCTGGCAGGCAAAGGCCAGAGTTAGGAATTGTGAACAGCTAACTCCTAATGCAGAATTTCCTGAGGCATGTTCTACAGACTAGTCCTTGAGATGCTGGGCAGAGAAGAGGGTCCCAGGTCAAATGCACATAGGAGAGGTTGTCCATCTGCCTCCTGAGAGGTTCTCTGGGAAGTGACCAGTCTCTCTTCATGACAGGGCAATTAACTGAGATAATATTTTGCATTTTGTTCTCACTCTATTTTTCCTCCACCAACCCCATCTCCCTGAGAAAGTAACCAGCCTTTTGTTCCCTGTCAATGGAGGGGAGAGTGGTTCTGTAGGATCTCAGTAGCCACTTGCTGATACACCCTTTCCTGCCTTTGGGAGAAATTTCCTAGATTCTCCCAGAGGGGAAGACAAAGGCAAGTGCTTTTTAAAAAATTTTATTTTATTGAAGTATAGTTCATTTACAATGTTGTGTTAATTTCTGCTGTACAACAAAGTGACCCAGTTTTTTATATATATATATATATATATATATATATATATATATATATATATATATATATATATATATATATTCTTTTTCATGTTCTTTTCCATTATGGTTTATCACAGGGTATTGAATATAGTTCCCTGTGCTACACAGTAGGAATTTTTTGTTTATCCATTCTATATGTAATAGTTCAGAGGCAAGTGCTTTTGCCTGGTGGAGAATGAGGTGGGGAGGCAAAAGCAGAGAGAGGTGCTAGAAATTCTTTAAGATGAAAGGCAAGCAGAGGTTGGGGGCTTCTGGGAGAAGCTGGCACCAGGCCTGATGGGAGCTGTCAGGACCTGATGGGGAACTGTGGGGAAGCCGGGCTCCGGGCACTGAGGCTCCAGCCTCAGCTAAGCTCCCTGTGCCCAAGCCTGGCACAGGTGCAGTGGCGCCACCCCCATCACGTGGCCATAGGCCCTGCACAAAGAGCCCTTTGATAGTGCCACACCACGCTGAGCCCCAAGGGTCCTGCCCTGTGTCAAACCCCAGGACACTGTCATAACCCTGGAGGGGGCGGGCGGGATCCGGAGGTGAATTTTCCATTAGCCTGGTGGGTTGGAGGCTCAGGTTGTGTCAAACTGATTTTAAGAAAATGAGATCATACGACAGTTCTTACACAGCCAAGTTTGAATTTAAATTCTTACCGTTAAATTTGGTAACTCTTTATTTGTCCACAGAAATCTTTTGAACACATGAAGTCTGTATTAACAGCTGTTGGAATTGTCGGTCATTGGAGCGCTTTTTGGGAAATTCTGACTTTAGAGCAGTAGCCTCCGCATCTGGGACTTAACCTTCCAGGAATAATGGGCCAACCAGACCAGATAAGAAGGAGGAGGCTGGTAGAGAGAAGGAGGGAAGAGTGGGAGAGGGAGAAAAAAAAGGAGAGAGGGAGAGAGCAAGGGAGTCAAGGGCGGGTAGCAAGGGCTTGAGCTAGTGAACTCTGGGGAGAAAGGACAGAGGGGGAGGGATTGGAGGAGCAGGGAGGTGGAGGAGAGTCCGCTGCAGGAGCAGGTGGGGACGCGGCCCTGCTCAGAACACCTGGGCCTGGGCCGCGCCCCACCTAACCTGTGAGTGAAGCAGAGCCCGGGGGGTTGCAACACCAGATGGGCGCTCTGCGAGAGGGAAGACAGGGCTGGATGTGTGGCTGAGAAGAGGCCCAGCTCAGTTTTGAGGGCAGGATCCTTTCAGAGAACTGGGGGTCAGGAGGCTAGATGTAGGCCTGCCTTGGCCAGTTGGCTCGAGGAAGGGGCTGCATCAACCCAATGCTTCTTGTTCTGTTTACAGGGGGTGTTCAGTCCAGACATTTCCTCCTGCAGGGTACCTCCCAGCTCTAACATTCTATAGTTTCATAAATGGAGTTTAATGTAAAAATCAAGAAAAACTTACAACCAAATAAACCCAGTACAGGTATGCGAAGGCCATAGTTGTTACTGAGCTACAGAAACAAATGGTCAGAAGTTCATTCAAAGAGTTATACTTAGTGTTACTTTTCCCTCCAGAACAACTGTTTCTGGGGTCACATGCACAAAGCAAAGCGAGAGGGGAAAAGAGTCTGTGGGCTCTGCCCGGCCATGTACACACAGAAGGAGGAACACTCTTTGCTTCCACCGGCCTGAGGGCTGATGACTGAGGCCCAGGCTGCCTCACCTTGTTCTGGGCGAAGAAGATGTGATGCCATGACCCAGCCTTAAATCCCTTTACAGACATTATTCCCACAACACCCTTCAAGTAGTGTACTGGTCAAGACTTCTGGTGATGGATGTCAGAAACCCAACTCAGACTAGTTTAAACACAAAAGGGATTTTACTGACTCAGATAACTAGGAAACTTAGGGGTGCTTTCAGACATAGTTGGAACCAGAAATTAAACTATTTCATTAGGGCTCTCTCTTTTTTAACCTCTGCTATTTCTACTTGGCTACATTCTTTGGACAGCATAATCCCACATAGTAGGATAGTTTGCCGACCGCACCCCATACTCCATCTTCGCAGTTAGCAGCTCCAGCAGAAAAAAAAATCTAGCTTTCTCACTAGCCACACCAGAAAAATCTGGTTGACCAGCTTAAGTCACATGTTACTCTGTGAATCAAACTCTGTGTCTGAGGGATGAAATTCTCTGAGTGGACAGACCTGGGTCACATGCCTTCCCTGTGACTGGGAGGATGAAGTGGGTGAGGCTCAACTCCACTTGAACCCCAGGGCATGGATTACCTACAGGAAAGAAGTGGGTAAAGAAGGGAGTCTAGACAGATGAAGACATCAGATGTCCTCAAATAGACTGTTTTTTTTTTTTTTTTACTTTGTAATTTTAAAGAAATATTTATTTTAATCATATAGCTTATACATGAATACATAATTATAGTTAACAGTTTAAACTTCAGAGACACGTCTAGGGCAAAAATCTCAATAAAGTATCCTAGATAAAATCAATATTATCTTTTTCTTAGTATCGCCTACAGTTTTCTTTGCTTTTTAAATACATATATGTAACTTAGAAATATATAATTTGCTGCACATAAATAAATAATAACATCCTATAGATATTGCAGTGTAATTTCTTTTTTGGCTCTACATATGATTGTACCTAATTTAATTACATAAATACATATCAAATAGACTGTTTTTAAACCCATTTTGCAGATGAGAAAATTGAGGATCAGACCGGTTAAATAACTCACCTAAGTTCACAAAACTAGAAAGTTGCAGAGCTTGGACTTGAAGCCACATTTTTCTGCCTCCAATATGGATGTTTTAACCACTAAACTCTACTATCTGAACTGTCCCAGCATCGCCAGGAACTAAATTATCTCAGCTCCAAATACTTGGGGCTTGTCATTCAGGGCTCCCAAAATAACTGAAGTTGCAGGGAACCTGACAGTAAGTTCAAGACTCCTGGATCCTCAAGGAACTTTTTGCTCTGCTCCGTTCGTATTCCTCTGCCTTTTCCCAGTTGGAGGGAAAGAACGAGGGAACCACAAGCACACCCCTCATTATCCCTTCCAAGGCTGAATACACAGTATGCAGAATAAGCCAAGCAACATCATTTAAGGCAAAAGTTCTCAACCACAACGTGTTCACACTGGTGTGGTGACTCACTCATAAGGTGCCTTGCAAATGATCTGTTTTATTAATAGTTAAAATACTGGAGTTTGCAAATGATTTACCCTTAAAAAAATAAACCAGAGAAAATCCAAGGCTATCTCTATAACAACACCCATTGCATTCACTTGTATTTTATGCTTTCTTGAGCGGGAGAGAGGTGATGTTAAAGCAGCAGGCATGACCTCGTCATCACCCTGGCATTGGTTCGGGGAGATTTTCTTGCTTGTGTGCCCTACTGGAGAAAGGGTTGGGAATTATCGATTTAAGGAGGATTTCTGCCCACAAATATCTTCTCAATACCTACTTTCAACTCCACCAAGTAAAGGTACATTGGTTTTAAAAGCTACAGCTAGGTAGGGAGACTGCTCAACATTCGCTGGCATATCAGAGTGAATTATAGGATACCCTTGTTCTAGAATAAGGTACTCTAGAGATCCCAGATGAATGGAGACGTTTCTGAGTACTTTCAGATAATAAAAACTTCCGAAGGGCTAAAAAAAAAAAAAAAAAAAGTCAAACTTTAAAGTGGAGCTTTAAATAGAGGTGAAAGCTTTGAGTTAATAGATAATCATATGCAAAATAAATTTCACACTAGCAAGCAGCTTCCAGAGTGAGTGACAAAGTAGGCAGCAGATTTTTTTTTTTTTTTTCTTTTTGCCATTGTGGCAAAGTGGAGCTTTATCCTTCCAGTTCTGTTTTGCTTTCTGGATATTTTTAATGTACTTACAGTATAAGAGAGAACCAGATCACACACCCTTGTTCACTGCAGCATTATTCACGAGAGCCAAGGGGTAGAAACACCCGGAATGTCCAATGACAGATGAATGAATAAAGAAAATGTTGTGTGTATATACAACGGAATATTATTCAGCCTTAAAAAGGAAGGAAATTCTGACACATGTTACAACATGGATGGAATGTCCATGTAATGTTACATTACACTGTAATGTTCTCAAGTGTAATGTCCTTGAGGACATTATACTAAGTGAAAGTGTTAGTATTTTGCCACAGAAAGACAATTACTGTATGATTCCACTTACAGGAGGTATCTAAAGTGGTCACACTTATAGAAACAGAAAGTAGAATGAGAGTTGCAGGGGCTGGAGGGGGAGGATGGGGAGTTAAGTGGATACAGAGTTTCAATGCTACAAGATGAAAAGGTTCTAGAGAGCTGTTGCACAACAATGTGAATATAGTTGACACTGCTGAACTGTATATTTTTGAATGGTTAAGATGATAAATTTTATGTTATGCATTTTCTACACAATTTTTTAAAGTTTTTTTAAAAAGAAAGAGACAGAAAACTAGGGCTGAGCTGTTCAGTCATTTGAAACAAACAAACAAAAAAAGCAGGGGTGGGGAGGCAGTAATTGGTCCCAGAATCAAATCCCAGTAGCCTTTGGAAGTCAAAAGTGACAGTGATCCCTTCTCTGGCAGAATAAAGGTCAAAAGAAAAATCTACATGGAGTAATTTAGTTCAAAAAAGGAACATTCAGAAGTAGGAAGAAGAGGGGAGAGGAAGGGAAGGAGTGGTGAGAAGCAAGCTGCAGTTGTAGTCTTAAAAAGGATTATTTTCAACAATACACCAAAAAAACCGCAAAATAATGCAGCAATGTCATATCCGGCATTGTACAAAGTGTAAAAGTGTCGCCACAGCTGTCACAAAAGCCCTTCATGCTGCTGGCAGGGAAAGATTGCTTATGACTAATTAAAATCTCACCAATCAGTGGTGAACGTTCTGGAGTTTAATCAGATTGCTTTCCCCACACCTAGCGTAAGAAAATGGAATGGAGATAAAGAATAGTTTGAAGGTATAGAACCCTATGATGGAAAACAGGCCACAGCCAGGAGTTCTGAGTTGTCAAAAGGTAATCTGTGCAGGTGAAAGGGAGTATTCGTGGCCAACTAGAGGAGGTAGGGGCAAGGCCTTGAAAGGAGGGTGAGAAGAGAGACAAATGTTACCAGTAAAATTTTGGCATGCATCAATACATCGGTTCTGCCTTCTCCCTTCCTACAAACAAACAAGTTCTATTTGTTCTTTTTATTTTTTCTCAATTGAAGTGTAGTTGACTTACAATGCTGTGTTACTTTCTGATGTACAGCAAAGTGAGTCAGTTATACACATATATAATACATATTCTTTTCCATCATGGTTTATTACAAGGTATTGAATATAGTTCCCTGTGCTATACAGTAGGACCTTGTTGTCTATCTATTTTATACATAGTAGTTTGTATCTGCTAATCCCAGACTCCTAATTTATCCCTCCCCCACCCCCTTTCCCCTTTGGTAACCACAAGTTTGTTTTCTATGTCTGTGAGTCTGTTTCTGCTTTGTAAGTAAGTTTAGCTGTGTCATATTTTAGATTCCACATATAAGTGCTATCCTATGGTATTTGTCTTTCTCTTTCTGACTTACTTCACTTAATATGATAATCTCTAGGTCCATCCATGTTGCTGCAAATGGCATTATTTCATTCTTGAAACAAAATAGTTCTTTTTTTTTTAAATTTTATTTATTTATTTTTGGCTGCGTTGGGTCTTTGTTGCTGCGCGCCGGTTTTCTCTATTTGCGGCGAGCGTGGGCTACTCTTCGTTGCGGTGCACGGGCTTCTCATCGCAGTGTTGCAGAGCACGGGCTCTAGGGCGCACGGGCTTCAGTAGTTGCGGCACGCAGGCTCAGCAGTTGTGGCTCGTGGACTCTAGAGTGCAGGCTCAGTAGTTGTGGCGCACGGGCTTAGTTGCTCCACGGCATGTGGGATCTTCCCGGACCAGGGCTCGAACCCGTGTCCCCTGCATTGGCAGGCAGATTCTTAACGACTGCGTCACCAGAGAAGCCCACAAAATAGTTCTTACTTAAATTTTATTAGTCTCTGCCTTCTTCCCCTCCTAACCCCCACAGCTACCAGAGGGTTGAGACAGGCAAAGACAGACCCACCTCGGGGAGCTGGCTCATGGCAAGGATGGAGCTCCCAGGGATCGCCCCAGGCTAGCTGCAAGGCCCGCACAGGAATGTGCCGGGTTACTGATGCCATGAGGTGGCGTACACAAAGGCAGCTTGGTGGAAACTTTGTCACACAGATGGCTACATGAAAGCCAGCCCGGCCAGCAGCCATACATCATGTCATTTCAACGTGCAGCCCTTCTGTACCAGGCGAGGGCTGGCTAAGGCGGCATCCCCTGAGAGAGGCTGTGTTCCCTGCCCTGTCCGCTCTGGACACCAGGATCCTGTCAGCAGTGGTTAGGTGGGGCTCTTCTCCCAGGCAGATTCCATCTATGAAAATACTTGGAGTGTTCTTTAATTTAGACTGCAATAAAGACAAAACCAAGGTTAATTGAGAATGGCTGAGTCTCACACTCTGTAATGAGAAGCATCTAAAATTTACTGTACTGTTAACTTGGGAAAACTGCAGCTGGGTTCTGCTGTTGACTTTCACTCCTTCCTAAGGAGCTGAGAAGTCTGCTGATTTTATGGTATCCAGGTCTAGCTGCTCTGCTTCTTCCATTCCACATAATTCTTGACTCATACTGGTCCAGGTTCAGCGGATTGTTTCTTGTATCAAGGCTCTTGTTATTAATTGCAGAGAATTCTCAATCTCCATATCTGTAATCTCTCAAAGTGCAGATTTTAAATAACAAAGGCCATATCAGTTGGCATCTAGGAAGGGTGCCTTTTCCAATGTGTTCTGCAAAATGCCTACGGTCACTTATTTATAACCCACAAATGGCTCCTTTATCTACTTGCAATGTGCCCTTCTGCTCCATCATCAGCATTTGCTTGCCTCTGCTCAGCTGCCTCTGTGGTGGGCTGGGTTGGGAAATGGAATTCTTGGTATCAAGAATTGCTTCCGGACTGAATCTGAGCTTCCCCCGTTGGAAAGAAATATAGATTCTAGGTCACTTCTTGAACAATCCCATTCAACATCCCCCTTTGACTTCAGATGGTTTAGGGTTTTACTCTTTAATCATTTCATGTTTACAGATGAGGGCAGGAAAGAACTCGAAGACTGAGCTACTGCGTATGGATGCGAGTTTATACACTGTGCCAAGGTGCCCAGCCAAGGAGGCAAATAGGACTGAATTCCAGTCCTGTAGGAAGGGATGCCTTTTTTTTTTTTTGCACAAAAGCGGCAGCTTTCCACTAAGCCATATGCTGGTAGAGTGTGTCCACACAGAAGGGATATCATTTTAGAATTTACATACTTTATAGGCTGGCAGCAGCTTATCCTGAAACAGATGCCATGGGATGGGGAAATTAGGGTTCTAAGGAACGTAAAGAAAAGTTTACTGGGATTGTGAAGGGAGAAAATTCCGCATGATCATTCCCCCAAATGGAAGCCGACAATGGTCAGTCTAAAGACCCAAGATTAAGAATGTGAAACTCTGCGCCCTGATAGACTCTCCACTGGGACATGCATCACTTTCCCCATCTAACTCCTTTTTCCTCTCCCCTAACACTACTTTGGGAGAAAGAGAGCTTACATAATGTACAAATACCACAGAGCATAGTAGACAGTTCAGAGCTGCACTAGATGCCATAACCTGACACACACACTCACTTAGCCAGCAGAGTAACTCTTGGGACTGATTACATTCAGCCACAGTGGAAGTGGCGTGGGAGCCCAAGGTGCCAGGCCGACATGCAACAAAAGAGAGCTTTGTTCAGCGTGGTGAGCTCTGCCCACACATCTGGCTCCTCCGGACTTCCCTTTCATTCCTCATCTTTTGCACACCCTCTCTTGCTGCTCGTGTTCTATGTTCTGGAATTCTCACTGCCTCCCAGACCCTGTGGTTTGCTTTACTTGATGCTCTTTGTTTCTGTGAAGCGGAGTTCTGATGAACAGAATACTAGAGTCTCCAGCCAACTCTAGTCATTCCTTTTGTTCCTACCTTTGCTGCTCAGGCACAGCAGTAAATGTGGAAACAGATATTTTGGAGCACCTAGTACGCTCCAGGCATGATATGTACTTCTAGGCACTGGGAATACAGTGGTGATTCAAACAGCCGAAAACCCCTCCTCATGTGGAACCTACACTTTAGAGCTGGTGGGGTGGGGGAAAGACAGGTAATAAACAAAATAAGCAAGGGAAATGTGTAGTGTGTCAGATGGTGACAAGAAAGCAGGAGAGTGTGGAGGTGGAGGTGCCATTTTCTAAAGGTGCTTGAGAAGGCCCTCAATGAGAAGACCACATCTGACTAAAGATCTGAAGGAGGTGAGTGAGCTGTGACATAGCTGAGAGAAGAACTCACCGTGATTCTTTTGTAACTCTCACGCTTCTGATTGGCTACACTGGGTTTATATTTTACTAACTCATACCAAGGGTATTAGTTATCAGTCGCTGTGTAACAAATCACCCCCGAACTTAGTAACTTAACACAACCAATATTTATTTCTCGCAGTTGCTGTGGGTCAGGAATCCAAGTGTGGCTTGGTTGGGTCCCTCTGGTTTATGGTCTGTCACAAGGTTGCATTGAAGGTGTCAGCCGGTGCTGCAGTCATCCCAAGGCTCAGTTGGAAGAGGACCCACTTCCAAGATCACTCAGGTGGCTGTTGGCAGGTCCTCACTGAATCTTAGCTGGAGGTATCAGATCCTTGCCACCTGGAGCTCACAACAAAGCAAGCCAGCAAGAGTGTGAGCATGATAGAAGTCGCAGTCTTTTTATACCTTAATCTTAGAAGCGACATCTCATCATTTTTGCCATTTTATGGAAGAGAGTCATTATGTCCAGCTCACACTCAAAGGAAGGGGATTACAGAGCGATGTGAATACCAGGATGTGGGGATCACTGAAGGCATCTTAGAGGTTGCCTACCACCCCAAGAATAGAACAAAGGCATGCACATCCTTTAATACTCACCTGGACTACGCCTCCCAGTCACTTTTCCCTGTAGCAGCCAGAATGGTCCTTATAAAGTGTAGGCGAGAGCTATTAGTAATCTCTGCAAACCCTCCATCACATCTTAGCACAACATCCGCATTTCAGGTTCTGACCTCTGCCTACCTGCCCACACTTATCCCACCACCCACCTGACTGATGCTGCTCGAGCCACAGGAGCTGTCTTGTTCTTGCTCGAATACACAGAACCCATTCCTGCCCTTTGCATTAGCTGTTCCTCCTGCCTCGAATGCTTCCCACATGGCCCTCCTCCCATCATTTGGGTCTCTGATCAGGGCTGGGGGCTTTTCCTGACCACCCCCATTTAAAACATCCCCCTATACCTCCTCTTCTCCCCCTTATTCTATTTTATTTTCCTCAGACCACTTAACACTTTCTGAAATTGTATATATGTTTGTGTTTGTCTATTGTCCACCTCCCTGTCTAGAAGGTAAGATCCATGAGGGCAGGGATTTTTGTCTGTTTTGTTCATTACTATATTCCCAGTGCCTGGGATTTAGGGGATTCTCAGTGAATGTTGCCAGAATGAATGAATGAATGCCATTTAAATGTATGTAAAGATGAAATCATCTCTAACACAGTAATAATAGTATTTTCCATTTGGAGGGTATTACATTCTAGGAAATTTATAAACATAATTTTATTTAATCTTTATGAAGATCCCACGAGGTAGATATGATCATTATCCGCATTTTCCAGAGGAGGAAACTTACCAGCAGTCACACAGTAAAAGGAAGAGCTGAGATCGGAACCCAGGGCTGTCTGACTCCATGGCCCACCCTCACCACTGAGGTATACTGTCTCCCCAGCAACAAGGCAGCGGCCGCCAAGGGCATCTGCAGGGCAGGGGCCCTGTCGTCACAGGACCACAGTCACTATTAGACCATTTCTAAAGCTTCTCCCTGGGAAATCCTAATGAACAGCCTGGGATAAGAACCTTTGCTCTAAAGCATCCTGTCTTATACTTCAAGATCCAGTGAAAAATATTAATGCAGTGCCTACCTCAATCTATACTTTAATAGAACATTTATTTACTCTCAAGCCAGTTTTGGACAAAACTGTGACATTTAGGTCGGGGCAACCCAGAGTCCTGGGTGAGACTTGGGCAGCCCTGGGTTTCTGCCCTCCTCACCCACACTTACCCATGCTGTGGCCTCTTCCCTCAGGGTTCTGTGCTGTCAGGGGTGAGGCTTAGGGTGCGCGAGTCTGGCCAGCAATGGAGCCAAGCAGAGCTAGGAAATGGAGAGAAAAAAACAAAGTCCTGGTCACATTATTTGAGCCCCTGGATCAAGCATTGCCTGAAACTAGAGCTACCTTTAGACTTGTCAGTTACACAGACCAATAAATTCCCCTTGTATTTAAACCAGGTTGAGGGTTTGATTATTTGTTGTTGCTACTTGCAACTAAGGAACATGCTAATTTCAAATTCTGCCTTATCACCACCCTCTCTGGAGGCCTTAGCATAGCACCTCACACTTTGTTTTGAGTGAATGAAGAAGTTTCTTTGTTCTGGGTAAGAAACCGGGGGACTGGCACAGGACAGGCCCTGGAAGCACTCTGCTCTCTCTACTCTGGTAGCTGGAAAGGCTAGTTCTACTTCTGTCTCCCCTATTCCTACTCAAGGGCTGGTCAGACATCCCTCCCTCAGCTCCCCTGGGCCCTGCAGACTCAGGAGCTCTTCTATCTGCCTAAGACACAATCCCCAACTCCTGGTCCCACTTACAGAATCATCCCTGACTAGCTTCATTCAAGCCCCCAACTTGCCTTAGCAGGTCTAGTAACTCAGAGCTGTTTAGGGACCATGGACCACTCAAAGCACAGATTTAGGGCACTGTCTACTTGCCTTTAAAAAAAAAAAATCCAGGCTGTGATTGGTTCTTCTACTCACACTCTGAATGAATTCTGTGCCCTGTTGGTGTCACCAGTCTGTTTCTATTTCTGTTGTTGGAGTCACAGAATTTGAGAAAGAAACACAGAGGTCACCTTGTTCAACCCCCTTCCAAGATATGGGGTCTAGCCTGCCTTGGCTTGAACACATCAGGGACCGGCTGCTCCATCCTTTGCAAAGCAGGCATGTATTCAGACAGCTCAGATTGTTAGAAAGCTCTTCCTGTAATTGAGCTGGAATCTGTTTTCTTGTCATTCCACCTAGTCCTGGATCTGCCATCTGGAGTCGCTGGCATCAGCCTGATCCCTCCCCAACATGGCAGCCATTGGGATATATGAGGACAGCTCACATGTCCCTAAAGTCTCCTTGACTCCAGGCAAAGCATTCCCTGTGTCCTCACCCAGTCCTCCTAGGATTTAGTCTCCTGATACTGCACTAGCACATCATCCTCTGGATGTGCTCCAAGTTGTGGTTGTCCCTCTGAACATACGGCTCCTTGAAGAGATCTCAACAGTCTAGATATGGCCTCTCCAGCACCAAGTACAATAGAGCCATCCTGTACCTTGTTCTGGACTCACCACACCTATTAATAATGACATTAAGTTTCCAGTGTCATTTTGACAGCCTCATCATACTATTGGTTCACTATAATGTTAACAAGAAAAAAATTCATTGAATTTTCCATATTTGAACATTTGATGTATGGAGCTCTACATTGATTTCTCCTTAATCTTATCTTGTCAGTTTCAGACTGGGCAAGAATCACTAAGGTGACCATATAATTTATCATCTGAATCAGGAAACTTTTGAGAGCGAAAGTGGTGCTATCATTGCTATTAATAATCACATTGAGACAGCAGGCATAACCAGGACTGTCCCAGATGAACCTGAACATAAGCCAGGTAGTGGCTAGGACCTCAGGATAGTGGTTAGGACCACAGAGTCCAAGTTCAAAACCCCGTGCTCTCATTTACCAGCTCTGTACTTAATCTCTCAAAGTTTCTGTTTTCCCATCTTGAAAAGGGAGATAATATTCCTACATCATAGGGTTATCATAAGCATCAAGCAAGATCATTTATGGAAAGCATTTAACCCAGAGCCTGGCTTGCATTAAGTGCTTAGAAAATATCACCTGTTATTTTTAGCTTCTTGAGCTCTTTTTGAATTTGAGCAGCTAGCCCTCTCAGTATTGTGTCATCTTTAAATCTGATAAGTATGACTTCCACTGCTTTGTCTGAATTATTGCTTAAAATAACCTGTGTCATCGTCTAAGACAGAACCCTGTGGCCTGTCTCTGGTGTTCTCTTTCCAAGTTCATGTTGACGCATTGGTCACTATTCTTGGGACTTGGCTGTTAAACTAGCTAACGCAGTGCGTTAGAGGCAAGTGAGTTCAGTATTAAGAGATCCCACAACAATTCAGAGGCTTAACAGACATACAAGTATCTTTCTCTCTCACGTAACTGTCTGGAGAGGCCCCACTTAGGCGAGAAGCCATCCTCCCACCGTCAGTCAGGAAGCCAGGCTGAGGGCAGTTCTTCCGTCTTCAGCACATGGCTGCTCTTGCTCAGTTGGTCACCATTCCAGCCAGCAGGAAGGGGAAGAGCTTGGAGGAGCAAATAAGAGAGGCTTAAGGGCCGGGCCCGGAAGTGGCAGGCATCACTTCTGCTCAGGTGCCAGTGGGGAGAACCTAGATACGGCGGGCACCCGCCGGCACGGAAGGTGGGAAATGCAGTATAGCTGAGCAGACAGGGGCCAGCTCCACTCCTCTTCCGACGAAGAGGGGGAGGTGGGAACTTGGTGGCCAGCTAGCCATCTCTACCTCAACTATGCCCCTAATGCATTATCATTCAGCCCACATTTTCTACCTTGTCCTTGAGGAAATAAAGTCAGACTCTCCCAAATGCCTTATGAAGTCAAAGGCCTCCAGCATTCTGCTCTGCCACTGGTCTGGCAACCTCCCACAAAAGGAAGTAGTTTCCAGGGCCTTGTAAGAAGATGGCATACAGGTGGCCTGCACTGTCTCTGAAAAATGGTTTCACATTTTGGGCAGTGAAATTTATTTAATCTTCCTGTTAATCTGTGTGGGGAAGAAACAAAAAGGAGAATGGAGGAACACAGTGGAGTCCAAAAAATGAAATCAAATGAAATTCCAAGACTTTGGAACTTTATGGGAGAGTCAAGCAAAAAGGGAATTCTACATAAAAGTTAAAGTAATGTAATAGATTGTTCAACACTTGTCTTTGAGCAGTTCTGAGCTCCTTGAAATAGATTGTAGGAACCAGATTTCTGAGGCAAGTAACATAAACATTATGTTCAGCTCTGAAACTCCAGCCTGGAGCTATTAAAACCAAGCACTGTGGATAAGTAACCTCTCCTGAGATAATTCAGCTGTTCATTCAACAAACATGTGTACAGAAGGTACTTGGTGCCAGGCACTGTGCAGGGAATAAAGAAATAAACAAGCAGTGGTCCCTGCTCTTGAAGGTTTTTCAGACCAAAAGGTCAAAATTCCTAGCAGCAAAAATCAGAAAACAAGTCTGGCTACTTTAAGCAGAAAATGAATTTATTGAAGAATATTAGTTAGATCACAAAATCTCTGGGAAACTACGCAGCTAGGAATCACACCCAAAACACTTTGCAGAACTATCTAGAGAAGACACTACTGGTCCCCCTGCTGACACAGACACGCAGCCTGAACTGGTGACGTTGCTGATGCAGGACCTCAGATGCTCTCGTCAGGATCTTCTGCCACTACCTCTGAGACTGCGGTAGATACAGGCCACATTTGCCAGATTGCATTCCGCCCGGTGTTTGCTGCTTTGCAGCACTAGCTTCTGATTCAGGGTCCTGGACGGACATGTGCTGTTGGTCATCCAGGTCACACGCTGTGCCTTAGCTGCAAGGGAAGCTGGCAAAGTGAATATGTGCCTTCCACAATGGAATGTGAAGATTCATAAAACAGAGAATTCCCCAAACAGAGGAAGAATGTGAAAGGTCTTGGGTGGCAAAAAAAAAAAAAAAAAAAAAAAAAATTTATAAATGTCCATGATGAGGTGAAAAAAATGCATGTAAGTGCATACATTAAAATGGAGTGTTTTATAAACTTTATGAACAAAGAATTGTGGAAACAAAGAGGACAGAAAAGTAAAATCTGACTGGGCAGGTCAGCAAAAACTTCACCAAGGTGATCTCCACCTCTCCCACCCATCCGATGCATTATCATTCTGCTCACGTTTTCTGTCTTGTCCTCTGGGTCCTAGAGTACGAGTAAGAGCTTTATGGGAAAAGAATCTGAGGAGAGGCACTTCACCTAGAGACAAGGCATGTGAAAAGGCACAGGAGTGGAAGGCTTGGCATGTCTGCTGGGAGTTCCATATAGGGAAGTGAAGGTTGTGTATCAGCAGCAAGGGGTAGATGGGCTGAGAGGTTAAAATCAGACCATGAAAAGCCTTGTATGGCGGGTAGGGAGTATGGATTTTATTTTGAAGAAAAAGGACTCACTGGGTGTCATTGAAAGATGGGAGTTGATAAGACCTGCTTGTTTTTAAGAAGTAAACTGGTGCAATGTAGTGGGTGGATTGGGTAGGACAGAAAATGAGGATGAAGAAAGAGACCAGAGGCTGGTGCAAAAGGTAAGTGAAAATGATGCAGACCTAAACCAATGCAGTGGCATCAGGAATGGAGGGAAAGCTGAAAAATGCTTCCAAAGTGGATATGTCCAATGGGAAACCCAGACTGTGGGTCTGGAGACACAGTTTGGGAATCCCATTAGCGTTTAGATAGTCATCAATACAATAAGAGAGGGCACAGGGGGTGAACAGAAGGCGACCGTGAACATCGCTTAAGCGTTAGAATCTTCAAGTCGGGTTTCCCAGTCCCAGCACCAAGCCAAGGGCAGGGTGTGCCCAGGGCATAAGGCGCCACACTGGGTGTCAGTGACAAGAGGGAGATTGTGAGCCAAGCTTCCCGGAACTCATGGTCTGGTTGAAGTGCCTAGAGGGCAATTGGGGTTCTGGCTACCCAGGACCAGTTTCCTCTTCTCATTGCAATAGCACCTGGTTTCTTTGGAAGAATTATCTCACCCATTGTGTGCAGTCTTGGGAATGTCAATCAAGGTGACCTGTCCAGCCCTGGGCTAAGAGGTGGGCATGAGGCCCAAGGGCAATCAGATACTCTTCAAGGACTTTGTATGTTGAGGCAAGTGAAGCAAGGCTGCAAAGAAGAGTTTGGAGTTGGTTCAATCAGGCAACTTCTCCCTCAGGAGACTGTCCATCAGTCCCTGCTCCATGGAATCCTGAGCTGCCCTCGCTTGGTCCTTCTGCAAGCCTGCCTTTCTAGCTTTCCTTTCAATTCTGTGAACTCAGTGAGACTCTTCAGTTGGATTTCTCTTCTGCTTAGAAGCTGGAATCTGTGGCTTGCAATCAGAGAACCCAACCAACTCACAGAGAGATAAACACTCGTGGGGACTCTATGTAGGAATCCTTACAAACCAACCTCCAAACAGAGGCAAAGTAATTATGCAAAAGGAATAGGGCTCTCATGTGCCCCAGGACAGGGAGTAGGAGGCTTAGATTCTAACTGATTCCATCCTCACTTGTCAGAAGACCTTGATCCCTTTACATCTCTGGTGCTTAGGGTTCCCATCTGCAAATCATAGTACTGGGCTGGGTGATAACTCAGTGTCCAGTGGCGTGCTGGTAAACTGAGTCTCAGAAGCGGGGGTGGGGGGCGCTTGATTCATAGCGTTCGATGATTTTTACAGTGTAAATATGTACCCCCCATGGGTTTAACAAGCAGCTTACAAATTTCCTGAAAATGTTGCTCTTGCCATGAGGTACAGGCCGGCTCTGGCACATGACTGTTGGTGTCCCTTCTAGAGCTAGCCCCATATTGCGGCAGAGCAATTAAGAGCTCACATGTCAGACTTATGATGAAGAAATGGACTTGCAAAAGGGAACTCTAATGGGGAAGAGATCAGTTCCAGAGAGATTTAGGAAGCTGTCTTGTTAGCATTTGATGACTGTTGGTGGCGGGATGACAAAGGAGATTTGGCTTGGGTTACTGGATAGTGATGCCTTCCACAAGAGAGGGAAATACAAGAAGAAGGGCAGATATTGTACTCATAATGCTCAGCCAAAGGGATGGTCTGGGAAACTAGAAGACTAAGTATTTGGCTCTTGTTGGAAGGAGAGAGTGTAGGGCAGTGTTTCTTAAACTCTGGTGTGGGAGAATCACACAGGAAACTTATTAAAATGCAGTTGACCATGGACCACCATCAGACGCTCTGAATTAGCATGGGGGGGGCTCTCAGAAATCTGCACACACTCCCCATTTGATTCTGATGCAGGAGGTGTGAGGTCCATACTTTGAGAGACAGCAGCTTGGTAAGTGGAAGGGAATGTGAAGAAAGATGAGGGTACCAGTGGTGGTGGGAAATGGAGAGGCAAGGGGAGAGAAGAGGACTGTGGAGGAAATGGTAACCCAGACCACAAACACCACTGGGATGCAGAGGCTGATGGAGAAAAAGAGGGGAGGGAGGCAGGAAGTATTCTCAGCTAAACATCCAGACACGGAGTGCTCTACAGAACGCCACGTACCAGAGGGCTTTTAATAAAATTTGATGATGATGGTGATGATGACGGTGATGGTGATGACAGGGATGCTGGTGGTGATGGGGGGCAGTAGGCTTTGTTCACCAGCCTTACAGGGCTGATAGGAAGCAGAGCCATCTGGTGCATACTCGGCACACTACAGAATCTATTCTGCTTTCACTAGTGCTGCTCAGCCAAATTTATATCTGTTTCTGGCTGCAAAACTTGCCTGCTATTGGACTAAGCCCTGAGCTCTGAGCAGGAAGAATCCCACGCCGAGGACGTGATCAGTTTTTCCCGAGCCCAGGGCAAGTCTACATCTCTGAGCCTTCCTAGAATTTGGGTCCTTGTTCTAGAGGGTGGGAACCCAGGAATGTCTCCAAATGAATGACTAAAAGCTCTGAAGGAACGTGTGCTCGCATAGCCAACCCTCTGTCTCCTCCCACAGGAGAGGGCAGCTGTGGCTCAACCTCACTGCTTTTCCACATCCTCGATCCTGTTATTCTATGGCTTCCGGGGGCAGGGACAGGGTTTTGCTCAGCTCTTCAGGCCACAGCCTGTTCCACGGGTGTGTCTGCTGGGTGGATGGAAAGATGATGCAGGCAGGTGATGGCCACATACTATTAGGGGTGGGCTGACTGGGACAGATACAGACAGAAGAAAAGTAATTGACCAGTGGCAGTGGGTGACTGAAGACTAGGGGTCCAAATACCCCGAAATTTACCATTCTAGAGGAGGAAAATGAATCTGCTTAAAGATACACAGGGAATTAATAATGATACACTTTGTAAAAAAAACTGACTTATGCTCCTCCCTGCCCTAATCACTCCCAACAAATAAAACAGGAAAACAAGACAACTTGCAGGAGAGTAGGGGATGCGGAGGTATGGGCTGGTAGAAGAGGCTCTAGGGACCCACGGACATTTGACTCTGTAGTCTTTCAACTGACTGAAAGGCACTGTTCCAAGTGTTCCAAGGCACACAGGCAGAATTTCTCTTCCAGGGGCTGAAACACAGGACATCGCTAAAACTCTTCTGGATCCTGAAATGATGCTTTGAGCTGCACGCACCTGACTTTCTCCATTTACAATTCCTCGTCAGAAATCCCTCCTTCTACCCTGACATCTGAGACACCGCGCTCTGCTCTTCAGCCCGGCTTGCTTTGTGTTCCCACAGCTCAGCTCAGACAGATGAAATGCTGGATAAAACCTCTCAGTTCATGGGGCAGGGACCTTGTCTTTGTGTCTCATAAAATGCTGTGTACACCTGCAGTGCTTTGTAAATAATAAATGGCCATAATAAAGAAGCTGCCTCTTTGGGGTCAGGGACACATGTTTGCAGAAAAACAGCCCCTCCTGCTTCCCAGGTCTGGCTGGTGTAGCTGTTTCCGAGCCTGAAAATGCACTGCACAGAGCTTTCCAAAGGGCCATGTGACCCGAAAACTTAGGGTTCCAAATAGAAGAAAAGGCACAATGCCAGGATTTCTTGGCCAAAGGAGGTCAGGGAGCAGCCTGCTGACGTACCATGTACTTGCACGTGGAAATGCAAGATGTCATTATTCAAGTTTTATTGTTCTGTTTAATCTGCCCTTTACAAATTATAACAGCACAGGCCTTTTTATCCAAGTACATAATAATAATTTACTATTGAAAGAGAGAATGATTGGTAATATCAGGTATTATTTTTATAATAATGACTTACCAATTCAGTATAGGTAAGTATAGGGCAGAAGGGAGGCCTCTTTCCAAACAGGTGAACAAGGTGAAATGGACAAAGAAGGTCTCATTAGGGGAACTATGGGAAGGGCATCAATGATTCCCACATGGTCACTCGCTGTGATGACCCCATGCCACTGACACTGGGAACAGGTAGAGTAAAGCACTGGTGCGTCCCACTGGTCTCTCACTACAACTAAGAAATGACAGTTAATCTTTTTGAAAATGTGCGGCTAAAGTCTCCCCTCCTTCTTCCTTTCCATTATGCTCCTTCCAGGGCATCATCAGGGCAAGAAAATCTCGACCATTACATGCCCATTTTTAGATATTTTGGCTGCAGAAGTTTAGAGCACATTTGTAATATTACTAGCTATCATTTATTGCAGGCTTGCTGTGTACCAGGCACTGTGCACCCCTTCATTTAATCCTCTCCACCTACCCTACGAAGTAAATCCTATTATTATCCATTAGGTTCATGGTCTAGGGTCCAGTATAGTTAGGATTCAAATAGTCTCACATTTGAATCCAGAACTCAAGATCTCAACCACTATGATCTACCACATCTACTGCCATTTGGAACTTTTTTTTTTTTTAGGCTGCACCGTGTGGCACGCAGGATCTTAGTTCACTGACCAGGGATCAAACCCACACCCCCTACAGTGAAAGCGTGGAGTCTTAACCACTGGACCACCAGGGAGGTCCCTGGAAATTTTTTAATGGTTGAAATAGTTTACTCAGCATAAGTGGCTCAACCTTGACACCTCTAGTCAAGAGGGAATAATTTTCAATCACCCAAACTGATGGGAAGGACAGAGCAGTGGTGTGGGTAATCCCAACACATGGATCTTTAGGAAATCATTTACCTTGGGCTCTGGACTGCCCAGCCTAGATAGCTTCCAGCAGATTGTTTTCTGAATGATGTTTTTCCAAGGCAGGTATTAAAAGTAGCCCATGGTCTCTAAGAATATTCTGGTTAAGTGGAAGAGGGGAGTAACTCTGAAGGAGGGAAGGGGGTGGAGGAACTGCTGAGGCATGAAAACGTGACCACGGATAATCCGTAAAGCTGATCATCAAAGTTGACTAGATTCGCTCTTTCTAATTAGCAGAGCTATATGGTTGTAGCTCCTTTATACCTCTGAGACTTTCTTTTTAAAATTTCTTTATCTTGAAATGAGGAAAGTGGGAGGAGAATTAGAAAGGTGGATGCTTCAAGGTTCTTATCGTCTTGAGCTGACCATCTGCCCTAGACTCGATTTATTCCAGATTGCATGAGCCATATTAACGAGCAAGTAGGCAGACGGTCTCCATCCAAGGCTTGCTCTGGACTAAAGTTATTGCCTCACAAATGACTCACTAATTTCTAATTAATCCTCTGAGCCATCCCAGAGCCCTGGCTGGAGCATACTGTGCCCCTTCCCTGCCCTCCTCACAAGCAGGGAGCAAGATGAAACACAAGCTGGGCAGCGCACGTCCCTTTCATCTTCACATTTGGTTCACGTCACAGAACCACATTTGTTTTTAAAATCTCAAGGGTGGGGGCTGGCTGGGAGGAATTATGGAGGGAGAGGGGATATGTGTGTGTGTGTGTGGAGGGGGCTATTATGTGGCAGTAGTTATGGCAGTGGTGTGTATGTTTTTGTGTGTGTGTGTGTGTATGTTTGTGTGTGTGTGTGTGTGTTCATGTGCAGTGTGGTGTGTAGTGTGATGTCATGTGTGTTGTGTCAGTCAAGTGCGTGGTGTGGTGCACGTGATGTGGTATGAGTGTGGAGGGGACAGATGTAGTGGTAGTGATGGTGGTGGGGTGTGTGTGTGTGTGTGAGTGTGTGAGTGTGGGTGTATAAGGCAGACAGAGAGTGAAGCTGTCTCCAACAAAATAAACTGCTTGAAAAGGGAGTTTTTCTATTCCCTAGAAATTTGCCAGGATATCTTCCTTTTTGGCTAAAGCTTCTGTTCAGAGGGTCTCTGGTGCTCAGAATAAAAAAGGACAAGCTGGACTTCAACCAAATAAAATGAATGTTAAAGATATTTGGGGGAGAAGCATTAAAAAAAAAAAACAAAACCCAGCGCTAACAATGCAGTGGTTTCATTTTCCTTCCACTGGGTGAGAAAGAGTATTTAATTTTAAAAAACAAGTCGCGTCTCCAATGCTACACCGGGTGGGAAATGAGACAAGCACACCACCTTATTTGTAGATTCATCTCCACTCCTGTGATAGCTCCTGTTTGCCAGGTCGTGGATGGGATGAAATTCTCTCTTTGTGGAATATTAAAAGGGACTTTTTGGGTCTCGTAGGATTTGGAATGAATCTTGCAGAAACCGATAAAATCACCCTGAGAGGGAGGTGCCACCTAGGGGGCAGGAAGGGGCTGGAGGATTGTGTCCCAAATGCTAGCTCTTGGATTTGGGGTCCTCACCCAGGGATCAGCCCAGACCACTCCAGCAGCTTCAAAAGTATTTCCACTGAGAGGCTTTTCTTCAAGCCAAATTCCCCTGCACAGAGGCATTCCAGAGTAATGCAAAGGAAGTAAACATATGAAAAGATGTTTGACTTCATATTCATCAAGGAAATGCAAATTAAAACAATAAATCAATACCAACTTGGCAAAGGTTTTAAAAATGATCACGCCAGGGCACTTTCATATGTTGCTGGAAGTAATGTAAATTAGTGTAACCTTTCTGGAAGTTTGTCAGTACATACCGAGAGACTTTAAATATTCCTACCCTTTGATGTAATAATTCAACTGCTAAGAGTTTACTCTAAAGAACTCACCAGAGCATAAAGGTTTTTCTGCAAAGATGTCCATTGCAGTGTTAGTTATAAATGTAAAAAGTTGGTATTAACTGTAATGTCCAAAATAGGGAAGTTTTAAGATAAATGGTGGAACAAGCCCATGATGGAATGCCATGTATTCAATAAAAATCATATTTGGGGGGAATTCCTTGGTGGTCCAGTGGTTAAGACTCTGCACTTCCACTGCAGGGACCATGGCTTCGATCCCTGGTCAGGGAACTAAGATCCCTCAAGCTGCATGGTGTGGCCAAAAAAAAAATGATATTTTTGGACCCTACTAAATGACATGAAAAAATAGTGAAATATAATGAGAAGTGGAAAAAGCCGCATACAAGAAAGTATATATATAATAAATATTCATAGAAGAGAGGGCTAAAAGGATATACATTAAACTGTTAATAGCTGTTTTCTTTGAGGAAAGATTATAAGTAATTTTTTTCTTTCTATTTTTTGCATTTTCTATAATTTTCTATATCGACCATGAGGTATTATATAATAATAAAAACAATATATGTGATTAAAGAACACGTATTGTTATGAACCACAATCACAAAGACAGTAGAGGAATTGCTTTCTGTTCGAGGGAAAGGCACTAATATTTATAAGCATCTCCTCTGTGTCAGGCCCCGTGCTGTGTCATCTCAGTTAATGCGTATAACAGACTTGGAAGGAGTGTCTCTTCTCATACCTCTGACACCTCTCCCTGCCCCTGCCTTTCAGCCCATGGCCTTGCTTCCCATTTTAGCCAGGGAAACCTGCTAAAATGCAAGTCAGATCATGTTACGCAGGGTGAAAGCCCAGGTCCCTTCAATAGCCTACATGGTCCTGTATAACCTGGGCTCCTAATTCCTCTTCCAGCCTCACCCTGCTTCTCTCTACCTTGCTCACTCGGCTCTCCACAATACTCTTCCGGCTGCTTCTAGAACATACCAGGCGTGCTCCTCCCGCAGATATCTGCCTGACCTGCTCCTTTATATCCTCAAGCTTTGCTCAAATATCACTTTCTCAATGAGGCTTTCCCTGAGCATCCTGTTTAAAATTGCATGTTTTCCCCCATGTCCCCTTCCCCTGCCTCATCGTCTCTTATCACCATCTGATATACTGTGTAGTTTATCTTTTCATTTCTTTGTCATCTAGAATGTATACTCCTTAAGGGCAGAGTCTTTGTAGGTCTTTTTTGTTCCATACTACTTCTTTTGCTCTCTTCTCTTGTGATTTGATGGCTATCTTTAGTGTTATGTTTGGATTCCTTTTTCTTTTTGTGTGTGTGCATCTATTATCGGTTTTTTTCTTTGTGGTTAACATGAGGTTTTTATATAGCAATATATAAATAGATATGATTGGTTTAAGTTGCTGATCTCTTAGTTTCAAATGCATTTTAACAGCCCTGCATTTGTACTCTCCTACCCTCATAATTACTGTTTTCGATATCATATTTTATATTGAGTTGTTTTGTGTATCACTTAACTGCTTATTGTGGGTATAGGTGATTTTACTACTTTTGTCTTTTAACCTTCCTACTAGTTTTGCGTGTGGATGATTTCGTACCCATATTGTATGTTTGCCTTTATTGATGAGCTTTTTCATTTTGTAATTTTCATGTGTCTAGTTTGACATTTTCTTTTTTGCTTAGAGAAGTTCTTTTAACATTTCTTGTGAAGCTGGTTTGGTGGTGCTGAGCTCTTTTAGCTTTTGCTTGTCTCTAAAGTTTTTGACCTCTCCATCAGATCTGAATGAGAACCTTGCTGGGTAGAGTATTCTTGGTTGTAGGTATTCCCCTTTCATCACTTTAAATATATCGTGCCACTCCCTTCTGGACTGCAGTCAGGGATAGTTCTGGGAGTTCCCCGGTACAGCACTTGTTTCTTTTCCCTTGCTGCTTTTAATATTCTTTCTTTATCTTTATTTTTTATCATTTTAATTACAATGTGTCTTGGTGTGTTCCTCTTTGGGTTATTCCTGTATGGGACTCTCAGCACTTCCCAGACTTGTATGTTTGCTTCCTTTACCAGGTTAGGGGAGTTTTCAACTATTATGTCTTCGACTATGTTCTCAGACCCTTTCTCTCTCTCTTCTCCTCTGGGACCCCTATAATAGGAAGATTAGTGTGCTTGATGCTGTCTCAGAGGGCTCAAACTGTACTCATTTCTTTTCATTCATTTTTCTGCTCAACATCAGTGATTACTACTACTTTATTCTAGCTCACTGATCCATTCCTCTGTCATTTAGTCTACTGTTAATTCCTTGCAGTGTATTTTTCATTTCAGTTACTGTATTATTCATCTCTGTTTGGTTATTCTTTATATTTGCTCTTTGTTAAAAACTTCCAACTTCTCGCTCTGTGTGTCCATTCTTCTCCCTAGTTCTTTGATCATCTTTACAATCACTACCTTGAAGATTGCCTATCTCTGCTTCACTTAGTAGATTGCCTATCTACTTGGGTAGATTGCCTATCTCTGCTTCACTTAGTTCTCCTTCTGGGGTTTTATCTTGTCCCTTTGTCTGGAACATGTTCCTTTGTCACCCCATTTTGCCTAAGTTACTGTTTGTATTTTTATGTATCTGGTAGGTTGGTTCTATTTCCCAACCTTGGAAAAGTGGCCTTTTGTAGGAGACTTCCTGTGCTCTAGGGGTTCCTCCTATGAGGGCTGCATGGGTCCTTCTGTTGTGGTGGACCAACTATATGGGTGGTCTAGTATGCTTGGTTGGCCCCTGGTCCAGTTGGTTACCAGGCCCTGCCTTATGCGGAGGCTGCTGCCCGCTAGTTGGCAGGGCTGGTCACAGGGCCCCTGACTGTGGAACCCCAGAGGGCACTGGGGCTAGTGTTGGCTCATTGGTGGGCAGAGTCAGGGTCAGAAAACTCTAGTGCTGTTGCCTACTCACTGGTGGGTGAACCCAGGTCCTGGGGTTAAATGCTGGCCTACTGGTGGGCAGAGCCAGGACCTGGAGTCTTGTTGTAGGAGCCAAGGGTCCCAGAGCTGGTGTCGGATCACTGGTGGCAGGGGCCCAGTTCCTGATACAGTTGGGTATGGGATCCAGGGTGTTCCAAAGCTTGTGTTGGTCTGCTAGTGGGCAGGGCCAGAGCCCAGCTGGTCCCAGGGCAGGGTCTGGCCTGCTAGTAGGCAAGCTGCATATGCAAACTATGGGACTGTGGTTTTCTTGGGTCTGGTGTCTGCCCCCTGGTGGGTGAGGCTGTTTCAGAGGCCGGAGCAGGCTTCCTGGCAGGCAGAACAGAGGGCTCAGGGGATTCTGGGGCTGGTGCCTGCCCACTGGTGGGTGGAGCTGGGTCCTGAGCTCTCTGGCGGGCAGGGTTGTTTCTACGGCCATGTCCAGAGGCAGCTGTGGGCTCAGGGAGTCTTAAGGCAGCTGATGGGCAGGGTTGTGTCCCCACAGTTGCTTGGCCTGAGGCGTCCTAGCACTGGTTAGTTGCTTGGCCTGTCACTGGTGCCTACAAGCTGTTGGATGGGGCCAGGTCTTGGTGCTAATGAGCTTACCAGCACCAGTGTCTGCTGTGGTAGAAGGAGCTCCCAAGAATGGCTGCCACCAGTGTCCGTGTCCCCACGGTGAGCTGCAGTTGCCTCCTGCCTCTCCGGGAGACTCTCCAGGATCAGCAGGTGGATCTGACCCAAGCTCTTTTCAAATTGCTGCTTTGGCCCAGGGTCCTGGAGCATGTGAGATTTTGTGTGGGTTTTTTAAGAGTGGAGTCCAGGTTTCCCACAGCGTCTGGGTCTCTTGAAAGTAAACCCCGTTGGCCTCCAAAGCCAAACATTCTTGGGGCTCGTCTTCCTGGTACAGGACCCCCGGGCTGGGGAGCCTGACATGGGGCTCAGACCTCTCATTCCTTGGGGAGAAGCTCTGCAATTATAATTATTCTTCTGTCTGTGGGTCGCCCACCCAGGGGGGTGGGGATGGGACTTGTCTATATTGTGAGTCAATATAGTCCGCCCCTCCTATCCATCTCATTTTGGTTCCTTCTTTATATCTCCAGTTGTAGAAGATCTTTTCTGGCAGGTTCTAATCTTTTCCATCGTGGTTGCTCTGCAAATAGTTGCGGTTTTGGTGTGCCCGTAAGTGGAGGTGAGTGCAGGGCCTTTCTACCCCACCATGCTGGCCAGTCTCCAGGGCAGTCTTTTGTCTGTCTTGTTCCCTGTTACATCCCCAACACCAGATCAACGCCTGGCATACAACAGGCACTCCGAACATTTGTCGTGTTGAATAAATGAATGAATGAACTCATAGTAATTGAAGAGGACTTAACACCCTATTCGGTGCTTTAAAAATGTGCTACTAATAACAGGAACAGAAAGGGAATTGGCCGTGAGTATTTCTTTTCCGCTCCCATT
Source organism: Eschrichtius robustus (assembly GCF_028021215.1). Taxonomy (NCBI): domain Eukaryota; kingdom Metazoa; phylum Chordata; class Mammalia; order Artiodactyla; family Eschrichtiidae; genus Eschrichtius; species Eschrichtius robustus. The sequence continues at coordinate 100,880,734 of NC_090826.1, forward strand.
AGAACCTCTGATGAGACTGCACTGTTGTGTTATTATTCCAAAAGCAACCGTTTAAACAATGTGCTAAATACTTTTGCTGTTTGTTTCCATCCCTTTTTCCCTAACGGGTGAGGGGATTTGCTTGCTGATTACCCCACTCTAATCACCATCAGGAGGCTGGTTTTCCTTTGGCATTTGGCTTGTTTCTCTTCTCCGATTCAGCCAGTCACTTGGTCATTTGATAAAAACTTTGAGCACCTACTATGTCCTATGTGTAGGGTTCTCTATCTGAATTATAAGTCCATTGTGCACCACAAAACACAGACCAAACATTTGTGCCACAATCCTAGTTCTCCCCACTCCTAGGAATTTTTGTGCCCAGTGTCCCTAGTGATAAAGCATGTCACATCTCTGCCAGGAGGTCTTTGACACAGCGTGGGGTGAGGTAGTGGTTCCCACTCTTCTGTAGAATCTGCATCAGTGTCAAAAACTCTGGGCCCTCTTCCCATGATAGTGGTTTTATATGTATTGACTAAGGCTACTGGTGGTACTTACGGTACATTTGGATTCCTGAATACCTTACAATAACTGAAACTGCCTGGTCTACAGACCAAAACACTGATGTCACTGGCAAGAGCATGGTTCTTGGAGCCAAAAGACCCTGTCTCACTCTCGGTTCTGCCACCTACTGGCTGTGCCTCCCCAAGCAAGTTGCTCTAACTTTCAAAGTCTGTAAAGTGGAAATAGGAAGGCTGCCTGGAACCTGTGTGGAGGGTGCAGGGAGGATTCCCTGGTAGACTGTGAAGGGACACATGGGTGGATGCAAGGACGAAGCGTTAGTAAAGACACGTGTCCTTTCTGCCTCGCGACCCTCACCTACACAGGTGACTGTCATCTGATGCCCCCTTGGACCTGTCTCTTTAGAAATGTTAGCTGAGTTTCTGTGGAGGGGGCTTTGTATGTCTACATCTCTTTATTTTCCAAATTCATTAAACATGTGCTGAGAATAAATTTACTATTATACTTTCTGTAGGGCAGTCATCCTCCTCAGCCCCATCGCCCAGAAAAGACCTGCAATAAGCACTGGCCCCAGAGCACACCTCTTCGAAGAAGCCCTGTGGGCGGGGGGCAGTGAAGCCCCCACTGAATGAGTGAAGGCTTCCAAAAGAGGACCTGAGAGCCAGGTTCCTTCTCAGGTCACAGTCTCAGAGGAATTTTCCCTTTGGCTTCTCCAAGCAAGCTCACTTCTTCACTAAACATTTTTGTCAGCTGCTTTCAGTCCTAATATTTTGGCAGCCAAACAGCATGCTGTTCTGCAAAAGAGTTGGGAAATGCTAATGATCCGATACTAACAGCCTCTCAGCTCGCCCATGTTCTGGCTCAGAACCCAAGGGTGATAACGGGACTTGGTGTCTCCAGGCCCCTTCCCTGGGCCTCATGCTTTAGAACCCCTCCCCCATGTCACAAGCACACAGAAACTATATTTATGAAGGAAAGCGTGGGCACCTCTGTCGCTAAGGATCTGCTGCTAGACTCTGGTAGAGCATGACCCGTAACCTCAAACACCCTCGCTTGAAATGACACCATTCAGGCCTCAGCACAGCGCTTCTCCACATCTCTTTTCTATGTCCTTGAAACAAAAGGTGATTATGCCTGAACACCAGGATCTGTGGGTTGTGTTGCTTCTGATGTTGGAGATGGACATGATTTCAGAATGTGTGTCAGCTGGGGAAGGGGGAGGTGATTGATTGGCAAAAGCACTAGGATCAAAGAAAAGACAAATTAATTAAAATGTCAAATCCTTCCTCTCGCACAGCAAGAATGCAATAGATGCTTGCATAATGCAATCTGTGTCGCATGTCCATTTTCTCGCTTCTCTTCATGTTCCAATTTGGGATTCTGGAGTTACCCATAATTAGTGTAGTATTCACAACAGTTGTACATAGGAGCTAAGGGACATTTTGCAATATTAACCAGTTCATATTACTCTCATGCGTGTGTGTGTGTGTGTGTGTGTGTGTGTGTAACCAGGGCTTCTCAACCAGGGTTAATTCTTTGTTGCAATGTATACGTTGCAGGATGTTTAGCAGCACCTCTGGCCTCTACCCACCAGATACCAGTAGCAAGTTGGGTCAACCAAAGATGTCTTCAGACATTACCAAATGCTCGTGGGGAGCAAAATCACCCCCTGTTGAGCGCCACTGGTCTGGACATAACGTACATAAAGAATGATATTGTTTTTTTACACTGGCAACTGCATGACTATTACATATAAGAATTATAAGCCTAGTATTTTTTTAGCTTAATTTAGATAATTTTGGCGAAATGTTTTATATTCATTAATTATAATTTGTATTTTCCCTTTTAATACAGTAAAATATAGTAAAAGAATTATTAGTTTTTTGAAAACCTATATGAAAATTTTATATTCAAATAATTTACATTTAGTTTGATCTACACTTTATGATGGAAATATGCTGAGATTTTGAACACTTTGAATAGGACCACATTTTTTATTGTATTTATTTATTTTTTTATAAATTTATTTATTTTATTTATTTATTATTTTTGGCTCCGTTGGGTCTTCGTTGCTGCGTGCGGGCTTTCTCTAGTTGCGGCGAGCTGGGGCTACTCTTCCTTGCGGTGCGCGGGCTTCTCATTGCAGTGGCTTCTCTCTCTTGTTGCGGAGCACAGACTCTAGGCGCATGGGCTTCAGTAGTTGTGGCTCGCAGGCTCTAGAGTGCAGCCTCAGTAGTTGTGGCGCACGGGCTTAGTTGCTCCATGGCATGTGGGATCTTCCCAGACCAAGGCTCAAACCCGTGTCCCCTGCATTGGCAAGCGGATTCTCAACCACTGTGCCACCAGGGAAGCCCAGGACCACATTTTTTAAATCCAAATTATTACCATCAACAGAACATACTTGATGTGACTACCTTGATTGTATAACAATACAATTAGTGACCTTGTTGAAACGAAAACGTGAAAAATAAAATTTATGAAATAAATATGTACTAATTTATTAACTATGTGTGCTTTTATTACTTACCCCAATATCACTGTCTGAGATGTGCACAATAATAATTCAAGTCAGTCATTTTTTGACATTTGGTTAAATTTCAGTCATATAAAAATTATAGCTTTATATATATTTTTTATTTTGTTGTTTTGAAGATATATTTGTCAAAGTAGGAGGCTAGAATATATTATATTGATCAGTTTTTTTCATTGGTTTATAGCTTTATTTAATACACAAACATATAGCCCTTGGACCTCCACGTATCCTCTACCGGGGGTCTGGCACATGTGCGTGAAGGACAAGTCTGGTTTCATGCCCTTGACCTGAGGCCTCAGTTTAGAGTCTTAAATGGGACCCTGTAGGTGCTGGAGCCAGGGGTAAAGAGCAGGAGGTGAGGGGAGGTTGAAGAGAGAGAGAGGAGCTGATCGATCAACCATAGGTCTGAGGCCCTGGGCAAAATAGGCAAAGTTGATTATTCCCTCCTGGGGGCTTCCCTGTCCCATCCCAGATTCCAGGTTCCTCATGCCCTACCCCAGCCAGTGCTCAGCGTCCAGCCCCAAAGCACAACCTGACCCATCTGCTCATCTATTCATCAAATACTTATGCATCATCTTCTATATTCCAGGCTCTGGGCTGGGCCGCAGGATATAAAATAGTTCTTGCTCTTAAGAAGCTCACCTAAAGAAGGAGAGAGGCCTTCTCAACACTGTTCTTCTTTCTCCTTCCATTTTTCTTGTTCTTTCTCTATCCATGAACCATATTAAAGAAAATACACATTTAAGAGTCATTGTAGTGCTCTACCAGGACGTGGAAGCAACCTAAGTGTCCATCAACAGATGAATGGATAAAGAAGATGTGGCACATATATACAGTGGAATATTACTCAGCCATAAAAAGAAACGAAATTGAGTTATTTGTAGTGAGGTGGGTGGACCTAGAGTCTGTCATACAGAGTGAAGTAAGTCAGAAAGAGAAAAACAAATACCATATGCTAACGCATATATATGGAATCTAAAAAAAAAAAAAAAAATGGTTCCGAAGAACTTAGAGGCAGGACAGGAATAAAGATGCAGATATAGACAGTGGACCTGAGGACATGGGGAGGGAGAAGGGTAAGCTGGGACGAAGTGAGAGGGTGGCATGGACATATATACACTACCAAATGTAAAATAGATAGCTAGTGGGAAGCAGCCGCATAGCACAGGGAGATCAGCTTGGTGCTTTGTGACCACCTAGAGGGGTGGGATAGGGAGGGTGGGAGGGAGACACAAGAGGGAGGGAATATAGGGATATATGTATATGTATAGCTGGTTCACTTTGTTATAAAGCAGAAACTAACAGAACATTGTAAAGCAATTAGACTCCAATAAAGATGTTTAAAAAAAAAGTCATTGTATTTATTAAGTTTCATGTTCATTTTTTCAGAATCTTGCTTTCTACTGACCTAAGCAACTATTAATTTAATTTAATTAACAGGGATTTATTTATTATTACCTGACAGGCATGAATCTGTCCTCAGAGGATGCAAAAATCCAGAAAAATTTGGTTCCTGGACTTATGTAGCTCACACACAGTAGAGAGGTGGGCAGGTGAGCAGTGAACCCTCTATACTGCGCTGGGGCCATGCAGAGAGTTTGCACAGAGTGTAAGGACAGAGAAGGGGGAGAAGGGACTGTTTCTGGGGGATCAAGTGAAGCTTCACCACGGGTGCTATTTGAGCTGAGTTGTGCAGGGTATGTGGAACCTTCCAGAGACCTGCCGAAGAAGGAAGGCAGAGGAGGCAGCTCTGGCAAGTGCACAGCTGAAAGAGACAAACATCTGAGGCGGGGAACAAGGACATGGCACATAGTAGGTGCTCTACAGTTTCCAGTTTCCTTCAGCTGTATCCTAGCAGTGTGACAGGTGGTTTGTTCACCATAGAGCTTAAATTATTTCTAGAGACATAACACCCTAGCCCCAAAGAGCCATTGTTCCTAGGATTTTCTGGCCCTAAATGTTGAAGCTGTGCCTTTCTAGAGACGGCTGCCATCACTGCAAACAGAGGGGCGAGGGCAAGGGCAAGAGGCCAGGCTGAGGACAGACTGGCTAATTAGTTAGCAGCATTAATTGACTGCCTACTCTCGGGGGGTGGGGGGGGCTGTGGAGATCAAAGAGATGAGGAGTGCATGCCTGTGTGGTGGGGCAGGGGCGGGGGGCGGGGTCTGGGGGGAAGGCTGTCGTTCCTGGGATTGCCAGAGAATTAGAAGACATCACTCTTTTCAAGGAACAAACACCCTTGTTTGGGAGAAAAACATGTCTGTGAAATGCAGAAGTGATTTCAGAACTTTGAAGATTTGCAAACAAAGCATCAGCAGGTAAATGCGGGGAGAGAATCCCCAAGGGCTAGAGGGCTGTGGAAGGATGGGAGTGACACAGGTGGGGAGGTCAATCCAGGCGCGCCTCCTAGACAAGATGCACACAGACTGGCTAGAAAGAAGGCACAGTGTTCCGGGTAGGAAGAGCACGGTGCAAGTGAGTTAGCAAGGCATGTGGGAAGGAAGCAAGCAGATGCGGCCAGGCGGGGCAGAGAGGCCAGGCCCACAGAGAGGGCCACTGTGCAGAAGGGCACGGGGTGAGGCTGAGGATTTTGGCTGTGGGGGAAAAGGCTGGTGGAGGATTAGAGTTGGGAGGAGGCTAAAATGCCAGCCAGGAGGAGCCTGCCTTAGAAACGTTGGGCTGGATACCTTTTAAGATCCACTCCAATCCTGAGACCTCCCTTGCAGACAGAATCCCACTCATTAAAGAGCACATCTCACCCTAGCACAACCCAATACCCAGCCCCAGCGGGTATATCCTGATGAGTTTAATTTTATTTATTTATTTATTTATTTATTTATTTATTTATGGCTGTGTTGGGTCTTCGTTTCTGTGCGAGGGCTTTCTCTAGTTGCGGCAAGTGGGGGCCACTCTTCATCGCGGTGTGCGGGCCTCTCACTATCACGGCCTCCCTTGTTGCGGAGCACAGGCTCCAGACGTGCAGACTCAGTAACTGTGGCTCACGGGCTACAGTTGCTCCGCGGCTCGTGGGATCGTCCCAGACCAGGGCTCGAACCCGTGTCCCCTGCATTGGCAGGCAGATTCTCAACCACTGCGCCACCAGGGAAGCCCTGTGAGTTTAAACTAATCTCATCAACACCATTCCCCTTGGTTTAGGGTGAGTCTGTGGTCAGGCCTGACCAGTGAGCCAGGCTGGTGATGTGCTGGGGGCTCAGGAAGGCAGACCCATGAACAAACAGTCCATCTTCTTGTGCATGACGCTGATGTGTCTGGAGGTGAGATGTGGGACCACCACCGCCATCTCGCTACCAGCCTGAGAATGAAGCCAATGCAGAGAGCACAGAGCAGAGGAGCCGGAGGCCCTGCACCCGCAGCACCCTCGCCCCCAGGATTTCTTACTATGTGAGACGATAGATCCTCCTATATATCTGTCTATATCTATTTATAATTTCCCACCCAATAGAGATGGGAAAGAAGTATCCTAGAAAGAGAAACCCATCAAGGAAGCATGATATATGCAAGCAACTAGGAGTATTTCCGTATGACTCATGCATGAAGTTCAGGACGCCATGTGGCTAGAGATGGGACCAGAGCTGTAGGTAAGGGCTAGGTCTCAGGGGGACTTGTACACTTTTGTTGGGGAACCCAATCTTTGGGTTATTTGGGATGCATTGATGAGAGGGTTGAGTTACCCTGAATAAAAAGTCGGCAAGTCATAGGATTGCTGAAGGGGGAATAACTAGGCTAGTGTAGATGGGGGTCAGCACTGCACAGAGATTCAGGGCAAGGGGTTCGGTGACAGACCGGCCAAGGTTTGAATCACAGTTCTACCCCTTATGAGTGATGTGCTTCAAATGAACTCTGAGCCTCGGTTTTTCGAGAGATGGTAGGTCCCACTCCTCAGGGGGGTTGCAGAGCGTAAGCAAGCTCTCCCTCCGATGACCCACACACCTCTGATTGTTCCACAGATGCTCACTGGGCACCTGCAAGGTGCCAGATGTGTGCTGGGGATGAGTAGGACATCACAAAGGGCCACTTCCGCCATTATGGCCAGCAAAGAGGCCAAGACAGGAGAAGGCAAATGTCAATGTAATAGACAAAGTGCTAGATGGAGGCAGACACAGGCCCAGGAAGAGCAGGTTTTTAAAAATGCAATGAACAAAATGTCCAATGATTGTAAAAGCTCAGCAAGTTGGTGACTCAGTTGCAGGATGGGGGGGAGCCCCCCCCGCCTGTCCCCCACCACTCACCACACACCAATTCTTTCTTTACCTCAAGACCCATGGCTGCCACATTCCTCAGCTCTGCCAAGGGACCAGTGGGAGGGAAGCACTGCCAGCCTTCCTCCAGGGCCCATTTATTGGTCCACTGTAAGGGTCACTTCTCAGGGGGAGTTTTGCAGCCTACCTCTGAGGAAGGCCTGGCATCCTTCCCAGGTCCTGTGGGCTCCTGTCCCCTTGGAGCCCTGATCACAAACTTCAGGAAAGCATTTCTGGGGAGCACCCTCACACCTCTGCTAAAAGCGACACCAAGCCCATGCCTAATCCAACTCCAACTGAAACAAATCCTTTCTCGGATGGGAATTGGGCCAGGATTAATTCTTCCTGCTCAGCCCCAAACCAAAACCTTTTGTAAAGGATTCTAGAGGCTTTTCTGAATCATCGCTATCTCAGAACTCTGCAGTTACATGACCCCATTCATCAGACAGCCTACAAGTCTGTGACACCCACAGTCATTGAAATTAGCTCACTATTCTGATACTCCAGCTTCAAAGCTGCTGCAAGGTTCAGTGACCCTCTTAAGGAATCCCAGGAGTCCCCTTTCCCAGCATTCAAAGCCATTCCTCACCCTCACCTGGGAAAACACAGGAGGGTGATACTAAACACTGAACCAATTTAAAAATTTCTATAGGAGTATAACACGTGTACAGAAAAGTGCCCACGTCATCATGGCACAGCTCAATAAATTATCACAATATGACTATCCATGTGACCACCACCCAAGGTAAGAAACAGACTATCACTGGCCCCCTAGAAGCCTCCCTCATGCCCTTCTCTATCATCAGCTCCATTCTCCTCCTCAAACGTAACATCTATCCTGACTTCTAACACCATAGAAGTTTTTAAACCAGAGAAGCAATGAAGGTTTATGCAGGGAGGAAATACAATCATATTTGTCCTCTGGAAAGCACTCCCTGTCTTGGAAGAGGACAAGTCTGCAGGCAGGGAGGTGAGTTTGGAGTCTTTTGCAGAGGTGGTGATGGCTGGGACCAGAAAAGGGGCAGGGTGGGAGGGAAGGAGGAAGGAGGGGAAGGAAGGAAGGAAGGAAGGGAGAAAAGAAGGAAAGGAGAAAGGAAGGGGAGAAGGAAGAAAGGAGAGAAATGGAAATGGGAGTCTATGAGACCAACTTCCTACCAACTTGTTCACTCTGTTGTGTTTTTTGTGCAAATTGATTAAATGGCCTTAAAACTTCCTGCCTCCAACCCTAAAAGTCTTTTACTCGAAGCAGTCACCCGGAAAGCTGGCATCCTGCTGCTGCTTAATTCACTCAAGGAAAGATTAGAAGATCCTGGTTACCAAGCTTTGAGAAGTTGCTCATAAAATTCAGCAGGAGCCTGCAGTCCTCAGAGACTTCTATTTTTATCAAAAACACACACAGAGAAGTGGAGAGTTTTCCAATGAATTAGACATGAGATTGATCTTTTTATACAAAAGAAGAGAGAAAAGCAACAGTGATGCTGAGTTTGAATGACCGCCCTGCCCCCCAGTTTCCCGAAGCTGCCTCAGCTCATGGCTTAAGTCAGACTTGAGCTCTGGCCTTAACCCAGGCACAGACCACAGCAGGGGCTGATGGCCAGAGATGCCCTATGGTTTCGGCAAGACAATGAACTTAGTACACACCACCCAGACGGGGCCTGCTTCCACCCGGAGAGGAGCTGGTCAAAATTGTTCCCCCCAGTCCCAGCTGAATAATAAAGATGACTTACACTGTGAGTGACAATTTGTGTTGAGGAGGCTTTAAATTCGACATGCTCAGACAGGGTTCGGGTGATCCACCTGGGCACACAGCTGGTAAGGCAGACCCCTGAAGTCAACAATGATTTCCAACCCTTGTTCTACATCCACCAAGCTGGGGTCTTCCTCAACAGTGCAGTGTCAGCTATTGATACCTAACACCCTTTCTTTGGCAGGGCTCAATCAAGGTGTCCGTATTTCCTCTTACGAGCTTTGCATGGGCTAGATCTGTGGTTGTTCAGTGGTGTTCTGTGGAACACCATGGATTGTGTGAAGGAAGCTGAGCAGACAATACTCTGAACCTGCTACAAACTTCAAATAGAGACGCTCCACTTTTAAACTGGGCTTAAGACAACATAGTCATCTTTCATAAAATTTTGTCAGACAGGCTTATCATTGTCTTCTTGGCCATAGCAAGATGACTAAAAAACAAATTTGCATATGGTTTGCCAGGTAAGAGAAGATATACCCTCAAAAGTCTTTGTCCTTCAAAGGGCTGGACCTGGATGACAAACTCAAATGTTAACGAAGTCAGGCAGGTAAGTGAATGAGTAAAGAAGGCTGCTGGGAGACAAGAGAGAGCAGTAGGGTCTTTGACAAAATGAACGATGCATTCTTCTCACCTTCAGCCAACAGTTGCCATGTGAAAATGCAGGCCTAATGTTGCCAGACCATCTAAGGCTTCAGGAGAAGACAGATACCACAATTGTCTGTGAATATTCTGATTTTTAAGTATTGGCACTTTATTCAAATTTTTAAAAAACTAGAAACATTTGTAGTCAAATTCATGCACAGTCTGGGGGCCATGGACTTCTGGTTTAGGTCCACTGAGTGAATTAAACCAGAATATTGGAAAAGAGAAGGGTTTTGAAGGCTTCAGAATTCAGGGATTGAAAAGGGAAAACCTGATCCAGGAAAGCCTGGTTGGAGACATAGGAACTAGGAAGAGAGGGAGAGTGGCAGGTTCCAGAGTGATAGGGACCTGAGCCAACGCAGAGCACACATCTTGAGGAGGCAAGATCTTGGGACAAGGGTCGGACAGGGCACCAGTGCCAGAGCCAAGAGGGTCTCAGGAAGACCCCACTGCTGAGCATGGCTCTGGGGTGGTGGGGCTATCAACAGAGCCACCCACCACTGCACCCAGAGGGCCTGGGCAAGGAGCTGTGTCAGCATCAACCAGGAGGGACCAAGGCCTTCGCCTATTTTCTGTGCCAGGGTTGACGTCTGACCCAGGAGAGGAGGAAAGAATCCCAGAAAATTAGGAGCAGTGGACTTCCTTGAGCCAGAGTTAATTTTATTAAAAAAATAAAGAAATGTGTCATTTCGTTCAACCCCAAAGCTCTAGAACAGTGGTTCTTAAAATATAGGTTATGGACCCCCTGAGGGTTTCTGAGACCTTTTCAGAAGGTCTTTGAGGTCAAAACTATTTTCATAATCATACCGAGATGTCATTTACTTGTGTCACTGTGGTCGGGTGTACTGATGGGGAAAAGGGGCTGTGAGTGAAACTGCTGGCCCCTCCCCATGAGTCAAGGCACCACGATGTCCTAGCAGTCACACACGTGCAGGAAAACAATGGCCAGTCTCACTAAAGAATGTTTTTGATGAAGCAGTAAAAATTACTCATTTTATTAATCTTGACCCTGAGTTCATGTATTTCCATATTCTGTGTGACAAACTGAGAATTATGCATAAAAGCAGTTCTGCTGTATTCAAAAGCATGATGGATGAAGAAAAGTGCTCGAAGAAAATCACTGTGTAATGGGTTTGAGTTGTGAGCTGAACTAGCCTTTTTTAAAAAGGGGAACACCATTTTTACTTCAAAGAAGCACTGATAGACAAAATGTGGTTATTCAGAATAGGGTGTTTGGCAGAAACTTTCTAAAATGAACAAAGTGAGTCTGTCACGTCAAAGAAATCAACTGACAGTATATGTTGCCAATGGTAGAATTTGAGCTTTTAAACAAAAATTTTTAATTTTTGGAAAACTTTGCATCCACCTCTGTAAGCTTGACAGCTTCCCCAAATTCTAAGACTTTTCTGATGAGACTGGTAAAATTAATGAATGGGGTTTTTTGGATATCATCTAAGGAAATGTGTCAACATTTAGGTGATCTGCGTAACTCTTTGATCCAATATTTTCCAAGTGACCAATTCATGATGCGGCAAAATCATGCTTGATAAAGGATCCATTCATAGTGCAAGACAGACCAATGGATTTTAATATAACAAAGAACAAAAAACTCATTGATGTTCAGATTCCACATTGCAACTTATCTTTAAATAACTACTGCTTGTTGAGTGGGTGTGACATCAAAGAACATCCATAATAATCTGAAAAGGCTATTAAAATACTTCTCCCTTTTCCAACTATACATGTATGGAGACCAGATTTTCTTCATATACTTCAACCAAAACAACGTATCCCAACAGATTGAATGCAATAAGCCAGACATTAAAGAGAGCTGCAAAAATGTAAAACGGTGCCACTCATCTCACTTGATATTTTTTGGTTTGGAAAATATCACCATTTTAAAATCAATATATGAATTTATATTAACATTTAATGGGTTATCATTTTCTTACAATGAATTACTAAGTACATTTTATCATTATTTTTTTAAAGGGGTGTTTTAGCTCTATTTTTAATTAATTTATTTATTTATTTATTTATGGCTGTGTTGGGTCTTCGTCTCTGTGCGAGGGCTTTCTCTAGTCGCGGCAAGCGGGGGCCACTCTTCATCGCGGTGCGCGGGCCTCTCACTGTCGCAGCCTCTCTTGTCGCGGAGCACAGGCTCCAGACACGCAGGCTCAGTAGTTGTGGCTCACGGGCCCAGTTGCTCCGCGGCATGTGGGATCTTCCCAGACCAGGGCTCGAACCCGCGTCCCCTGCATTGGCAGGCGGATTCTCAACCACTGTGCCACCAGGGAAGCCCTAAGTACATATTTTTTAATCCTTAGTTTTAACTTTGAGGATAGTAAATAACTATTACCCATATTAATAACTCTTTGGGGTCCTCAGTAATTTTTAAGAGTGTAAAAGGGTCATGTGACAGTGAATTTTGAGAACTGCTGTAATCTAGAACGAGTCATACATGCCTTACTCTGATTCTCTAGAGAGCCCAGAAAGATCACAGCCATTAAGAGCCACTAATTCTACTGTAAGGGGGCTACAGTAGAGGTCATGATGTGCAACTGAAAATTCACCTTCATGTATATGATATCAGTTTATTCTCAAGCCCTCTCTGGGAGGGCAGCAGGAACTACCTTTCCCAGATGAGGAACTGAGACTGTGAGAGGTGTAATACCTGGTCCCAGACCAACTCCCAGGCAGATCAGTCAGGATTTGGACCCAGGTCCTCTGACTCCAAGCCCAAAGCTCTTTCTGCTCCTGTGAGCCTTACCTCTGTGCCCAGATGACCCTTGACCTCTGTCTCTTCCTTGCCGATATTTCCTCTTGTTTGGTCTCATGGGCAGTGTGAGCCTGTCTTAAAAGAGGGACTGAAATTCTTTTTCCACTTGAAACGTTCTGTAATTGACCATGGCAGCTCTACCTCCAGCCTGCAGTCCTCTATGCCACGTGACCCATCTGTCCCCCATAATGACTATCTGTGACTGAGGGACCAGGGTGGTCACTTGACCCAGAGGCAGGGACCATCCGTAGCTGTTCCGGACCATTCGGCTTCTCTACTTCAGGAATTTGATATGAGAGACACAGAGAGTGTTGTCAGATTGATGGAGAGTCCTGAAGCCGAAAGCTCAGGCTGACTTGGGGATTGAGGTGGCTATTTTGGGGCCACGTGAAAGATGACTAAATAGAGGAAACTGGAGATGGGAGCAAAAAGAAAAAGAGAGAGAGCAAACACAAAGAAGTGGCCGTTGGGAGGCAGAGAAGGGGGCCTCAGGTCCTGATCCTGCAATCCCCATGATATCTGACTGTTTCCTTTCTGTCCTCCAACACCCCTGAGATGACCCATGCCAAGCCCACAGTCACCCCTCTCACCCCACCTTCTAGAGCGGCCACCTCCCAGCTCCTTGCAACTCCAAAGGCCTTGGGACCTCACCAAGGCTCACTTTGGCCTTTAGTCCTTCTGGCAACCCTGGAGGGACATGTATGTGCTCTCTGGTTTGCAGTTCCTCCAGGGAACTACGGCAGTGACAGGGAGCCACATGATGGCGTTTTTACTGATGCGCAATCCTTTTGCTTTGGGGCAGACAGATCAGACCCCCACCCACAGGGTGGTTTGGGAGGCCTGGGATGGTCTTCTCCACGTTTGAGTACAAGCCCTTTTTCCTTTCCCTTGGTAACCATGGTTTTCACTTCATTCAAAGTAAGATGCAGTGATCGAACACACCCTCAAGTCTAGTAAAATCACTTTAAATTGGATCGAGGATCAGATGGATGGATTGCATTTCATGGGACTCATTTGGTTAACAAGAGCTCTTCTCCAGCTCTGAACAGAAATCTCTCTTTCCCATGTTCATCCGAAGCTTTAAACCACCCCCTCATGAAGCACCAAGCACTAAGGGATGCTGACTTTGGGAACATGCTGGACAGAAGGGCTAACCCGCCGTGGCCTGCTGAAAGGAAAGGCGGGTGTCTCCTGTGCTCTCGCCACGTGCCAAGCGTGCCCTGTTAGAGTCCTGACCAGGTGTGGTTGTTTTCACCATCACCTCTCCATCCCCACTTCCTGGGGCTGCTCTGGCAACCCTCTGCCTAGATGGCAGACCCTATGCATGCGTATTTCCCTGTGCTGGTTCCCTTGTCCTCTCCTTCTGGAGCCTCACAGCAAGGGTCGTGGGAAGTGAACTACGACCAGAGCCTGTAGCCCGGCAACTCGTTGGTAAAGAGGACATTGTCACACCCAGCTGGCAGGGGTGTAAATTGGTTCAACCTTTCTGAAGGGCAGTTTGGCAACATGTATCATGAGCTTTAAAGTGGTTCATACTTTTTGACACAGTAATTTTTTTTAAAGAAATTTATCCAAAGGTAATAGTAATGTTCTTTAAAGCATATTTATATTAACAAAAGCTCAGAAGCAACCTAAAAATGTCCCCAAACCAGGAATTAATTAAAGAAATCGTCAATACATGTGGCCATTGAAAATCTTACTTCCAAACACTGCAGACATGTAAAATTGCTCAGGGAAAGCTGTAAAGTGAAAAAAGCAGGATACAAAATCCTAATGTATTAAAATAGTATGTATAACATACATAGGATGTATAATATCTATATATGTTATATATAGATATAGAATTTATATTTGTGGCATAAAGAGTATTGTGTGTGTGTGTGCACATGCACGCGCATCCGTGACTGAAAGGTAATGCAGTAAAATAGTAATAGTAAATGTGGATTTATGGGTGAGTTTTTATTTTCTTCATATTTTTATATAGTTTCCTATATTTTCTTGTGATCACATACTGCTTTTTATAATTAGGAAATAACAAAGTTAAAATCATTTTTTAAAAAAATTTTAATGCTTGACGTGGGGTCGTGTGACCCTTGGGCAAATGATGCTGCCTTTCTGAGCCTTACTCTCCACTCTGTAAAATAGTAAACAATGCCTATCTTGATTTTCTAGTGGGTGTTGTAAGGATCAAATGCAATTAGACAAAATAAAATGCAGCCTACAAATATAACTTCTGATATGTTTTTCAAAGTAGTCCATCTTTGACAATCTGAGCAGCTGAGAGCCTTCCCATGACACCCCTTTGAAGCAGGATAAAGCCCAGCCTTGTGGCTCCAGCCCCAGCCTCTGCCTGACTCTCCCTTCTCATCTCCAGTTCTTTGGTTCATACTTTCAGCTCCAGCAACAGCAGCTCAGATGCGTAGCTCCCCAAGCACCGTGCTGCTTCTCCCCTCAGCTTCAATCCTGCTGTTCCCTCCTCCTCTGCTCACGCTGCCTTCCCTCATCCCATTCACTTGGCTCCTAGTCTTCCTTCTGTATCATCTTAGGCATCCAGGAGGACCTCCCTGTCCCCTCCAAGATGGTTAATCTCCGTGTATGAAAGAGATCCCTCCACCACTGCACTACACCATGCTGCACTGGAAGTTCTGTTTAGTTCTGAGCCCCTTCCCAGCTTAACTGCAAACAACTTGAGGGCAGTGACCTTCTCTCTTTGGCTGTTGGGTCCCCTGTGCCCAGCATGGGGTCCAGTCTTAAAAGGTGTTTTAAAATAGGACACTAAAGCTTTGTATTTTTTGAATTAAAAAATCTGCAACTTCAACAAACGCTGCTCCCCACTCAGGGCCACTGCATACGGTTTTATAGGTTGTGCACTGTGCAAAGGTGCCTGGCTGAGGAGGCAAGTTGGGGCCAAAGTCCAACCACAGTTGACTTGCCCAGCCGTGTGCACTGGCCCACGTTTGCGTCGGCCCAGAGCCATGGGAGACTCTGGCTTTGCACAGACTCCATTGTCCCACCAAGGGGTGGCTGTGAGACTATACCCACCCAGAAGTGTATTAGGCTAGTGTATTCGGCTATATCCGTCTAATTCCTGCAGAGGCTCTGTATGGCCCAGCCAAAAGGCAGAAAAGTGGTGACCCACGGGGACAGCGATATCCTCACAGATCAATACTAACCAATGCAAAGTTCACTGTTTTGGAGGAAACAGCATTTTTATAGAAAAAAAAAATGATTAAACTTCACATGTTAACATAAAAATATTTATAATCTTCTAACTCATATTTACAATCTTCCTTAGAGCCAGCTCTGTCCAATAGAACTTCCTGTGATGATGGAAATGTTCTGTGCTGTCCATTAGAGTAGCCACTAGTCACATGGGGTTATTGCACACTTGAAGTATGGCAGGATGACTGAGAAAGTGAATTTTAAATTTTTATTTAATTTTAATTAATTTAAATAGTCACAAGTGGTAAGTAGCTACTATATTGGACAGTGAGAGTAAAAACAAAGTGTTCTTAAATTTTAACGTGCATAGTAATTTCCTGAGTACTTGTCCAAAAAATAGAATCCCAGGCTCTTTCCAAGGGAATCTGATTTGGTGGGTTTGGGTGGGACTAAGGAATTTCATTTTTAACCAGCACCCCAAGAGCTTTTTATACAGGTTGGCATTTGGACCACATTTAGGGAGTTATAGTTAAATGAGTGTTAGAGTACCTTGGAGTTGTCGGCCTTAGGCTTTTTTAAAAATTTAGAATGTTTTGGTTCCTAAGCTAGAACTTGCTGTGTTAACTCTCACCCTATTGAAATTCTGGAATAAAAGAAACACTTCCTAGAGATAGATTTTCTGGCTTTGCTGATTTCTCCTTAGAAGATCACATAATTGTCCATGTCAATTTGCTCTGCTGTAAAGAAAATGAAATTCTGTCCGTGGCAACACTGGGTGCTCAAAGTAACCACCTGAGACCATTTCTTCCTACCCCTTCTTTCTTCCTGCCCCCGACTGACCCCATCCCCAGTACCAGCCTCTCTACTCCTACCTCCTTCCCATCCCCTGGGACCTCCCACAGAGGCAGCATGCTCTGGGTCCTGGCCTTGGTTAAGAAATCCCTCATCTGAGTGATTGGAGGAAATGCCTCCTGCTCTTCCAGAGTAGGTCCTGGACAGTCATCGCCAAGTTTAGCTGGAGCCAGGGACATGGCAAGAAAGAGTGATGTTAACACTCTACCTACACAAATTCTCCCAAGTGACCCAGAGCCTCCCAGTTTGGGAGTATATTTGTTTATGCCCCAAATACAATGATCCTGAGCAAGCCCTTCACTTGCCCGTGCAGAATTTAACTCCTTTCAAGAGGCACTTGGTAAACTCTAGGAGAGGCTCATGTTGGGCCGCAGGCCAGGCTACCAGCTGCAGCAACCACTTGGGGCTGCCCTGCGTGATCTCTTTCTCTGGCTTCCACTCACCCGTTAAGCTGCTAGAAGAAGCCTCCCAAGACCACCATCCTCAGCATGGCGCTGGGTTCTATGCAGCAGAAGGAGAATGGCCGCTTTCCTCTCCCAGGCCACACATTGTCACCTGGGTCCTAAGCATCCCAGTTTGTGCCCAGAATCTTACAGAGTCTTCCATGAAAATAACTCCATCAGTTTCAAATCCTTATCTCTGTAGAGGTCAACCCAGGTCAAGGGGGCAGGTGGAAGACAGATCTCTAAAACCCCTGCTTTCATCCTCGTCCAACTACAAAGTCTGCACCCCATGCATAGGAATGGGTGCAAATAGATAGAGAGGGATAATAACATGCAATGACTAAGTTCTAGCTCAGCCAAAATTGCCCCTTGATACACATAATGAAAAATGATCCAGTTCAATAAATGAAAGAGTAGGACGCCGGCCTTCTCCCTGTGGTTCTAAATCGAAGGGGTGCACTATGCCAAGAATAGAGTCAGAGATGCTGCAGCCTGGATGGTGGGGAGGGGAGAGTGGTGAGGAGGAAGTCAGAAAGGGTTCTTCTTATGAATACAAACATTTGCCGCTCCTGGAGAGCACCACCTCTTTGTTCTTTCTTTCCCTTTGCTCCGCTGCAAAGCACAGTTCATGGATTCAGACTTTCCATTGAGTCAGTCCACTTTCAATAGACTCCAAGGAAGAAGAGTTAACATCTGCTGTGAGGCCCTCAGGGCAGCTGGGCATGGGAGAATCTCTCTGAGGCTTCTCCAGCAGAGTCTATTCAGTTCACGTTTCCTCTCAAACTAGTACTAAGTGGAAAAGCTAGCACCAGCGGGCCTGCCATTACCTGGACTCAGGGCTTGGCTGTCAATGCAGCATAACCACATTCCAGCAGATGGAAAGTTAATTGCAGCAACGAAATTAACTTTGTTGGGATGACCTGGGGAGCTAATTTTCCTGTCCTTGCATAATCTGGTCCTGCTGACCCCGGGAGCAGCCTGGCAGCCAGCTGCCGTCACCAAACACGGAGCACGCGCGCCCTGGCACCTAGGCTGTGGTTCCTTTCCAACTGAGCTGCCGAGCTGCCATACACACGACTTGGTGAGCGATCTCTGGCTGCCATTCAGGGGAAGACAGATGGCCGAGAAACGATTTTCTGGAGTTTCCTGACCAGATTTCTCTCCTGTATATCATGAAGCAAACCACGGCTTTAAGATCCATTCGCGGTGTGGCAGGCAGCCGCGGTCTCTGACTGAAACCCTGCTTGGTTGGGAAAAATCTGAGCACTATAGGATTGAGGTCAGGGCCTGCGTATCAAGCGGTCCATTTTCATTTTCTGGAACATGGGTAGGGAGGGGGGCAGACTTGGAGTATTCATAGCTGGTATTAAACCAAGGAGGCAGCCAAGAAGAGGGAGATCATGTAAGACTGTGAAAATGGCACTGGGGTGGGACAAGGCTGCCCCGTCGCACCACAGGGAGGCAAAGAGGGGGCCCTGCCATCGCCTGCCACCCCACCCAGGGCCAGGCTCGGCACTTCACATGAGATCTTGGCCGTTTCATCAATGAGGAGATTTTTTTTTTTCTCTTCATTGACTAAGTGCTCTCCCTGGAGATCATCTCTGCTCGTGTGGCTTCAGTGACCCTCCGTGCATTGACAGCTCACAACCAAGCTCTGTCACCCTTCTCAGTCCCCAGTGTATTTACACAATTGCCCAGAGAACCTCTTTGGCCTCAAACTCAGCACAAACTCCCCATCTTCCCCTGTGCCACCCCTGTGACCATCCCTATCTCTGTGACTAGCACCACCACCCACCAGAGGCCAAAGCAGAAGCCAGGAGACCACCCTGGGTACCTCCCTCTTCCCTTTACCTACCATATCCCACAATCACCAGATCCAGTTGTTTACCTGTGAAATAGCTCTGGGCGCCATCCATGGTTTGCCATCCCCCGGCCACTGCCCTGGTCCGGACCACCTCACTGCCACAACCGTCTCCTAAAGGATCACCCTCTCCAATCTATTCTGCGCGGCAGCTGAGATCAGAGATCTCAGCCTCCTGGTCCTGTCGCTGTCAAGCTTGAAACTCTACTGTTTGCTGAATTGTCCTGAATTTACCTTGGATGTCCCTTCAGGACTGACTCCTGCTACCTCCTCAGTGTCACGCTGTCCCTAGCCGGGCACACTGCACTCCAGCTACACTTGACAACTTTAATTACCAGAGTGTGCTTCTCATTTCTTTCTCCAAACCTTTGGAGGCTGTTCCCTGTGTCTGGAATCCTCCTACCCACAAATGCTGATCTCCTATTCACCTACCCTCCTGTCGGCTGGCTGACTCCCAGTGGTTCTCTGACTCCAGCTGAGATGCCACTTCCTCTAGGAAGACCTCTGACCTCTTTCTGATTGTTGGGGGTAGTCTTTAAGAAGATGTGACCACTGGTTTCACCTGCAGGCTGGACCCCAGCAATTGGAGGCCCCTCCCCCCCTCCCCTGTCCTTAGAACGTACATTGTGCTTGCCTTCCCCGCTCTCAGAAGCTGCCCCAAATCAGCAAATACGTGGTGGAGTTTGATTCAAACCTGGTTCTGCTTGCCTCAAAGCCTGTGGCCTTTCCTTTGCATTCTGATGACACAAGCATTATCATGTGGATTATTTAAAGCAAGGCTGGATGACCTCTAGAGCAATTACAGTAGCTTGGGAATCATTGCAGTGAACTTTTGAGGGTGCTTTGAATCTGACATTTTGAAATCAATGTTGAGTATTCATCTTCCTTCCACTTACTGTTCTGGTCTAGAACACAGGTCTCCTGCTGCTCTTTATCTGCAAATTCACTGACATACATCTTCAAGTTATGTTTCTTTCCCCTCAGAGCAACATCTCAGCGATAGTGCAGTTTGCTTCATGGTACAGTCCTATATAACATACCCTGAGAGTTGGGAAGACACTGAGCCATTACCGTACCCTCTTACTAAAGGAAATTGCTTGTTATTTCTGTCCCAAGATTGTGTGACTTGTAGTTGATGCAATGTAACCAACTAGTATTACAAAATTCATTCAGCCTGGAAAATTTCAGCAGAGGCCAAGGAAGAGCCTCCTGCCCAGCTGCAATCACTGTAAACATGACTCATAATATTTGCTCTTACGTAAACTATGGATGGATTATATTATCTACGTGTGCTTTATTCAAATGGCGAATGACATGCAGCTGGGGAACACAGAGACTCAGTAAAAACCCTGGACGCCCTCAGAAGTGGTCTGGACTAGTCACTTCCTGCAGGATCATTGGCTCCCACAGGGCAGGGGATAAGCACAATGCACCAGGGCTCCCCCGTTTCCCTGTGCCCCTCAGTGAGGCCATCCCCTGGCTACAGGCCTGGGCTGTGGTCACAAGAGATTCCCACCGGGATCCCCTCTGAAGAGGGAGACTTTCATCGGTCTTCCGAATCCTCACCTGCTTAAATGAAAGTTTACTAAAAACATCCCCTCTGGATCTGATTCAAAATAATCTAGCCAAACTGGGATGAAATAGGTTGTAGATGAAATAGGTTGGCCATTAAGTTGATCATTATTGAATCTGAGTGATGGCTATCTGGGGGTGTCGTAATGTTCTCTATTTTTTTGTATATTTCTAAAATTTTCCATAATAAAGGTTTTTGTAAATGCTGCATTTGAGTATAATCTGGTATAATTTTTCTGAGGAATAATTTGGCATTATATATTCAAAATCCTTTAAAAATGTGTAAATCCTGTGACTCAAAAATTCTTCTAGGAATTTATCGTTAGGAAATAATCATGAATGTGTGAAAAGATTTATCTGCTGGAATGTTCTCCACAGTCTTGTTTATAATGTGGGGAAAAAGGAAACAACCTAAATGTTCAACAGTGAAGACTGGTTAAATAAACTATGGCACATATTATGACAGACTATTATGCAGTCATTAAAATAACATTGGGTCTGGTGATGGCAGAGAAGAAACAGTCGTTTCATACAATGTTGGTGGAAACGAATTGAGTAACTTTGGAAGACAAATTTTTATTATCCATCGTTTTTTAAAGTGTACATATACTTTGAGCCAGCAATTACATTTTTAAGAATTCTTTCCCATTAATAGACCGAAAGAAAATTTATATCCTAGGATGATTGCAGCATTCTTTACAGTAGAAACAAAATGGAAACAATATAAATATTCAACAAATGAAGACTCTTTGAATAAATAACAGTACATCATACAATGGAATACTTTGCAGGCATTATTTGTATGTAATAATAATTAGCGCTAACATGTTTGAAAGCTTACTATGGGCTGGGCACTGTTCTAAGTGCTTTATACATGTTAATTTATTCAATGTACTGATATGAAAACATCACTGTATCTGTTAGCTATTTCCACATAACAAACTACTCCAAAACTCAGTGGCTTAAAACAATAAGCATTTTTCATTGTTGGTTGACCTTTGGTTGACTCTGTAGTCAGATGTGGGTTGGGTAGCCAGCTCTGCTGATCTTGAGCAGGCTCTCACATGTTTGGAGGTCAGCCAGTGTAGACTGGTTTAGAACTGACTTGGCTGGGACAATTAACCTCCACATGGACTTTTATCTTCCAACAGGTTAGCCCAGGTTTGTTCACGTGATAGAATTCCAAAAGAGGAAGTGGAAGCATGCAAGGCTTCTTGAGACTTAGAGTGAGAACTGGTATACCATAACTTCCATCACATCCTGCTGGCCAAAGCAAACCCAAGTTCAAGGGGTAAGGAAATATTCTCCCTCTTTTTTTTTTTAATTCTTTTTTTTTTTTTTTTTTTTGGTATAGTTGATTTACAATGTTGTGTTAGTTTCAGATGTACAGCAAAGTGATTCAGTGTTTTATATATATATTCTTTTTCAGATTCTTTTCCACTACAGGTTATTACAAGATATTGAATATAGTTCCCTGTGCTATACAGTAGGTCCTTGTTGTTTATCTATTTTATATATAGTAGTATGTATCTGTTAATCCTAAACTCCTAATTTATCTCTCCTCCCCTCCTTTCCCCTTTGGTAACCATCAATTTGTTTTCTATGGCTGTGAATCTATTTCTGTTTTGCAAATAAGTTCACCTGTATTATTTTTCTTTTTAGATGCCACATGTAAGTGATATTATATGATATTTGTCTTTCTCTGTCTGGCTTACTTCACTTAGTAAAATAATCTCTAGGTCCATCCATGTTGCTGCAAATGGCATTATTTCATTCTTTTTTTATGGCTGAGTAATGTTCCATTGTACATATATACCACATCTTCTTTATCCATTCATCTGTCAATGGACACTTAGGTTGTTTCCATGTCTTGGCTATTGTAAATAGTGCTACTATGAACATTGGGGTGCATGTATCTTTTCAAATTAGAGTTTTCATTTTTTCCAGATACATGCCCAGGAGTGGGATTGCTGGATCATATGATCACTCTATTTTTAGTTTTTTAAGGAACCTCCATACTGTTCTCCATAGTGGCTGTACCAGTTTACACTCCCACCAACAGGGTAGGAGGGTTTCCTTTTCTCCACACCCTCTCCAGCATTTATTATTTGTAGACTTTTTGATGATGATTATTCTGATGTGAGGTTTTGATTTGCATTGTGGTTTTGTTTTGCCTTTCTCTAATAATTAGCAATGTTGAGGGTCTTTTCATGTGCCTTTTGTCCATCTGTATGTCTTCTTTGGAAAAAAGTCTATTTAGGTCTTCTGTCCATTTTTTGATTGTTTATTTTTTTTTATATTGAGTTGTATGAGCTGTTTGTATATTTTGGAAATTAAGCCCTTGTTGGTTGCATTGTTTGCAAATATTTTCTCCCATTCCATAGGTTATCTTTTTGTTTTGTTGGTTGTTTCCTTTGCAAAAGCTTGTAAGTTTGATTAGGTCCCATTTGTTTATTTTTGCTTTTATTTCTTTTGCCTTGGGAAACATAAGAAAACATTGCTACAATTTATGTCAGGGAATGTTTTGCCTATGTTCTCTTCTAGGATTTTTATGGTGTCATGTCTTATGTTTAAGTCCTTTAAGCCATTTGAGTTTATTTTTGTATAAGGTGTGAGGGAGTTTTCTAACTTCATTGATTTACATTATTCTCCCTCTCTTATGGGAGTAGCTTCAAAGTTATATTGCAAGAAGTATGAGAAGGCGGGGAATAATTGGGACCATTTTGGTAATCAATCTACCACATCTGTAAGGTGCACAAGTGTGTGTTGTGTGCTCCTATTTGTTCAATAAAAGATAAAACATGAAACGTATTATCTCACACACACATGCACACAAACACGTGTGTCAGTGGAAAGTTTCTGTCAGGTGCACAAAGTTACTGTTCACTATGTGTACCTTGATGAAAGGAAACGGGGTATGTGTGGAATGAGAGAAGGACTTTCTTTTTACTGAAAACTCATAAAGTTTGGATTGTTTTACCATATGAATAAATTAACTTCATAATTAAAAAGGCTAGTTAGCAAAATTAAAATGTCCCAAAAAAGGAAATAAAAATACATATAACTTAATGAAAATTAAAATATAACATGTCAAAATTTGTGGGATGCACCTAAAGCAGTGCCAAGAGGGAAGTTTATACCATTAAATGCTTATATTAGAAAAGAAAAGGTCTCAAATCAAAATTAAAAAAAGAAAAAATGGTAAAAAAAAAAAATTGTATTATATAAGAACATTTAAAATATGAAAATGGTCTTAAAATATTTAAAATGAAAATATGCAGATTACAAGCAGTATAAATTATGATATATAAATATGAACATAAAAATGGTTGGGGTGATGTATGCCAAAATATTAATATTAGATCATGAGGTGATTTTTAAGTTTTCTTCCTTATAATTATCTATATTTTCTATTTTTTTTCTATAATTTACATTTATTATTTTTTTCAATCAGAAATGAAGGTCCTATAAATATAGGAAGCTAAATCCCAAGGATCTCAGGAACAGTTTCAGTCCTCACATTCTAGGATATTCTTTCCATAGGCTTCAGAATACCAAGGCACGGATTATAATTTCTACCACAGTTTGACTAGCCATGGGAAATGTGTATCCAAATTCAGGTCCAAATTTTAGTCATTCTCTCCTGTCCTCCTCACAACAGTAAAGGAGAGTGGAATTATTAGGCTCATTTAACAAATGAGGAGACAAGAGACACAGCTCGGGGCTGAACTCAGATTGTCTCACTCTGCAGTCCATGTTCATGAGCAGCAAACACTGCTCCCTCCCCCTGGGGAAGACTGAGGCAGGGCTTAGACCTAGCTGCCCTGATTTCCAGTCTTTTTCAGTGTTTGGGTTGTCCATTGGAAGTTGTCACATTCTGGGTATATATCCGTGAACAAGACCAACAAAGTCCTTACTTCATGGAACTTACATTCTAATAAGAGAGATAGATATTAAGCAATACAGTGATGAAATTCTTCATTATAATTGTGCTAAGTGCTACAAGGGAAAAGTATAGGCTCCAAGAATGCATATGACAGAAAGAACTGGCTTGGCCTGGTGGATCCAGGCAGACTTCTCCAGGGCAGTGATGTTGAAGTTGAAATCAGGTAATATCACTACCTGTGCTAGACCCAGAATGTCGTGCATCTTGGGCAATGATACAATTTTGAATGAACACACTTTCAGATATCATGGTGCAGTAGAGAAAGGAACAGTTCTATTTTTGGTCTCGGTTTTACCCTCTGCTAGTTCTATGACTGTGGACAAGGCATTTGCATCTCTGACTCCCTGTTTTCTCATCAGTAAAAATGAAAAAGTTAGACTAGCCAGTGATTTGCAACCTCTTTTATTTTGTTTATATATTTTTAGCACAGAATCTGAAACATATCCGAGCCGAGCTGTTGTAAAATGTGTTGGCCCTGCCCCTCCCCCAGCCCCCTCCTTGATCACTGTGGCAGTCCCCTAACGCCCCTTCGGGAACCCCTAGGACCTGCAAACCCCAGATTCCTTTCCAGATGTGAAGTTGTATGATATCAACTTGGAGTATCAGGACCTCACACACATTCTCCACCACACATGTGTACGGAGAGCAATGAAGTTGAGGCAAGACAATACCATTGATTCGGCATTCAGCGTCCACTCCAACCCCCTTCTAAAGTGCCTTCCTGAACTAAAGATGCTGAAAAGCTAAAAACTACATTTTGCAGATTCTTTGCCACCAGTGTTCCCCATGTGACCTAGGTCCACCAAGCCAAGACACCCACATGAGACTTGGAAGGCAAAGTTGAGCAATTGGGTCAGTGGCTATGTGCCATGAGAGGCTGGACCACCCAGCAAGGGTGGCAGCAGAGGGATTGGCTTTTCTGGAGTGGCTGGGAAGATGGTTCTATCCCTAGCATCATAGCCTCTGGGTGGTCAGCAATGGCAACAGTGGGTTTCCTCTAGAACAGTCTGGAATTCTGCTTAATCATTTCCCCTGTCTGCGTGATCCATGAATTTGTAGCAATCAAGCATGATTTGAGCCAATTCTGGAAATTCTACAAACTAAACAATACCCTGCAACAAATCCCTTTCTGTTTAAACGAGTGAGGATGAGTTCTGCTGCCTGAATACAAGAAACACCAAAGCAGACTCTTAGGTGGCCCTTATCAACACGCTTGGCCCTTGTTCTTCTTGGCTGATTCCCTACCTCCTGCCTCTGTACACTCCTCCTTCAATCCTTCCAGAGAGGACTCACAGAGTCTCACTACACCTACCATGCTAGTTACACCTTTGGAGGCACCAATAGTCCTGAACATGAATTCCAGCTCTGCCACTTAGGACAGTACAAACTTAGGCAAATTCCTTAATCTTTCTGTTACAGGTTCCTCATTTGAAGAATGGGGATAATAATGCTGCCAACCACAGATGACTGTAGTGATAATCAGCTGAGATAATGTAAGAGAAGCTCATGGCACAGTGGCTGGCACATGGGAAAGGCTTGATACTTGGTCACTGTCATTGATGTGATTATGCCCTTTGGCTTCGGCACTCCTCTTGTGGCTGACCCGCTCAGTTGCAGCCAGAGCCATCTGCCTGTAAGTTTACACATGACACAAAACAGGAATAGGGGTGTCTTGATTCCAAGTGTCCAGCCTGAAAGATGGGCCTCACCTCTATACCAGTCAGAGTTTGTGGTTACAAGTAACAGAGATTGACTTTAGATCTTCGGTTGAAAAGAACATTTATTGGAAGGATACAGAGGGCCTTCAGAAACCATTGGTGATGGGAGAACCATGCTCAGAAAATGAGAAGAAAATCAGCATGTTTGGAGAACCAAGATGACCATCCTTTATCAGCCACTCTCTGCCACAACCGGAAGTGAGATCTAACTGACACTTCCTCTTAGCTCACCCTCTTCAGATGCAAAGTCCCAGGCAGGAACATCTGATTGGGCCAGCACAGGTCACGTGTCTGCATCCTGCAGCCAAGGTGTGGGGCGAGGGACCACCTAACTCTTGGTTTTCTGTAGCAGGAAATGGAGCATTGCCTCCCACCAAGAAGATACCCACTGGGTGTGATGGTTAATTTTATGTGTCAACTTGACTGGATCACAAAATGCCCAGATGTTTGGCTAAACATTTTTTCTGAATGTGTCTGTCAGGATGTTTCTGGATGAAAGTAGCATTTGAGTCAGTGAACTCAATAAAGCAACTTGCCCTCCCCAACATGGGTAGACATCATCCAATCCATTGATGGTCTGAATAGAACAAAAAGGGGGAGGAAAGAAGAATTCAGTCCTTCCTGCCTGATTGCTTGAGCTGGGACATCAGTCTTCTGCCCTCAGCACTCCTAGCTCTCCCTCAGATCATCAGACCTGGGTTGGAATCTGTGCATCAGATCTCCTTGTTCTTAGGTTTTCAGATTCAGACTGAATTACACCACCAACTCTCCTGGGTCTCCAGCTTACAGACAACAAATTGTGGGACTTCTCAGCCTCTATAATCACATGAGCCATTTGTATATATATATGTGTGTATAATTGGTTCTGTTTCTCTGGAGGACTCTGACTAATTCACTGGGAAACTCCCCAAACCAGAGAAGGAGGGAATTAGATGATGGACAGTGTATTACTCAGAGTTCTCCAGAGAAACAGAATCAATACAATGCCTATGTAAATATATATATGGAAAGAGATTTATTATAAGGAATTGGATCATGTGATTATGGAGGCTGCAAGTCCCAAGAACTGCAGAGTAAGTTGGCAAGCTGGAAACCCAGGGGAGCCAATAGTTTAATTTCCAATCTGAAAGTCACAGGCTCAAGACCCAGGAAAAGTTGATGTTTCAGTTCAAGAAAAAGTTGATGTCTCAGTTCAAAGGCAGTCTGGCAGGAAGAATTCTCTTACTCAATAGAGGATCAGCCTTTTTTTAAAATTAATTTTTATTGGAATATAGTTGATTTACAGTGTGTTAGTTTCTGCTGTACAGCAAAGTGAATCAGTTATACATATACATATATCCACTCTTTTTTAGATTCTGTTCCCATATAGGTCATTACAGAGTACTGAATAGAGTTCCCTATGCTATACAGTAGGTTCTTATTAGTTATCTATTTTATATATAGTAGTGTGTATATGTCAATCCCAATCTCCCATTTTGTCTCTCCCCCCCTTTCCCCCTTGTTTACCATAAGTTTGTTTTCTACATCTGTGACTCTATTTCTCTTTTGTAAATAGGTTCATTTGTACCATTTTTTTAGATTCCACATAAGGGATATCACATGATATTTGTCTTTCTCTGTCTGACTTACTTCACTCAGTATGACAATCTCTACGTCCATCCATGTTGCTGCAAATGGCATTATTTCATTCTTTTTTATGGCTGAGTAATATTCCATTGTATATATGTACCACATCTTCTTTATCCATTCCTCTGTCAATGGGCATTTAGGTTGCTTCCATGTCCTGGCTATTGAAAGTAGTGCTGCAATGAACATTGGGGTACATATATCTTTTCAAATTATGGTTTTCTCTGGGTATATGCCCAGGAGTGGGATTGCTGGGTCATATGGTAGCTCTACTTTTAGTTTTTTAAGTAACCTCCATGCTGTTCTCCATAGTGGCTGCACCAACTTACATTCCCACCAACAGTGTAGGAAGGCAGCCTTTTTTTTTTTCTTAATTCAGTCCTTCAACTGGTTGGATGAGGCCCACCCACATTAGGGAAGGCAATCTGCTTTATTTATTCTACTGATTCAAGTGTTAATCTTATCCAAAAACAGCCTCACAGGAACACCCAGAATTAATGTTTGATCAAATATCTGTGCACCCCATGACCCAGTCAAGTTGATACATAAAATTAATCATCACAGATAATGATCCCAATGTCTGTTAGGATTCTTTGAGAGAATAGGAGTGTCTCACTGGAGCTACTGACAGGTGTGGGGCTCCTTGTGTGGGACACCAACCAGGCCTCCCAGGGGACACAGAACCATGGATGCCAGCAGTGACCTCATGGCTGAAGACAGCTTGAGTCATGGGAAAAGCTGTTGTTCTGCAAAGTAGACCCCAGACTGGTGCAGTCTGAGAATCTTAGCTTATGAGAGAAACACACAGTATTTTTTTTCCACAGCAAACTTCTCCTTGGACCAGCTTTCCTTCTTTGGTATGATGTAGAAGAATTAGAAACATTTTCTGTCCTCACCAGTCTGACATCCTGATCAGGCTTTGTTTAATAGCCCTATTTATCATGGAGCGCCTGTCCCAGACTATTTATGTTATTAACACCCATTTGTCCCTATTATGATACATTTCTGCTTGGGAGTCTTGTCATCAGAGGGCCAGTCTCTTTATATGATATGCTGAGTCTTGTCATTCTCTAGACAATTAGTGTTGATGTCACGTGAAAATACTGATGTGTTAACATATTTCCTCCTTCTCACAATAAACTTTGGACACAGTGCACCAAAAAGACCTTCAAAATGCTGTGTTTCTGATCTCATCAGGTTTTTCAGGATGCAGCAGTCTCAATTTTGAGCAATTTCTGGGATAATATACCATCTGAGTCTCCTCAAATTAACCAATCACTGCAAACAATGCATTTTCTTTGGTGGCCATTGTCATATACACCTCCCTGTTTTCAGCTAAAGGAAAAAAGTGACAATTTCTAGAGGAAAATTTGCCAAATTCCACAAAACTTGTTCAATCATTTGCTCAAATTAAGTAGAAAATCTTATCCTCTAACAGGGACAGTAAGAGCCGGTTTCATGGATTAAATCATTCTCTGCAAAAGAATTTTTCTCCCTAGAGAATGAATAAAATCAATTGAGCGTGTGGTTTTTAAAGCTCTGCTTGAAATTTTAGAGAAAGTTATTTTTGCTACATATATACAATTTTAATTCTCTAAAATGAAACTTACAGTTTTTGAAAATGTAAGCTATCAAACCATGCCTTCTTTCTTACGTACCATGGCAGAACTCTTTTGAAGTCCTCCATGTTTTCAAAACAGAGACTTTGAATAACTGTTCCAAAGGGCCACTTCTGATTTAGTAAGTGGATTAACTAAATTTAACACTTATTCAGGCTCTTCCTACCACTGACACTCAACTTTTCTGGATCCTGACCATATCCAGGTTTTTCTACTAGGATGTCATTTTGAACATTGACCTATTACAATGTCATTGCTAGCAAATGTCCCCCTCATACCCACCTGGACACAAGGAAATGGGTAATAATAAGAGTAAAGGTGATGAAATATTCTTGTCTCTGAACCCAACCAATCAAATCCCAGGAGCTTGCCTCCCCATCACACACTTCTCCACACAGGGGCCCGCACCACATTCTGCCTGTCTCAGGACTCGTCCCCTGCATTGGTGGCAATTCTTGTCATCCTGGTGGAGGCAGCCTCGTCACCCCTGGGAGGTATCCACGTCCATCCACATCAGTCCTGTGTACTCTGGCCATTCCTCTGGGTCCACAGTCCGGTTTCCCTCTCTTACCCAAGGGCACAATTCATTTTTTTTTTAAGATCCCATCTTGGAAGGTTTCACACTCTTGATTTTCTTACAACACCCCAGTGTTTTCATCCTTTTAATGTTATTTGCATTTCCAACATAAAAATGTTGAAAATATTGATAATCATCATCACCATGTAATAAGCCTTTTTTATAAGCTCAGACACACCTCACATGGATTATCTCAATTGAATCTCACAACAGCTCACTACCTTCTTGCTGGCTAAGGTTGTGGCTAGGAACAGACACTTTGGAATCAAGCTAGCAGGGTTCCAGTTCCAGCCCCAAGATCTTAGGCAAATTACAAAGCCTCTCTAAGCCTTTCTTTCCTCAACCATACAGTGGGGGTTAGAATAGCCTCTGCCTTGAAGTGCGATTATTAAATGAAATGGTGCATGTGAAGCACCCAGCAGAGTGCCTAGCACAGAGTAGGTGTTCAATAAGTGGTAACTGACCCAGGGCTCTCCTGCGAGTACCCCCACCTGTGTGACCCACAGATTCCCAAACTCAGCAGTCTCCCATCTGGGCAGCACTGCACCCCTCAGTCTTCCCCCTACCCCAACCCTCCTCCAACTCCCAGGACTGTTG
Organism: Eschrichtius robustus; assembly: GCF_028021215.1. Lineage (NCBI taxonomy): Eukaryota > Metazoa > Chordata > Mammalia > Artiodactyla > Eschrichtiidae > Eschrichtius > Eschrichtius robustus. The sequence goes on from NC_090826.1 coordinate 100,911,165, forward strand.
CGACACTCTGAGTTTCTCCCACTGTGGGATGGATTTCCTTCCTACCCATGAAGATAGAAGGGCAGCCCCTGCCTCTATGCTTTGCTCATCTGGTGATAAGCCCTGGGCCAGGCTCACAGAATAGGACTCTCTTCTTCTGTGGTCTGAAATTACCCAAAGTCCTTATGAAATTCTTTGCAACTTAAGGTACTTGATTTCACTTGATACCTTCCTTATTCTTAAGAGAATGGAAGTATTTCTTTTCATGCTGGGTTTGGAAATAGCCAGCTCATCCTGGTGCAGGACCCTGTTCCCAACCTGGAAGCTGCCAGCCCTGGGAGGCCTCAGGGTTATTATGGTCCTTTTGAGCACCAAGCTGCCTAGAGACTGAAACTATCATGTGTCACTCACTCATAGATATATTCTGCATTTTCAAATGTACATGAGTAATACAAGATACTCTATAAGCTTTACTGAATTCGTGGTTGCTTTTTATCGTGACTGCATAAAAAATTTATAATCAGTAGATACTAAAAGCACAGTTTTGGTCATGTAAGAGTGTTCAACATGTTTGACATTAAAAAAGGGGGGTCTTTTTACTTTAAACACTTGGAAACTCCTGACGTCACAGAAAGAACCCTGGAAGGGAAGTCAGGTAAATTGTCTTGAGAGTGTGATCCTGCACAAATCACGTCCCCTCCCCAGACTTCAGGATCCTCACCTGTAAAATGATGGGGGCTGGAAGAGATGGTCTCTAAGCCCCAGCACTAAAATTTTGTGAGTCTAAAATCGCTCTCTCCTAGCTACATGAAGATGAGTATTTATAAGAATGGCTGACATTTTTAAAGGAAGGGAAGTATATAGATGTGCTCCATACCCACGTAAAACAAAGAGCAAGTTAGTATCTGCATAGTCTTTCTAACCTATTTTTGTTACTTGTACCCCTCTTCTAACATCTTCACTTTTTCCAACGTCACCCGGGTTCTGAGAGAGTCCGGCCCATCGACTTCAGCACCCGTATCTGTCTTTCAAGATTTATTAATGTCGGTGTTTTCTCAGTGATTATAAGGTGGTTGTTATTGCCTCCCCATTATTTATCCTTTTCACTTGCTTGGTTTTATTTTTGTTTTCTCTGCCCTCCAAGACCTCGCCTTGAACAGATTGCTTTCTATTACCACAGCTTTAACGCTCTGTTCTGAGCCAATGTCCCCTGTCGCCCTTTTACCATCTTAAATTCATCAGCGGGAGTTGCAATTGCAAACACTCCAACTGTTGCTTAAATATTTGCCCCTTTCTTACAACAGCCTATTTGAAAAGAATGAAATTCTCACTGTTGAGTAATATGTTTATGTGCTCACCATCGGTTGCGCCTTTGTACTCGCTCTGAGCAGAGGGGGCTTTCGGCGCCTTTCCATCACCACCCTCCTACCCTTCACCCACTCCATCCACCTCGGCACCGACCAATCAGAATGCCTCTTTATGTCTGGACAACCAATCAGAAAACGTCCTCATTCCAAGTATTTATTAAGTCTCTCACAGAGACTTCACAAGGGGGAAAGCCTCCTTCTTAAAAGAAAACTCTGAAGCTTCAAGGTTTCAGCTCAGGAAAGAATATCCGTAGGTGGGGAGGACTGTGTGTTGTAAATTTTACCTTCCCTTTGGTGAAAGCATAGAGGGAAACCTTAAGCCCTCCAAAGTGATCAATTAAAATTCTTCTGTTTGGAAGACATTCTTGCTGCCATCACTAAGAGGGGAATGGCTGCACCTTTAATACTACAGCTCAATCATGGACCCAAATTGTTTTTCATGGATTATTTTAGAACAGCTAAGGCAGACTGGAATTTTCCATTAGACTTTGTTACATCCTAAGGGATAATACAAAGGAAATACCACAAAGAAAATGTCAGAAACATTCTTCAAATCAAGTGTGCAAAATACAAAGTGCTTTTCCTACCATTGCTGTTTTATAGAGCCTGGCCCATTCCCTATTCTCTCTGAAGTCGTTACTCTCTAACCCCAAGAGCAGACCAACTCTAAATGTCCCTTGTATGAATGTCTTGCTTCCTGGCTTCCAGCCTGCCTCTCTGTTTCTAGGCAAGGCAGCCTCAGGAAGCTAGCAGAGTCTTAACCTTACAACCATCATGATTTCAGCAAACACTTCCGGCCCCCTCATTTCTGTGCTAGACATGGAGGTTTTAAGTATAGTGTGACACCTCTCCTACCCTCCAGGTTTGTATTCACTAGTGGGGAAGGCAAACCAGCACACTACCAGTTCCACTGCAGGACTGTACTGCTGTGATGGGCAATGTACAGAAAAGTGCTACCTAAATCAGACTGAGAAGTCCAGGAAGAATTTCTGGAGTCCGTCATGCTTGAGATGAGATGTGAAAGATGAGTAGGATCCGCTAAAGTTTAAAAAGAGACAGAGGAAAAAGCAAGTCATTTCAGGCCTCAGGGACTGCGTATACAGAAGCAAGAAGCTGTAAAAGAACATTTCTCTATGGGAAACTGAGTGGCCCTGTTGGATTGGAGCGAAAGGTGTGAAGAAGAATCTCAGGAGAAGAGGCCAGCAAGGGGGTCAGAGGGCTGGGTCACGAAAGGATTTGTGTACTAAGTGAAAAAGCGTAAACTCTGACAGGTCCGGGGAGCCACTGAAGAATTTTAAGCAGGGGATTGACATGATCAGATTTGTGATTTTGAAACTCGAGTAGCAATGTTTAGCGAAAGAGAAAAGAAAGAGGGGAAAAGGACAGGATTCAGTCTGGAGCCTATTACAATAATCCAGGTGAGAAATGATGAGGACTTAGGCTAAGGTGGATGCTACAGAATTTTGTGACTATTTAGATATGGGAGTGAGCGGAGGAAAAGGGAGAAATAGTTTAGAATACCTCCTGACTCTGTAGTTGAAATAATCAGCTAAATAGTGACAACTAACATAATTGAGTATCTACTATACACCCCATGTCAATTATTTGCATTCTTTCATCCTCCGAGTTTTTATTTATTTATTTATTTAGATTTTATATTGATTTTTCCCTTTATTTTTTAATTGAAGTATAGTTGATTTACAATGTTGTGTTACTTTCAGGTATACAGCAAAGTGATTCAGTTATATACATACATATATATATATATATGTATATATATATATATATATATATATATATATATATATATAATTTTTCAGATTCTTTTCCATTATAGGAAAAGACATTTAGGTTGCTTCCATGTCTTGGCTATTGTAAATAGTGCTGCTATGAACACTGGAGTACATGTATTTTTTCGAATTAGAGTTTTCTCTGGATATATGCATCGTTCTACAGTTTTTTATCAAGAGCTTACTATGTGCCAGGCATAGTGTTAGACACTGGGGATATAGCAGTGGGGGGGGATGAAAATCCCCACCCATATGTAGTATGTGGGAGAGTGGTAAGTAATAGGAAGAGACATGAACAGGAGAGGTGATAGGAACATGAAGAGTGGGGAGAGTTTGAGAGTTTAAATATGGTGGCCAGGGAAGGCCTCACTGGGAAAGTGCTGAGAAACCCTGAGACCCAAGGGGCATGGTTATCTGGGGGGGTGAGCATTCTGAGCAGAGGCCCTTGGGTGAAGTAAACCCAGCACATTCAAGAACCCCTGAAACAGCCAGTGTGGCTGGGTGGAGTGAGGTGGTGGAGGAGGGCAGATCATCTAGGGTCCTGTAGACCATTGTAACAACTCTAGCTTTTACCCTGAGGGAACTGGGAAGCTGTTACATGGTTTTGAGCAGAGGAGTAATGCTATATGACTTGCATTTTGACAGGATCACCACGGCTACTGTGTTGGAAATAGACTGAAAGAGGGCAGAGCTAGAAGCAAGAGACCAGCTAGGAGGCCGCTCCAAAAACACAGGTGACAGATGATAAAAAAAAGTCTCAGGCCAGGTGATGGCAGCGGCGACCGCGAGAAGTAGTAACTTATGGAGATATTTTTGAAGGATTGACTAATGTATTAGATGTGGGTGTAAGAGAAAGAGAAGAGGGAAGGAACGACACCAAGAATTTTAGCAGTGGAGGAGCAAGTTGGGGGAAGGAAACTAAAAGGGGTCCCTTGTGACAAGTTAATTTTGAGATGCCTATTAGGCATCCAAGCAGAGATTTAAAGAAAGCAGTTGAATATATGAGTCTGGAGTTCAGGAGAGAGGTCTGAACTGAAGCTATAAATTTGAGTCATCAGCATAGAGATGGCACTTAAAGCCATGAGCTTGCATGAGATCATCAGTGACTGTAGAGGGACTGGGAAAGGGTCTAGGGTAGGGGTAGGTCCTAGGGGAAATCAACAGTCCCTTGCAAGTCACCCACTTTAGGAGAGATCATTATGGAGTCTGAGATGGGGAGGCTGACCTCCTCAGACAGGGGAAGGAAGGATTGCTTCTACTGACACAGGAGGCTTGGCAGAATTTAGAGTCTGAAGTCCTCAAGTTCATCAGAAACTGCCCATGTGTCCCCCTCCCAATTTTCAGAATCCTTCTCTTCCCAATCAATGTGCTAACTTTAACAGAAAAACTTGCAAGGTTGTAAATTTTTGTGGGTGTTTTTGGTAATAGCTTTTGAAAGATGTATTGGATTGACCAAAAATTGCCTTCGGTTTTTAAATAAAAATAAAAGACACATTTTTCATTTTCACCAAGAACTTTACTGAACAACATATTCACCCTTTTGTTCCACTACCTTCTGCCGTTTTTCAGGCAACTTCATAATTCCATCTTCCCAAAACTTTTTATCTTTTTGAGCAAAGAACCGTTCCAGGTGCCTTTTACAGTCTTCCAGGGAATTGAAATTTTTCCATTAAGAGAATTTTGTAAAGACCGAAATAAATGGAAATCTGAAGGTGCAATGTCTGATGAATACGGCGGATGAATCAGAACTTCCCAGCCAAGCTGTACCAGTTTTTGCCTGGTCATCAAAGAAACATGTGGTCTTGCGTTATCCTGATGGAAGAGTATGCGTTTTCTGTTGACTAATTCTGGATGCTTTTCATGGAATGCCACTTTCAGTTGGTCTAACTGGGAGCAGTACTTGTTGGAATTAATTGTTTGGTTTTCCAGAAGGAGCTCATAATAGAGGACTCCCTTCCGATCCCACCATATACACAACATCACATTCTTTGGATGAAGACCAGCCTTTGGTGTGGTTGGTGATGGTTCATTTCACTTGCTCCATGATCTCTTCTGTTCCGCATTGTTGTACAGTATCCACTTTTCATCGCCCGTCACAATTAGATTTAAAAATGGAACATTTGCATTATGTTTAAGTAGAGAATCACATGTGGAAATACAGTCAATAAGGGTTTTTTTTTTGCTTAACTTATGTGGAACCCAAACATCAAAGCAATGAACATAACCAAGCTGGTGCAAATGATTTTCAATGCTTGATTTGGCTATTTTGAGTATGTCGGCTGTCTCCCGCGTGGTATAACGTTGAGTTTCTCAGTGTATTGATTTGATCGCTATCAACTTCAACTGGTCTACCTGAGCGTGTAGCATCATCCAGCGAGAAATCTCCAGCACGAAACTTCACAAACCACTTTTGACACGTTCAGTCAGTCACAGCACCTTCTCCATACACTGCAAAAATCTTTTTTTTCTTGCATTTCGGTTGCATTTTTACCTTTCTTGAAACACTAAAGCATAATATGCTGAAAACATGGCTTTTTTTCTTCCATCTTCAATATTAAACTGGCTACACAAAAATTCACCAATTTTGATGTCTTTTTTTAAATGCACGCTGATGTGACAACTGTCACAATACAATCTAACAAAACTTTTCAGTGAAGTTAAAGACAACTACTAGAGCCATCTTACGGAAAAAAACAAATGAACTATTTGGCCAACCCAATAACTCACATATTGTATGATTCACCCCTTTAAAGCATACGATTCAATGGTTTTCAGTACATTCACTGATGTAAATTCTTTTTGCCTTGTAATTCAGCCACCTTCAAGATTAGACCTTGGGTTTGGATTTCAGAAATCTTGGCCCTGAACCCACAGAAGACAAAGTTTCTTTCAGGGCTTTCTGGTTTATCACTTGGATCTGGGTATGTAGAGCATTGAGCTCATCATTTTCTTTACCCAAGCTCGCCAGTGTACTTAAAAGCAACCAAATTCTTTACAATTTTTATTTGCACCCTAATTTTCTGTGGCAGCAGCCACTTAATACTCAATGCCTTGTTTTTCCTAGGAGCTTGATTGCAGGTGATTACAGGTGGTCATGTAAGGTTGCCACTTTACTTAAATGCCATGGACTACCAGTGTCCACTTTACCATTAGCAACAGAGTCTTTCATGCCTTTAAATCTAGTCAGATCAGTGAACCAATTCCATATTCCTATCCATAAGGTTCTGTTCCCCTGGAACCACTTTTGATACCAATAACAGTGTTCAGTCAGGGGAACAGAGTGACTGGTGTTATGGGACGAAGGACTTATTATAGGAATAAGACCTTTCACAGTTGTGCAAGGAGCTGGGGAAGTAAAGGTCTGAAAGTGATATTGGCTGATCAGGGGAAGAGTCAATCAATCAATCTGAGAAGCCAGACACGTCCAACCACTTATGAAGGGAGCCTCGTGGGTAGGTCTAGGGGAAGCTTTGGTGCTCCCATGGGTGCAGTCAACTGTCCGGTGGTGGGCCTGGGGCCACTGTTGGTCAGTAGAGCTAGCAGTTGGGGACATGAGCTGGACATGGAGAGGAAGAAGCAAAGGCGTGCTGGAAAGTGCTAAGCACCTGTGCACCTGTCCTGACTGGCTACTGATGACAGTGACTTCTAGAGTCATTGCTGCTCATGCATTCCTGCCTTCATAAACAACTGAACTGTTTCAAGTTTTCGGCTATTATGTATAATGCCTCTATGAACTATCATATACATATCTTTGTGTAGATACACATTTTTGTTTCTCTTGAGTAAAATCCTAGGAGTGTAATTTCTGGGCTCTATCTTGAGTTTATATGTAACCTTTGAAGAATGTGCCAAACTATTTTCCAGTGGCTATGCCATTTTATATTCCCACTGGCATGAAACTTGGTCTTTTCAACTGTTTTGCTTATAGCTATTCTAGAGGGTACGTAGTGGTATCTCATTGTGGTTTAATTTGCATTTCCATGACGACTAATGATGTTGAGCTTGCTTTCATCACTTATTAGCCACTCATATGTCTTCTTTAATGAAATGTATATTCAAATCTCTTGCCCATTTTTAATTTGGATTGTTTTAGCTTTTTATTGTTGAGTTTTGAGAGTTTTCTATATATTCTGGATGCAAGTCTCTTATCAGATATGTTACTTGCAAATATTTTCTCCCAATCTGTGGCTTGTCTTTTCATTTTCTTAATCATGTCTTTTGAAGTGTAAAAAAGTTTTTAATATTGGTGTTCAATTTATCTATTTTTTTCTTTTTATGGATCATAGTTTTTTGTTTGCTCTGTTTTTTGTTATACCTAAGAACTCTTTGCCCAACCCAAGGTCATAAGTGTTTCCCCTATATTTTCTTCTAGAAGTTTGATATTCTTAGGTTTTCATACTTATACCTATGGTCTGTGTTTAGTTAATTTGTGTGGGCTTCTCAAACCTTAATGTACAGATTACCTAGGGAATCTTGTTAAATGTATATCATGAAGAAAAAAAACGCATATTCTGGTTCAGTGAGTCTACTGTGGTACTTGAGAGTCTACATTTTTTAAAACCTCCATCTCTTCCCCTAAAATGCTTATGGAAATCCCACCCAGGCACGTTCTCTTATCTTCCTCCTCATCTTGGCACAGCTGTTTACCATGCAGATCCACTCAGCTACTCTGATTTCCTTCTAGTCCCCTCTTGCCTCATTGCCCAGATTCTGCAACAGCAGGAAAGACAAAGACAATTCTTCCCCTGCGGAAGGAGGGAGAAGAAAGGCCAAGATGGCAATGACAGAACTCTCATTAGAGGGTGGATTAAGGGAAGAGTCTGTGGATATTCACTTGTTAACGTTTTTGCTCCTGCCCCATAATACAATAACTGGGGATAAGGGTAAGTAATGTGGTGACAGGAATTTTTTGAGGAGAAAAAAGTGAGCAAATTTACACACTGAAGGAACAGGACCAATCGAGTGGAACAATCTGAGATTTAAGAAAGAAATCTGGGATGATTGATGGAGTGAGATCATCTTCCACTGAGGGAATTAAGAGGAGGAAAAGGATGGTCCAGGCTGAAATCTCTGAGCGGCTAAGGGGTGCAAGGAAGACCTTGAAAGAAGCCCTCAGTTCCCACCATAGAACTAAGGGGCAAGGTCATTGAGGAGACAGAGGAAGATGGAAGGGTAGATTTAAGGGAAAAAGTGGAATATGGAGTAGTTGCTAAGGAGATGGGAGAAACACTAAGACACATGGAGGATTTCCAGCAGCACTGAGCCCTGGGAGGTTGGAAAGTGTGAATTTGTATGGTGATGCAATTTTCCTTAGCAGAGCTCATTGGCCTGAGTGTAAGTGGCTGGATTGATCCAGGGCTGACTGTTCTGGAGTAGATGGACAACCATGGGGTACGAAGGTAAAGGGAAATGGTGAGAGAACAACTGAAGTGATGGATCATGGTAAGAAAAGAAGTAGAGCCAAAGGGAGAAAAGAGTTGGGGGCCAAATGAGCAGTTCTGGAACCAGAGGTCACACTGGGGTTGAAAGTGTGTGTTAAGGAAGTGAATGAGCTGCAAGGGTGGGATGCTGTTATCAGAAAGAAAGTTGGATGTTAAGCTTCAGAACTGGAGCCATTCTAGGTGTTAGATCCAGACCATGGGAATGAAGTAGAGGAAAGATGAGAGTCGTAAAACAATGGCAGAGCAATAGAAGGGTTTGTTCTGTTACAGCATCTGTCTGATTTTGTGCTCTACACTACCCATCAAGTTAGAAAGCTGTGGTCACTGCCCTGGAGGAGCAATTGCAAACCCAAGGGACAGACACAGAAAAGGCAGATCTCTGGATAAGTAGACTCCTAGGTGGGTGTACCTGGGAGGCATGGGGAGTAGCTGGATGAAGAGTTAGGTAGGAGAGAGACATGGGACTTTCAGCTTTGCACAGGGCTGGTCCAGGAGGAATGAATTTTCCACCTACTGTCAGTTACTCATCATAAAAAGATGGGATTGCAAAAGGGGAAGGAAGGAAGGGAACTGACATTTACTGAGGGCCTGGCACTGTGCTAAGGGCTTTATATGCAAATACATTATCCTCTTTCTCTTCAAATAATCCATTTTACAGATGAGGAATTTGAGTATTTGACAGGGTAAGTAACTTGTCCAAAGACATACAACTATGAAACCAATGAGTCAGAATCCCAATTGTCCAAGTCTTTTGCATTTTTCCTTTTTGACTGAAGAGCAAAAGCAGAGGGTCTGAGCTGCTAGGAGAGGATTCAGATCCAGCTTCAAACGTGGCCTTTGCAAAGTGCCTTCTCCTTCATTCACCCATCAGCTCATGTCTCAGAGTGGGGCTGGGATCAAAGAAAGACAGTCTGCCAGCTAAAAAGAAATTTCCAAAATTACTCAAGCACCGTAAAGGGAATATATGACTCTGGACAACACTTCCTAACAATCTTCTTTCATCTATTTCCCTCACCCACCACAGCCTTCCCTCTCTTCTCTCTTCTCCTAAATTCTTGAGAAAAAATTTCTCCTAAACTCTGCCCCCAGGCCTTTGCTCTTTTTCCTGTGCCCTGGGAGAAACTTGTGCAACACAGCCTCCCTAGTGGACAGGAGAAGGGGAGAGTTTGGAAACACACATGCATTATTGATAGTTGATGTCTTGTCATGAGAAGCATTCTCCCTGTTTCTGAGAGGAAATGGAGGCATGCAGGGAGCATCCTGCCCATAATCACTGCAGCTGGTTTGAGAGAAATCATCACTGAACTCCACCTTGAACTTTTAGACCACTACCTTGAACTTCTGAAACTGATACCATATAATTTACTGTTTAATTCAGTCTGCTCTGTGTTATTCTTGTTTTGTTCCTGGCTGTTTTGGATTCAGTCGGAATAGCTTTCCTTAGCCTTGGGTTTCTAGTATAATTGTTCCACCACTGTCTCTCTAATTATGTGGCTGTCGTCCTTCAACTCTTATTTTCATGTATCTGTATCATTTATTCTGAGCTTCCTCCAGTCTTTTTTGGGAAATATAAAAAGTATAAGTAAATAATATATCAATTTCATATGCATTAATGTTATATCTCCAACCTGATTGTGAGCACCTTGAAGACAGGAATTGTGTTTCAGACCTCACTTGATCACAGCCCCCCAGTACCTAGGGGGGTACCTGGCAGGTGTTCCACAAACCCTTATTTCACAAATACTTTTAATTGATTAAGGAAGGTAGGAGGCTGGCATTTATTGAATACTTATTCCTGACAGATACTTTGCAAACAATATTACATTTCATCTACACAAGAAATGAGGTGTTATTATTCCTGTTTTAGTAAGATGACCAACTCATCCTGGTTTGTTTGGGACATTCTTCGTTTTGACACTAAAAGTCCTGCATCCTAGGCAAACCCAGGATGGGTGGTCACCCTACATTTTAGAGATGAGGATGTTGAGTCTTAAAGAGCTTCGTTATCTTCTTCAACTTGTCTTGCAAATTCAAATCCAAGTCTGTCTAGAGTATGGAACTAGTGTATTAACAGGACAGACTGGAATATTCGAGAAAAAGAAAGTGGGGTTGTCCAGGGCACTCTGGTAAAGGCTGTGGGGTACCCCGGCAAGTGATTCCTGGGTTCTCATTGCAATTGCCAGGGTGATGAGAAGTAGCTGTGAGGTCCTGCGGAGGAGGAGGGCTGTTTAAAGAGCTGCAAGTGGCAGGGCTGGGAGCTGGTCTGAGGGCTAACTACAGAGGGGACAGTGCTGAAGGGCAGGAGGACAACCTCAAGTGGATTCTTCTCATCCCAAACAGGCCACCTTGAACTTTTTGTTGCAGTCACTGAGGGTGTGTCCCCTGCTGATTGTATCAGACCTGATTCTCATTGACTGCATCAGCTGATGCTAACTTTGCCACTTACAGAGGAACAGATGAGTAATTTGGACCTGATCATTATTCCCTGCTTACTACTCACGTGCCAAATATTTATGGAAGCAGATACGTGTTTAGTTTACAGCTGATAATAGGGAGCCCATTAGCTCCCCCCAGCCATCCTTCTTCCCTCCGGCAGGCAGGGAATTGCTCAACCTTGAAGGAGACCAGCTGAAGACTTTCTGCTGTATGGGAAGGATCACATTTCTTTTCTGCAGCCAAGTTTATCGACTCTCTAGGAATTTTTCCTGTGTTCTACATTTTTGTCTATTCGGGTTCTCTGTTTCCAAATCTCTTTCTCACTTTACAAAAAATGAGGCCCTTGTGGTACTGAAGATCCGAAACCTCCAAATTCCACAACTGTCCCCAGCACGGTTTCTGATACTTCCCAGCTGACAGGACAACCCAATCGATTGCTTTCCTCAGGCTCAGGGATGACCAAGGAATGCCCAGGATGTTCTGGTTCCCTTAATTCATGTGAACTCGTGTTTTTATTTTATTTTATTTTTTATTGAAGTATAGTTGATTTACAATGTTGTGTTAATTTCTGCTGTACAGCAAAGTGATTCAGTTATACATATATATATACATTCTTTTTATATTCTTTTCCATTATGGTTTATCACAAGATGTTGAATATAGTTCCCTGTGCTATACATTAGGACCTTGTTGTTTATTCATCCTATATATAATAGTTTGCATCTGCCAACCCCAAAGGCCCACTTCATCCCCCCCCAACCCCCTCCCCCTTGGCAACCACAGGTCTGTTCTCTGTGTTTGTGAGTCTGTTTCCGTTTCATAGATAAGTTTATTTGTGTCATATTTTAGAGTCCACATATAAGGGATATCATATGATATTTGTCTTTCTCTGTCTGACTTACTTCACTTAGTATGATAATCTCCAGGGTCCATCCATGTTGCTGCAAATGGCATTATTTCATTCTTTTTATGGCTAATATTCCATTGTATATATGTACCACATCTTCTTTATCCATTCACCTGTCGATGGACATTTACACTGTTTCCATGTCTTGGCTATTGTGAGTAGTGCTGCTATGAACGTAGGGATGTGTGTATCTTTTTGCGTTATAGTTTTGTCTGGATAGATGCCCAGCAGCGGGATTGCTGGATCATACAGCAACTCTTATTTTTAGTTCTTTGAGGAACTTCCATAGTCTTCTCCATAGCGGTTGCACCAACTTACATTCCCACCAACAGTGTAGGAGGGTGAACTCATGTTTATGGAGCCACACCCTGAACTCGGAGCTGGGCACCCAGGGCAGAATGGCATGGTTCTGTCCGAAAGGAGCTCACAGGATAGTAAGGTACTCACAGTCTTAACGCATTTGTGAAGGAAAAAAATATGTCATTATGGTTTATGTCACCGATGTGATTAAAAAGCACTTTTATCCTTTGAAAGGCCCAAAATGATAATAAAATGGAGCAACACAGGACATGATAACCAGCTATCAAATCAGAAGAATATTTTCAGAATGACAAGATGAAAGAGAAAACAAATGTATTATGACCTTGGGTGGATGACACCAGTGAATGCAACTTCTTACTCTTGTTTGAGGTTCAGTACTTTTCCAGATTCCTTTTTTTATTTATATATAACTTTATCCAAACACAACAAATTTTAAATTCTACGTCTTATATACTTTAGAGTTTATTAGCTAAATAATCCTATGATTTTCAAGCTATATCTGCCACTGATTCTTAGAGTCTAGGATTCTTTTGACAGATTTTCATAAATCAGATTTATATACAGTTATAATTCAGATAAAATTTATATTCTCGTTGTAAGTGAAATTACTAAGAGTAAAAGCTTTCAATTTTTAAATCACTGGGCTCACCTGCTTCTGGAAAAATGATCTCTCACCTCAAACTGCTTTTATTTGCAACTCTTCCAGCAATCAGAACTCTAAAAGTCAATTTATGGGTCTGGATTTGAGAGTCTGCTACTTTAATTAGGCATATAAATCCCTCTGCTTCATTTTCCTTTACAGCTCTGTGTCTGTCCAAACTTGCTCTATTGAAGTACAGAGTATATCATGTATTCAACTAGTAGTAAGTCCACCTTGGAGACTTATCAGATGGCCGTGATTTATCAAGCGTGGTCAGAAGATCAATGTTTCAAATACTCTTTAATGTGGATAAAAGAAACTTGGTTAATAATTTCTTCATGCTAGGTTAGATTTACTTTAGGAAACATGGTATTACGATGGGATTTCAAAAAGATTTTTTTTTTATTTTAAATGCCCTGAAGAAAGAGAAACAAATATATCTAGGATACCAAGGGTAATAGAGGAGGTAAGAAGAGGTAGATAACATTTTTCCTTACTTATAACCCAGCTCTGAGTTCAACAGCCTCTCTAAACATATGTCTTTGGTTCACTTCATCAAGGTCAGAAAATGATTTTTTTAACTTTCAGTCTCTAAGGACAATATCTTCAAGAAGTTATGGGTCACCAGGACCAAACAGAACTTTCACAAAATAAGCCACTGACCTGCTGGGTGAACTTCTGCAGGGTTGCCTGGCTATCCAGCTGGGTTTGCAGCAGACCTACGCTGAAAAACAGTGTACATAAAAGACAAGATTCCTTCTGAGAAAATGGATGGGTTGTATGCTTAAGGAAAAGAAAAAAATTCACAATGAGAACTTGACTCTCCCAGATAATCTTGTATTTCTCCCCTGAGTTCTGTGGGGAGTGGGGAGAGTTGGCCTATCAAAGGAGGACGGTTTTCATCCTCCTTTTCCATCACATCACCTTTCCATCTTCCCCCAAATGGCCAAATTTCTTTCAAGGTTATAAGTTGTTCCCAAAGCAAGAAATGATCTTGAGAAACTGAGCATCAGAAACTCTGAGGTTTAAAGGGAGAGTTAATAGTGATGTAAAATGCAAAGGTAACACTGAATGACCCCCAAATTTCCATTATGATTTCAAAGAGAACATTTCACAGAAGCCCTACCACCCAGGATCACAGAATAGTATTGAACCCCAAAGTCTATAAATTACTGACCCTTCAAACCAAGTCATATTGGTTTTAGCTTAGAAAGAGCCTGGTGTTGATGATGCCAAGATTCTGTGTTTGTAGAGAAGAGCTCTGGCCCTCGGCCATCCCCTGCATGCTAGGTCTCAGAGTGAGTTGTGAGACTCAGCACAACCACCAACATGAATGAAACCTTCGTTTTGAGGGGATGGGAAGGTGGAGGGCAGTTGCAGTTACTGAAGACCTACTGTATTCCAGGCACTCTGCCAGGCACTTAACATATAGAATCCCTTTTAATCTCAGCACAAATCTGATTTGCTCCAAACAACATTGACAAAGGGGGGAAAAAAGTGATCTGTACAGGCCATTAGAGGCTTTAAAAGTGTTATATGCCAACTTTAGTATGTGTTCTCAGCCTGCCTGTCTTCTTCATGGCTGGATCCCCAGGGTCTAGCACAGGGTCTCACATGCAGTAAGTGTTCAATAAGTATTTTTGAATGAATGTGCATTTTTAACCCATTCCCCCATTAGAAAAATAAAATCCCACATTTTGCTATATAATTTCCAAACAGTTAAATATCTTAATAAAAAATTAATACAATGGCAATTTCAAGTAAGGCTTTTCAAATTATACGTATCCTACTCTTTGCCATCCCATCCGAGGGGCCATGTCTCACTGGTTAAAAATTATTGCCTTAGAAGTAGCTGAGTCTGGAGTTTAAAAATGAGAAGAAGATCAAAAGGAAGTAACCATGGGTGTGTACAGTAACTACACACTAAGCTATCCATTGTGGGGCCTTTATACAGTCAAAGAGTCAGAACGATGCCTGACGAAGTCCATGATAAATTATGCGATAAAATTAAAAAATACAATAAAATATTCTACATCCACTAAAAACAAGATTTTAAGGATATTTAATGATATGGGGAAATACTGTATTATTTTAAGTGAAAAAAGCAGGATGCAAAACTGCATGTGTGTTTTCATTGTTGTAATGCATATACATTACATGCATGGGAAAATGGGAGAAGGAAATACACCAAAATGTTAGTTGTGATTACTTATGGGTGGTGGAATTATTAGTGATGTACAATTCTTCTTCATACTTGTCAGTATTTTCTACTATTTTTATAATACATATGTATTACATAATTTTAAATTTTTTTTAAGAAAGAAGGATTTGATAATAGAACCACAGAGGTCAAAAATATAGAGTTGACTTCTCCCTGATGCCACGATTGACTCTAGGGAAATGGCAGAAGTTTTTACACTAAAGAGAATAACTTTTTGCTAATTTTTTAAAGGAATTCTCCCCTAAATTAGGCCTCAGTTCGGCATAGTCAGCCACTTTGCTGATTGGACTCAATAATTTTGTCTTCATAGTTTTCCATGTTAGTCCAGACAATAGCCACTCTGAAATTTATGTTTGTATTCTGTGAGAAAGGCTTCAAAAGTTAGTAAGACACTTCTGTAAATAGTGTCATTTGTCCACTCAAAAATCATTATGTACCTACTGGGCCCCAAGTGCTGTGGTGAACACTGGGAAAAGGTCCATTTCGTTCTGAGGTTTTTATATCACTCTGCAGATGGTGGCTTGAAAGGTTACCTGTTTATTTATTCCCAGGGGCTCCCACCATCTGGGGTGTGCCAGGAGAAATGCAATCAGAAAGGAAGGCTCAACAACAAAGAAGGCAATCCTGCCATTTGTGCCACCATGGATGGAACTTGAGGACATTATGTTAAGTGAAATAAGACAGAGAAAGACAAATACTGTATGATCTCACTTATATGTGGAATCTAAAAAAGCCAAACTCATAGAAACAGAGAGTAGAATGGTCGTTGCCAGGGGCTGGGAGTTGGGGGAAACGGGGAGATATTGGTCAAAGGGTATAAACTTCCAGTTATGAGATGAATAAGTTCTGGAGATCTAATGCACAACATTGTGCTTAGAGATAACAATACTGTTTTATTATACACTTGAAAGTGGCTAAGAGAGTAGATCTTAAATGTTCTCACCACACACACACAAAAAAAGATAATTATGTGAAATGATGAAGGTGTTAACTAACCTTATTGTGGTAATCATTTCACAATATATATGTGTATTAAATCATCACATTGTATGCCTTAAACTTACATAATATTACATGTCAATTAATCTCAATAAAGCTAGAAAAAAAATTTTTTTAAAGGATGAGAATTGAGTCAAAAGCCCTACCTGGTCCTGCAGGCAGCTGGGATCTGCCTGGTGGGAGCTTTACCTGTTCCAGGTCTTGCTCAGCTCAAAGGGCTAAGCCAGAAAATACCAGAAAGAGCCTACAGGTCCTCACTGAAACCCTCCAAGCCTGGATGGGCAGAGTCTTTGTTGAGAGAAGCCATGGGGGAGAAATGAGTGTTAAATTTAAAGAGAAATATTTTAAAATTATACTACTTCTGCCAGAGTGACATCAACTATGACAATAATATGATGGTGCTAATAATAAGTAAACAGACAAATAAAGGCAGCTACACAGAGCAGTGTGCACACTTACACTGTGACCTCTCTCAGCCTCAGAGTCCTTTTCTGCAAAATGGGGACAATATTTCTCCTCTTGCAAGGTTGCTTTGAGAATTAGAAATAATATATGTAGCTGGCAGGATACAATCCCTGACAAATATTAGGCATTCCATCGTGATAGATGGAATCTGTCTTATCCTGCACCACTTCATACTTTTAGAGTTACCTACTTTGTATGGCAGGGATTTTTTTTTTTTTAATGAGAGATGAAACTGCCTGAAGATAGCCAGGAAAGTGAGAAAGAGCACAAAACAAGGGTCTGTTGGAAGAACTGAGGGAATCTACAGAGCGAAGGCCTTGAACTGCAAGTGAGTGTTAGAGCGCCCCCTTCAGGCAGGGTTTGGTGTGCATTAGTCCGATGTGGGGGGCAGTTTAAACAAGCCACACAGAGCCAGATGAAATCCCAGCACGTGTCTCTGCTTGGTTTGCTTTTCTTTCAAAAATGGTATTACTTATTCAACTGGCTTTGCACAACAGAGCTAAAATTACTATATTTAACATTAACATATCTATATTACTATACTTAATTAATGCATGATTTAGAGCAAGTTTTTTTTTTTTTTAATGCCAACATCATGATCTAAATAGGTAGCTTTCTCATTAACCTTGGATGTTAATCAGTGCCTTTTTTTCACCCTGAATCTTTCTTGGCTCATCAGAACCCAGTTTGTCATCTCTCAAAACCACCAACACCATTTCTTTTTTTTTTTTTCCCCCAATTTATGTGTGTGGTTTTTTTTTTTCTGGAAAACACAGTTTATATTAAAAGTGGAAAAATATTTTAGATTTGATTCTGGGCTCTACTATCTTCTCTAAGTTTACTATGTATTTTGCCTTCTATATATCATTAATGGCATCAGAATAATTTGAAATAAAAATTAAAAAGCTCTTTATCCTCCTTCCCACAGGAGCCATATCAGTTTGAACTGACCAATGCCATTTCTATTTCATAAGTACAATACATAACAAGCACTTATTAACCATTAATTCTGCTAAAAAGAAATATTATGCTAAAAGCTCAGGAGAACACAAGAGAAGTATAAAACACAGACTCTTGCACTTGAGGGTTTTCTAATCTAGTTGTGAAGACAAAACACACACAGATGAAATGGTTAAGTCACAAGGAAGAAAATAATTGTGAGCTTCTCTACACTAGGACTCATACTTCATTCAGCTCTACCTGCCCCATTCCCAATACCTAGAACAGTAACCTAGAACATAACATAGGGGCTCAACAGATGTTTAGTGAATTAAACTGAATAGTATGATGATAGAGAGAATAAATGCTGAATGACTGTAGAAGAAATTCCCCTTTTCTTGCTTATTTTTCTCTTTAACACTTGCCACCTTGTTACACAATATCATTTATTTTGTTTATCATTAATTTCATCCCTCTAAATGCGAGCTTTCTGAGGGCAGAGATTTTTGTCTGTTTTACTCACTGCATATCCACAGAGCATAGGCCTGTGTCTGGAACAACATGTTCACCCAATAAATATTTGTTGAATGAATGAATGAGTGAATGAATGTTTCAGCCATAATTTATCAAGGGAGTGCACATAGGTAAGGTTGAGGTTCCTGAAGTCTTGTGGTATTTCAAGTTCAGGGTTAATGACCACAAGATAAAATATTTACCAAAGATGTACCAGTGTGTTTGTTGCAGCTTTCTTTATCATCATGGCAACTGGAAACCATTTAAGAGAGGAATAGCTAAGCAAATTATGGTACATCTCTATAATGGATATCATAAATCCATTAAAACAGCAACAGAGATCTGTATTCTTTGGGTAGATACTTATGATATGTTAGAAGTGATAAAATAAAATCACAATACAGTCCTGTTTTTAAAACAATTATTGGAGGGGGAGGCTAGAGGTATACGAACAAAAAAAATGTTCGGAAGGATTTACAGAATGTTATTACTAGTTGGCAGGAGTAAGGGTGAGATTTTCATTTGCTTTTTTAAATTTTTGCTTTTTTAAACATTTCCTATTGTCTGATTTTAAAACAACAATCATAATATGCATGCATTATTTTAAAATCAGAAGAAAAGGGTATTTTCATTTTTAAAATGAAGGCTGGGAACTTCATCCTGCAACAGTCCCAGGAGTGTAGAAATGATCTGCTTGGGTCCTGATGTGGGCCTGTGCTCATTACCTTCCCACACCCTGCTTCTCTGTACCTCCCAGTGGCTCCTGTGTGACGTAAATTATAGTTGACTGTAACTGATTTAGGCAGTCTGGGATTAACCTGAGGGGATATTGATTTCAGCGGGTGGTCAAATTTAATAGCTAGCGGTCATTACAGAAGTTTCTCTCTCCATCTTTCTTCTTGACAAAGTCTGCCCTGGATTGCCAACTGAACTTCATCAATGAAATCCCAGAGAACTGCTGTCTCTGGTCCTGACAGCAAGATTCTGTGCCCTAGTAAGAGAATTGGCCCCAAATTCCACCACTAAAGGATCAAATAGACAGGGCCATCACTGGGTTGGTAATAAGAGAGCTAGATAGAAGCTTTGGCTGGGTGACTGTGTCTTGGAAGTTATTGTGATTGGGGGCTGGGGAAATTTAGGCATATTCCTCTTACCCAAGGCCCCCGGGGTTATGCCGCTGACATGAAGTGTCCTCTAGGCTTGTAGAGTTCCAAACGACCACTTTATCATGCTGGTTCTGGTTTAACCACCAATGCCTGTAACTAGAGGGGTGTTCTCCCTTAGAGATGTAGTAGCTGTTGGTCCAGAGATCTGGGGCGATGCAGGGAAGCAGGAGGTAGGAACAGCGTGGACTTTCACCACCAGATTGACTTGGGACAAGGTCTTAAATTCTCTAAACTTCAGTTCTCTCATCCATAAAGTTGTGTTATTAACATGTTCCTCACAGAGTTTTAAAGAATACATGAAATTACAAAATGCCTAACCAGTGCGTGGCACATAGTAGGGTTCAATAAATGCTTATTCTTCTATCAGTGTCTACAAGTGTCTCCATCTGATTGGAGATTCCTAACGGGTAAATGAAAACTGTTTCTCTACTCACAATACTTCCAACACCAAACGTGAGGGTTTTTCACACCAGGCAATTCTCCAATTTTCTGCAGATACCAACTGGGTGCCCTGCAATTTAACTCAGTTCTGATATTAACTACCCGGAGTTAGTGCCAACCCCGCAGGTTAAGGGCTCAGTCCCACAAGACTATTCTCCACTTCAGATACCAATTGCAAGTAGTGTGTCCCCAGGTTACCCACACTTCTGTCCAACTTGGCTACAAATCAGGGCTTCCCACAACCCCCCTCCTGGGATTCGATAATTTGCTATAATGGCTCACAGAACCCAAGGAAACACTCTGCCAAGGACAAAAACCAAATGTATGTTTCTTCTTATATCACAGTATCACAGTGGGCCTCAAGACCCTGAACAATAAAGATATCCTAATTATTCATAGTATAAGTATTTATTACTTGATTTATTTAATGGCTATTAAGAAAGGGAAGAAGGACAATATATGAGGATCCCACTAAGTGCCAGACACTCTTCTGGATGTCATGCTTACATCAAGTTCTCAAACTCAGTATCACTGTATGAAAACCCTGTACGGATTGTCACAGAGGCTAAGTGACTTGCCCAAGATCATGTAAGTGGCAGAGCTGGTTTCTGAATCCAAGTCTATCTGCTCCCAAAGCCTATTTTTATAAACTATATTTAAGTTGTTTTAAGTGGGAGAAATAGTATGAAATCCTGTTATCCTATTATTTTCAGGGTGAGAGATGGTCATCCCTCTAAATAGGTATGGTCAGAGTTTAATTCTACCTCAGTCATGAAGCTCCCCCCCACTACCACTTATTCAGCTGGAGACTGAGCCTGGTTATAAAATACGTGATAATGATAACAGTAACGCACATTTTTAACAACTTATATCTATCAGGCTAAATGCATTATATGGATTCTCATTTCATCTTTCACAAGTCCATGAAATAGGCATTATTATTCCCATTTCACAGATGAGAAAACTGACACACAATGAGGCTAAGTAATGTGCCCAAATAGCAGAGACTAATTTGAGTGACTCAACCACTGCACTCCCCACCTCCCATGGAAAGATGCTTCTTGAGCAGACTGATAGCGACGCATCACACCCTGGTCAGGATTCCAGGGCTGAGGCAGGAGACTGGTGCATCTCTCCCCTCCAACTCCTAGAACTAAGTGGCACCTGCTTCACAAGGTCCAGGGATGGCTCAAAGGGTGACCTCTTGCCCTGTCCCCAGAGGTTTGTTCTCACCCTCGAGGGCCGGTAGGCAGCTGGGAAAGCCAGTAACACCTGATGTGGCCTTCGGAGAGCAGGGGCCAGGCAAGTGGGGAGCTTCTGGGCTTACAGTGTCAAAGAGGGCCATGGCAAAAAAAAAAAAAAAAAATTGGCTGAGGCAGAGATTCAGTCACATGCTCCAAAGGAACCTTTTGCGACCATGACTCACCAAGCAACACTGTTTTACATATGGGGCAGTTATGTAAATTTTCTTCCCCAGAAAGAAAAATCATTGTCAGACTAAGAAAAGACACAAACAAAAATAACACATATAGGAGACAGGAGACTTTAAAAATATAAATTAAATCTCACAAGATGAAGAAAAAATTATATAAAACTATACTTCAGTATTTCCCAGTACTGTACAGTTTTCAATGGTTGTTATAAAATATGGAATTATTTTTCCAAAGGCTCACAGCACACAGGAAGCTTCTTCAGGGAATACCAGCATGCAGATAGCGTTGTTTAAAAATGCAGCTTGTAAGTAAATAAGCAACAAGTCCTTGATCTCGGGTCCACGCAGACCAGCCATCTGCTTCTGCCCACGTGACAGATAACGTTACCTTAAAGGGCCAGGATTTCTTAAAGCAAGTCTAGTTCCCTAATACAGTGGCCTTCAATTTCTTTCAATCACACAACTTCAGCAGTAAAAATATTTGTACATGTACCTAATGTAAGTACTATATTTATTTATCTATAAGTTATAGGTACGTGTACCTCTATCATTTGCTAATATCTCAAGGCTTAATATACACTTAGAGTGTGGTTTATCGTAAACGCCAGTGGAGAAAAAGACACTGTCCTCTGGATAATTTCTAAATTTGTTTTTGCCAACTTATTGTCTGATCTGATTAGATGGTCCTTGTTTCTCGCTTCATAATATATCTGATAGTAAGCATATATCAGATTAGGGACAGTGCCATTTTCTTGTTGTTTACTTGGATTTGTGTTATCTTCAACACACTCTTTCCTTCTTTGCAGGGTTCTTAAGCTACTCCTCCATTTTGTGAGGGTTCATTTAGTTAAAACAAAACAGTGCAATCTGTATATCCTCACAAGGAGCGCAAATGAGAATATTATAATACTCTGAAAGCAGATGAGTGAAGGAAGTTACAACCATCAGCCTGTGTGTGTGTTCATGCACGTGTGTACATGTGACACTCAGTGTGCCCCAGGAGAGCCCTTACGTTCTGTGTGACATGGGACCAACAGACATACAGACCGAACAAGCATGTATGGATCACTCTGTGTATTAAATGAAATTAAAGCTTGACTCCTTTCTTATTTTTAGTTAAGATATATGCAAACATTCCAATATTTTCTTCCTGTATCCCCGATAGAACACTTTGCACTTCCTGAGCTGCCCAGTCTCCACTCTGGGATACCAGGGCCATGTCCTCATAGATTTAGGTGGCATTGGAGTCCACGTCTGTGGGTAGGTTGTTGGGGTTTTGATCCCCCTCTGAGTCAGGTGACCTACAAAGAGACCTCAAACCTTGCATCATGGTAACAAAGGCTTCTTTGGAAAGCCTCTAGAAGGGAAAGGAAGAGATGCGCAAGGTTTTCCATCGGCTCTCCCTCACCCTTAGCCACAGGACAGCCACTAATCCAATTTCTGGGCATTGTAAATAAAAATAGTGGTTATAGATTAATTGACTTCCCTGGAAAAGTCCATTCATAAGACAAAAAAGGAAATTAACAAATAACCGCACATGATTGAGGAAGGGGATAATGGGATTTTTTTTTTAAGCTACTGTTCCTTTTTCCCACAGGTCTTATGATGTAGTTATGCCTCATCCTGCTCCACAACACATATCACCATTGGCTGCAATAGTTCATGTTTTTGCATTTGTCTCCTTCACAAGACTGTAGGTTCCTTGAGGCAGAATCAATACAGTTTCGCAGCCTCGGTGCCTAGCATGGTGCCTGGCATAGGAGGTGCTCAATAAATGTTGTTGAATGAATACACTCTTGGGGATAATTATAATAACCTGTAAGGATCAAGAGAGATGCTAGAAGTAAAGCACTTAGCACAGGGTAATTTCTCAATAAATATACATATTATTGTGTAAGATTATATAATTGCTCAATCAGTGAGCAATTTTATTGATACTTTTCAACAGTACTTTGTAAACTGCAAAAGAGTACATTAATTTATGGTTTTGAATTCCTCAGTTTCCATTGTAGAAACGAATCTCCTGAGAAATATCAAGAGTCCCGAGCATGCACAGGCCCTGTTACCATTCTGTGGGTTGCACAAGAAACTGGGCTCTGTACTTAGAAAGCTATTTTTAAATTAGATTGCATGTTACTCAGGTAAGGTGTAAGATGTATAGTTTTATTCTCCCTACACTTGCATCCCCGATTCTAGAATTAGCTTTATAACATCCTTTCTAGTTAGTTCATTTGCTATTATTCCATAGAAATAGTCTAACCACTGACCCATTATTCAGCAGCTCGTACACTGAGATTCCAGAGGTCTCCACACCCTTTCAATGGTCCTTTCTAGAACATTCACTAAGCATTCGGCTCCTTTTTCAGAACCCCTATCCCTTACACAGCAGTGATGAAAATTCCTTTCCATCCATCCATCCATCCATTCTGTAAGTTATGTGTTTTCTCTTATGCCTACGATATACCTGGCATTACTGTAGATATGGGGTATACAATAGTGAACAAAACAGCCCCAAACTCCTGACCTCATGGAGCTTACATTCTAGATAAAATAAATAACTAAAATGTATAACGTCAGATAGTGATAAGTGCTAAAGAACAGAGTAAAGCAGACAAGGGGGACGGGGAGTTGGGCGGGGTGGGGGCGGGTTGCACATGTTAAAAGGGTGGTCACGTGAGGTTTCACTGGGAAGGCGATGTGCACAAAACCTGGAGGAGGAGAGGATGCAGCCAGGAGGATACAGGAGGGAGAGTTCGCCAGATAGAGGGACCAAAGCTGCAGACCTGAGACAGGAGGCTGCCTGTGACAGGGAGGTGTGAGCAGGGGGAAGTACACAGGAAGCAAGGAAAGAGCCGGATCCAGCAGGGCCTGTAGGCTCTGAACTTATTTGGCTTATAGTCTGAGTGAGACGGGAAGCCAGTGGAGACAGAGGAGTGACGTGAACTCACTTATGCTCTAACCCGATCGTGCTGCTGCCAGGTCAGTCATGGATTCCTTGGGGAAGGGGGGATACCAGGGAGGGGGATGTTACAGTACAGGTGAGAGATGATGGGGCTTGGACATGTGGTAATGAGAGGTGGAGGTGGTGAGAAGTAGCCAGATTCTGGATACCTTTTAAAGGCAGAAAATGCAGGATTTTCTGACAGACTCAATGTGGGATGAGAAAAAGAAGCACCCAAAATTGGAGGCCTCGGATGAGCCACTACCCTTTAGCCTACTGCAGAGAACTATGAAATATGTGTTCCTTGTAGCTTTTGCGGTAAACCAAAGCCAGTTTTCTAAACTTAGCCTTTCTTTTTTAACCATTGCTCAATGCATGCATTTCTTGAAAAGTAAGTGTATTTGAAGTTTCCAAATAGTCTAACAGTACATAAAATACATGATGTGTGCTGATTCTCTGCAATGAATATCAATCACTAAAACGCCTTGCTTCCCACAGAAATTCTACCAGCAAAATTAGAATTGCAATTTTATCCTTCCTCGGTTGTCTGGTCAAGGTTTCATTTAAGCCTTGGGCTTATTTTTGAAAGCCCTATAAACATTTTACACACCTACTCATATATCACCAAAGTCATTCTGAATTCGGCCTACAGTAAAATTAATTACCATGTCATGAGTCTGTCACATTTCAAAAGAAATCATCAATATTTACTCAGACCTGATTCAATGTCACTTTGCAACGAAACAATATTGGCAGCAAATTTCTTTGTATTACAGTACATTCTTTAGTTGGGAGATTTCCATGTAAATATATCTGTAGAAGTTTTCAGAAGACCATTTCAACATGCAGAGAAGCTAGTAAATCAACACTCATCTCTCTTCAAAAATCCATAGGCTTGTAAAATCCACATGCATTTCCAGTTCCTCCTGGGACCGTACCATGATCCTGGCAGCAGCAGAAACAGAAGCCAAGCCTGGGAGTGAGACAAACTGCTAAGCATTTAGGAGACTGACTGTAGGAGAGCTGCCGTGATAGCAGGAAGCGAAGTCCTTGCAGATGAAGGCAGTGCAGGCATGACAGGCTGGAGCGATGAGAGCCAGGATTTGAGTGCAGTCTGTACCCAGAAATCAAATCCAAAACTCACCAACATGGCGGGCCTGGAGGCAGGCAGCATGGTGTCATGAAAAGCACACTGGATGGTGTAGGTTCAAATCACAGCTCTGCCACTTGGGCACCGTGTGACCTTAGGCAAAGTAATCTCTCTGTGCCTCAGTTTCCTCATCTGTACCAGCTTCACAGAGTTGTAGGGAAGACTCAATGTAAGAGGCTTAAAACAAGGCCTAATACACACATATATATGATAGATCAATAGATAGATACAAATAGATCAATCTATACATATACACACACTTAGATATGTATATACATATATACGTACACATATATAGTACATATACCATATAGGTATATATATAAACACATATATAGTATAGTATAGCATAGTATACCTAATTAAACTCAAAAGGGCTGAATTTTTTTAATTTATTTTATTGAAGTATAGTTGATTTACAACATTGTGTTAATTTCTGTTATACAGCAAATTGATTCAGTTATACCTATATATATTCTTTTACATATTCTTTTCCATTATGGTTTATCTCAGGATATTGAGTTCAGTTCCCGGTGCTATACAGTAAGACCTTGTTGTTTACCCATTCTATACATGTTTCCATCTGCTAATCCCAAACTCTCAATCCACCCCTTCTCCCCCTTGGCAACCAGAAGCCTATTCCGTATGTCTGTGAGTCTGTTTCTGTTTTGTAGATAAGTTCATTTGTATCATATTTTAGATTCCAAGTATAAGTGATATCATATGGTATTTGTCAAAAGGACTGATTTTGAGTCCCCAGCTCTGTCACTGATTCTCTTACTTCTTTCCCTCAGTTTCCTGGGGATATTAATGGCAATCTTGCCTGGAGCTTGTGAGGGTTAAGTAAGATAATGTGAAAGAGGTCTGCAAAGTATACAAAAGTACAGAGAGATGCGAGCTATTGTCATGAGGAGGTTTTCTATTCTACTCTTCCTTTATTTCTATTCCCTTGTCCATCCTGGTGGGCCTGACTTTTTCTCAGTGGTCTGGACTTCCTTGACCTGCCGCCCCACCAGTCACAGCAGCAACTGGCGGGCAAAGCACTTCATCAGGCTGGCCAGGCCCCCATCTCGTGTCCTGGTTCAGAGCTGCCCCTTCAGGACTGTCTCTCAAGGAAGCACAAGGGTCTTTAAGAGACTGGAGCTGAAGTGTGTAGCTTGAACTTGCTCACACTGATAATTTAGGTCTTTGTGCTCGGTGCTCGGATGACTAAAGTCACAGCTAAAAGAGGAGCTGAAGACACTGCCGGGCCAGCAGAGCAGAAGAGGTTACACGGGGGTGAGGCAGCTCAGGGGAGCCAAACGCGTTCCTCTCGTTTTGCTTTCCCGATTCCGCTGTCTTTAGCAGGAGGAGGATTCTGTGCCATTTCCTCCTCTCCAAGGGCAAGAAGACAGAGTAGTTAAATGAAAAGGAAAAAGATTTTAAGCCTGATGCACACCTCAAATCTAGATCAGCAGAGAGCTGTGGAATCCCAACTATTCTTTTCCATCCATTTCCTAAGTTGGCAAAAGAGCTTTTCAGTGATTTTTTTTTGCCTGGCTTCTTTTTTTCTCACACTTAGCAGCTTCATTGAGACATAAATTACATATCATATAATTCCCCATTAAAGGTATACAGTTTAACAATTTTTAGTTAATTTATATAGCTGCATAACCATCACCACAATCCAGTTTTAGGACAGTTTCCTTACTTCAAATAGAAATGTTGTGCCATGTGAAATCAGTGCCCACTCCCACCTCTAGCCCTGGGCAAACACTCATCTGCTTTCTGTCTTCACAGATTTGTCTTTTGTAGAAATTTCACATGAATAGAATCATACACCATGTAGTCTTTTGTTTCTGGCTCCTTTCACTCAGCATAGAGTTTTTGAGATTCGTCCATGTTGTTGCGTGCATCGGTGGTGGTTCCTCCTTATTGCTAAGAAGTGATGTGTTATACGGGTATACCACATTGTGTTTATCCATTCACCATGATTTGGATTGTTAGTGGCCTATTTTTTAAAATGTTCCAGGTAAAGGAGGTTGATGCCATTTCTTTGAAGACATTCTTTGTTAATCTTTACCAGAAATATCCCTTTGCAATAACAGCTGGGCCCCCTGAAACATCTTCTACAGGGCCCCTTTGAAAAGACAGCCTCTTCCAACATAACAGCAAAGGGTCCATTATGATCCTGTACACAGGCATGCCTCATTAGAGGTAAACCCAAATGCTAAAGCAAAGCAATCATCTGTTTTCCAGTACCGATGCCTTGAAATAAAGGAATTTTCCAACTGGAGTAGATACATAGGGCTGATGACCTCCTTTGGGCCGATGACCTCTTTTGAGCATAAAATGTTTGCAGATCAAAGTCCACCACTGCTGATCACAAGAGGAACCAGAACAAGGAGAGCCAGGGAGCCCCAGGCCCGTCTCATCACACCAGCAGCAGGGGAGCAGGCCACGTTCCAAAGGAGGAGGATCCAAGGAGAAAACCAAAAGTGTGGACCCCAGTCCCCTATCCTTCCTTCCAGGTGCACCCCCAATGCAGAGGCTAATTGTGTCTTGGTATTCTATTTTGTTCTTGACTCATACCCAAGCCCCTTCTCCTGGCAGGTGGGTTGAGGGAGGGGGTGTTGCCATGGAAAACCTTGAGTTGCCTCTAGAGGTTACAGTGTGGAGCCAAAAGGCAGATCAACAGAAATGCCTCACCATTCCTGGCAAAAGGACACACAGGCTCTGCTGATAGAGGAGCCTTCACTCAGTCAGTCAACAAATACACATTGACGGCCACAGTGCACGAGTCAGGCGCCCTGATAAGCACTGGGGTAAAGGGAAGACAGAATGTCTGGCCTCGATGAGCTCAGTGTTCAACAAGAGAGAGTAACTGATGAATGAGTGAATGAATCCTATAGGAAAGGTTATCCTAGTGCTGCGTAAAAACCCCCTGCGGACATGGGGATGAGGGCTAGAGGAAGTGTGCTGTAGAAGAGTTGACATTTCATCTGGACCTTAAAAAATGGGAAGCTTGTCAGACAACAAGCAGAGAAAGAGAGCAGTGTTTAGACAGGTATCCAAGATGATTTTACACTCTCAGGGATAAAGCTGTACTCGGCCAAGCTAAAACCTGGATTTCCCCTGCAACCCAAGAAACATGCTAGTTCTGAGACCTGCCAAGAAGTCCTAGAGGGCCGACTGCTGGCCAGTTACAGTGGACCAGCCACTTTAGCTGTTTAACCACATGTTTGGTGAGCCAAGCCAGCTGGCAACAGAATAATGGGGAAAGGGATTCACTTTACAGCCAACGTGGCCAAATGACTCCTGTTCCATTAAGGATGCTCTACCTGGTGCTTAAAATCTGACTTCTTGAACCTCTCCAGAAAGCGAGCCACAAAGAGCATTGCTAAAAGATTAGTTAATACAGCAAATCTCACATGTACTGTGAAACAGAGCAGTGTTGTTTAGCCTGGGGATAAGATGGGCTCAAGTTCTACAACCAGGAGACATTTTCCCCATCAGCCTCTTCTAAACCCAGGAGTGAAGAGTGGCTGCTGGGGGGAACTTCTGGTTAAACATAGCAACTAGAACCCATACCTTCATCTCTGTTCCCCACCAAAAGTCCACTAAGATGATAGTATTAAAAAAAAAATCTTACAGAAACTAAGATTATAGGGGACAAAATTCAGCAGATATTAAATGTCTATAAAATTTCCAAAGCTGAAGAGCAGGTAGACCAGAGGTAACCAGGAACAGAGCCAGCAGAGAGAGAGAGAGGAAGTTCAGATGAAGCAAGCCTATCTGTATTGCAGATCCCTAGGAGGCTCAAGAATTGGAGTCTCCCCAGTTCCAGTGGGGCTGGAAAAAGGATAAGTGATTAAAAGACTGAAAGAAGCAACTAGACCCACCCATCCTTCCCCTTGCCTTGCTCAAGAAGACAATTACTCCCTACCCACTCCAGCAGAAGGCTGGGGATTTACCCTCTGGAAAGGTGAACCAGTCAGACTCCAAACTTGGGGATACTGGGTCCAACTGATGATGGCTGTTAGCCTCTCTAATGAAAATGGGGATTGTGTGAAAGCCAGCATACTGTAAGCCCCAGCCCTCTTCCCCTTTCTGCTCCAGAATGCCAGAAGCAGGCTTATATTCCTCGGGTAAGACTTCCTCTCCAGGGAAACTAACCAGCTCAAGAGGAAATGCCTACTGGTACTGACTTTGGAAGACCTCCAACAAAGCAGCCTGGCCCCATCTGACCACCACTGCACAGCAAAGCCCCCTGGACAACAAGCCCCTAGTATGTACATAGAGTTTTGTATTGTAGTGCCTTAAAACACTGATAATGCCTTAGTGTCTTAAAAATGGACAATGAAGGATTACCTGACATTTGGGGAATACCTATAATGTAAAAAGAGATCAAAACAAACCAGCAGATAAAAGAAACTTGGAAGAAGAAGAGACAGTAAAGGGAAGAGAAGAAATTCTAAAATCTATAAATATTACCCTCAGAGTAAAATCATTGCATCCCTGAATTTGAGAATAAGAGACTGTAAAAAGATAAATATTCAGAAAATAATAAAGAGCTCTTGGAAGTCAAAAATATGATTTAAATAAATTTAAACTCAATAGGAATATTGAAAGATAAAATTGAGGACATTTTCTAGAAAGTTAGAACCAAAAGAATAAATAAATGGAAAAGGAAAGATAAGAAAATGAGAGAATCCATCAAAGAGGATCAACATTTGAATAACAGACATTCCAGAAAGAGAAAGCAAAGAAGATAAAGGGGAAGAAATTACCAAAGGAGCAATACATGAAAATTTCACAGGACAGGGGAACATAGGTCTCCAGTCTGAAAGGGCCCCTCAAGTGTGTAATGAATGAAAAACAAAGCCCACACCAAAGTTCATAATCATGGAGTTTCAGGGCACCAAGGGTAAAGAAAAGATCCTAATCTTCTAGAAAGGGGAAATTGGAAAAGAGATCACATACAAATTTCCAAAGCTGATCAGGAATCAGAACAGCAATGACTTCTCAATAGCAACACTGGTAGCTAGAAGACAATGGAACACAGATTTTAAAATTCTAAACAAGGGACCTCCCTGGCTGTCCAGTGGTTAAGACTCCAGGCTTCCACTGCAGGGGGCGCAGGTTTGATCCCTGGTCTGGGAACTAAGATCCTACATGCAGCGCAGTGTGGCCAATAAATAAATAAATAAAACATTCTGAACAAAAATTACTTTCAATATAGAATTCTATGCCTATTTGGGTTATCAGTAAAGTATGAGGGCAGAAGAAAGACATTTTCAGACATGCAAGTTCTGAAAAAAATGTACTTCCATGTACCTTTTCTCAGGAAACTACTAGAAAATGAGCTCCACCAAAATAGAGAAAAATCAAGAAAGACGAAAATATTCCCATCTTCCAGGAAGTAGGGAATGAACACACAGAAAGGAGGGAATTCCCAGGATGTGGTGCTGGGAATTTTCAGGGCCACAGCTGTGCAGAAGTAGAGAAAAACCAATCCAGAGATGAGCAGCACATGGAAGGAAGGAAGGGAGAAAAGAAAGGGAGGGAGGAACGGATAGGATCTTCAACACAGGTCGCTTACTGAGAGAATTCTCAGTTCTGACAGCGCGGGGATTAATCAGTGATGGGTACTAAGTAGTAAACTATGCAAACTAAACACAAGGCGATTTTTAACTCCAGAAATGAGCAAAAAGATGAATGAGAGAGGAAATGTAATGGAGTACCCATATGAGTCATCTATGACTAATAATCATAAGAATGTAAACTCTGACTATTGATTTGAAGGGTGGTTTGACAGTGTTGCAAGGATGATGCAGGGAAAGGACTTCTGGGGAGGAGCATGAGAGAGCTAAATCTACAGGTGTCTTGGTAAGAAGTCAATAGGCAGTATTTAAAGCAGAAGAAAAAAGAAATAGCAATAAAAGTATGTTTTGAAGAAATATGGAAGTATCAGATTAAACACCTAATAGAGTTGAAAGTGGTTGTGATGGTTAATTTTATGTATCAACGTAAAATTAACTATCAGATATCTTTGGCTCAGATATTTAGTCAAAGATTATTTCTATGAGGGTGGTTTTGGATGAGATTAACATTTAAATCAGTGGACTTTGAGTAAAGCAGGTTACCTTCCATGATGTGTGTTGGCTTCATCCAATCGGTTGAAGGTCTTCCTAGAACAGAGACTGGCTTCCCCAAAACAAGAAATTCTGCCAGCAGACAGCCTTCAAGCTTGAACTGCATCATCTCTTCTTCTCTGGCTTTCCAGCACAGCCACATACCCTGCAGATTTTGGAATTGCCAGCCTCCATAATGGCATGAGCCAATTCCTAAAAATGAATCTCTTTCTCTCTGTAGACACACCCTCTTTGTCCTGTCTTTCTGGAGAACCCTGACCAATACAGTGGATGTCACCTGGAATGGGAATGGGGGTGAGGCACCCAGCAGAAGATAGATTTTTTTGTTATGAGCCTGGTTGACATTTCTGATCTTTTAGACTATGTATATTTGTTACCTTGAGGGAAAGGGATTACAGTTTTGTTTAAATTCCACCTCTGCCCTTTCCTGGCTGTGTGACCTTGGACAAATGTCTCTGAGCCTCAGACTCCCCACTTGTAATAGATGTAGAATATGGCTCTCCCCAATAGATGTAGAATATGGCTGGCGCATACTCGGAATGAATAAAGGATAGCTGGAATGACAAATTTGCCTTTCCTTTCATCGGCTTCCCCTGGCAGGAACTTGGGTGTTCCTTTCATTTCGTCAGGATTACTGTTCCAATAAAATACACTGGCAGAAAAACTCATTCTCTTGGAAAAGAGTATTTGCCCTTTTAATATTTTATCCCTGATGTGCTTTAGAAGACAAACGCACTTCGGTGTTTTAATTAAAACTCCTTCCAGCGCAGCGCCTGACCCCATGAAGCGAGGTCAGATCCTGGAGCTGCTATGGATCGATGGCCCGCGGACACCCGCGTGGGGCTGCGGCGGCTCAGCGGCTTCCTGCCATCACTTGCTGCGCACAAGTGAAATCGCTTGCAATGACCTAATGTGTACTGCTGCCACTCAGAAAACCGAATAAAGAGGCGATGAGGTGGCAGCATGAGAAGCCGGGGAAACGGGTGCTCTCTGGCTGCGTCTCTCGGGTGACCGAGTCCAGGGAAGTGCGAGACTGGAAGGGCATTTGCGACCCGCGAAGGCGTCGTCCTGTCGGGAGACACGCCTGCCTCCCCGGGGGACGGTTCTTCCCCTGCTTGTGAAATCATCAGAGGCTACCTGGGCGCCAGGGATGGCCCTCAGAGGGGTCTGCAAACGCCCTGAAATTGTCTGCAGGCTTTGGTGTGAGTGTGCCTGTGTCTGGGGGGACTTCCAGAAGAGTCTGTGCCCCCTCAAAATGTGGCATTGCCTTAAAGAGCTGGCAGCTTCCCCTCTGGGTTCCCTGAATATCACCAGAGTAAATAAGCATGGGGAACTCTGAGATATCGTTGCTGGGATTGGCCGTGGGTGTTGATCTATCCATAGCCCCCGAAGCCCCAGGTGGAAGGTCAGTCCAACTGCCTTTCTGCTCCCCTGGACTCTTCCCTACAGCCCCAGCCCTGGACCCAGCCTGACCCTGGGGGAAGCCTGCCCCCAGCCTAGCCCTTCCTCAGAGGCCACCTGTGCCCTGCACAACCAGGGAAGGGAAGTGGGGGAGGGGAAGCCACACTTTGGGGTTAGCACGAGCCGGTACTTTAGAGCTTCCATTTACTTCTTACAACACCTGTGACGTGGACATTATTGTCACCGTTTTCTAAAGGATGAAGCTAAGTCCCAGAGACTTACCCAAGATCATTCAGCTACCCCACTGTTGGGTCAGCTGTGAACTCAGTGCTGACCCCAGAGCCAAGGCTTTTACTGCCCCATGACACACGACATCTTTTGGGATCCACAATCTACATACTGGCTGTTCAGAACCATTGCGTTACATCTGCGATTTCCCCACAGCCATGTTTCCTCATGCATTTCAGTATTTGCACGTCCTACTTCCACTGTCTAGAGTTCCCTCTTAGCCATTGTTTTCTTGAGAAAAATCTACTCACCCATCCACACTCAGTTCGGTTTTCCTCTGTGCTCTGAAACCCTCTCTGGCCTCCGCCAACCTCCCTGCCCTCCCCCCAGCTGCCAGCTCCCCGCCACAGCTGATTTAATTCAGTCCTTCTTTCTTCTCAGCTCCCAAAGCATCGCACATGTACTTTTATTAAAGAACATAGCATATTGGTTGTTTCCTTCTCTGTCCTTGTCATTAAAA
The DNA here is from genome assembly GCF_028021215.1 of Eschrichtius robustus. Taxonomy (NCBI): domain Eukaryota; kingdom Metazoa; phylum Chordata; class Mammalia; order Artiodactyla; family Eschrichtiidae; genus Eschrichtius; species Eschrichtius robustus. The sequence continues at coordinate 100,944,595 of NC_090826.1, forward strand.
TGGGAACTCCATGAGGAAAAATGTTTTTGTCTTTTTCATCTTGGAAAACAATTTTAAAAATCATATGCAGCCTTCTTCTAGCTATTCAGAGCTACTTATAATTCCCCCAATGCCGTAAGCCCTCAACACCTCCCTGCCCTCTTCGGAGCTGGGGCCCTGCACCGAATACAATACCTGGTACATAAAATGTGCTCAATTAAAGTGTCTGGAATGTTAGTTGTTGAAAGGATGGGTTGTTTCCTGAACTATACAATACCCCTGCTAATCATGTTTCCTTGTCAGCCTTCTCAAACATGTTCTGAATGAGGCCGGACTTTTCCAAAGGCAGCATATTAGCTCCTGAAGTAATCTCTGCCATTCATTGGAGGAAGCTGGGAGAGATGAAAAGACTACAGAGCCAGATCTCTCAATCCCTCTTGTGGTGGCAGAAAGAAGCAAGAATGAAAGCAGGAGAATTAGCCTTTCCAGGGAAATGTCCTCTAAAAGGAACGGCAACCAAATCGGACAAGATGGATTCACGGACGTTTTTATTTCTTGATGCAATTGGACAAAACAGCCGGTTTCCATCCTCGCTGCACTCACTTGCTGGGTCTTTATTTGTTGCCAGTTTCATGGTCCTGTTCCTCTCTCCTCAAAAAGAGATTTGCTGAAGGCTGACTCCCTTCCCATTAAGGTCACCAGAGAGCTGCTGGAGGCTGGGAAATAGTAACTTCAGCAGAATGTCAGGGGAGATTTAGTGTAAATGAACTCGGCATTGTGCCCCCCAGTAAAGAGCAGAGCTGACCAAGACCACACATGTGGAGACTGGCGTGGCACGGCGTGGCACCGCAAAGGCAAGGGCAGGCTGGACCAGGCCTGGGAGGCCAAGTCCTGTTGGGCAAGGAAGAGCCTCCTTGGGAGCCCCAGCAAGTAAGAGGCCTGAGAGGGTGGGAGTTCCCCATGGTCCTCCCTACAACCAGCCTCAGCTGGAGCCCCAGACATTCTGTTTTCCATTAATTTGCAGAAATTATCAGCAAAACCCAAGGAGCGATTCATTCAATGACAGAAGAAGAGTAGCGGCAATTTGCAACATGGAGCCAGATGGATACACTCTGCTCTTCTTCAGCGATGTCCCTGAAATGTGCTTTCCCTTTGTCTGGACCGACAGCAGTGTCTGGCCAGACCTCCCACCTCAGCGCCTTCCATTTTCAAAGGGACGTTTAAGTTCTTCCCCCTGGGAATGTCCTTTTGTGTGTCACAGAGATTTTCAGGCCACAGGTAGACCACCTCTCTGAATGGGTCATGCATTAGGGGGACCTCCAGAAAAGGAACTTAAATAGAAATCTTTTCTAAGTTTTTGCAAAGGTGCCCAGAAATCAAGCTGGTAACTGAATTCTTCCCCTGTTCTTATCTCAAACACAACATGTTTATTGCTCCATGTGTTACATCCAAATGCATAGATTCATATTAGATAAAACCCAGGTCAATTCACTCCTTCACATTTTGGAAAAGGATGTGACACAAACTCAATAATGGTCACTCAGTTAGCCTACCACATACCTCCCTGAATGTTAGACATGAGAGCCTGAGCAAGTCACTTTCTGAACCTCATTTTCTTCTTCTACACAATAAAGTGGCACTCAGTGGTCCACAAGGACACCTCCAACTCACTGACATTGTGAGTGTTGCCTATGTGACTAGGGGCAAATTTGTTTTCCAACAACTTGCTTCCTTCTAGGTTTTATTAAGATAACGACTTTATGGTTTTATAAAAATCTCTGTACCTTCCTCTCAACTTTGCTGTGAACCTACCTAAAACTGCTCTCAAAAATAGTCTTTAAAAAACAAAAAGAAAACAAAAAATAATACATATAAGAAATTTAAACAAAATCGGACTGTACACAAAAGAAAAAAAATTTTAATCATCCTAAATATTATTATTTAGATACAAGTATCATTAATATTGTTAAACATTATTCTCTACATCTCTTTGTGCGTGTATTCAGATAGAAGGGTAGATAGATAGATGTAAATAGTTTTTCAAAAATGGTGTAATATATATGATCTATATGTTCATTTTTGTAAAAGTATCAAATTTAATATTTTTTAAGTTAACGTGAAAAAGAAATGGAAGTGAAACTGGAAATCCCCTATCACAAGAAATATGTAGTGAAAGATACAGTGGCAAATGGTCACAATTTCTTTGTCACTCCTCCCACTACTTCTCCATTGCCATGAATCTGAGCTTGGCCTGTGACTGCCTTGACCAATAGAATACTTTGGAAGTGATGCTGTTCCAATTCTGAGCCTGGCCTTTAAGAGAACTAGCAGCTTCTACTTCCTTCTTCTTGGAATCCAGCCACCATGCTGCAAGGAAGCCCAAGCAGCTACACAGCAAGGCCAACAAGAAGGAAGACTGAGGTCCCTGGCCAACAGCTGCAAGTGAACTCCCAGCCAACAGCCAACATCAACTTTGCCAGCCAAATGAGGGAGCCATCTTGGAAGTGACTCCTCCAGCCCCAGTTGACACCAGGTGTAGTAGAGATAAACTGGCCCTGCTCTGAGCTCTGCCCAAATTGCCAAATTGTGATCAAACACATGATTTTGTGTTTTAAGCCACTAAGTTTTGAGATAGTTTGTTATGCAACAGTAGATAACTGAAAAAAAATCCCCCTATAGTTAAGAAAAAAAAGAGGGGGGCTTCCCTGGTGGCGCAGTGGTTGGGAATCCGCCTGCCAATGCAGGGGACACGGGTTCGAGCCCTGGTCTGGGAGGATCCCACATGCCGCAGAGCAACTGGGCCCGTGAGCCACAATTACTGAGCCTGCGCGTCTGGAGCCTGTGCTCCGCAACAGGAGAGGCCGCGATAGTGAGAGGCCCGCGCACCGCGATGAAGAGTGGCCCCCACTTGCCGCAACTAGAGAAAGCCCTCACACAGAAACGAAGACCCAACACAGCCAAAAATAAATAAGTAAAATTAAAAAAAAAAAAAAAGAGGGAAAGTTTAAGAATTAAAGTTTCTCAATTATGTATTTCACTTTTAGAATGTCTTGATTGACTCTAGCTATTTCAAAAAACTCCCAAGATTATTTAGTCTTAGTTACATTTTTAAGTGGTAAAACGTGTACCATGAGATTTTTTTACCACATCCCCTCAACTCCTAATTTTATCACTTGGTTGATGGATTTTAACCTCAAGTACTCTGCAAAAAAAAAAAAAAGAGAGAGAGAGAGAGTTTATGGTTACTATTAAATATTGTTTCTCTAATTGCTTTGCTCTCCCAGTCTTTTTGCTTTGCACTTACTCTTATATCAAGTCTTTTCCTTTCTGTCACCTTTTCCCAATTGGTACATGGAGCTAGAATTAAATAATACTGAATCACATAGTGGAAAGTTATTTCCTTTTTACTCTCTTTCAGTTCTATTTAAATCAAGGAGAAAGTCTCAATTCAATGCTAGTATATTTTCAACATATTTCCAAACATATCTACTCTTCCTTTTAACAAAGAGAGAGTATGTCTTAAGGTTCAGCACCTTTAAGAGGCAACAATGTAGAGCTAGAATTTAATCATGTTAATTTATTTTCATTATTTTGTTTTATTCTATTTTGCCAAGTTATATTGGTTTTCAACTTACTGAGGCAACATAAAGTTTCCTTTTAAAATAAATTTCTTAGGTTAAAAAAGTAAGTTGATTTAAAGAAAATATTAAGTATATAATAGAACAGATGGCACCTGAATGGGACAAAAATTAAGTCTGTGATACATGAATGCTTGGCCTTTAGGAAAAACTTTCTTTTATCCTGTTAAAAGAATCTCGACCCTTAAATCCTTTTGTTGTTGTTGTGGTTAAAAATCTGTTCCCAGGCTCTGCTCCACCCAGCGAGGGTATGCTGTCACTTGTGGGGGGAGTCCCAGAGCTTGCGCTTCAATGTCAGCCCCAAATCGTTCACTTCCCCACTTCACTCGCCTATCTACCTGAGAATCCCTTTCCACCTCCCCTCCCAAGTGAGAAGCCAGATGAGGAAAGGGGAAGGTGTCTGTGAGGTCAGCTCTGTGTCAATAGTTCCCACACCAGGAGAGGAACTTTGCCTCAGTCCCTGTGCTCTTCTGACTGGCTTCCCAATCCCCTAAGCATCTTGTCTCATTTATTTTCTTTTTTGTCTTCAAGAATGCAAAGTTTTTATTTGTTGCAGGAATAACTAGTGTGTGTGGTTATGATTGTTCTGACTCCTCTCTTCCTTGTTCTCTTAGGCTGGTGTGTCTCCTCCACTCTTTCTGTGACACTTCGTGCTTTTCCTCTTCACTCCCCCAGACCACTTTTGTACAGACTGAGGGGGGATCAGACGACTCTCAGGATTCTGTTGACTCCCATTCTTTCCGCAGTAACAATTCTGACTCACTGAGCTGCACCAGAATCTTCCATTTCTTTCTTTGGCCATCTAGTTTTGAAGTTTGTGGCATGAATTTGTAACCACATCATTGTTTATTTGGTATGGGTGAGTTGTTTTGTTATTGTAGTTTTTGCTGGTTTTTCACAATTTTTGCAGAGGAAGAGTCTGTGAGCTTGGTTTTTTAAAGTTCTCTCCTTCCCTTTTTTTTTTTTTTGAAGATCTTTATGATCATTTAAGCTCCATTTGATCTAACCAAAGTGTTGGCCAAGATTTTGAGGCACAAACTAAAAAGTCCCTGAGTCTCCCCCAAGGTGTTGCAAGGCAATGTGGTTAGTGGAAAGGATATAGTCTGGATTTTAATCTCAGGTACTTAACGTCATCCAGCCTCATTTCTTCACCTATAAAGTGGCTAACTTGGTGCCTGTCAAATAATAAATACTCAGGAAATGTTAGTCCCTTTTTCACTTCCTTCTTTTCTTCTAAACTTTCTCAGTGTCAGGATTGACCAGACACAGAGGTAGTGGAAACCAGCTTTGTTTGTTTGTTTATTCTAGGGATGAAGGATGCAGGGTTTAGTGTAAAGATTGATGTGAAACCAGACTAATCCATGGGGGGGTGGGGGGAAAAATAGCCACTTGTTTCCTGTCTGTTAAAGAGCCCTGAGAGTAACACATACCTAGGAGCCCTCTGAGATCAAGCAGACTCCATTCTCCTTCCAAGAAAATGAGCCAACTGAGTCAAAGGCATGTGAGAGATAAGACAAAGCCTTTGATTGTGGGGATTCCAAAAGGAGCATCCAGCTGAGGCCAGTCAGCTCTTTGATTTTTTGCAAGTTCTCTAAGCAGTTATTCTCTCTCTCTTTTTCTCTCATGCAAGATCATACACACATTCACACAAATATACATATGTTTTTACATGTATATACACATTCACACACCGCTGTGCACACACATACAAGCACTCGCACACACACAGGCACACAGATAGACATACACATTCAACTCACCTTCACATATGTGCAGACACAGACTCACACACATACACATACTCATATGCACACACACTTTCTCCCTCACTCATTCATACACACATTCCTGTTGAACTCTTTTCCCTATTAAAAGAAAAAAAAATCACTCCTACTCTTAGGCATCAAGAAACAGTATCTCCTCAGTCATAGTAATACTCTGAAATGTTATCCTGTTTATCACAGTGGCCTGGAAACTAGCCAATTCAATTAAAATGTAGGGACATCCAACTCCAGGGTCTAAAGAAACCAGCCTGGGTGAGAGCAGGAGAGTAACATTGCATTCATCCTTCTTACCAAATGACTAAATTTACAGTCTGCTAAATAGATTGGCATCAACACAAAGCCAAACCCCAAATTTTCTATTTGAGTTTTATAAATCTCAGGTATGATCTTTACCACGGGTAATAGAAGCCAAGTTCATTAAAAACACGTGTTAACCTAATTAGGCGACTGAGCTAAGTACCCATTCTATGTCAGAGGACGGGTGAATGAGCAGGCAAGTGAGGTGGGTGGTTTAATTTCCCTGAGATCGCTGCTGGTGGTGATTTATTTTAGAAAGCCACAGCTGTAATTGTGAATAGCATATGATTTATCACATGTGCCTCATATGCTGTAACCAAAGTATTATTAAGCTCGAAGAGCCCTAAAGTTCCCTTGAGCTAAATCAGCAGTAAGTCTGTGTCACTGGGCAGACAATAGACACCGCCTTCTCACCCTGCCGAGGCTTCCACTCCATTTAGACGCTCTTTATGGCAGCATCATCCTTTCTGAGTGCACTCTGGGAATCTCAGGAAGGATGTTGCTGAATCTAATATACACATAAATCTAATAAACACATAGCAGTCCTGGCTGAGCCAACCCAGGTTGCAGAAATGGTGGGCTGGTGACCCCTGTGGCATCTATTTGCATGGGCTGATGGTGGGAGGAGTTTTGAAGGGCCAGAGGTAGTAGGGTAGCAGAGAAAATGAAGGAAAGGGGCAGTTTCTGTCCCCGCCACAGTCTCCTTACCTTGACCAGCTCCTGCCAACACTGCAGGCTAATTGTGCCGGAGATCTGATCTCCTATGGAGAGAGGGGTTAGGACAGAAAGCCAAAGGACCAGCTTTAACGAAAGTTCTGGTGAAATTCTGGGCACAACTGAGACTGTGGCAGCCAAGCTGGGAGAGAGGGTTCATTGCCCCTGTTTCTGTAACCACAACATACCAGGGGGGCCTGGCAGGGGCTGTACATCTGCAGGGAGCAGCTACAGAGGCGACCCTCAAGGCAAAAGACCTGGTCTCACAAGGGTCACCAGCAGCAGCAGAAGCTTCCCTCGAGGGCTTGTGCACCATGGGCTCCCAAGCCCATGAGAAGATCAAGCAAAAGAACTCGAGGACACTCTTTCTGACTACCTGTGAGTTGTCCCTGGAGACTCACAGAAACACCTGGAGGAGACTTCAAATGGCTGTTGGAATGAAATCCTTCATTCTTCTAGAGAAATTCCAATGTCAATGTCAATGTCACTTCTTTTGTTCCATCCACTGAGAGAAACCTGAGACACTCAGACATACAGTAGACAAATTATCCAAACCTTTATGCTGATACTGTCAGGTGTCTCCCAGTGAACAAGTCCTGGCAAGTGGAGTGGAAGTTGGAAAAATATGTGCTACTTTCAGGCCTGGCCCAAAATAATCCCCCACTTGCTATTCCCTGTCTCTTTTTCTATCTCTCAGCTGGATGGAGAGGATTCCAAAGACATAGATAGAGGAGGGCACACAAAGTGGTTCACAAAATGGAAGGAACCCAGCCCCTGAATTTTTCCACAAAGAAAGCTACCAAACCACAAATATTCACACTGGTAGAACACAGGCAAAAAATAAACTTTTACTGGGCTAAGCCACTGAGATTTGGGGATTGTTTATTATAAAAGCTAATGTTGCTTTCCTTACCTACTATACCAGAAAAGTATTATTATCCCTGAACTACAAATGAGGAAATTGAAATTCATAGGGCTTAAGTCAGGGGTTCTCAACCAGCAGTGATTTTTGACTCCCAGGGGAGTCAAGATAGAGCTAGAGATCTCCTATTGGTTCTGTTTCTCTAGGAAACCCTGACTAACACAGCTAACATTTCTGCATTTTTAACGAAGGTAAGACATATATACACACACAAGAGACTGCTAGAGTAAAATTCATGTTCTTCTCTTCCTCCTGAGAACACATCTGGGATACATTCCCCAGCCTGCCTTGCAGTTAGATGTGGTCATATGACTCAGTCTAGCCAATGGAACATGAGCAGAAGCGATGTGCACTTCTTCTAGGCCTGGCCGTGGAAAACTCCTATACATACATGCTTCTAGCTGGTTGGGATGGAGACAGCCACATGTTGAAGACAATGCAATTTCTTCAGGCTGAGCTCTGAATGACTTCTTGGAGGACAGTCACCCCAAGAATCTGTTCACCTGCTCCGGATTGTTATGTGAACAAGAAATATACTTCTACTGTGTACATTAGATGCCTATTTGTTATACTAGCTAATATATTGCTCTGCAACTTGCTTCTTTCACTTAAAAATATATCTCAGACATTTTTCCATGTCAGTACATACACTGTAATTTCTTAGAAGCCGTGCTTTATTTCCCACAAAGTTACTTTTTGAAATTGAGAGATATCTCATATTTGAGAAGCACAGTTCCCAAAAAGTTTCCATTAAATGATCAGGGCATCTTAGAATCAAGGAAATACCACAAATCTTACTTTATAGGGCTTAACAAAATAATACAAATTTATTGTTGCTGTTAAAAATCCAAATAGCACTGCAGGATTTTAAAGAAAAAGGAAAAGCCTCTGGTATAGCTGAAATGTTCAGACAGAACAGCTCTCCATGTTCAAGTTGAGATAGTTTTGCTAATGAAGGGGCAGAATACCCACAATTGAAAGTGCTAGGGCTTGAAGAAATCTGAGATCCCCAATGCATATAAGTAGGGAAAGCACTGGTTTCAGTAGTCCAGTCATACACAGGTTTAATTCTGGAAACTACTCAGGATATATTCAACAATTGCAATGAAAAAATTTTTTAAATATTTTATCAGGGTGCTATCCAAATAAAATAAACTTGAAAAAATATCAGAGAGCATTTCTGTGAAGGATTTAAGTGTCAAGGCATGAGACAGAGATATAAAGTCAATCAATTTGGTGTACCATCTCCAAAAAGATTGAGAATCCCTATTTTTAAGGCCATGTTTCATTCATGTTCAAGAAGAGCTACTACATTCTTTATCTTCTTATCTCATTCATGTTCAAGAAGAGCTACTACATTCTTTATCTTCTTATCTCCTGTCAAATTTTCCAAGTTCAATAAACTCCTTTAAATTACAAAGCACATTTAGTAACATATGAGAAATAGAATGCTGGGCCTAGATTCGTGGGTCAGAAGACATTGCTCTCCTTAAAGGCTTTGGAAATATTATGCACATGAAAAGGGATTTTTGCAGGACTAGCTCCATAAAACATTAAACATGAAAAAATAAGCAAGAGCCACTGAAGTAAAACTTGACCTATTAAAATTAATTTTCTTTATAAAATGCATTTGCTGTTTTCTCTCCAAGGCAGGGAGGGGTTTGTGGCCACTATACAACTCTGTTTTGCCTCTTTTGATGGTTTCTGAGGTCCCCGGAATCCCTAAATTATTCTCTCTGAAATATGTTCTCTTTGGTAGAGCAGAACTTCTTTCTCACAGAAAGAATTGGTGGTTTAAGAATGTCTTTTTTGCATACAGAATAAAATACTCATCAAACCTTGTCTCCAGATCTCCCTACATCCATTTATGAAAACTTGCCATCAAAAGTCTTACAATGACAAATAATGTTCCCAGGTGATGGCAAAAAAACTGATTAACATTATGATTTTTATATTCCCAGTCCAGTTCTTCAAATCCCACAAATCTATATGTTTGTACGGAAAATGATCCCTGAAATTTTCTTCCTCCTCAATTACTAGTTATGCCATAAACATATAATATTCAACTAGAATTCACTGTAGAGAGTAGTTTAAAATGTAGCTCACAAGACTTGATAGAGTAAATTCCAGAAGCTCTACACCTAATGTCAGTTCTGATAAGTGAAGAAAATGTAGGTTCTTTGGAAGAAAATGTGGTTTGTAAAGCTGGCTGAACCAACACCTTCAAAATAAGAGAGCCGGCCGGCAACTCACTATTAATAGGCAACATTTGTACCCTCAAATCATGTGGTTTACTCTGTTGGTGAGTAATGAAAACCATTTGGTTTTTCTGTCCAAGAAATAACAAGTCTTGTTCAAAGAAACTAGTTTTATTTAAAGCTTTGAGATTTAGGGGAGTTTTTTCCTTGGTTGAAAAAGAATAGTCAGCATTAAAAGACTCTTACTTCTTTCTTTACTATAAAAAGCAGAAAACTACTTATTCTCTCAGAGTCTCTGTGGAACTTGTATTTATTGGAGAGTAGATAAGAAATTGTCATCACTTCACCAATGTCTAACTTGCTTTTTAAATTTTTTATTTCAGTTATTTAACAAACATATATATATAGTGTTTACTTTATGCTAAGCAATGTTCCAAGCAATTTACATATATTAACTCCATTAATCCTCATGATACTTACATAAGATTTTCCTCATAATTTCTTCTTTCCCCCAAATATAAGATAACAGAGTTATTGCTATAGATAGGACTCATATTTCAATTTAAGTCTTTTTGTCCTTTAGGATTACCCCAAGCAGATAGAAATGAAGAAAAATAGGGAGTTAACCTTTAAAATATGATTTGGGGATCAACATCAGTAGATATCTAACAAACAGAAAAGTGTCAAAAAGGTAAATATTAAACTCTGATAGAGCTTATAGTTTGGGAAATTTGTATAAAAACAGGCTAACTTCCAACCATATGAGCTAACCAGCTTATGTTTATTGTATTTAAAAAATCAGAAACTTTTGTCCATAAACCATAAAATATAATGCTACGGATCGTATGCTAGAGTTAACAGAGTGTAGTTAATACAATTTTTACAATGCTTACTTAAGCATTTAGAGAAATATCACTGTGTCGTAGAATGCTATCCTACACGATAGAAGACCAAGGTCCCGCTTTCAGTTCTCCATATGTGTCTTGAGTTGTATCATTTACAACACCTCCCTTAATGAAAATTGAGTGGCCAGATGAGTTCCTGAAGTCCCTCCTGTGTGAGCCAAGATCTTCTTTCTCATTTCATGTCCCAGCTTACCTTCATCCAGCACAGTAGTCCCCAACTATCATTTACAGAACGCCAGATTTACACAAAAATAAAGCCTTCTAAGAAAGCATGTTTCAGAAATGCTTCATATTATGTGGCCTTCCTGGAGATACACAATGTACCAAAGACTCTGAGAAGACCTGCAGTAAATGAACTTGTTGGATTTGCTTAACCGAACCTTAGTGTTCTGAGAACATAGCTGGAACCACTGGTTTATCCAGTGAATTCTGGGCAGTCTGCATCAATGTACGAGGACAAGCACATTGCAGAGAATAGAGTTAGAATCGGCATGTGGGGGCAGGCCAGGGGATTGTTTCTTGGGAGGTTCCTTTGGTGGTGGTGTTCCCTTTTGTTTCTTAGGTGCAGATGTTTGGGTTAATTATACTTCTTAGTTCATGACCTGTGATGTTGGGATTTATAATAAGAAATACTTCTCTCTCTCTCTCTCTCTCTGTGTATATGTATGGTCTTCTCCCCTTTTCTGGCACAGAGCTCCTAAAACCCTTAGAATCTCCTAAGTGATGAGTGATAGAGGTGTCTTTTGTTAATAAGCCCCTTTCTACCACCTGAGTTTATGTTAATAAGGTGAGTTTTGGAAAGCCCCTAAGTTTGGGGCTGGTTGCCAGGGAAACCAACCTTGTGATAAGAGGGTTGGTAGTTTCACCCTGTCCCCCTCTAGGGAAGGTACAGGGACGGGATGTTGTGTTAACCACTAAAGGCCAATGATTTAATCAACCATGCCTATGTAATGAAACCTCCATAAAAATCCAAAAGGACCAGACTCAGAGAGCTTCCCAGCTGATAAACATGAGGAGGTACTGGGAGAGTGGCATGCCCAAAGAGCTTCCATCGCCCTTTCCCCCACACCTTGCCCTATGCATCTCTTCTGTCTGGCTGTACTTGAATTATATTCTTTTACAATAAACGGGTAATCTAATAAGTAAAATGTTTTCCTGAGTTCTGTGAGCTGCTCTAGCAAATTAATTGAACCTGAGGAGGGCATTGTAGACACCTCAGATTTATAGCCAGTCAAAAGCACAGATAATAACCTGGACTTACAACTGGCATATGAAGTTGGAGAGGTGGGCAAGGAGGAGCAGTCTTGTAGGACTGAGCCATAATCTGTGGGATCTGACATTACCTCCAGGTAGATAGTGTCATAACTGAATTGAATTGTAGTACACCCAGCTGGTGGCCAGAGAATCTGAGAATGCTTGGTGTGGGAGAAAGCCCCACAAATTTGATGGCCAGAAATTAAGTATTGAGTGTAATGTGAGAATAAAAGAGTACATAGGAAGAATTTTCTTTTACATGACCCATTTCACAATGGTCAAAGTAAGACCCCTCCCTGCTATTTTTTAAAAATTCATCCCTATTTTAAAATTTACCTTAGGTTTATTTTAATTGGTCATGGTAAAATACACAGACACAAAAATGACTATCATGAAGGAAGAAGTTTTTGTACTCACAAATCCCTAAAAACAGATCCCTGCATGCCATGCCATGCAGGGCCATACAGGAAGAACCAGAGTAAGTCAGCAGGCAAAGGGAGCAAGAGAACAAGGTGGGCAAGAGCCTTTACTGTGGTTTTCATGGGAAGGTGAGGCAAGGTTGGGTGAGCAGGCTTAGGACTGGCTAGTTTGAATAATTTCTGCAAACTCGGGTTTGAGGGTTGTCTCTTGTAGTCTGGTGCCTGGCCCTCGGGTGATTAGGGCAGGTAGACAGTGGCCCTGTGTGTAAGAGCCCTATGAGAACCTGAAAAAGGAGGTGGTTTAGAGTTTGGGCTCAGATTGGTTGATTTGCATATGAAAAGTACACTCCCTGCACTTGCTGGTGCTTTGTTTGCTCTCTCTAGGAATTAGCTAGCCCTGGGGTCAGCAAGACCCCAGATACCAATACATCAGAATAAAAGAACATGCTTAATACAATCCCTAATTTTCACTCTCACTCCCTTCCCCCCCATTACAAACTTTTTCTAAAGTATTTGATATATATCCTTGGAATTATAAATATCCCTGTAAAATATGAAGTGAGTTTATGTATATGATTTTAATTTGCATAGACAGTAACAGTTTCTTTCTTCATTCAACACTATGTTTTAAAGAGTCATCTATGTTGCATTATAATCATCTAGTTTTAGTTTGTAGCATTTTAGCTGCAGTATCATATTTCTTAGGCTGCACTTGACTTACTCATCTCTTAATGGAGGAGTCTTGATTGCTTCCAACTCCTCTCCAGGAACAATGCTTTAATGTTTCCTTACTTGAGAATTTCTCTGGAGAGCAATTACTGTGTTGAAGGGCAAGTGGAACATTTAATTTCACTAAGTACTGCAACTTTGCTCTCCAGAGTGGTCATGCCAGTTTATACCAAAGACACATGGCCTGGGAATCCTCATTTCCCCACGTGCACTGACATGGCTGTTGCAAGTCATCGAAGAGCATCAGTGTGGGGACTTCCCTGGTGGCACAGTGGTTAAGAATCTGCCTGCCAATGCAGGGGACATGGGTTCAGGCCCTGGTCCGGGAAGATCCCACATGCCGTGGAGCAACTAAGCCCGTGTGCCACAACTACTGAGCCCACACACCACAGCTACTGAAGCCTGTGCACCTAGAGCCCGTGCTCCACAACAAGAGAAGCCACCGCAGTGAGAAGCCTGCCTACCACAACGAAGAGTGGCCCCCGCTCGCCACAACTAGAGAAAGCCCACGTGCAGCAATGAAGACCCTATACAGCCAAAAAAGAAAAAAGAAAAAAGGAATTAAATTCTGATAAATGCTAAAAAAAAGAGCATCATTGTGGTTCCAGTTTTAAATTATTGCACCAGTCATAGACAAGCAAGGACAAGATGAGCTGCCCTGCATTCAGTTCTCCTCTTAGACTGTTTCAGTTGCTCTCAGTGCCAAGAGATTAGACTGTGAACAGCAAATTTAACTTCCTGTAGCATCACCTCAGGCTCAAGAGGCTCAATGGGGTCTCAAGCTGGCTCTGATTTGTTGACATAAACTCCAACAATGGCTTCACCTATGAGTGACAGAGTTTATTAATGAAGGAACCAAGAAGAATGAGGGACCTTATTTTAAAGACAATATAACATCTTCTTGGGTTAGAGAGAAAAACAGTTCAATGAAATTATTACAAAACCAAAGAATAAGAAGGCAACATAAGGGACTTCCCTGGTGGTCCAATGGGTAAGACTCCGTGCTCCCAATGCAGGGACCCCATGTTTGATCCCTGGTCAGGGAACTAGATCCTGCATGCATGAGCAACTGAGTCCACACGCCGCAACTAAAAAGAAAGATCCCACATGCCATAACTAAAGATCATGCATGCTGCAACTAAGACCCGGTGCAGAAGGAAGGAAGGGAGGGAAGGAGGGAGGAAGGAAGAAAGGAAGAAATATTAAAAAAAAATAGAAGAAGAAGAAGCCAACATAAAAGGCCTGTGCATGGAATCTTCTGACTTTAAGAGTCAGATTTTCTCAAGAAGTCAAGGAAGAAGAAGCGTGGTTTAAAAAACATGCCTCATTCTCACACTCAGGACAGTGGAAGATTGAAAATGAAAATAAAGGCTAATTAAACTATAGAAAGAGACAGATTTCCCTTTGAAAAAACACAAAAAACATTGACCAACTTAAACTGGTTTTGCCTCCTTAAATAGGTTGTTGATTAATCAAACCTGGAGTTATTTTACAGAAACAGCACTGTGCATATGCAAGAGGGAACCCAGGTCTCCAGGACAATCTCTGAACCAAGAATCTTCAATCTATGGAACTCAAAGAATAGAACTGGAGATCTTTAAGAAGTCCTTCCACAAGGAAAATCTGGCTTCCAGCAGCCTGAGTAGCTCCTAGGGACTAATTCAAGACTAGCCAATCAGCATCCAAGTTTGAAATTCCTCTAACCCCTTAAATTTAACCCCGGGCCGGATCCAGGAGGCAGATTCGAGAGCCTTGCCTCCCGTCTCCTTGTCAGTCGACCTCGCGATAAAGCTCTTTCTTTTCTCAAACTTTGGCTTCTGTGTGGGTTAAGTAGCGAGCCTTTGCTCAGTAATACTTTGAAGAAAAGCTGGAATCTCAGAAGATCAGATGGTCTGACATAAAGATAATGATGGAAATGGGGCGGGGAGGCGGGGAGCAGGGAGTTCTACATGTTACTAGGTCAGAAAGCGAGGCTCGCACTCAGTGAAATCTAACAGAAGAAGAGATAAGATGAGAGAGAAGACTGGAAAGACTTCGCCAGAAGTAGCTGGGATCTGGGAAACTCTTGAGAAGTGCCCTCTTAAACCTACATCTAAAAGCTCTGTAGTGAGGACAGTTGGGGGAACCATCTTGTAGACTGGGACCACTGGACCAAAGAGCTAGGGAAATCTGGATCAGTTTAAGGGAGGAATGCCAGGAATTCACGTAAAACACTTGAGTTTCAGGATGATGCAGTCACTTTGGGGGGAAATGAGATGGGGCCTGTGTCCTGAGGGAATGCACATATTGACTTACAGAATTATTTATGGGAACTAGAGGAGAGTGAGACACACTAGTAACAGAGATCAGGCCTAGCATTGGATGCTGGCCTGACGGGAGACTCCCCTGGCTGGGATGATCTGACAGAAAGGTGAGGATGGTCATGATTTGTGTAATCAAAGATTACATGATTTGAGCACACTTGGACCACATTAATTTCCTATCTTTCTCTCTAGGAGATTTCAAAGACAAATGAAGATAACTATCTTTTTTAAATGTCTGACAGAAAGCAAAGAAAAAGAAAAAAAGACAGCATTTAACACCAGCAGGCAGTGCAAACCCTAGGTGGTTAGAGAACACAATAGACCACTTAGGATACAGGTTAAACTGTTAGAAACTCACTGAGCCTTCCTGAGAGGAGTAGGAGAATAGTAAAGCAAATGAAATGCCAACAGTAGACCATACCTCTATAAAACTTGTAGCAGAAAGGAATGCTGGAATATCTAAAAGCTGGGAGAGACGGGCCTGAGAGCTAGGCATTAGGAGCTTTCCACAGCCGAGGCAGTGGAAGGCCCCGTGTGCCACAGAGCACAGCGATGAAGCCCTGGGCCAGTCTCAGGTGGTTGGGGGTCTTCAATGGGTCCTGGATCACGGGCTTCAGAAAATCAACCACAGCTTCAGTTCGTTAATCTGCTAAAGGCTGAAACAAATGTGGAGATGAAGGGAAAAATCTTTCCTACCACAGTGCCTAGAACTCAAATGTTAATTAACCCCACCAACACACAGGCCTAAGAGCTCCCCTCGGCACTCAAAGGCTCGCCATCACAATGTTGTTGAACCCAAGTTCATGTGCCCGAGGCAGAGTGAGGCCAAACAAACGGAAACATCGGAGTTTGGAGCAGAGAAAGGCTTATTGCAAGGGCCAAGCAAGGGGAATGGGTGGCTCATGTTCAAAAGACCCAAACTCCCTAATGGGCTTCAGGGAAGATGTTTTTATAGGCAAAATTTGGGGTGAGGGCTGCAGGGTGTGTGACCTTCCTCTGATTGGTTGGTGTTGAGGTAACAGAGTGGTGGTCCAGGAATCTCAATCATCAGCCTTCTGGGTCCAAAGAGCCTTAGGTCCACGTGCTAGTGCTCAGCCTGAAATTACCATCCTCTACCTGGTGGGGGCCTTCATTCCTGTAGAAGAACTCAGAGATATGGAGAAAATTTTGCTGCCCATCCCTGAGGAGGAACCAGGCCCCTGCCCCATCACTGCACTATTGTTTCTTTCTGTGTTCCTTCACTCTCCTAATTAGTAACTATTTGAATCTGCCCTTTGGAAATAAGGGAAGGTCTAGGGGGCTGAAAGCCTTTTTCCTGCAAGCAAGAAATGGAGGACATGGAAAGGCTTTTATGCCCAGGAGGGCGCAGAGGGTCCTGCTCAGTCTCAACAGTGCCCAGCAATATTCCACCAATTCACCATCCCTCTTTGTATTGATCACCATACAAAGCTGACCCCAGCTCACCTGTAAACACCCAGACCCTCATGCTCCTGTGGTTTTCACATTCCCTTCCCTCAGGCTTCCCTAAATCTTCCCCTGTATCCTCTGCCACTCCAGCTGCCCTCAGCCAATAACCCCAGATCCTCTCCCTCTTCTCTGAGCAGCTGGGTCACCCTCCTGCCACGGTGGATACCTGGTTCTCCCTTCAGGATACGGCCTCCCCTGAAACCTTCCCACTGGGCCTAGGGGAGGGGGAGGAGTTCTCCTCGTTCATTATGGCCATTTTCCTCACCTCCTCCCAAAATCCCCCAGCATCTTTTCCTCTCATGCGCGAATAAACTACCCAGGGGCTCCTCATACTCACTCCCTTCATTCCTTGAAGAGTTCAGTACTGGGCTAACTGTCTTTCTCTCCACCACTCCTCCCATCATTATCCTTGGAAATTTCCTTCCAATACTCTGGCCTCTCAGCTCCTTGACTCCTCTCCTGCAATGACCTTGTCCTGCCAAACCTCAGCCACCCACTCGCATGGCTATATTCCTTGTCATTACCACTAACTGCACCCCTCCGTGCTTGTAATTGCAGGCATTCTCATCCTGTGCTCACCACTTCCTACTTCCTATTTTTCCACATCATTCACTCTAATCCAACTCCAGAGAGAATTACCAAGATCATGAAAGATCACTACAGATCCTACAGACTTTTAAAAAAATAAGAGAATATTATGAACAACTATATGCCAGTTAATTTGACCACTCAGTTGAAACGGAAAACTTTTAAAGAGATAAGATAAAAATGACACAAGAAAAATATGAAAATATCTATATCAAAGAAAAGTAACCCCTAATTAAAATCCTTCCCAAAATGAGGACTCTAGGTCAAATGGAGAATTCTTTCAAGCATTTAAGGAGGAAATAATGCCAAATCTACACAAACTCTTTCAGAAGAAAAGAGGAAAAATCAATTGCCATCTCATTTTATGAGGCCAAACATTACCTTGATGTCAAAAAACAGGAAAAGACAAAATTAAACCATAGGTTAATATCCCTCATGAACATAAAGGTAAAAATTCTCAACAAAATATTAACAAATCTAATTAAACAGTTTTTTGAAACGATAATACACTACAACCAAGTGGAACTTATCCCAGGAATGCAAAATTGGTTTCATATTCAAAAATCAAACAATGTAATTTACCATGTTAGAATTTAAAAACTCATATGATCATCTCAATAGATACGAAGAAAGCATTTGGCAAAATTCAACAACCATCCATGATTTTAAAAAACAAAAAACACACTCAACAAGCTGGGAATAGAAGAAAACTTCCTCAACCTGATAAAGAACATCTATGAAAAACCTACAGCTAACATCATACTCAAGGGTGAAAGACTGAATGCTTTCTTTCAAATATCAGGAACAAGACAAAGATCTATTCTTTTCTATTCAACATTGTACTGGAATTCCAAACCAGTGCAATAAAAGAAAAATAATTGAAGTATATAGATTAGAAAGGAAGAAATAAGATTACTTTTACTTACAGATGACATGTTCATGTACATGGAAACTCCTAAGGCATCTACCAAAAATTTCCAGAACTAATGAGTTTAGCAGTGTCACAGGATATAATAAATATTTGAAAATCAATTATTTCTATAAATAGCAATGAACAACTGGAAATTGGAACCTTAAAATGCCATTTACAACAGTATCAAGAGTATAAGATACGAATGGATAAAATTAACAAAATTTACACTGAAATTTATCTGTACTATACACTGAACTATAAAACATTGCTGGGAGAAATTAAAGATCTAAATAAAGAGAATTACCATGTCTGTGGATCAGAATATTCTTGAGGTGCCACATCTTCTCAAATTGATCTATAGATTCAACACAATCTGAATTTTAAGTAAGCTTTTTGATAGAAATTGACAAGTTGATTCTAAAATGTATATAGAAATGCAAAGAGCCTATAAGAGCCAAAGCAGTTTTGAAAAAGGAACAAAGTTGGAGGACATGAGCTACCTAATTTCAAGACTCACAGTGATCAAGAAAATGTGCTACTGACATTAGGGTAGACATAGAATGATTAGAACATAACAGGATCTAGAAATAGAATTTCAGCCAACTTGGCAAGGTAATTCGATGGAGAAAGGACAGTCTTTTCAACAAGTGGTGCTGGAACTAATGGATATACATATGGAAGGGAAAATGAAACTTGACTCTTCATCACACCATACCAAAAAAAAAAAAAAATTAATTAACTTGAACTGGATCACAGGCCTAAATGTAAACTTTTAAACAGTGAAATGTTTAAAGATAACCACAGAAGAAAAAATTTTCTCGACCTTAGTGTAAGCAAAAATTTGTTAGGAAACAAAAGGCACTAGTCATAAAAAAAAATTAATAAATTGGACTTGATCAAATTTAAAACTTCAGCTCCTCAAGACTCCACTAAGAAAACAAAAAGATGAGCACTGTCTAGAGTGGGAGGATTCCAAATGTAAAGTTTACTAAGGCCATAGACTCAGGAAGTTTTCCCATCCAATGGAAGAAGATTCTATTTGATAGCTTCCTGGTGCATTTTACCCTGGCTTTGTTAAATTTGGATTTTACTGAAGATTGACCACTACTTCTCTACAAAGGTATAATGGCATTCAGCAGCAATAATCTGATTCCTGCCCACTCCCCAAACTGGATTTTACACAGCTGGGTAATGAAGCTCAGTGAGGATGACCCCTGAGCTCACTTGCTTGTCTCAGAAATCAGAAATGGAGCCCTTGACCTAAGTGTGGGTCTGTAGGTATGTGTGTGTTCACTTTTGTTTTTTCTTTTTTTATAAAAGCAATGTATGTTCATTATTAATCAGAAAATGCAAATTATCCAAAACTTATTGGTTGCAAGTGACAGAAACTCAGTTTAAATAGCTTAATCAAAAAATTGTTGGACCACATAACCAGCTCATCCTGAAGCATAATGACCCTAAGAACAGCTGGATCCAAGGCTCCAGTGACAGGTCCAGGTTCATCTCTCCACCATCAGCTCTACATCCTTCATTTGGTTGATGAGCTGTATTTTTACCTACTACCCACTGCCTTTTTCAGGAAACCAGTGAGGATAGCCACCCTGAAGTCACACCTTTCCATTTAGCAACTCAAGAGGGAAAAGTCAAGCACCTTTCCAAAACTGTGCACAATCAGGCCAAGAAAAAATGATTGATCCTGCCTGAGTCAAGTGCCTTCACCCCTTTCTGCCAGGGGCAGAAGTTGGCAAAAATACCAACTACTAATGCAATCTTCATGTTAAGTGAATAGAATGTATATGCCCATTGCCTCTCCCTCCTTATAGAGTACTGCATTGCGCTGTCAAGCCTAAACTAGTCTTCATTTGGTCATTTGCTCTTTTATTTGTTCAATAAGCAGCCTGCACTGTGCCATGCCCTGCACTGAGTGCTGAGGATACAAGATTAGACACAGTCCCTGCCATAAGCTGCCGAACTAGAGGACCCTTCTACAGTTAAAGGAACTTCTACCATTAGAGGCACTTCCATGGGACCACGAGGAGCACCAGTGTGGAAATGAATCCTAAAGAAAAAATATTCACATGTACAAATTCTTCCAAGAACCTCAAAATACACTCACTTTTCTCTTGGCTCACAACTATAGATTAGGCTCTAGAGAATCTGAGAGAGAATCACAATCAAATTAACTGATCTCTCCACCTCCACACAGTTATGTGAGTTTGGATATTTAGTTTTTCTAAGGTATTATTACTCTGGCTTCTAAAGTTACTCAACATCATTTGAAAAACTAATTCCAGCAGGAATTGCTTGTTAACTAGTACGGACATGTGGGGAGGAATCGTTATTGCAGTCAAGCAGAGCAGGAACTGGGGACACTACAATCATCCCAGAAAATTTCTATTGTATATTTATAAACTTGTCTTTTCTGTAATTAGATTGTGTTCAGGAATACAACAAAAAGACCCCTAGTTCTTCAATTCATAAATACTTTTAACCTCCCTGGGTAGTAAGATATTTAAAAAGCTGTATTTGAAATGCAGCTCCAAGCTGTAATGTATTTATCACAGCATGCTGTACAATTCTGCATTTATGTCTTTTGTGTGGATGAAGTTGTATGGATAACAATGAAGACAATCTTAGTGCCAACTATTTTGTGTATATAACTCAACCTTTTCTCCAGCCTTGTAAATTAAGTATGGAACTATTAAAGCTAGTATGGAGCCAATGTTTTCTGCATTTTAGGTACACAGAAGATACAAGCACAAATATAAATATATCCACATTTATATACAATTTATACAAAAGACAAATTGAGGGTCATTTATTTACTTTGGCAAATGGAATACTCAGCGCAGAATTCCTTAATAACATTAAAGATTGCATTAACTTGGTGCTAAACTTAAATTGAAAATAACAAATTCAATTTTCATGTAGTATCTGAGGAATACATCTATGTGTAAAGACATACTAGTAAAGATTTGACAATGACATTTTTTTTCCCCCTGGGAATGGTCCATTCAGAGGGCCACCTGAGCCCCAATCTCCTTTCCAATTCTGTGATGAGCCCATACATTTGCTGATTGCCCTTCAGGTCTTGGATCCAAATTAACATTTGGTTGGTGGCAGTTGTAGGGGAAAAACGTAGCACAGCAGATTGGAAATTTACGAACCTCCTGGAAAAGCTATTTGCTAAGCTCGTGTCAAATCTGCCTGAGTAGGCTGTGGCAGCTGCAAAATCGAGGCGCCCCAGGGTACAGATGGTGCTCCTGTCACATGGCCAGTGGTTGGCTGGATCCCTCGCATCGCAGAGCCCTTCTACCAAGGGAGCTGGGCCCTACTTGTAAGGCAGCTGCACCCCACTCCAGCTACCACCACTGCCACGCAGGGCTGGAGTCTTAACACAGGCACCGTGGCAGAGTAGGGTAAGGGCTTATTCTGCTCCTACGCTTACCACAGCACACTATGGCATAGGATTGGAAGGAGCATGCTCTCCCAGAAGCATCTAGAATACTTAGAAAACTCTTAGTTACTACCCAAAATAGATACCTCCCTCCAGCAATGCAAATCCTTCCCCATCCCACTCAGAAGGTATCAACACTCTAATGCGGCATCTCTGGCCCCTGCCAGAGATGGGTCCATCTGCCTCCATAAGCCTGCACAGAACGTCACCTTTCATCGAGTCCTTCTGGCTTCTCCACACAGCTCTGGTTATCCCTCTGCACTGAGTCTTGTCAGTACTTACAGGCTCTCCATTTATTCACTGTCAGTGATTCACTTATTCATTCCATAAATATTCATAGAGCGCCTACTACATGCTGGGTGCTGGGGATGCAATTGTAAGAGAGACCTGAACTGGTAAACAAGATAAACAGGGTCCTACATTTAAGACTTTCCATTTAGTTAGGAATATCAGCAAACAGGCACATAAGTGATAAGCTAGAGAAGTCAAGATGTTACAGGAAGATTACTAAGCAGACTTGTGAGTCAGAGTCTTCATGGAAGGACTGACGCCTCACTGAAACCTAGTGGGTGTTGGGCAGGTCCAGGGTAGCATGGTGAGGGTGGGCTCAGTAGGGACCCATGCAGAGAGGCCTGGGGGGCTCCAGGGACCATATCCTAGAGAACTGAAACAAGTGCAGAGAGGAGGTGGGACTATAATCATTTGTGCCTCTTTATTTCACTTTTTATGTGCTTTTAAGTTCATGTCTGTCTTCTATCTCATGTACTATTGTCTTCTCTGAAATACCCAATTATTAAGACAGAGCTTAGTAAGCACAGGCAGTGCGATGCTCCATGAAGTGTTATCAAATGGATTACAACTCTTCACAAATGTGCTAAGGAAGAGAGATCTTTCTGTAGCTCCCATATGCTGTCTGTCAGGCTTCCTGTCACTAAGAGACTCAGCCTGGGCACTGGGTGCAGAAGGGATTTCTTAGTGCTTAGAGAACAATGGCCAAATGGTACCCACATCCTTTTTTTTCTGGAATAAGTACATCTGGTGAATAATAAATGACATCCCATCTCCCAGGCTTTGAGAGGTAGCAATAACTCACATTCCAGTGCAACAGAAGGGAGGAAGAGGAAAAGAGCAGATTTGAGACATTTTATAATTCATTGATGGACATTTCTCAGGCTTCAGCTTTCTGGGCCTCTGGGAAGGATTCAATACCCGTAACCATGCCATCCTTCTCAAAGCATGCTTCTCTCTTGGCTTCTGAAACACAACACTCTTATGTTCTCCTTCTTGTTACTCCTTCTCAGTTGTCTTGGTAGGTTCATCTTCCACTCGGCCTTTAGGTTCTGGGAGGACTCAAGGAATATTCCGGGCCCCTTTTCTTGTCTCACTCAATGTTCTCTTCCTTCTGGCACAATATATTTAAAATGATGAAAGGGAAAAACCTACAACCAAGAATACTCTACCTGGCAAGGTTCTCATTCAGATTTGATGGAGAGATCAAAAGTTCTACAGACAAGCAAAAGCTAAAAGAGTTCAGCACCACAAAACCAGCTTTACAAGAGAAGTTAAATGGATTTCTCTAAGCAAAAAAAAGCCACAACTAGAAACATGAAAATTACAAAAGGAAAAAGCTCACTGGTAAAGGCAAATACATAGTAAAGGTAGTAAGTCATCCATGCACAAAGCTAGTAGGAAGATTAAAAGACAAAAGTAGTAAAATCATCTATATCTCAAACAGTTAGGAGATGCACAAAACAATTAGTTGTAAAACATGTCAAAAACTAACATGAGAGTAAAAATGCAGTGTTAAAATGTGCTTGAAATTAAGAGATTGGCAACTTAAATCATATATGTATACATATATATAAACTCATGGTAACCACAAACCAAAAATCTATAATAGATAAACACATAAAAGAGAAAGGAATCCAAACATAACATTAAAGATGGTTATCAAATCACAAGAGAACAAAAGAAGAAAGGAACAAAAAACCTACAAAAACAACCCCAAAACAATTAACAAAATGGCAATAAAAACATACATATCAATAATTCCTTTAAATGTAAATGGACTAAATGCTCCAATCAAAACATATACAGTGGCTGAGTGGATACAAAACCAAGACCTGTATATAAGCTGCCAACAAGAGACTCTCTTCAGATCTAAAGACACATGCAGACTGAAAGTGAGGAGATGGAAAAAGATATTCCATGCAAATGGAAATCAAAGCTGGGGTAGCAATACATATTTCAGACAACAGACTTTAAAATACTGTTACAAGAGACAAGGACACTACTTAAAGACTAAGGGATCAGTCCAAGAAGATAATAATTGTAAATATATATGCATGCACCCAACATAGGGGCACACAAGTACCTAAAGCAAATATTAAAACATAAAGGGGAGGGACTTCCCCAGTGGCGCAGTGGTTAAGAATCCACCTGTCAATGCAGGGGACATGGGTTTGAGCCCTGGTCCGGGAAGATCCCACATGCCGCGGATCAACTAAACCCCTGCACCACAACTACTGGGTTTGTGCTCTTAGCCTGCAAGTCACAGCTACTGAGCCTGTGTGCCACAACTACTGAAGCCTGTGCACCTAGAGCCCATGGTCCTCAACAAGAGAAGCCTGCAATGAGAAGACTGTGCACTGCAATGAAGAGTAGCCCCCGCTCGCCGCAACTAGAGAAAGCTCACATGCAGCAACGAAGATCCAATGCAGCCAAAAATAAATAAATAAATTTATTTATTTTTTTAAAAAAGACATAAAGGGGAGGGACTTCCCCGGTGGTCCAGTCGTTAGGACTCAGTGCTTCCACTGCAGGGGGCGTGGGTCCCTGGTTGGGGAACTAAGATCCCACATGCCACGTGGCATGGCCAAAAAAACAAAAAGGGGAGAAATTGACAGTAACACAATAATAGTAGGGGGCTTTAACACCCTGTTTACATCAGTGGACAGATCATCCAGACAAAATCAATAAGGAAACACAGGCCTTAAATGACACATTAGACCAGATGGACTTAGGAGAAATATAGAGAACATTTCATCCAAAACCAGCAGAATAAACATACTTTTCAAGTGTACGTGGAACATTCTCCAAGAATTCTACATGCAAGGCCACAGAACAAACATCAGTAAATTTAAGAAAACTGTAATCATATCAAGCATCTTTTCCAACCACAATGCTATGAGACTAAACAACAACACAAGAAAAACTGCACACAAAAAAAATCAACACATGGAAGTAAAACAATATGCTACTAAACAACAAATGGATCACCAGAGAAATCAAAGAGGAAATCAAAATGTACATGGAGACAAATGAAAGTGAAAATACAATGATCCAAAACCTATGGGACACAGCAAAAGCAGTCCTAAGAGGGAAGTTTATAGTGATACAACCTTACCTAAGGAAACAAGGAAAATCTCAAACAACCTAACCCTACACCTAAAGGAGCTAGAAAAAGAACAAACAAAACCCAAAGTTAGTAGAAGGAAAGAAATCATAAAGATCAGAGTAGCAATAAATGAAATAGAGACTAAAAAAATTAAAAAGATAAATGAAACTAAGAGCTGGTTCTTTGAAAAGAAACAAAATTGATAAACAAAATTGAAAAACCTTTAGCCAGACTCATCAGGGAAAAAGGGCCCAAATCAATAAAAGTCAGAAATGAAAAAGAAGTTACAACTGACTCCACAGAAATACAAAGGATCATAATGAACTACTATAAACAACTGTATGCCAATAAAATGGACAACCTAGAAGAAATGGACAAATTCCTAGAAATGTACACTCTTTCAAGAATGAACCAGTAAGAAATAGAAAATATGAACAGACCAAGTACCAGTAATGAAATGAATGAAACTGAATCAGCATTTTATTTAAAACTCCCAACAAACAAACCAGATGGCTTCATAGGTGAATTCTACCAAATATCTAAAGAGTTAACACCTATCCTTCTCAAAATATTCCAAAAAATTGCAGAGGAAGGAATGCTTCCAACCTCATTCAATGAGGCCAGCATCACTCTGATACCAAAACCGGACAAAGACATCACAGAGAAAAGTACAGGCCAATGTCACTAAACATAGATGCAAAAATCCTCAACAAAATATTAGCAAGTCAATTTGGGGAGGGTGGGAGGGAGGGAGATGCAAGAGGGAAGAGAAATGGGAACATATTGTATATGTATAACTGATTCACTTTGTTATAAAGCAGAAGCTAACACACCATTGTAAGGCAATTATACTTCAATAAAGATGTTTAAAAAAAAAATTAAAAAAAATAAAAAAAAAACAATACATTGAAAGGATCATACATTCTGATCAAGTGGGATTTATCCCAGGGATGCAAGTGTGCTTCGATATCTGCAAATCAGTCAATGTGATACACCACACTAACAAACTGAAGAATAAAAACGATATGATCATCTCAATAGTTGCAGAAAAAGCTTTTGACAAAATTCAACAACCATTTATGATAAAAACTCTCCAGAAAGTGGGTATAGATGAAACATATTTAAAATAAAGGCCATATATGATAAGCCCACAGCTAACATCATACTCAGTGGTGAAAAACTGAAAGCATTTCCTCTAAGATCAGGAACAAGACGAGACTGCTAATTCTCACCACTTCTATTCAACACATTATTGGAAGTTCTAGCCACAGAAATCAGACAAGAAAAAGAAATAAAAGGAATCCAAAATGGAAAGGAAGAAGTAAAACTGTCACTGTTTGCAGATAATATGGTATTATACATAGAAAATCCTAAAAATGCAACCAAAAAACTACTAAAACTCATCAACAAATTTGGTGAATTTGCAGGATACAAGACCGATATACAGAAATCTGCATTTCTATACACTAACAACAAACTGTCAGAAAGAGAAATTAAAGAAACAATCCCATTTACAATTACATCAAAAAGAATAAAATACCTAGGAATAAACTTACCTAAGGAGGTAAAAGACCTGTACTCAGAAAACTAAGACACTGAGAGAAACTGAAGATGACCCAAACAGATGGAAAGATATACCATGCTCTTGGGCTGGAATAATTAATATTGTTAAAATAACCATACTACCCAAGGCAATCTACAGATTGAATGCAATCCCTATCAAAATAACAATGGTATTTTTCACAGAACTAGAATAAATTTTAAAATTTGTATGGAAACACAAAAGACCCCGAATAGTCAAAACAATCTTGAGAAAGAAGAACGGAGCTGCAGGGATCACACTCCCTGACTTCAGATTATACTACAAAGCTTCAATAATCTAAATGATATGGTACTGGCACAAAAACAGACACATAGATCAATGGAACAGAATAGAGAGCCCAAAACAAACCCATGCACTTATGGTCAATCTGCAACAAAGGAGGCAAGAATATACAATGGAGGAAAGACAGTCTGTTCAATATGTGGTGCTGGGAAAACTGGACAGCTACATGTGAAATAATGAAATTAGAACATTTTCTCACACCATATAAAAAAAAAAAAAACTCAAAATGGGTTAAAGACCTAAATGTAATACCAAAACCATAAAACTCCTAGAACAAAACATAGGCAGAACACTCTTTGTCGTAAATCACAGATATATTTCTTTGGATCTGTCTCCTAAGGCAAAGGAAACAAAAGCAAAAATATACAAATGGGACCTAATTAAACTTAAAAGTTTACAAAGCAATCCATTGACAAAATGAAAACATAACCTACTGAATGGGAGAAAATATTTGCAAATGATATGACCTAGAAGGCATTAATATCCAAAATATATCGTCATTCAACTCAATACCGAAAAAAACCCCAACCCAATTCGTCCAAAGAAGACATACAGATGGCCAACAGGTACATGAAAAGACGCTCAACATCATTAATCATAGAAATGCAAATCAAAACCACAATGAGATCACCTCACACCTGTCAGAATGGCTCTCATCAAAAAGAACACAAAAAGCAAATGTTGGTGAGGATATGGAGAAAAGGGAACCCTTGTACACTGGTGGGAATATAAATTGGTACAGCTGCTGTGGGAAAACAGTGTGGAGGTTCCTTACAAAACTAAAAATGGAACTACCATATGATCCAGCAATTCTACTCCTGGATATATATCTGAGGAAAACAAAAACAATAATTCAAAGAGATATACGCACCCCAATGTTCATAAAAACACTATTTAATGACAGCCAAGATAAGGAGGTAACCTAAGTGTCCATTGATAGATGAATGGGTAAAGAGTTGGTGTGGGTGTGTGGGTGTGTGTGTATACACAATGGAATACTACTCAGCCATAAACAAAAGAAATTTTGCCATTTGCAACAACATGGATTGACTTGGAGGGTATTGTGGTTAGTGAAATAAGTCAGAAAGACAACTGCTGTATGATATCACTTATATGTGGAATCTAAAAAATAAAACAAACTAGTGAATATAACAAAAAATGTACTCAGATACAGAGAACAAATTAGTGGCTACCAGTGAGGAGAGGGGAGGAGAGGCAAGCTAGGGGTAGGGGATTAAGAGGTACAAACTACTATGCATAAAATAAATAAGCTACAAGAATATACTGTCCAGCGCAGAGAATATAGCCAATATTTTATAAATGGAGTATAATCTTTAAAAATTGTGAATCACTATGTTGACACCTGAAGCTTATATAATATGGTAAATCAACCATACCTCAATTTTTAAAAATGTTCTATTCCTAGGAAATGTCTTTGGCACCATGTCTTCAATGGTCAACGCTTACTGATTACTCCCATTCTCTGACTCCAGGTGAAATAGGCTCAGTGTTTGTCACTTTTCAGCTGCTTTGTAGCATCCAAACTCCTTTCTATTCGTGGAGAATTCCCCTTCTTATAAGTCTTGGTAGGAAGCAAAGCTGCAGTCTTCCAGAGAAGCTGGAGATGTCAGGTAATAAGTCTTCCCCAGCTTACTGAGTAGCTAGGGCTGAGGCCAGTGACCCAGGCTCAGCCAATCAGAGGTTCATTCAGGGACTCAGTCCAGATCTTTCCAGGTGACAAAAGTGAGGATGACACTGTGGCAGCAGCCTCCCAGGAGCAGCTCTGGAGTACCAGGATACAAGATGCAACATGCCATGTCAAGAGCAGCTGCGGTGGCAATAACAATATCTTCCCCTCACCTGCCTGCTGGTGAGATGTTGGACCAGGTTCTGGACATTGAGCCTTCTTTTGATTCTTTCTGCCTAATTTACAAGCCTGGCTCTGAAGGCCTCTTGCTGATTCTGTGAGCTACCCAATATCTGTTCAGTAAATCACTTTTCCACTTAAATAAGCCAGAATTGGTATCCATTCTGATGGTGGCCTGTCCATCACCCTACTCAGATGAAAGTTTCCAACTGGCTCTGTTCTGTCCCACCTTGGTCAGGGATCAAGGGTTTCTAGTTACCAGATATCAGTGGTTTTGAGGTGTGGTCCCCAGACACCTGAAAGTTGCTGAGACAATTTCAGGAGGTCTGCAAGGTAAAAGTTATTTTCAAAAAATCAGAGATATTATTTGTCTTTTTCACAGTGTTACATTTTCACTGATACATAAGCAATGATTGAAACAGCCAGTGCCTTGGCACAAATCAAGGCAATGGCACCAAACTGCAATAGGAGCATTGTCTTTACCATCATGCCCTCACAGAAAAAACAAAGCCAGATTCACTTAAGAATATCCTTTTTGAATAAAATACTTAGAAGTAAACTTAACCAAAGAGATGGAAGACCTATATGCTAAAAACTATAAAAAATTGGTAAAGGAAATTGAGGATGATTCAAAGACATAGAAAGATATACCATGCTCTTGGATTGGAAGAATTAATATTGTTAAAATGGCCATACTACCAAAGCAATCTACAGATTTAATGCAATCCCTATCAAGTTGCCCATGACATTTTTCACAGAACTAGAACAAATAATCCTAAAATTTATATGGAACCATAAAAGACCCAGAATTGCCAAAGCAATCCTGAGGAAAAAGAACAAAGCTGGAGGCATAACCCTTCCAGACTTCAGACCATACTACAAAGCTACAGTAATCAAAACATCATAGTATTGGCACAAAAAACATATAGATCAATGGAACAGAATACAGAGCACAGGAACAAACCCACACACCTGTGGTCAATTAATCTATGAAAAAAGAGGTAAGTATATACAATGGAGAGAGACAGGGATCAAGATGGTGGAGTAAAAAGACAAAGAGCTCACCTCCCCCTACAAACACATCAAAAATACACCTGCATGGGGAACAACTTTCACTGAAAACCAACTGGAAACTGACAGAAGATATCCTATCAAACCAAAGCTGCAAGAAGGATGTCCACATAACCAGGTAGGATGAGGGGGAAAAGGCATCAGAATGAGACTGGCACCCCTGGGAGGGATCTGTAAAGGAAAGAAGGTTCACATGGGCAGAACTTCACCCTGGGAACCCCTTGCCTGCTGGGAAATCCACTGGGACAGATAGAGGGCCTAGACTTTACTCACCAGGAATGTGCAAGTGCTGGCTTGCTAACAATCAGGGCACTGATGGCTGCCATCCCGCCATACTTCCCAATCCGAAGGGGTGAATACCTCAGACCTCTCCCTCCACAACGCAGCCTAGCACAAGATCAGGGCAGAGATTTGGTCTAGCTGCTCAGAGACAGACTGGGATGTGCCAGGGTGTGATTCAGTCCAAACCACAGAGACCATAGTCAGTGCACACACAGGGGCAGCAGATCAAACTGGGCAGACATTGTCAGCACATGCACCAGGCGGTGCCACATATATGCACAGCAGCCAAGCACTGAATCTTGGACAGACAGTTCCTGGGAGAGGACTTGATCTAGCTGTGCAGAGACAGGCTGGAGGGCCTGGAGTGTGGTCAAGGGGGAACCACGGAGCCAACTGTCAGTGCTCACACAGCAGGGGCAGCCATGGAGCTCATTGTCAAAGTGCGCAGGGCAGGGGAATTCCAGCCATAGTGGGCTGCTTTGGTGCACGCACTGGGTGGCACCACAGATTTGCACAGCAGCTGGGCACTGAGGCTCGGGCAGGCAGGCCCTGGGCAGGAGTACTCAGTGGTTCATTTCCCTGCGGGAGTGCTATAGCTCCATCCACTCTACACCGCATCTTGGAGCCAAAACTGGTGCATACAGATTCTGGGAGAGATCTGGCACAGAGGCAGCCCAGGTCCCAGGCAGCAGCACAGCCACCTCAATTCCTGCAGCCACAGCACCCTGGCCCCCAGCCCCAGCCTACTCCATACCACAGCCTAGCACAAGGTCTGGGATGAACACAAGGGAGAAAGGGACATGACTTGGGCTGCTTCTGGGCAGAACTGCGGACACCTGCACAGGCAGCACAGAGATTTACTATGACCATGTGGGCATCACTTGATTCAGCAGTCACCAGCTTTGAGGCAGGGCACGCACTCAAGTGCAACAAAGTCTGATAAAGCTCAACCATCAGGACTTCTACTCTAACAACTGGAGATCAGACCCCACCCCTGACAGGGCAGTGATAACCATAGCACAAGGAAAAGGCCCTGCCCCACATCAAGTGCAGGCTCTGAACACCCCAACACCAATCACAATCCCTATCAAGGGGACAATGGCCAGCACACTCTGAGGAAAGACATGGCTGGAATCCATACTAAAACCAGCCTTCACACCAAAAATATTGGACTTATAGTCTACACAGGGACACTCCCCTAAAAGCACCCCTCCAAGACCGTAGTAGATGTCACTCTCTTCTAAATTCATAGATGCAGAAAGTTAACTAAAATGAAAAAGCAGAGTAACTATTCCCAATTTAAAAAACAAAATAAATACCCTGAAAGAACAAATAATGAAACAGACCCCACCAGTCTACCAGACCCTGAGTTCAAAAAGGAGGTAATGGAAATGCTAAAGGAATTAAGAAAACTTTATTGATAGAAATGCAGATCACTGTAATAAGGAACTAGAAATTATAAAGATGAACCAATCTAGAAGCAATGAATAGCAGACTAAATGACACAGAAAAATAAGTGATCTGGAAAGTAGAATAATAGAAATCACCCAATCGGAAGAGCAAACAGAAGGATAAATGAAAAAAAAAATGAAAGGAACACACGAGATCTATGGGATAATATAAAGCATACCTACCTACGCATAATAGGGGTTCCAGTAGGAGAAAAGAGAAAAAAAGAGACCAAAAATGTATTTGAAGAAATGATGGCTGAAAACTTCCCAAACCTGGAGAAGGAAATAGATATCCAGGTACAAGAAGCACAGAGGGTACCAAACAAGATGAACCCAAACAGACCCACACCAAGGCATATAATTAAGATGTCAAGAATTAAAGATAAGATTCTAAAGACAGCAAGGGAAAAACAAAGAGTCATGTACAAGGGAACCATATAAGGCTATCAGATAATTTCTCTGAAGAAACATTGCAGGCCAGAAGGGAGTGGGATGATATATTCAAAGTCCTGAAAGGGAAAAACCTGCAACCTAAGATACTCTGTCAAGCAAGATTATCATTTAGAAGAAGGAGAGAGAGAGAATTTCACAGACATACAGAAAAACCAAAAGAATTCAGCAATACTAAACTTACCCTGAAAAATACACTAAAAAAAAAAAAAAAAACTGAAAGTTTTTCTCTAAATAGAAAAAAAGCAAGAATCTATAGGAGAGGGAAAATAAAAATAGGAAAGGGAAACATATGTAAGGATTGAAGATCACTAAAATAAGCCAGGACACAGATTAAGAAACAATCAAAAAATTTTTGTAAAAGCGGCTATAATTATAATTAACAGTAAAATGATAAACATGAAGATGTAAAATAAGACAACAAAATCACAAAATATGGGGGAGGGGAGTAAAAATATGTAGATCTTTTAGAATCTGTCTGAACTTGTATGACTATCAGTCTAAAGCAAGTACATATAGTAATGGGTCAACATACTTGAAAACTAGGGTAACCACGAATCAAAAACATACAATAGATTCACAAAAACAAAAAAGAAAGGAATCAAGCATACTTCAAAAGAAAACCATCAAACCACAAAAGGAAAAGCAAAAAAGAAATAATGAACAAAGAAAAACTACGAAGTCAACTGGAAAACAAGGTTTAAAATGATAATAAGTACATACCTATCAATAATTACTTTAAATGTCAATGGATGAAATACTCCGGGACTTCCCTGGTGGTTGAGAATCTGCCTGCCAACGCAGGGGACACGGGTTCGAGCCCTGGTCCGGGAAGATCCCACATGCCATGGAGCAGCTAAGCCTGGTAGCCACAACTACTGAGCCTGCGCTCTAGAACCCGTGAGCCACAATTACTGAGCCCGCATGCTACAACTACTGAAGCCCGTGCACCTAGAGCCCATGCTCTGCAACAAAGACAAGCCACTGCAATGAGAAGCCCGCGCACCGCAACAAAGAGTAGTCCCTGCTCGCCACAAATAGAGAAAGCCCGCACGCAGCAATGAAGACCCAACACAGCCAAAAATAAATAAATACATAAATAAATATATTAAAAAAAAAAAAAGAAATACTCCGATCAAAAGACCATGGAGTGGCAGATTGGGTTAAAAAAACAAGAACCTACAATATGTTGCCTACAATAGACTCACTTCAGGGTGAAAGATGCACACTAAAGATGCCTGACTCTAATGGATCTGTGCCAATGGATCTGCACTGGTGGCTTTGAACACAGCGCCTGAGGGACACACAGGTTGACTGTCTGCATTCCCATGGTTGAGGTGAGGCTGAGGGCAGTGCCAACAACTGTGTACTTTCAGTCCACCCAACAGGTGACAGGTGACACCAGAGTGCACTTCCCAGTGAACAGCTCCTGAGGAGGAATACTCAGTGGCTCCTCTCCCAGTGGAAGTGCTCCAGTCCCACCTACCCCACACTGCAGCTCAGGAACAGATTGGGGGTTTCTACCCCAACAACTAGGGAGCAGACCCTGTCCCTGACAGGGCTGTGACAACCACAGAGCAAAGAGGAGGCCCCACTCAACATCCAGTGTAGGCTTTGGTCACCACAGCACAAATCACACACCCTATCAAGGGGATAATGGCCAGCACACACTGAGGAAAGATGTGGCAGGCATCCATAATAATAACAGCCTTCACATCAAAAATATTAGACTCACGGAGACTACACAGGGATGCTCCCACATAAAAACAGCCTTTCAAGACCACAGTAGATAATTGTTTCTCCTGAATTCATAGAGCCTGAGAAATACAAGTAAAATGAAGAAGCAGAGGATCACTCCCAATTAAAATTTCAAGAGAATTCCCCTGAAAGAACAAACAATGAAACAGACCTCTCCAGTCTACTAGACCCCAAGTTCAAAAAGGAGGTAATAAAAATACAGAAGGAATTAAGAAAGGCTACCAAGAGAAATGTAGATCACTGTAAAAAGGAACTAGAAACTATAAAGAAGAGCCAATTAAAATTAGAAAACCCATTTGCTGAGACAAAAGCTGAGCTAAAGGCGATAGACAGCAGGGAATTTCCTGGTGGTCCAGTGGTTAGAACTCCATGCTTCCACTGTAGGGGGTACAGGTTTGATCCCTGGTCAGGGAACTAAGATCCCACAAATGATGCAGCAAAAAAAAAAAAAAAAAAAAGGCAATAAACAGCAAACTGAATAATGCAGAAGAATGAATAAGTGATCTGGAAGATAGAATAATGGAAATCACCCAATCAGAACAGCAGACAGAAAGACAAATGAAAAAAAAAAAAATGAAAGTAACATATGAGACCTACAGGATAATATAAAGTGTGCCAATTAGGCATCCCAGAAGGAGAAGAAAGAGAAAAGATGATTGAAAATGTATCTGAAGAAATTATGGGGAGTTCCCTGGTGGTGTAGTGATAAGGATTCTGGGGTATCACTGCTGCAGCCTGGGTTCAACCCCTTATCGGGGAACTGAGATCCCACAAGCTGCACAGTGGTACGGCCAAAAAAAAAAAAAAAAAAAGAAAGAAGAAATTATGGCTGAAATCTTTCCAAACCTAAAGGAGAAAAGAGAGATCCAGGTACAGAAAGCACAGAGGGTCCCAAACAAGTGAACCCAAACCAACCTACACCAAGACATTATAAATAAAATGGCAAAAGTTAAAGAGAGGATTCTAAAGGCAGCAAGAGAAAAACAAAGAGTTAATTACAAGGGAACTCCCATAAAGCTGATTTCTCTACAGAAACATTGCAGGCCAGAAGGGAGTGGCAAAGTATATTCAAAGTCTTGAAAGGGAAAAATCTGCAACCAAGGATACTCTACCCAGCAAGATTATCATTTAGAATGGAAGGAGAGATAAAGAATTTCTCAGATAAGGAAAAACTTAAAAAAGACAGCAATACTAAACCTACCCAAAAAGAAATATTGAAAGATCTTCTCTAAATAGAAAAGAAGCAAGAATCTATAGGAAACAGAAATCACATTTGGAAAGTAAATCACTTAAGCCAGTACTCAGATTAAAAAAAAAAAATTTTGTGAAAGTGATAACTAATGAACAACAAAAGGATAAACATGAAGATGTAATAGAGGACACCGAAATCATAAAATGTCGGGGGGAAGTAAGAAAATGTAGATTTTTCTTTTTAGAATGTGTTTGAGCCTACATGACTACCAGTCTAAAGCAAGTAGATATAGTAATAACATATAACATATGATATATGATAACATATGATATAGTATTAACATATTTGAAAAACAGGGTAACCACAAGTCAAAAGCACAAAATACGTTCACAAAAAGAAAGAAAACACAAGCATAATACAAAAGAAAACCATCAAACCACAAAAGGAAAAATGAAAAGAAAAGGAACAAAGAAATACAATCAACTGGAAAACAAGGACTAAAATGGCAATAAATACATATCTATCAATAATTACCTTAAATGTCAATGGACTAAATGCTCCAATCAAAAGACAGAGTGGCAGATTGGGTAACAAAACAAGAGCCTACAATATGCTGCCTACAACAGACCAACTTGTAGGCAAAGGACACTCATAGACTGAAAGTGAGGGGATGGAAAAAGATATTTCATACAAATGGAAATGACAAGAAAGCAGGGGTAGCAATACTCGTATCAGACAAAATAGACTTTAAAACAAAGGCCATAAAGAAAGATAAAGGACACTACATAATGATAAAAAGGATCAACACAAGGAGAGGCTATTATACTCATTAACATATATGTACCCAATACAGGAGCACCTAAGTATATAAAAAAAAATTAATAGAAATAAAGGGAGAAATTGGGAATACAATAGTAGTAGGAGACTCTAACAGCTCACTGACATCAGTGGATAGATCTTCCAGACAGAAGATAAGGCAACAGAGATCCTAAATGATACAATATAACAGTAAGACTTAATTGATATTTTTTCCAAAAAAGAAAACAGAATAGACATTCTTTTCAAGTGCACATGGAACATTCTCTAGGATAGACCACAAAATAGTACACAAAACAAGCATCAACAAATTTAAGAGGATAGAAATTATTTCAAGCATCTTTTCTGACCACAACAGCGTGAAACTAGAAATCAACCACAGAAAGAGAAATGAGAAAAAAAAATTACATGGAGACTAAACAACATGCTACTAAAAAACCAATGAATCAACGATTAAATCAAAGAGGAAATTTAAAAATACTTTGAGACAAATGACAATGAAAACATAACCATAGGGCTTCCCTGGTGGTGCAGTGGTTGAGAATCTGCCTGCCAATGCAGGGGACACGGGTTCGAGCCCTGGTCTGGGAGGATCCCACATGCCGCGGAGCAACCGGGCCCATGAGCCACAACGACTGAGCCTGCGCGTCTGGAGCCTGTGCTCCGCAACAAGAGAGGCCGCGATAAGTGAGAGGCCCACGCACCGCGATGAAGAGTGGCCCCCGCTTGCCACAACTAGAGAAAGCCCTCGCACAGAAACGAAGACCCAACACAGCCAAAAATAAATAAATAAATAAATTTAAAAAAAAAAAATCATGAGAGAATACTATAAACAATTATATGCCAACAAACTGAACAACTTAGAAATGGACAAGTTTCTAGAAACATACAGCCTGCCAAAACTGAATCAAGAAGAAATAATTCAAACAAACCAATCACTAGAAGTGAAATAGAATCTGTAATTTAAAACAAAACAAAACAACAACAACAAAGACCTCTGCAGGGGCTTCCCTGGTGGCACAGTGGTTGAGAATCTGCCTGCCAATGCAGGGGACATGGGTTCGAGCCCTGGTCTGGGAAGATCCCACATGCTGCGGAGCAACTGGGCCCGTGCACCACAACTACTGAGCCTGCGCGTCTGGAGCCTGTGCTCCACAGCAAGAGAGGCCGCGATAGTGAGAGGCCCGCGCACCGCGATGAAGAGTGGTCCCCGCTTGCCACAACTGGAGAAAGCCCTCGCACAGAAACGAAGACCCAACACAGCTAAAAATAAATTAATTAATTAATTTTTTTAAAAAAATAGCCCTGGGTTGGGACCAAAGAATTTATTAAAAAAAAAAAAAAACCTCTGCAAACAAAAGTCCAGGACCAGAGGGATTCATTGGGGAATTCTACCAAACTTACAAAGAAAAACTTATACCTATCCTTCCCAAACTCTTCCAAGCTCTTCCAAAAGATTGAAGAGAAGGGAACATTCTCAATGTCATTCTATGAAGCCACCATCACCCTGATACCAAAACCAAATAAGACATTACCAAAAAAGAAAATTACAGGCCAATATCTTTGAATATAGAAGCAAAAATCCTCAACAAAATATTAGCAAACCAAATCTAACAACACATGAAAAAGATCATACACCATGATCTAGTTGGATTCATCCCAGGGTCACAAGGATGGTTCAGCATACACAAATTAATCAATGTGATACACCACATTAACAAAAGAAGAGACAAAAAACACATGATCATCTCAACAGGTACAGAAAAAGCTTCTGACAAAATTCAACATCCATTCATAATAACTCTTGTCACAGTGGGTATAAAGGGAACATATCTCAACATAATAAACCATTCACGACAAACCCACAGCCAACATAATACTCAATGGTGAAAAGCTGAAAGCCTTCCCACTAAAATCTGGAACAAGACAAGGATTCCCACTCTCACCACTTCTATTAAACATAGTATTGGAAGTCCTAGCCACCACAGACAAGAAATAAAAGGTATCTAAATTGGAAGGGAAGAAGTAAAACTGTCACTATTTGCAAATGACATGATACTCTAATATAGAGAACCCTAAAGATTCCACACAAAAACTATTAGAAATAATAAATTCAGCAAGGTATCAGGATACAAGATTAATACACAGAAATCTGTTGCATTTCCTTACAGTAACGATGAAATATCAGAAAGAGAAAGTAAAAAAAAAAAACAAAAACAACAAAAAAAATGCTGTTTAAAATCAGTCCAAAAAAAATTAGGACTAAACTTAATTAAGGTGAAAGACCTATACTGAAAACTACAAAAAACTGATGAAGGAAAATGAACATGATTCAAAGACAAGGAAAGATATGCCATCCTCTTGGATTGGAAGAATTAATATTGTTAAAATAGCCATACGACCCAAAGCAAGCTATAGATTTAATGGCATCCCTGTCAAAATACCTGTGACATGTTTCACAGAACTGGAATAAATAATCCTAAAATTTGTTTGTAATCACAAGACCCAAAACTACTAAAGCAATCCTAAGGAAAAAGAAGAAAGCTGGAGGCATAACCATCCCAGACCTCAGACAATAATACAAAGCTACAGTAATCAAAACAGCATGGTATTGGCACAAAAACAGAGAAATAGATCAATGGAACAGAACAGAAAGCCTAGAAATAAACCCATACACCTATGGTCAATTAATCTTTGACAAAGAAGGCAAGAATATATAGTAGAGAAAAGACAATCTCTTCAAGTGCTGTTGGGAAAGCTGGACAGCTACATGTAAAGAAATGAAATTAGAACACTCCTCACACCATATACAAAACTAAACTCAAAATGGTTTAAAGAGCTAAATATAAGATATGACACCATTAAACTCCTAGAAGAGAACATAAGCAAAACATAGGCAAAACATTCAGACATAAATTGTAGCAATATTTTCTTAGATCAGTCTCCCAAGGCAAAAGAAATAAAAGCAAAAATAAACAACTGGAGGGAATTCTCTGGTGGTCCAGTGGTTAGGACTCTGTACTCTCACTGCTGAGGACCTGGGTTTCATCCCTGGCTGGGGAACTAAAATCCCACAAGCCGCACAGTGTGGCCAAAAATAAATAAATAAAATTGGCCAACTTTAAAAAAAAAAAATTGGGACCTAATCAAACTTAGAAACTTTTGCACAGCAAAGGAAACCATCAACAAAATGAAAAGACAACCTACAGACTGGGAGGAAATATTTGCAAATGATGCAAATGACAAGGGATTAATTTCCAAAATATACAAACAGTTCATACAACTCAACAACAACAACAAAAAAACAACCCAATCAAAAAATGGGCAGAAGACCTAAATATACACTTCTCCAAAGAAGACATACAGATGGCCAACAGGCACATGAAAAGATGCTCAACATCTCTATTAGAGAAATGCAAATCAAAACTACAACAAGGTATTACCTCACACTAATCAGAATGGCTATCATTAGTAAGTCTACAAGTAACAAATGCTGGAGAGGTTACGGAGAAAAGGGAACCTTCCTACACTGTTGGTGGGAATGTAAATTGATGCAGCCACTATGGAAAACAGTATTGAGTTTCCTTAAACTAAAAATAGAGCTACCACATGATCCAGCAATCCCACTCCTGGGCATGTATCCAGAAAAGAAACCCTAATTCCAAAAGATACATGCACCCCAATGTTTATAGCAGCACTATTTACAATAGCCAAGACATGGAAACAACCCAAGTGCCCATCAACAGACAATTGGTTTAAGAAGATGTGGTATATATACAATGGAATATCACTCTACCATAAAAAAGAATGAAATGTTGCCATTTGCAACAAAATGGATGGACCTAGAGAATATCATACTAAGTGGAGTAAGTCATAGAAAGACAAATATATGATATTACTTATATGTGAAATCTAAAAAAATAATACAAATGAATCTATATACAAAACAAACTCACAGATAGAAAACAAACTTATGGTTACCAAAGGGGGAAAGGGAGGAGGAGGAGAGATAAATTAGGAGTAAGGAGTTAACAGGTACATACTACTATACATAAAATAGATAAGCAACAAGGATTTACTGTGTAACACAGGGAACTATAGTTACTATCTTGTAATAATAACCTGTAATGGAAAATCTGAAAATATATGTAACTGAATCACTTTGCTGTATACCTGAAACTAACAATATTGTAAGTTACCTATACTTCAATTAAAAAATCAAATTAAAGGAATATCCTGTTTGAAAGAGTAAGAATTATTAATTAAATCTTGACCCTGAAATACACACTTCTTAAAATTCTATTTGTCAAAATGGGAAGTATCCAAAAAGCACTTCTGCTGCTTCCTGAAGTGAGAAGCTTGTCTCCAGGCAAAGCACTTGTGTGGTTATTGAGTTGCAAGCTGAACTAGCCACTTTTTCATGGCATCATTTTTCTTTGAAAGACTGACTGATTTACAAGCCATAATTATTCAGAATTGAGTAGATGGAAGACAAATTTTTGAAAATGAACAAGTGAAACTGTCCTTTCAATGAAAACAGAATTTGTAGTCAATGACAAAATTTGCACTCTCAAGCAAATTAGAATTTTGGAAAACTTATTTCCTCAACCTTGTGTTAGAAAAGTCTTAAGTATCAGGAAGCTATCAAATGAAATTGGTTGTAATGGAACGAACATGATTTTTTGACACTGTAAAATGAAATGTACCAACATTTAGAAAATCTGCACAATTCACGAAACCAATATTTTCCAAGTGGCCAATACATGCTGCTAAAAAATCATTCATGAGTAAAAGATCTATTCAAAGTGCAAGATAATAGATTTTCATGTAACTGAGTATGAAAGTTCATTGACATAGATTCAGATTCCACATGACAACTATTAACAAAACCAGAGTGTAATGTCCATTGAAACAATCTGTTTCTCTCTGAAATTACCCTCATTTTTACCAATATGGCCGAGTTAGGACTAACTCGTTTGCAAAATAAGTCTGGTTAATTGATACAGAGGCTCTTTTAAACTGGCTGTGGTGGAACTTTTTGTAAGAAATCTCAGACTGAACTCTTAAACGGCCCTTCAAGGCCAGGAAAGCCACACCAAGGGCTTGTCACAGATTTCACCTTACAGATTTGGGTGAATTCCTCTCCGAGATCTTGCACCTGTTAGGAGGTGGCCTTACTTACTTACCTGATAAAGCTGCTGGGAACCTAAGAGTTTCCAGTTTCTGGAGAGGGATCAGGTAGAAAGAAAAGAGAAATGTTTAATTCTACTTACAGAGGTATAATTTACCAAGTTGCTACAAATAATAATTAGCTTAAGGGGGAAGTCTCCCTACATCTGAAACACAGATTAAAAGCCAGTAATATTTCAGACAAAACCAAAAAATTATAACCACATTCATCAGTTTACCCAATCCCATGTAATTAATCCTTTTTGCTAACAGTTTTATGAAATCAGCTTCCATTAGACTTTTTAAATTTCTTAAATTAAAACGAAATTTAATAAATCAGCAGTATGATCTGAAAGTTATCAGAAACCTGTGCTTGTCAAAGTTCTTTCTATGAATCTTCTTGAAGATAAGCATTTTTGCAAAGCATCAGCTTAACTGTCTATGAATGACAAAAGACTTAAAAAGGCAAGGTTAAAAATCTGATGACAATGTTTTTGACAAGAAGCTCGACCAACTTGCTGTGACATATATTTTAAGATAACAACTAGAATTATGACTGACAACATAGCAGGACATATCCAAATTTCAGAAACTTTAAATAATTTCTAGAATGTCTATATTAAAAACATTTACCGGGACAGTATAATCTGAGGAGGCTTATCACTCACTTAACAATGCTTCCTGTGTAATTTAACATGCCAAATAATCCTTGTTTACTATTTCTCTCTGAGATGCCTTAGCCTCTGAAGCTTCCCAAAGTTAGCTGGAGGTCAAAAGAACTTTAATTAGAATTTGATAGGATGTTTGTTAAATATCAAAGTTTCAAAATACTTGATCAAATAGGATCATAGGTCATTGTGAATATTTATTCACTTAACCAAAGTGACAAAAGACTTCAAAAGCAAATACAGATTACTTAAAATCAAGGAAATTCACACAATGTTATAAAAAGCAGCATTCCAAGAAAACTTTGTTCTTTTAACAGAAAGAAACCAAATCTAGTCCTGCAGCAGCCTAGTTTTGATTTTTTTTAAAAAATCCATTTACCTGATTTATTTAATCTGATCCCAGCTTGACCACGCATAAAACTCCTTTTTCAGGGCTCGCTATCTTTTTGTTCAAACCTTCCATAATTTTCTGTATCCATATTAGTTTTTCCCTTATCCTTCCATCCAGAGACAGCAACCTCTAGGATACAAATTACCCTTTTTTTCCTTTGACAAAAATGTAATTTCATTTTTCACACTAAAAACACACATCTTACCTTCCTGACATACTGAAATGTTTCCCTTATTTTTAGTAGCTTTAATTACATTTATTATAATTTTTAACCCATAAAAGCCTTAATCTCTAGCAAACACCAAGAAGCAAGAAATTGTGAACTTTCTGTCATACTAGCATTTCCTGACTAGAACTTATGAACATATTCCATAACCTCTATTTGAAATGACCTAGATATTCAATGAAGTCCCATCATTTAACTTAGCAAAACTCAAGTTACCAAAAATCTGGAGAAAATATTTTAGATAGACATACCCAAAACATAATTATTCCTAAAAGAGTTCACCTGAAAACTCTTATCTCATTTACTTTTAAAACTTATGAAAAGCATACCAAGTTAATTTTTTTCTGACAAACTCTAACAGAAGTAACATGAACTTAACGGCCTTCAGGAACCCTAGGTACGATAAAAGTAAGACATGTCTGTATTGATTTAACCAACAAGTTTAAGCTAGCTTTAATATCAGATATTAATTTAATATTGAATATTTCCTAGATCACATGAACTTAATTTGTTCTAGCCAGTACTTTTATATTTAGAAGTATTTAACTTGTAAGTGCTCACTTCTAGGTCAGTTAAACAGAGTTCATTTACAAGTTAGTTTTTAAATAAAGACAGAACCAGAGATCTCAGTTTTTCCTCTTGAGTTTTAAAAGGACTCCTTTTTTTCTCAGTCTCAGGGGCTACAGAAGATCAGATAAGTTCCTGAGAGCCCAGGCAGAACATTTTAAAGACATGGGGAAGGAAATGCAAGTTCCTCCCAGAAAACAAGCTTCTTCTAACTGTATATGCAAAAACCAGCCATCATGGCCATTTTCAGGGATTTTTTTTTTCCCCCAGTTTCCAAAAATCCAATTCAGTTTAAACAAATAACAGCAAGAGTCAATAATACATATCATTTACACATACACCCAAGATAAAAGTCAAACCAATTACAAAAGGCTCACTTTGATACTATAGCAGAGCCATTAGGGCCCATTGTTCTCCAGATCTCAGGGAGTACTGAGGTCAAACAGAGTTACAATAAACAAAGTATTTTTCTTTTATGGGAACATAGCTGAAGGTCTCCCACTTTTGTAAAATACATCCTAGGGGAACTACAAGCTGGAACAGAGCTGTGATTACCCATACTTAATTATTCATAGCCGGTGTTGTCAAATACCAAGCAAACGAACCAATGCAATGCAAAATGATCTCCCAGAGTCACAGCTCCCTAGCCCCAGAAAGGGAGATTTCCAACCAATGCCCCATCAGAGCTGAAGCCAAATAACCAAGCCTTAGTCCAAAAGTGAAAATCCCAACCAATGTTCTGCCATAGGCAAAGCCAACGCAATAGGGAAGAACACCCTGGTGTCGTCACACAGGAGCTCCGTTACTTACCAAAGACAACTCAACCAGCCAAATCCAGTGCCTTGTTTCCTTTACCACAAAAAATCAAAAGCACCATAGGCCAATGACACCCAGTTGGCAGCAAGCACTCAGGGCTGTCCTTGAGACAAAGGTGCCCAGGCAGCTGCTGGACAGGACCTGGGAGCCACCAGCAGCCATGGGCCAATGTGCCACAGGCAAGATGTCCCCTCTGGACTGCGGTCCCATACTGGGTGTCAAAACTGTTACCAAACCGAACTTGGGTTTACTGCTCGCCTGTGCACAGTAAAGCCAATCTACTGACACCAGGTTGTGGTGAAGGAAAGTGTAGTGTTTATTGTAAGGCACCAGACAAGGAGTCTTGGACAACTAGTGCTCAAAAAGCTTGAACTCCCCAGTGGGTTTCAGCAAAGCATTTTTAAAGGCAAGGCAAGGGAGGGGAGTTGCAGGGTGTATGATAAGCTCGTCCACAATTCTCTGATTAGTTGATGGTGAGGTAAATTAAAAAGGTGATAAGTTGTTGCAGATATTTCCTGGTTCCAGCCAGATTCCAGAGGGGATGTGTTCATTTCTTCCATTTGGTACAGGGTCCTAGCGTCTGCAAAACCATTCAGGAAATGTGCATCAGATACTATCATTTACGTACTTCAGAGAAGGGCTAAAGCAGAGGATATGGGGAGAGGGGTCTGTCTCGGGAAGGCCCCAGAGGGTCTCGCTAGGTTACAAGACAAGACAAAATCTTTCTCTCTCTAACAAAGATCTTTGGTCCCTCTACTCCCTCCGCTCCCATCAAAGTTGATTTTTCACCTTCTGATTACCCTTCCTCCAACCGTGGTCCTAACTAGTCTTTGAGGGCAGAAAACCTCACTCTGCATGCACTCACCAGACATTGTTGTCTGGCCCTGAACCCTGCTGCATCTTTGAGTCTTTGCTTGTACGTGGGGTGGGCTAGAGAAGAGAAACCATCCCTTTGGGTACCCAAAGCAGAAGATAGGAAAATGAATAGAAGATAGATTAACATTTCATATAATTCTTACCTACACTTGCAATCCAGAACCCTGACTGTTGAGATGCTTTATGGACGCTCCTCTGAGCCCCTGAGCAATATATCCAGCTGCCTGTTCCATACACAG
This sequence comes from Eschrichtius robustus, assembly GCF_028021215.1. Taxonomy (NCBI): domain Eukaryota; kingdom Metazoa; phylum Chordata; class Mammalia; order Artiodactyla; family Eschrichtiidae; genus Eschrichtius; species Eschrichtius robustus. The sequence goes on from NC_090826.1 coordinate 100,989,283, forward strand.
CTCCTTCTATCAGGAACATTCCCCTCATTCAAAGCTTGACTATCTCCTGCTTTTTACTCAAGTCCTGCTGAACTTTTTTTTTTTGGCCACGACAAAGATCAGCTTTCGGGACCTTACTTCCCCGACCAGGGATTGAACCCTGGCTCACGGCAGTGGAAGCACAGAGTCTTAACCCCTGGACCACCAGGGAATTCCCAAGTCCTGCTGAACTTAAATGTTAATTTCTCAAAGAAGCTTTCTTTTATGTTCCAATCTAATTTAGGTCACCTCCCCCCATAGCCCTCTATTCTTTCCCTTCACAGCATTTATCATAATTTTAATCTTTATCTGTGCTTGCTTATTTATCATTTGTCTGTCTCATAAGACTGTGGCCACCAGGAAGTAAGGAACCATGTCTGTTCTGCTTAGTTCTAAATACCCAATTAAGTGCTTGATATTAATTTATTTAATAAATTAATGAGGAGAGGACTATACCTATAACTCTTTTTAGACCTTCTTTCTATTGTCATCATATAAACCTATAAATTTCCCTCTAAGCCCTGCTTTAGCTGCATGCCACAAATTTTGATATGTTACATTTCTGTTACTTCAGTTAAAGTATTTTCTAACCTCACTCGGTTTCTTTAGTGATATGTAGTTTAGAAGCATGTAGCTTACCTCATATCTTGAGTTTTCCTAAATATCGTATTACTGATTTCTAATATAATTACATGGTGGTCAGAGAACATACTCTATATGATTTCAATTATTTTTCACTTACTGAGACTTGTTTTATGGCCTCATATTATCTATCTTGGTGAACATTCCGTGCTCATTTGAAAAGAATGTGCATTCCACAATTGTAAGGTGTAGTGTTGTAATATCAGTTAAGTCCAAGTGGTTGATAGTATTCAGATCATTTGTATCTTTACTGATTTTTTTAATTGTTTTCTAGTGGTTTTGTCACTTGTTGAGGTTTATGCTTCAGGTATTTTGTTATTAGGCACATAAGCATTTACAACAGTTATGTTTTTAGTGAGTTGATCTTATTATGAAATGTCCCTCCTGTCTCTGCTAATACTTTTTGTCTTGAAGTCTGTATCTGATGTGTTCTAATTTCTTAAACTGAAGTAAAATAGCTCATTTAAACTCCAACTTTCTTATTCCTTGTTCACATTTTTATCTCTTATTCTCCGATCTCAGTGCAAAGCTGAAAAAAAATTAGAAAAGAGGCATGAACCAGAAAGACTCTTCCTTCTAATGCAGAAAGGAGAAGTGTAACTAAAAGGCTGGCCCATTCCCCACTTACATCCCTGATGCAGCAGGGCAGTCTCTCCTGGCTCTCCATGCTTTGCTCTCAAGGTTTCTCCCTTGAATCATGAAAAGCAGCTCTATCCATTTCTAACATTTCTATGCCTTTGACTTTATTAAACTTGGGGCTTTCAATAATGTATGAAAAGAAAATCATTTCATGGCTAATAAAGCAGGATTGGCAGACAAACTTTTCTGACCAGAGCATCTGACCTTGAACACAATTGATGCAACTTTAACAAGTGTTTCAGTCCAGTGTAGATTCAGAGGAGAATTTTGTGGCACTCTGAGGAAATCAAGGGCAAGGTTAACTGTGATTTTTCTTCATGTGAACTTTTCAGAACATCTTCTATTCCTGTTATAGGAACAGCTGGCAATATAGATCTTTAGACTGTAACCCAGAGGGTTCACAGGGGTTTCCCTGAACATAAATGTTAATAAATTTGGGGGATTTTATTTTTTCAGTAAATTGCTATGGTCTGATTGCAGGAAGAACCTATTGCTAGTCTTAGATTGTTTTCAGTCTTCTTAGAGGTCTCCAATGCCCCTACTGGATGTCTAAGACCATTAAAAATAAATCAAAACCAATTTCCACATGGCATGGACTTTAAACATCACATCCTACTCTTGTAGGAGCCTCCATGAATGTTTGGCCGGCAGCTACCTAGGTGATGGAACTTGAGAGGGCCACAAAAACCCTATCCCAGGAGCAGGTGGTCCACCATCAGTTACTCTTTTGAGACATTTTCTTCAGAAGGTTCATGTTACGGTTCACCTGCCACGTTTGCATGGGTAACATTAAGATTTACTAACACATTGGAACATTGTTGTTCATCTGATCAATTGGTGGTTCACTAGGCTTCAGTCCCCATCACACTGTTTAAAAAAAAAGTGACAAGCTCAAATCTCTAAACTGTCCATCCAAAGACTGTCTAATACTGTGGTGTCTTATCATCTGCAGTCCTTTAAGGCTAACATAGCTGAAAACCAAGCACGGAGCAGCACTGACAAACTTCAGCATCTATTGAATTGACTAACTCCCTAGGTATGTTATGGAAAGACTAGGGCATTTTTCAGGAAAGATTGTGACCCACCCCCCCAAATTGTAATAAAGATATTTGGGGAAATCTGCTGGACTCATAGAACACTGAGCATTGAACCCCTACCAGGTCTCCCTTGCTGACATTCCCTCCCTGTCTGATGCCTAGTTTGAAGATGCTGTAACTCCCTTCACACATTTCCTCGCAGAAGGAAGCCAGTTTCTACTCATGCCCTTCCCCGCTCCATCGCTCATTGCTTATCGGTCTATAACTAGCGTCAGACCCTAGCACGGCCTGGAAGTAGGGGGCAGAGGGATGGGGTGTAATTACAGTTGACCCTTGAATAACAGGGATTTGAACTGCATGGGTCCACTTACATGCAGATTTTTTTCAAAAGGAAATACCACAGTGCTACAAGTCAGTGGTGGGTTGAATCCACAGTTTCTAAGACGGAACTGTCTATATGGAGGGCCAACCATAAATTATACTGGGATTTTCAACTATGCAGAGGGTCAGGCCCCTACCCCCCAGGCTGTTCAAGGGTCAACTGTACTTAAAGTTAAATCTTCATCATCAAAAGAATTTCAGAGAAGCAGAATCAGATGGAGATGAGCATGCAGAGCTTTTATTAGGAAGCACTCCGGGGACCATGCCTGTGGAATAGAAGGGACAGAAGCAAAGCTGGGCAGAGAGGTTGAGCTGGGTGCACTGCCAGCAAAGGCTTTAGCCAGCCCCGTTGCAAGCTTGGGAGCTGGGATGGCCATTTGGAGTTGTTCACGTTGGGGCCGAGGGTCCAACTTTGACTAACCTTGGCTGTGGCTGCTCCAGGAAGGGGGCGTGACCCAGGGCAGTGCTGTTTTCTTCAGCCTTAAGTGGGCTGCCAGCTGAGGGCCCACTGCCGGCAACACTCCCAGCAGCTGAGGAAGTAAGTCCTTCATTCCTAAGAGGGGAGCGGGTGCTGCATCCCAGTGTTTGCCACGAGTGCGTAATTTTACATCATTATTTAATCAGGAGTAGGCTCACCAGAAATCAGGAGCCAGCGTTCCAGCTCCAGCCACTGTGAGTGGTCCTGATGCCCATGTCAGTTGTTGATTTGAAACCTGGATTCAACAGTGCCTTGTGCAAAATGAAACTCCATGGAATAATGGAGGAAAGAATGCAAAAACTTAGGGATATAGAAATGCTATAGAAGATGTATCATGCGTGACCTGCCCATACATCTATTCTATCCTCAGGAGGGCCCAGAAGACAAAAAGGCATTGGTGAGTAGAGCACCAGCATCTCCAAAAAGCAATTTCATGACTGATTTCCATAAACCAATGATGTAATTGGATGCAGTTGAAATGGGATCCTTGATTTTAATGGAAAAGGAAAGACACCAGAGTAGAAGGAGTTGATTTCAGGCACTTAACTGCCAAAAGCAAGATAATCATGGTAGTTACAATAGACTGCAGGGCTGGAGTGGTAATCAAGGGTCTGACCTGATTTGGTGGGGACTAATTGATTATGTTGCCTGCCGACATCAACTCTCTCTGTTCTCTCTAACGAAGACTGCATTTTCATCCTCCTTTCGGTTCTGTGTGGTTATATGACTAGCTCGTGGCCAGTGAGATGTGTGAAGAAAGAAGAGAGGTAGGCCATTTCCAAGGTGTGTCTTTTATTTATTTATTTTAAAATAAATTTATTTATGTATTTATTTTTGGCTGCACTGGGTCTTCGTTGCTGCGCGCAGGCTTTCTCTAGTTGCAGTGAGCTGAGGCTACTCTTTGTTGCGGCGCGTGGGCTTCTCATTATGGTGGCTTCTCTTTGTTGCAGAGCAGGGGCTCTAGGCGCGCAGGCTCAGTAGTTGTGGCACATGGGCTTAGTTGCTCCGTGGCACGTGGGATCTTCCCGGGCCAGGGATCGAACCCATGTCTCCTTCATTGGCAGGCGATTCTTAACCGCTGCACCACCAGGGAAGTCCAAGGGTGTGTCTTTTAAAGGGGGCAGGGAGAATGCCATGTTCATTCCCTCCACCCTATGGCATGAAAAATGGACTGGGGAGCAACACCCGAGGCAGGGCGGAGCAACAAGATAGAGTCTAGGTCTCTAGACAACCTCTTAAGGCAGAGCTGCCGTACCAGCCCTAGACTGCCTGCCTTCAGACAGTGACATGAGAAATGGATCACTTCTATCTCAGTCACTGTTGTTTGGGGTCTCTCTTACACCCAGAAAAATCTGTATCCTATGTTGTCTAGATGTTGGTACCTAAAAGTATGGCACTGATTTAGCAGATGGCAGGAAAGGATCATTGCATGCTGGAAAACCGGGGATGTTTGTTATGCCATGGCAAGACATTTGGTCAAATTGTCACCTACAACACATTGGGAGGTATGAACCCAGCCTGTGGTTCAGAAGAAATGGTTGAGGGAAAAAATCAGAATATTGGCATATTTTGGGTACTCTTTGTCCCTTTTAGAATAATCTAGGGGAAACCTAGGCAGTTTGCAGTGAGGGGTGGAAGGCAGTACAACTCTGCCTGCAGCCTGTGCTTGAAGTTGCCTGAGAGTCTGAGAATGTGGGGCTTTTGTGAGTCAAAAACAAAGCTAACTGATTCGAGTCACTGAAGTGAAGCATTTCTAAATTAAGAGATAGCCTTGTAGCGGGAGATAGCCTTGTAGAGGGAAATAGGTCTGGGACGTGGCCCTAACTTTTCTCAAGCATCTCCCTTTGAGATCTCTCTCCAAGACAAGAGAACCACCCAGTGGCCCAGAATGTAAGGGCATTGATTTCCCCTACAAACCAGTTGTTTCCGATGGCCTCAAGATAACTGCCATTAAACAGGGCATGGGCTGAGGAATGAATTGAGCACGAAGGTCAGAAGGCAGATGGCCAGAGCCTTCCAACTTAAAAATCTATGTCTAGACAAGAGAGGTGGCCGTTGGTACTTGTACCTGCAACTAACCAGAAGCAAATAGACAGAAGGCCAAAGACAACACAAGCCTGACCTGAAAATTCTCGTGACCGGTCCAACTTCAAGTCTGTGACTGTTCAACCTCTAAAGCAGAGGTCCACACACCTTTTTTTTTTTAAATATTTATTTATTTATTTATGGCTGCCACACACCTTTTATGTAAAGGACCAGCTGGTAACTATTTCTAGGCTTTGTGGGCTCTGTGGCCCTGATTCCACTTCCTATGTTTGCAGAATCTGCCGCAGCGCAGATCGTGGTGAGAGAGAGGGCACCTCCCCGCAACAAGACCAGATGCCAACTCCCCCCTCCCCCTGGTAGCCAGAGCGTGGGCAGGTGTCCTAAGTGTAGCCCAACTCTGGGCAAGTGACACAAAGAGGCAGGGCAGTCAGAACTCCCTCAGGTAACTCAGTGGCACTCCCCATGTCCAGGGGCAGTGGTGCCAGCAGCCTGAGGGGACAGCAGGTCCTAACCTGATCACCCTAGTGTTGTGACCCTGGTGGGGTCAGAGGTTCTGACCTCTGATTCCTGCTAATTTTCTAAGCCTAATCTCCTCAGCTTTCTGGTCAATTCTTGAGAAACTTACTATCTTTCCAGTAAATTGCCTTTTTCTGCTCAAGTTAATCAGCCTTTTTGTTGTTTAAAGCTAAGAAGACTGACTGTTACAGTTAAGGATGTCAATTCTGCAGTCATCAGCACAAAGTAGCAGTAAATATATGAGATGGTTTGAAATTGCCTAGGGAGAACACATAGAAGAGAAGTGAGCTGGAGATGGGCCCACGGGAAGAGAAGCACGTAGGGAGGGAAAGTGAGCTGTACAAGGGGAGTGATATGGTGACTGGAGCAGCGGCAAGTTAAGAGATTGTGTGCAAAGAGGTGGAGTTCCAGGTTCAATACTTGGAACTGGAGTTCTACATGTAAATAAGGCCGAAGAGGGCCAGTGACATTCACAGAGGCCACCAGGGGCTGTGAGTCAGTAAGTCACTGACCTGGCCACAGAGGTCACAGAAGATGGAAATGCTGATGCATTTTCACTGAGCAAGCATTTTTCAGAGCAAACTCCTTTAATCCAATTTAATTAATGCATTTTCCCTATTGTGCAGTTAAATGGTTTCCAATTTTTTCCATCTTTCATTTCTACAGTTTTGAAATTCATTGGCAACAATTCTTTCCCACTCACATTTTACATCAAAGTTGATTCATCAGGCTTCTCTGGTGGCACTGTGGTTAAGAATCCACCTGCCAATGCAGGGGACACAGGTTCGAGCCCTGGTCCAGGAAGATCCCGCATGCTGCGGAGCAACTAAGCCCGTGCGCCACAACTACTGAGCCTGTGCTCTAGAGCCTGCGAGCCACGACTACTGAGCCTGTGCGCCACAACTACTCAAGCCTGCATGCCTAGAGCCCGTGCTCCACAGCAAGAGAAGCCACCACAATGAGAAGCCCACGCACCACAATGAAGAATAGCTCCAGCTCACCACAACTAGAGAAAGCCCACGCGCAGCAACGAAGACACAACGCAGCCAAAAATAAATAAATTTATTTTTTTAAAAAAAGTTGATTCATCATCAACTTCTGATCCATATATTCTACCCATTAGAGCATCCGCAATTGTGAATTTTCTTTTGTGACCCTTTTTTCTAATCAAGTTCTGTAAACTTGGCCAAGTAGATTTGTTGTCCTGTGAATTTTCAGTCAGTGACAAATTCTATCAAGTGTACCATTGTCAGTTGTTATTTAATGACTTTTGGGATAAATTGTGTACACCCTGAGAACTTGTTTTTATTTCTTGGCTAACCCACGAGAAAATTATGAGCAGTGTTAGGATGCAGAGAGAAGCAGAGGGACCGGAGAAGGAAGGCGGGGAGACACAGAGAGAGAGTGAGTGAGCCCCAGAGGGGAGAGGAGGCATAGGCAGGGACGGCTCCCTGTCTCTAAGGCTGCTGCCCAGCAGTTCAGGCCTCTGACTCCTGAGCACATGTAGACTGCAATTGGGGGGGGCTGAGTCACTTGTTGGGCCAGGGAGCTGTGCTCTGCATGCCGGCAGGGACCCTCCAGAGCCCTCCAGCCTCTGACCCAGCACCCAGAGATCCCCCAAGGCTGGCAGCTCCACCAGTCTGGACCTCAGAGACAGGACAGTGCAGAGGAGAGCGATGGACTTGATGTCTGTGAGAAATAAACCACTACCGGCTTAACATAAGCCACTGGAATGTGGGGGTTATTTATTACCGCAGCATAACCTGCCTAGTTTGATTATCTATAGCTGTGTGGCTTGTGGCATGGCATTTAACCTCCCTGATTCTCAATTTTCTCATGCAGAAAATAGAGAAAATAAAACTTACTTGCTGGGCTGTTGTAAGGATTCGAAATATTGAATTTGAAGTGCCCAGTGTATAGTAGACACTCAATAAATAAAACCTTTTTTTTTTTTCTAATTTATTTTTGGCTGCGTTGGGTCTTCGTTGCTGCACGCGGGCTTTCTCTAGATGCGCCGAGCGGAGGCTACTCTTCGTTGCGGTGCGCGGGCTTCTCATTGCAGTGGCTTCTCTTGTTGCGGAGCACGGACTCTAGGCGCGCAGGCTTCACTAGTTGTGGCTCACAGGCTCTAGAGCGCAGGCTCAGTAGTTGTGGCACACGGGCTCAGTAGTTGTGGTTCACGGGCTCAGTAGTTGTGGTTCGCGGGCTCTAGAGCACAGGCTCAGTAGTTGTGGTGCACAGGCTTAGTTGCTCCGCGGCATGTGGGATCCTCCTGGACCAGGGCTTGAACCCGTGACCCCTGCATTGGCAGGCGGACTCCTAAGCACTGCGCCACCAGGGAGGCCCAATAAAAGCTTTTTAAAATTATTAATAGTATAGCTTAGTATGAATTTCAGTCTGGTTTAATTTGGAAATCAGCTGCCTTGTTTTCACTTCTTTTCCTGAATGCCTGAGGATTCAGCCCACTCTAGCGGCAGGAAGGAATGACCCAGCTCTTTCTTCACCCGAGGAAAAGGGAACAAATTTTTGGATGCCATAGTCTTGAGCTCTGGTTTTCTGGACCATCAAGGCCTACTGTGCAGGAAGGGGGGTCAGAGCTCTTAGTGGGTGGCTCAAGAGAAAGGGTAAAGGGCTGGAGGCAGAGGATGGGTTACTGGGTGAGGCGCTTGTACAAGAGCCGATTCCTGGATTCTGACCCCCAGAGACCTCCTCGGCACCTCCTTTCTTGCTGGAGGAGCCAAGGGAGAAGATCAAGAGAAAGATTTCTGTGAGTGCCAGGAGCCTCCATGCATCAGAGACAGGCCAGTGCTTCCCCAAAGAGACCCTTCCCCTGGCTGCACCCAGTGGATTCGGCCTGCAGTAGGGACCACAGCTCTGCCTGAAGCTCAGAAGTCACCTGTCCTGCAGGAGGGACATGATGCCTGGTCCTCCCCGTGATGGCCTCCAGGCCCCCGCCTCCTACCAGTGCCCAGAGCCCACCCTGGACATCCAGTGAGCGATGGTAGGAGGTGAGGGGCTCCCTGCCCTCCATGCCCTTCCTTCCCTCTCCACTTGTTTCTTCCAAACTCCCTCTCAAGGCATTCAGGGACTTTAAGAGCAGAAAGACAGCCGGGTGTGAAGGAATCATAGGTTTAATTTCTTTAGCAAATGCTTTTGCTACTCCTGGAACAAACAGGAGCTTGTGCCTTGATAATTAATCAGAGATTATTGCATGTTTTAAATGATCGGGACAGAACCTGTAAGCTTTTCCTGTATTTATAAACCTGTAGACCCCATTCTAAGCACATTAACAGACAGAAAAACCTAACCCGCTGTCTCTAACATCTGCCCAAATGTCTGGGAGCCCCTCCCTGGGCTCCAGCAGTCCGGCCTATCTGCAGCGCCCCTAGCGGCCTCCCGGCCATTGAGCCTCTGCGGCGCTGTGGTAGTTCTCTCAGCAGTGTCCACTAGAGAGCGCCAGTGCTCTTCAGAAGAAGGAAGCCGACTCCAGGCTTCTCTGAGGCAGCCCGCAGTTGTCATGAGGATACAGAAGGCTCCCACGGCCACACAGCCACCTTGCTTCACAAATCTTACGTTTACCCAGGGATTTTTTAGGCTGAAACCATTTTACATCCCCTGTGGCAGTCCCTCCTAGATAATAGTTAAAATAATAATCATGATGTTGATGATGTTTTGTGATGGTCCCTTGCCCAGAGAGTTTTCTGGCCCAGAAGAATCATGCTTTTTGGCTGTTCCTGATAAGATAATCCCTTTATATCTTGTATTTGCATACCTGTCTAACTTTTAAAGTGCTCTTCAGAAACATCTCATTTACCAAGTTCTTTTTTTTTTTTTTCTTTTTTTGGCCAGGCCATGAGGTTTGTGGGATCTTAGTTCCCCAAACAGGGATTGAACCAGCGCCCTTGGCAGTGAAAGCGCAGAGTCCAAACCACTGGACTGCCAGGGAATTCCCAAAAACGTCTCATTTACACTTCACAAATCTTTTGTTTCCCTCTTTAAAAATTCGCAAACAGATTTGCAGAGGTCATTATTACTGTTGTTGGAAAGACACCCCCAGCTAGTAAACAGCACCTGAACTTGGGCTCTCCATCTCCAATCCCTGGCCTTCGCCTCCCCAAATACTTTGCTTACCCACTTGCTGTGCTTAACGCACACCTTCTCTTTGACATTTTCTGTCAGATAGACATTTACACCTGGGTGAGCACGGACGAGAGTACCAGACCCTTTCCCCACAGCAAGGGGGCGAGAGCGGGTGTAGAAATGGAGCAGTGCGGTGCCAAGCTCTTCAGACTGGCATCTGGAGGTGCGGGTTCTGGTCCTCATCCTGCCTGCACCTGGGCGACCCTGGGCACCACATTAACCCCGGTTCCTGAACTGTAAACTGAGGAGGTGGCCTTGGAACCGGGCAGGGGGAGCCCTGGGCTCCTGCGCATGGAAGCCTCTTTTTGTCCCCCATTTCTTGTAGGCAAGACTCTCTAGCCTCCATGACCTTCCCTGACTTCCAAAGGGCGGATTCAAACAGTTGCTAGTCAAGGGAGGAGCAGCCAGGAAACCACCTGAGGCAAGATTAAAGGGACCAGAGAAGCTCATCAAGATTAGGAGACCCGACCACCTGAGACCCTGCACACACCCTCATCTTGTCAGCAACCCCACCCTTGAAGTATTGCTATAAAACTCCTCATCAAATCTTCCTGAGTTGGGACACACAGTTTTTCGAAGCACGAGCCCACTGTGTCCCCTTTGCCTGGCAAAGCAATAAAGCTATCCTTTTCTACTTCACCCAAAACTCTGTTTCCAAGATTCAATTCTGCACCCGGTGCAGAGAGGCCGAGCTTTTGGCATCAGCCTGACCGTAATCTCTGAGGAGGCGGCATGAAGCTCTGTCACTCTGGATAGTGGTTGTCAGGAAGGCAAAAGCCCACCGCTGGGGAGAAAGTGCTCTGGGTTGTGTTGGGGTAAACAGAGTGTGTTTCTCTTACCAATGTTGCAGGAGAGGGAAATGTCACATCCTAGGACCTGCAGGAGTCCTTAGGACAGACCACCAAGGGAGGGTCCTTGGCTTCCCGAAGGAAACAATTCAAGAACAAGCTAGAGTAAAGGGAAAGCAAGTTTATTTAGAGAAAACACGTTCCACAGGTAGAATGTGGTCATCTCAGAAAGTGAGAGCGGGCCCCGGGTGGTGGGGTGGAAGGTTTTTATGGGTTTAATGATTTCATAAGCTAATGAGTGGGAGGAATATTCTTGCTATTTCGGGGTAGGGTGGGGATTTCCCAGGAAATGGGCCACTGCCCACTTTTTGGCCTTTTACGTTCCTCCTTGGAACTGTCATGGCATAAGGGGGAGTGATTTTTGGTATTACAATGAAGGTATAATGAGCTAAAAGGTCAATGCAGACTATTGTCAAAGGCACCTTGGTTCCAGACGGTCTTTACTGCATCCCAACAACTATACCCCTTCTTCATTATCTAGCGTTTGTGTCCTGCCCCTTTCCCGCCTATCTCACCAAGGCTATTGCCCTGAATCATTCCCCTACCCCACCCTCAAATGGAAACTATTACTCTTATCTAAGTTTCAGAAGGAAGCTGCAAAGAGAAACAAGAACAAGTTAGAACCAACTAGGCCCAAAATGGTGGAAGATTTGACTTTCAATAGACCTTGAGCCTCATTATATGCTCATTATAATTCATTAACGTGCTACATGACACACCCACCAGCGCTGTGAGTGTTGACGGTTGCCATGAAAACTGGAAAGGCCCATACAAGGACTGAAAAGGAGAGCTGCATCAAATTGGGGTCCAAACCACACCCCTGTTCTCAGATTAGTCATGAATATTCCTCCCTCTTTCCAATTCCCTCCCTTTTACCTCGACCATCCTATATATTTGATGTCTCTGCCCAAATTGGGTTGAGAAGTTGATTTGTGAACTAGTTTCCCACTTCTCCATTCTTTGGCCATTGAATAAAGCTTGTGCTATTCCAGTCTCAGCATTGGTTTTGTTATTGGCTGGGCAAATCCAACTGGAAAAAGAACCTCCCTGGCTGAGACAGGGGGTCTTGGCCTGGGCTAGGGCCCCGGTGTGGGTCCAGTCAACCAATTCGGTAACATTTCCACTTATTGCTAAAGCCAGAGCACAGAGCTTCTCACCAAAGCCACTTCTGAGCTCTGCCCCATCCCTCTCCTCATCATGGCCCATAAACCCCTTCTTGGGAGCCAGATTTTCCATGCCCAGAACTGGGTGGTTTGATCTGATGATTACTTATGAGAACTAATATCTGAAAGGTCAGACCTGCAGGAGGTGTCCCTGTGCAGCACAAGTGGCAGGCGACCACTGGTGGCTGTGGACATATTCCAGGTGCTGCCCCCAGGTCTGCCATTTACTCTTTTATAAACTGATTTTATTGGAGCATAGTTGATTTACAATGTTGTGTTAGCTTCAGGTGTACAGAACAGTGATTCGGTTATACATATATATACATTCTTTTTCATATTCTTTTCCATTATGGTTTATCATAGGATACAGTAGAACCTTATTGTTTATCCATCCTATATATAATAGTTTGCTGCCATTTACTCTTTATTACATTAACCCCCACCCCCATCTCTCAATCCTCAATTTCTCTGGGGGAGCTCTGAGCTTCTTTCATTTCTCCCAGATGCCACACCTGAGGGTAATCCATTGTAGTCAGATTAATTACAAAAGTTGTCTTTTTACTAAAGGAAGTGGGCAGACTCTGGAAGCCTTTCATAATAATAGTCTCACAAGTAAAGGAAAGCACACAGATTCCAAGAACCAATGCCATTTGCATTTTGCTGGCGCATGTGAGTATGATTCAAAGACTTAAATCAGGTGGCTTTCAAAATAATTTTGCTCGTTTATGTTTTTCTGACAAGGATAATCACTCTAATGTGCGGCATTTACATAGCGCCTTTCATCAAGCACCAGCTCAATGTTTCCCTAACAGCTTCCAAAGTCCTCTTTGTCCAAGTTGCTTTGGTTCTTTTTGTTCTCAAGAGAGGGTTTTCCGGCACCTGTACCTGACTTGTGTCTCTTAAAGTCAGGAGGGAGGTGGGCTTTGAGGAGGAGGCTGGGAGCCTTGGGGCCAGTGGCCAGTCCCCAGGGTGTCAGGCCCTAGGCAAGTTTCCCAGGGGCTCCTAAGGGGCACGTTCTGTGTCCCCCAGGCCATGCCTGACTGCCCTAAGGGGGTGGCCCACCTCGTGGGCTGGGCACTGAGTGTTCCCTCCAGGCTGAGCACGGATTTGTGGGGCTGCATTCCGGAGGTGCTGCAGACCACAGCAGCGTCCCTGCTCTCAGAGCCTGGGGCCCAGCTCTCCTGAAGCAGCCAGCTGCTAACTTGTCACAACAACTTCCAGCCTCACACCTCTGGCCTCCCCTGGGGGCAGGGGGTCTTTCTCTGTGGGGCAGACACCTTAGCTCCCAGGCTCATTCCACATTCTCCAGGAAGCTTGCCCTGGGCAAGGCCAGAAGCCTCCCAGCCCTTGGGTGTCAATGGTCTGCAGGAGCCCAGAACATCCTCCCCACCTCCCCCCTTTGTCCCCAGGGCTCTCTGCATGTCAGAGCCCCGGCTCACAGCCCAATCTCTCTTGGGAGCCCCAGGCAGCCAGGGAAGCCAGTGGGGTTGAAAGGCCACAGCTGAGATTACACCATGCTGAACTTTTAATTTCTGGTCTCAGAATTTTCATATAGCTCCCTCTGTTTTTGTCCTCAGGACCTTCCTATGAACTAGGTAAGACTCTGCCCACTGTGTTCCTTACACATAAGGGATCTATGGCTCGTGAGGTGACCCAGGTCTGAGGTTACACAGCCAGGAGCCTTCAGACTTGCTTCCTCACTCGAAGGCCAGGAAGCCGACGGATGCTGCCCATCTTCTCCTCTTGTAACCCAGCAGAACCCTACAGGGCCTTCCCGGGACCGACCCCTCCCCCATATCCTCTGCTTTAGCTCCTCTCTGAAGTACCTAGATAATATCTGATGCACATTTCCTGAGTTGTTTTACAGTTGCTAGAACCCCCACCAAATGGAAGAAATTAACCACCTGATGACCATGAACACCGTAGCCCCAAGACCTACAGGAGCCTGAGGATTGATAATGTTAACCCCTGTGACCCCACCCTGTTACCTCACCATCAACCAAAAAGAAGTGTGCACAAGCTGATCACATGCCCTGGGACACCCCTCCCTCACCTGGCCTTTAAAAATGCTTTCCTGAAACCCATCAGGGAGGGTATTTTGAGCACTAACTGCCCAGGACTCCTTGATTGGTGCCCTGCAATAAATGCAGCACTTCCCTTGACCAAAATCCAGTGTCAGTATGTTACTGAATCCAAGCTCGGTCTGCTCACTGTAGGACAGACCAATAATAGGGAGATGGGGTGTTGAGGCAAGGAAGAGCAACTTTATTCAGAAAGCCGGGTGACCGAGAAGATAGCAGACTAATGTCCCAGAGTACCATCTTTTCGGGGTCTCGATGCCAGTTTCTTTTACAGAACAGAGAGGGGTAGGAGGTGAGGAAGTAAAGTAAAAAGGTCATAAGGGTCAAGATGGCAGACTACGAGGACACGAAATTCATGTCTCTGCACAACTAGGGCACCTAAAAGGCACCGGTGGGGGACCACGGACACCTAAGGGAACAGGAGGAACCCCCAGCGACCGGCTTGCAGGACCTTGGCTCCCAGGCCGGAGGTCGGACCCAAGCTCCTGTGGTGGGAGCTCTGAGTCCAAACCACTGGACTAACAGAGAACCTCAGACACCAGGGAATATTAAACGGAGTGAGGCCTCCCGGAGGTCCTCATCTCAGCACCAAGATCTGACTCTATCCAACTGCCTGCAAACTCCAGTGCTGGACGTCTCAGGCCCAACAACCAGTAAGACAGGAATACAGCCCCACCCATCAAAAAAAAAAAAAGGAAATGACAAAAAAATATGTTACAAGGCTTCCCTGGTGGTGCAGTGGTTAAGAATCCGCCTGCCAATGCAGAGGACATGGGTTCGAGCCCTGGTCCGGGAAGATCCCACATGCTGCTGAGCAACTAAGCCCATGCACCACAACTACTGAGCCTGCACTCTAGAGCCCGCGAGCCACAGCTACTGAGCCCAAGTGTCACAATTACTGAAGCCCGTGCGCCTAGAGCCCGTGCTCTGAAAAAGAGAAGCCACTGCAATGAGAAGCCCATGCACCACAACGAAGAGTAGCCCCCACTCACCGCAACTAGAGGAAGCCCATGCGCAGCAACGAAGACCCAACATAGCCAAAAAATAAATAAATTAATTAAAATAAATTTTAAAATATATATATATGTTACAGATGAAGGAGCAAGGTAAAAACCTACAATACCAAATAAATGAAGATGAAACAGGCAACCTACCTGAAAAAAAATTCAGAGTAATGTTAGTAAAGATGATCCAAAATATCGGAAACAGAATGGAGAAAATACAAGAAACATTTAACAAGGATCTAGAAGAACTAAAGAGCAAACAAACAGTGATGAACAACACAATAACTGAAATTAAAAATACTCTAGAAGGAATCAATGGCAGACTAACTGAGGCAGAAGAACGGATAAGTTAGCTGGAAGATAAAATGGTGGAAATAAGTGCCAGGCAGCAGAATAAACAAAACAGAATGAAAAGAATGGAAGACAGTCTCAGAGACCTCTGGGACAACATTAAACACACCAACATTCGAATTATAGGGGTCCCGGAAGAGAAAGAGTGTCTGAGAAAATATATGAAGAGTTATAGTTGAAAACTTCCCTAACATGGGAAAGGAAATAGTCAGTCAAGTCCAGGAAGCACAGAGAGTCCCATACAGGATAAATCCAAGGAGAAACACTCCAAGACACATATTAATCAAACTATCAAAAATTAAATACAAAGAAAAAATATTAAAAGCAGCAAGGGAAAAGCAACAAATAACATACAAGGGAATCCCCATAAGGTTAACAGCTGATCTTTCAGCAGAAACTCTGCAAGCCAGAAGGGAGTGGCAGGACATATTTAAAGTGATGAAAGGGAAAAACCTACAACCAAGATTACTCTACCCAGCAAGGATCTCATTCAGATTCCACAGAGAAATTAAAACCTTTACAGACGAGCAAAAGCTAAGAGAATTCAGCCCACCAAATCAGCTTTACAACAAATGCTAAAGGAACTTCTCTAGGCAGGAAACACAGAGAAGGAAAACACCTACAATAACAAACCTAGAACAATTAAGAAAATGGTAAGAGAAACATACATATCGATAATTACCTTAAATGTAAATGGATTAAATACTCCAACCAAAAGACATAGACTGGCTGAATGGATACGAAAACAAGACCCATATATATGCTGTCTACAAGAGACCCACTTCAGACCTAGGGACACATACAGACTGAAAATGAGGGGATGGAAAAAGATATTCCATGCAAACGGAAATCAAAAGAAAGCTGCAGTAGCAATTCTCATATCAGACAAAATAGACTTTAAAATAAAGACTATTATAAGAGACAAAGAAGGACACTACATGATGATCAAAGGATCAATCCAAGAAGAAGATATAACAATTGTAAATATTTATGAACCCAACATAGGAGTACCTCAGTACATAAGGCAAATGCTAACAGCCATAAAAGGGGAAATCGACAGTAACACAATCATAGTAGGGGACTTTAACACCCCACTTTCACCAATGGACAGATCATCCAAAATGAAAATAAATAAGGAAACACAAGCTTTAAATGACACATTAAACATGATGGACTTAATTGATATTTACAGGACATTCCATTCAAAAACAACAGAATACACTTTCTTCTCAAATGCTCATGGAACATTCTCCAGGATAGACCATATCTTGGGTCACAAATCAAGCCTTGGTAAACTTAAGAAAATTGAAATCGTATCAAGTATCTTTTCTGACCACAAGGCTATGAGACTCGATATCAATTACAGGAAAAAAACTGAAAAAATACAAACACATGAAAGCTAAACAACATGCTACTAAATAACCAAGAGATCACAGAAGAAATCAAAGAGGAAATCAAAAAATACCTAGAAACAAATGACAGTGAAAACACGATGACCAAAAACCTATGGGATGAAGCAAAAGCAGTTCTAAGAGGGAAGTTTATAGCAATACAATCCTACCTCAAGAAACAGAAACAACTCAAATCAACAACCTAACCTTACACCTAAAGCGATTAGAGAGGGAAGAACAAAAAAACCCCAAATTTAGCAGAATGAAAGAAATCATAAAGATCAGAGCAGAAATAAATGAAAAAGAAATGAAGGAAACGATAGCAAAGATCAATAAAACTAAAAGCTGGTTCTTTGAGAAGATAAACAAAATTGATAAACGATTAGCCAGACTCATCAAGAAAAAAAGGGAGAAGACTAAAATCAACAGAATTAGAAATGAAAAAGGAAAAGTAACAACTGACACTGCAGAAATACAAAGCATCATGAGAGATTACTACAAACAACTATATGCCAATAAAATGGACAACCCGGAAGAAATGGACAAATTCTTAGAAAAGTACAACCTTCCGAGACTGAACCAGGAAGAAATAGAAAATATAAACAGACCAATCACAAGTAATGAAATTGAAACTGTGATTAAAAATCTTCCAACAAACAAAAGCCCAGGACCAGGTGGCTTCACAGGCAAATTCTATCAAACATTTAGAGAAGAGCTAAACCTACCCTTCTCAAATCCTTCCAAAATATAGCAGAGGGAGGAATGCTCCCAAACTCATTCTTTGAAGCCACCATCACCCTGATACCAAAACCAGACAAAGACACCACAAAAAAAGAAAATTACAGACCAATATCACTGATGAATGTAGATGCAAATATCCTCAACAAAATACTAGCAAACAGAATCCAGCAGCACATTAAAAGGATCATACACCATGATCAAGTGGGGTTTATCCCAGGAATGCAAGGATTCTTCAATATACGCAAATCAGTCAATGTGATACACCATATTAACAAATTGAAGGATAAAAACTATATGATAATCTCAATAGATGCAGAAAAAGCTTTCGACAAAATTCAACACCCGTTTATGATAAAACTCTCCTGAAAGTAGCCATACAGGGAACCTACCTCAACATAATAAAGGTCATATATGACAAACCCACAGCCAACATCGCTCTTAATGGTGAAAACTGAAACCATTTCCTCTAAGATCAGGAACAAGGCAAGGCTGCCCACTCTCACCACTATTATTCAACATAGTCTTGGAAGTTTTAGCCACAGCAATCAGAGAAGAAAAAGAAATAAAGGAATCCAAATTGGAAAAGAAGAAGTAAAACTGTCACTGTTTGCAGATGACATACTATACATAGAGAATCCTAAAGATGCTACCAGAAACTACTAGAGCTAATCAATGAATTTGGTAGAGTAGAAGGATACAAAATTCGTGTACAGAAATCTCTTGCACTCCTATACACTAATGATGAAAAATCTGAAAGAGAAATTAGGAAACACTCCCATTTACCACTGTAATAAAAAGAATAAAATACCTAGGAATAAACCTACCTAAGGAGACAAAAGACCTGTATGCAGAAAACTATAAGACACTGATGAAAGAAATTAAAGATGATACAAACAGATGGCGAGATACACTGTGTTCTTGGATTGGAAGAATCAACATTGTGAAAATGACTCTACTACCTAAAGCAATCTACAGATTCAATGCAATCCCTATCAAACTACCACTGGCATTTTTCACAGAACTAGAACAAAAAATTTCACAATTTGTGTGGAAACACAAAAGACCCCGAAGAGCCAAAGCAATCTTGAGAAAGAAAAATGGAGCTGGAGGAATCAGGCTCCCGGACTTCAGACTATACTGCAAAGCTACAGTAATCAAGGCAGTATGGTACTGGCACAAAAACAGAAATATAGATCAATGGAACAGGATAGAAAGCCCAGCGATAAACCCACACACCTATGGTCAACTAATCTATGACAAAGGAGGCAAGGATATACAGTGGAGAAAAGACAGTCTCTTCAATAAGTGGTGCTGGGAAAACTGGACAGCTACATGTAAAAGAATGAAATTAGAACACTCCCTAACACCATACACAAAAATAAACTCAAAATGGATTAAAGACCTAAATGTAAGGACATATACTATCAAACTCTTAGAGGCAAACATAGGCAGAACACTCTATAACATAAATCACAGCAAGATCCTTTTTGACCCACCTCCTAGAGAAATGGAAATAAAAACAAAAATAAACAAATGGGACCTAATGAAACTTAGAAGCTTTTGCACAGCAAAGGAAACCATAAAAAAGACGAAAAGACAACCCTCAGAATGGGAGAAAATATTTGCAAATGAAGCAACCGACAAATGATTAATCTCCAAAATATACAAGCAGCTCATGCAGCTCAATATCAAAAAAACAAACAACCCAATCCAAAAATGGTCAGAAGACCTAAATAGACATTTCTCCGAAGAAGATATACAGATTGCCAACAAACACATGAAAGGATGTTCAACATCACTAATCATTAGAGAAATGCAAATCAAAACTACAATGAGGTATCATCTCACACTGGTCAGAATGGCCATCATCAAAAAATCTATGAAGAATAAACGCTGGAGAGGGGCTTCTCTGGTTGCACAGTGGTTAAGAATCTGCATGCCAATGTAGGGGACACAGGTTCGAGCCCTGGTCCGCAAAGATCCCACATGTCACAGAGCAATGAAGCCCGTGCACCACAACTGCTGAGCCTGTGCTCTAGAGCCTGCGAGCCGCAACTACTGAACCTGTGTGCCACAACTACTGAAGCCCCCACGCCTCGAACCCGTGCTCCGCAACAAAGGAAGCCACCACAATGAGAAGGCTGCACACTTCAATGAAGAGTAGCACCTGCTCGCTGCAACTAGAGAAAGCCTGCATGCAGCAACAAAGACCCAATACAGTCAAAAAAAACAAAATAAAATAAAATAAATGCTGGAGAGGGTGTGGAGAAAAGGGAACACTCTTGCACTGTTGGTGGGAATGTAAATTGATACAGCCACTATGGAGAACAGTATGGAGGTTCCTTAAAAAACTAAAAATAGAACTACCATATGACCCAGCAATCACACTACTGGGCATATTTACCCTGAGAAAACCATAATTCAAAAACAGTCATGTTCCACAATGTTCATTGCAGCACTATTTACAATAGCCAGGACATGGAAGCAACCTAAGTGTCCATAGACCAATGAATGGATAAAGAAGATGTGGCACATATATACAATGGAATATTATTCAGCCTTAAAAAGAAACGAAATTGAGTTATTTGTAGTGAGGTGGATGGACCTAGAGTCTGTCATACAGAGTGAAGTAAGTCAGAAAGAGAAAAACAAATACCGTATGCTAACACATATATATGGAATCTAAAAAAAAAAAAAAGGTTCTGATGAACCTAGGGGCAGGACAGGAACAAAGAGGCAGACATAGGGAATGGACTTGAGGACACAGGGAGGGAGAAGGGTAAGCTGGGATGAAGTAAGAGAGTAGCATTGACATATACACAGTACCAAATGTAAAATAGCTAGTGGGAAGCAGCTGCATAGCACAGGGAGATCAGCTCAGAGCTTTGTGACCACCTAGAGGGGTGGGATAGGGAGGGTGGAAGGGAGCCGCAAGAGGAGGGGGATATGGGGATATATGTATGCATATAGCTAATTCACTTTGTTATACAGCAGAACCTAACACAACATTGTAAAGCAATTATACTGCAATAAAGATGTTTTTTTAAAAAAGGCCGTAAGTCTTAAAAAATATCTCCTGGCTTGGCCAGCATCCAGGAAGGGAGGTGTTAATTTCTTTTCTACAGCCATTCACAGGTGGGCAGGGTCAGAATGTCTCCCTGTGAGCTGAACAAAGACACTGTAGTTTAACATTCAAGCCGAGGGGCAGGGTTCCCTGAGGCAGGCCATTATGTATGATTATAATAACAAAAGCAAAGGTTAAAGTAAAAGAATCAGATCCAACATGGAGTCAGATTTTGCTCTTCCCTGTTAGAAGTAGAGTAGATTGGCTTTATTCGGACAGGTGAGTGGACCCAAGTTTGGTTTGGTAACATTCTTCCAGGTCCGCCCCTCAGAAGAACCCTGAGTGCCAGCCTTGGTCAAGAGGGCCTGGGTGAACACCAGCCCCCACCCCGTGGAGCTGGCTGAGCCAGTTCAGTCTGGAGGGCGGCTGCAGCCCCAGGGCAGGCCGGGCATACACAGTGCTGAGAAACTCCCATCCACACAAGACCCTTAACCCCTAGTTATTGTAATATGTACTTTATTTGAAAAGAAATAGCCTTTAGGGACATCTCTACAACTGAGAGTACAAAATGAGTACAATTTATCTAAGAATGGCATGAAACAGTTTCTGAGTGATTCCTATGTGCCAGCCACTGTCTTTACTCATGAAATTCTCATAAGGACCCTGTGAGGCAGGTACTCTTACCATTATTCCTATTTTACAGATGAGGAGGCTGAGGCATGGAACGAGCAGGATCCTGCAGGGCCCTCCTGGGTACAAAAGCCCCTCTGTGTCCCCTGTTTCTTCTTCTTCTTCTTTTTTTTTTTAATATTTATTTATTTAGGATGTGCCAGGTCTTAATTGTCGCACATGGGATCTTCATCGCCCCATGTTTTAGTTGTGGCATGTGGCCTTCTTAGTTGCAGCATGCAGACTCTTAGTTGCAGCATGCATGTGGGATCTAGTTCCCCAACCAGGGATGGAACCAGGCCCCCTGCTTTGGGAGTGCGGAGTCTTAGCCACTGGACCACCAGGGAAATCTCCCCCATTTCTTATTTGTATAAAAAGGCTTTAGTCTCCTAGGCCTGAGTTCCAAAGAGGAGATTCAAGCAGGTGCTAATCAGGGAAGTAAGGGGATACAGAAACAAAGGAAAAGCAGTCAAACAATAGTTCAGTGATAAAACAGAGTCCTAAGGATATACATTAACAATCTGATACATATCTTTTGAATTTTTCTGCAGGAACTAAGACTCCCACCCAGGTGGAGGTCAGGCTGAGCACAAGTGTGTAGACCCCAGACTGGCTGGAACCAGAAGGTTGATTGAGATTCCTGGACTACCACCCTGTTACCTCACCACCAACCAATGAAAAGAAAGTCATACCCCCTGCAGCCCTCACCCAAAAACCCTTCCCTGAAAGCCATCAGGGAGTTTGGGTCTTTTGAGCATGAGCCGCCTGTTCTCCTTGCTGGCCCTGCAGTAGATATTTCTATTCTCCAAACTCCAACGTTTTGGTTTGCTTGGCCTCAATGTGCAACAGGCACACAGACTTGGGTTCGGCAACAGGTAGAGAAATAAGTAACTTGCTACAGAACTAGGGTTCAACCCTGTAATCTGGCTCTGAGCCCACACTCTTAACTACTAGATTATACTTCTGAAGATGTCTCACCAAAAAGGAAAATATTTGAGAGCTAGAACTGAAACCATACAACTCAGATGGGATTCAAAACCAGCCAGAACTCAGATTGGGACTTGAACCCATGGGCTGGAACTTGAACTCACCGTCTTTTAATTGAGATTGCACACCTGGTCTCAGGACTTAATGAAGCTCAGGTTCTTTATGTCCCAGCACAGAAGGAGTTCAGCAAGAGGCAAAGTGATAGGTAAGAAGTGAATTTATTGAGAGGGATAACACATTCCGTACACAGAATGCGGTCCATCTCAAAAGGCAAGAGTGGCCCTGAAATATGGGGTGGTTAGTTTTTATGGGCTGGGTAATTTCATAGGCTAACAAGTGGGAGGATTATTCCAACTATTTTGGAGAAGGGGCAGGGATTTCCATGAATTGGGCCACAGCCCACTCTTTGGCCTTTTATGGTCGGCCTGGGAACTGTCAGGGTGCCCGTAGGTGAGTCATTTAGATGCTAATGTATTAGAATGAGCGTGTAATAAGGCCCAAGGTCCACTGGAAGTCAAATCTTCTGCCATCTTGGTCCTAATCCGTTCTAACCAGTTTATGTCATGTCCTATGGCTATGTCATTTTTTACTTTATTTATTTTTAAATAAATTTATTCATTTAGTTTTGGCCGTGTTGTGTCTTCATTGCTGCGCACGGGCTTTCTCTAGTTGCAGTGAGTGGGGGCTACTCTTCGTTGTGGTGTGGGGGCTTCTCATTGCAGTGGTTTCTCTTGTGGAGCACAGGCTCTAGGCATGCGGGCTTCAGTAGTTGTGACACGTGGGCTCAGTAGTTGTGGCGCACGGGTTTAGTTGCTCTGCGGCATGTGGGATCTTCCTGGAATAGGGCTCGAACCCGTGTCCCCTGCATTGGCAGGCGGATTCTTAACCACTGCACCACCAGGGAAGCCCCTATGTCATTTTTTTTAAAGGTTGTGCCTTGCCCCCTTCCCTCCTATTTCAGAATGAGTTATGACCTAAATAATGCCCAGAGAAATTCAGTGCTAAATAAAAACCATTTGTAGGGGAGAGTGATGGGGGTGTGTGAGTGGGGCCCACAATGAGTCCGCACCTCAGGCCCCAAACACAAGGGCAGGCCCCAGGCAGGTGCCCCACAGGATTCTGACAGGGCTCCCCTGTGTCTGCTCATGCTGGCTCCCCAGAACTGCCCAGGGATTTGATCCTTTTCTCATCTCCTCTCTGCCTCTCCCCTACTTCCTAGAAGATGTGCTTCTCTCTCTGCAGGACCACAGGTCTCTGAGCATTGTTTATCTTCAGGGCGCTGCTGACTAGGTGCGGGTAAATGTCTGGCCACGCCTGGGTCAAAACCAACCCCGTCACCCACAGGCTGCCTGGGATGTTCTGAGTGGGCAAATCAGCGCCCTTCCTGAGCAGTGAGAGTAACTTTGGGTTTGCCTCTTGGTGGGTGTCGAGCCAAAAGACACAACCAAGCCAAAGACGGAGAGAAGGAAAGATTTCTTACTTGCAGCAAGTAAGGAGAACACTGGGGATCTTTTCCAAAGCAGTGTCTCCCCAGCAGCAAAATTGGGGAAGTCTTAAGCTAACTGTACACGCATAATCATGAAGGGGCTTGAGTAGAGGAGAATTCAGTGTAGAATTGGGGCAAAGGTTGAGAGTCCAAGCTTTAGCTGACTGAAGTCACGAGGGTCAGAAAAGGTCAGCAGTGTCATCCCTTGGGTTCCAACCAGTCTGAGGTCTCAGCCTGTAGTCTCCATCCTCCACCTGGGTGGGGGCCTTAGTTCCTGTGGAACAACTCAAAGTATGGATGCTTACGTATATCCCTTGAGGAGGAACTAGGACTCTTTATCACTGAGCTATTGTTTCTTAACTGCTTTTCCTTTGATCCTGCATTTCTTTGTTCCCTTAAGATCATTAATTCAAGATCATCATTCAAGGGCAAGCATTGTGGCCAGGCTTAGATCCCAAAATGGCTTAGGCCAAAAATGGCTTCTCTTATGTCAAGAAAGCTATGCCTGGTTCTTTCTCCAGGGACCCCCTACCCTACCTGCTTACATTGGGGCATGCCTCCTTTCCTACCACGAGGTTCTACTTTCCTGGACACCTAACCTTGCTGGGCCTTTTCTTCCCTTTCCCTAAGTTCCTTAATTTAATATCTGGATCTGGTTTTCGGATGAACCATTACTGACAGTGAAGGTGCTGGCTGATAAAGTGGTTATTTCTCCCGTGGTGTGAGTATTTTGAAAGGTCTGTGCTAAGAAAGCTTGTATCTAGGCGACTGCTTAATACATAGATTGAATGAATGATGAATGAATGAAAGGAGCCTTCCAGAAAGAGCTTTGCTCCTGTTCGGAGTCTGGCCTGCCTCACATCTGAGTTTTGGTAGCACAGGAGAGGTAACTGATTTCAGCTAAGCTGCTTGGGTCGTAAAAACAAACAGCCTCGCAGGTAGCGTGGAACCACAACACTGGGAGCCCTGGCGCTGGGCCAGGAAGGGGCAGCACTCGGGGCCAGCCAAGCACACTCCCTCACCCACGGGCCGGGGGCACATCTCTGAATATCTGCTCTGTTCTCCTTCAATCTCAGACTCACTGCTGCTTTTTCTCTCCATTTATCTCTTCTCTCCTTTATTTATCTCCTATAGCTCCTGCCTCTTCGTAGTTTCTATTCTTCATCACTTCAACCTGGCAAGACCCCTCAAAACCCTATCTCTACTTCTTGGGCTTGTCCCACAATATGAACGTTGATTTTATCCATATTCCCCAATTCAAATGCTTTTTAGACCAACCAGCCTAAGGCCACCAGGGACAAACCTGGGTCTTGACCTGACAAAGCAGGTTTATTGACCTGTGGCAATGTGAGAGAGCTTGAAACCGAGCAGGACCCTGCGGGGCTCCTGGGCACGGAAGCCTTTAGCGTCCCCCGTTTCTTGTAGGGAGCAGACCTTCCCTGAGTTCCAAAGGGCAGATTCGAACAGTTCCTAATCAGGGAATGCAGAGACAAGGGGGGAGCAGCCAAGAAACCACCTGAGGCCATATTAAAGGAACCAGAGAACCTCATCAAGATTAGCAGACCAGGGAATTCCCTGTTGGTCCAGTGGTTAGGACTCTGTGCTTTTACTGCTGAGGCCCCAGGTTTGATCTCTGGTGGGGGAACTAAGATCTCACAAGCCATGCAGTGAGGCCAGAAAATTAATGAATAAAAAAAAAAACTTTAAAAGAAAAAAAGACTAGGAGACCACCTGAGACCAGATTAAAGGAGTGCAGCCCTGCACACACCTGAATCTTGTCAGCAACCCCACCCTTGAACTATTGTTATACAACTCCTCACCAAATCCTCCTGGGTTGGGACACATAGTTTTTCGAGGCAGGAGACTGTTGTGTCCCATTTTGCCTGGCAAAGCAATAAAGCTGTTCTTTCCTACTTCACCCAAAACTCTGTGTCCGAGATTCGATTTGGCACCAGTGCACAGAGGCTGAGTTTTCAGAATCAAGCTCACACCAGAGGAGGCAGGAGGCATCTCACCAAATGCAGGAGAAATTGAGTAGAATGCTGGGGAAGGGTAGAGTGTAGGTGATATTTAAATGAGCAGTATTTTTAGGCTCACAACAAAGCCAGGCTCTAGTGGGAAGGGGTCAAATCAGGTCTGGGCTGCAAAGAGAACCAAGGCCCTCTTTCCTCAGAATCGACAAAGCCAGGACAGCTGTGGACCGTTGTGTCCAGAAAGCCCTTAACTGCAGCTCTGCACCGGGGCTGTAGACCCAGGCTGCCTCCCTGTGTCAAAATGACTGAGACCCTCCAGGTAAGAGGGGATGTTTCATTCGTATTGAAAGGGTTTCAGAGTGAGATTTCTGACCATCTATGATTTTAGAGAACAAAGTTTCTCAGTGAGTGAAAACAGTCATTCAAGGAAGGGAGTTATGACATTTTACAGCTTAAGCCTGTCTTTGGGAGACACTGTTTTCCATCAGCTTTGCAGCTTGATTTATCTGTGTCTGTTATTCCAGCATAAATGGCCAAGCAGATTGTTATTTCACTTGGTCCAAGAGGGAGGATCGGATTGGCCCAGTCTATCTCTGCAGGCTGGGGCCCAGCTCAGGCACTGGGTGTCAGCTTGGGATCCCCCCAGCCTGAGTCCCCTAAGTTGGAGCTGGGAAGAGGGAGCCATGGGCCCTCTTTAGGGCTGCCCTCCTGCAGGGGCTGTGGGTGCGGCCAAGGTCATGTTTGTATGCCTGGTGTGGGGCAAGTAAATCCTGCACATGAAAATGGAGGCTCCAGCTCCAGAGCTGAGGAAAGTCCCTCATACAGACAGCCTGGCTCAGGTTCAAAGCATCAGACCGTCTCTACCAACTGGTCCTGCTCTACTGCACCGTTCCAAGTGGAAGGCCTTAGGGTATAGGATAAACTGCTATAACACAAATCTGAAAACACAAGGCCTTAAACAAGATGGAAGTTTCCTGTCTCTCAGCTAACAGTCCAGGAACAGACAGGTGACCCAGGTGGCCAGCTCTGCCATCCTTATGGCTTCCACTTGTAGTCCAAGTGGCGAATGCAGTTCTTGCCAATGCCCCAGCCAACAGGGAGGGGAGAAGCGGGGAGCACACACTCAGTCCTTTTATGTGCAAGACTGGGAGACAGGATACGTTATTTCAGTTCACATCTTGTTGGCAGGGTTGGTCTCATGCGAAGGAGGCTGGGAAATGTCCTTGGCTTGGCAGCCATATGCCCAGGTGAGCCTCTCTTACTGTGGGAAAGCGGAGAGCAGACAGCCCCCAACACTCAAGAGACATGGACCTTCAGGCTAGCCTCTTGCAGGCAAAAGCTTCCTCCCCTCTCTTGTCCCGTCTTGGTCTCTGAAGGAACCAGAGATTTCAACACCTGAGCCTCCCTGCACCCGGACAAATGGTGAGCGGGCCGTGGATCCTGGCAGGGGTCTCGCTGCTGATGGCGATGAGAGCTTGCTTCACCGTGTCCTCCTGCATTGTCCTTCATCACCCCCGTCCCCTTGTCCACCCATCCCTGTCGCTTGATTTCAGATGCCTACCCACCCCCTCTTCCCTCCAAAGGGCTTTGGTGGGTGAAGCAGGCACTGCCCCAGGGTCCCAGGAGCACCAGAGCATCCTGAGGCTGGTCGCTGCCTCCAGGGCTTTTCCCAGCCTCCTCCAAACAGCCTGTTCTCTTCTCCCTCCCATGGGCCAAAAGGTGTGGGTCCAGGTGGGGACAGAGGGCACCGAGGCTGTGCTGGCTTTGTGCCCAGCCCCCTCACTGCATGCCCATCTGCCCAGCAGTCTTGGCTCAGTGACTGGCCACACTGGGGAGGCAGCATTCTTCAGTGTCCAGAGCAAGCAGCAGAAGACAGGTGGTGTCCCAGGTACCGCAAGCACAAGCCCAACTGCCATACCCGACCCAGATGTAGTCCTCCATAGCCGGCACCCACACCCGTCAGCCCTGATCCCCAAGCCCAGGCAGATGCCACATCCCTGATGTGGTGGACACTCTTCTGACTCATGTCAGGCCCAGAGGAAGTAGGAACTGGTGGACACAATGGACCACACACAATTATTGTGGACAGACACCTCCCACCCCAACACTTCTCTTACGTTCACATGGAGGAATGCCCCAGAGAAAGGAACTCATACTAAGGTAATAGTGACTTACCTGTGCATAGACCTGAAGCCAGTTTAACTGAATTTAAACCTAAGGTCTGCCACTTACTAGCTCTGGGGCCTTGAGCACATTATTTAACCCCTCTGAGTCTTAATTCCTTCATTTATAAAATAGGAGTAATAATGGGAACCCACTTCCTAGTCTTCACAGAGACTTCTCTTCACAGAGAAGATGAAAAGAATTGCTACATTAAAAGTGTTTATTTTTTCTTTTTGGCCATGCAGCTTGCAGGATCTTAGTTCTCCGACCTGGGGCCTAACCTGGGCCCTCGGCAGTGAAAGCGCTGGGTCCTAACCACTGGACCACCAGTGAATTCCCTGAAAGTGCTTAAAACAGTGCCTAGCACAAAGCATTCAGTAAATGTTGGCTATTGTTACCTTCTAGAGGCCTTTGGATTTTAATAACGGATAATGACAATATGTGGCCCTGCGGAAAGACACTCCAGGAGTGGACTCTCACACACCAAGTTCCATGCAGGACTGAAACCCTGGCACTTTCTTCCTCTCCAACCCCGTTCTTGCCACCATAGTCTTGGAGGACTTCACTGTCCAGGAGGATGTGCCATCCAATCACTGGCTTCTTGCCACCTTGACCTCTTCTCCTCTCTTTCTACCTCTCCTATGTTCATAGTGGGGATATTATCATTCCAATTTTCTTCACCTTGAAAAATCACTAACTCAAGGGTCTTATTATCTGACCACAACCTTCCATCCTCCCAGCTTATCTATTCAGCTACCCCAGCTATAACAGATCTTCAACATCGTTAAAATATCCTGCCCATCCAGGTAGTGTTCTCCTTATCCATCACCTCTTCCTCGCATTACCTCTTTTTTAAAAATAATTTTTATTGTAGTAGTTACAATTTACAATGTTGTGTTAGTTTCAGGTGTACAGCAAAGTGAATCGGTTATACATATACATGTATCTACTCTTTTTTAGATTCTTTTCCCATATAGGCCATTACAGAATATTGAGTTGAGTTCCCTGTGCTATACAGTAGGTCCTTATCAGCTATTTTATATATAGTAGTGTGTATATATTAATTCCAATCTCCCAATTTATCCCTCCCCCATTTGTCCCCCCTGGTAACCATAAGTTTGTTTTCTACTTCTGTGATTCCCTTTGTCATTACCTCTCTCTTGATTTATGGTTCATCTTAGTCTGTGGTTCATCGCATCATTAATTTCAGTCAACATTCTAAACTCCTTTGCCTTCTGTCATTTTATGCACCAGTCAGGCAAAATCCT
Organism: Eschrichtius robustus; assembly: GCF_028021215.1. Lineage (NCBI taxonomy): Eukaryota > Metazoa > Chordata > Mammalia > Artiodactyla > Eschrichtiidae > Eschrichtius > Eschrichtius robustus. Next base: position 101,018,369 of record NC_090826.1, read on the forward strand.
AACCCTGGATAATTCTGCTGTCCCTCTGCTGCCCTCAGCCAGTCGAGCAATGTTAGAGAAAATAAAGACCTGACACTAATATCTGTTAGCGACTTACTGTGTATCAGGCACTTTCCTAAGTGCTTCTCACATAATAACTCATTTACTTCTTCCAACGATCCTATGAGAAAAGGATTGTAGAGATGAGGCTCAGAGACATTAAGTAACCCATAAAAGTCACACAGTCCAGGTTTCTCTGGCTCAAAAGCCTAAACTCTAATCATTACATTAAATTGCCTCTTACATAAAGTCTCACAAAAAAATCAGATTGCTACCAACTTATAAATTCATGGTCACCAACCTCAAGTAGTACCTCATCAATGCCTGAGCTATAGCTATTTCACTCTCCACTACAGCTATTTCAAACTTTCATTCTTCTCAAGTCTCTGATTTCCTGCCTTACCAGTCCCTTCAAGGTTTTATGCCAGAATAATTCCAAATTTTCAAGCCCCTGAAAGGATCACAAACTCTGCAGCATTGGCAGTAGCTTGTTTAACCAAATTTGAGGGCTATTCTTGACAGGCAACCAGGTATTATCACTAAAGGCTTTCCCAGTTGAACCAAGGATGATGTCTTCACCTCTTAGATTTGGAGGAGGATGAAGAGGAGGGCACCATTTTTTTAGGTTCAGCAGCCTCTTCAAGTGAAACAAATCTTCAATATCAAAGCAGTAACAGAAGTCCTGCTACTATCCATACTTCAGCATGCGGACTGGCTACTGTTGCAGCCTCAGACCCAGGAAGGCGTCTGTCATCCTCAAACTGAATATTCACCCTCACTACCTATAGGATATTTCATCTTTCTGAAATCACTCAGGAGCTCAGGTTCCCTTTATGATTTCAGGAGAAGAGATGACAGCAGTTCCCTGAGCACTACTATGAGTTCTCCTACCAGGTACTATAGATTCATCATTGGAATATCCATCACCAACTAACCAGATTCTACTATAACCTTCAGTAGCATCATAGGGATTCCTACAAGAGTGAGGAATCTCTCATAAAGTATATCACAGCCTGGTTTTGGAGGACCCTCTCCTCTTGCCTCTACCAAATCCCTGGCTATTATTTCTATTCCATGAAATCCACCCTCTCACTTACCTTGCCTTCTCCTTTACCCTTCAAGCCTCAAGCACATCTCTGAAAACATTTTGGCCTCCTGATCAACGGAAACATTCCTCCAGGAAATTTATGGCTTAAGACCTCCACGAAAACCTCCTGATGGGGGCCAGTTGAAGAGGAGTTTAGTAGACAGGCTGAAGAGATTAGATAGCCAGAGTAATAAAGACTACAGATGCCCAGGAATAGAAAATGTCAAGAGGCAGAAATTCATCTTCAAAGACCAGACTCTGCTGTTTCTTTAAATGCAGGTAGCAGTAGATAGGGTGGAATGAAAAAGAATTAAGAGTCTTCCAGGCATGACAGGCAGTTTTGGAACTCCAGTCTGTACATCCTTACCCAAAACAGATATGTAGGACACTTGAGGCTCACCAATTAGCTGATCGCTTATACAAATTAGCACAGGAATAGTCACATACTGACTCACTTAGTCTGGTCTGACTTGAGAGAAAGGAAAGATACATATGGAAAGTAGAGGAATGGGAATGGAACTGTAATGAGGCACTGGATGATGAGGTCAGCTAAATGGATAATATGAAAAGTCTATGAATATATGGAGACAACAAAAGAATGTGTGTTGAAAGAAATGTGTTATGCAACACACTCCTTCAGTCAGGTTTTCTTATCTCGGAAGAAGAAAGTGAATAGAAAACGAGTTGGTGAGTAATCCGTTTCTTACTGTTCTTTGGAAGGAACTGGATAAATTATTTCTTCCTCATATGATTAGAATTAGTTTAAAAAGTAATTTGCCTTTGGAATTTTCTTTAATGATTTTAAATTATAGAACCACTTTCTTTAAAAGTTGTAAGAATCTGTATCAGTTTTTATGTCTAGAAATTTTAATTTTACCTAAATTTTCTAACTTATTGGCAGAATGTTGTAATATCTATTTTTAAAATTAATTTTAACTTTCTAATTGTAATATAAAACCGAAATAGAAAAATCACACACAGGTATACTTCTAGTGAATGTTTCTTTTTTTTTTTTTAGTTTAGCAAATTTTGATAAGGTCAACAACAACCTTGTAACTACTAATGGGAACAATAGCCACCCCAACAGTCCCTCCATATGCCATCTCACTATCACTGCCCACGGCTAGCTAAATAAATAAATAAATAAAACAAACCACCATCCTAAGTTATAAGAATCAAGTTTTTAATGACCCAAGAATGCATCTTGAAACAATGTAATTTAGCCTTCCCAATTTTTTTTAACTGGCATGTCTTTTAAACCCCTTTTAATGCACAAATTTCAGTTTCCATCCCTTTTCCTCACAATATATCTGATGAAGAACAAGGGCATTTTACCCAGAGTTCCACACATTCTGGATTTTGCTGACTGCATAGTCATGGTGCAATTCAACATGTTCTTCTGTGCTCTGTAATTTCTACAAATTGGCAGTTGGATCCAGAGGCCTCGTCAGATTCAGGTTTGATTCCTTTGGCAAGAACTGTAGGTTGGGTTGTTTGTGTTTTTTCATCAGAAAGCATATAATGCTTTTCTCCCCCCACCATGGATTGCTCATTGCATAGATCCACTAATTCACTGAGGGCTGAAAAATGATATTTTGATTCTGTAATTTGATTTCCATTCATTAGCTGAAATAATTTTATAAAGGAATGCTTTCCTCATCTATTACTTGGTTACTCAGTGATACAGTTCATATAGGAAAGACAGGATACAGTATTTGATTCTCTCCACATATTTACCATTTTTCAAGGTAATGAATCGGTTTGCATCATCTTCTAAAGGTGACCAATTTTTATATTGTTATGAATTCACAAATATAAATGTATTTTATGGCCTTCAAGCAATTGCAATTATTCTTTTTGAAATTCAAGTTTGTATCATTTTTACAAAGTGGAAATCTCTTCACATTGGCTCCTGAGTCCTTTTGATATGACAATAGTAGTGGTTAGCTTCCTTCGTTCTCTTGCGTGATAAGATGCTCCAGGCTTATACATTTCTCACACCAAAATTAGAATCAGTCATTTAACAGAAAGTCTGATTAATTTTAGTGGGAACAGTATTTTAAGACCATGAGCTAGCTTGGATATAATGACTTCTTTAGTGGAACAGTTAGGAAAGCAAAATAAACTAAAAAGTATTCTTTTAAAATGAGATAATTTACATAAAATAAAATGCATCCATGTAAAGTATATAGTTAGATGAATTTTTACAAATGTATACATTTTTGTAACCACCACCCCAACCAAGATATAAAACATTTTCATTACCAAAAATGTTATGACCTTTTTCAGTAAATCTACTCCCCCCACCAGAAGAAATCACTGATATAATTTCCATTACCATACATTAATTTAACCCATTCAAAAGAAATGTATACTTTCCAATTATTAGATACTGTGTTCTATAAATCCTCATTGAAATTTATATTTCTGTATGCTTGTTTCAGGTATATCCCGTGTAAACATTAAGTGTATTTTTTTTTTAAGGTAAGAAATGTATTTATTTATTTAGAAACACTCCACAGAGTGTGGGCCATCTCAGAAGGCAAGAGCGGTTAAGTGTATACATTTTAAAATGTAGTTTGACAAAGCTCCTTTTTACTAGGCAGTTTGGTTTGTTTATATTTACTGATTATTAATATTTGGATTTCTATAATATTTTGTGCTTTCTATTCATCCTGTTTATTTCCCCCCTTCCCTCCTTACCTGATTTTAGATCTTCCCTCTTTCCCTTTTCCTTGCATGTATATTACACTCTATTTTTATTATTTTTAAAAGGTTATTAGTATGCATATTTAAGGTCTAACAGTGACCAGCATCTTGACTATACTGTCAAACAATTCAAAGCTCTTAAAATGCTCTCATTTTCAGTTTGTCTTTCCTGCTTATATACTACTTTTTTTTAAAAATAAATTTATTTATTTATTTATTTATTTTTGGCTGCATTTGGGTCTCCATTGCTGCACGCGGGCCTTCTCTAATTGTGGCGAGCGGGGGCTACTCTTCGTTTCAGTGCATGGGGTTCTCATTGTGGTGGCTTCTCTTGTCGTGGAGCATGGGCTCTAGGTGCACGTGCTTCAGTAGTTGTGGTGCGTGGGTTCAGTAGTTGCGGCTTGTGGGCTCTAGAGCACAGGCTCAGTAGTTGTGGCTCACGGGCTTAGTTGCTCCACGGCGTGTGGGATCTTACTGGACCAGGGCTCGAACCCGTGTCCCCTACACTGGCAGGTGGATTCTTAACTGCGCCACCAGGGAAATCCCTTATATGCTACTTTTGTTCAGTATTTTATTTGTTATTGTTTATGAGGGGGCTTCATTTTTTCAATATTTATTAAGATATTTCAAATATGACACAATTCACCCATTTAAAGTATACAATTCAATGGTTTTTACTATATTCACAGATAGGTACAATCATTACTACAATCAATTTTAGGAACATTTTCATCACCTCCAAAAGAAACTCCATACCCTTTAGCTATCAATCCCTACCCCTAAGCAACCACTAATCTATTTTCTGTCTCTATAGGTTTCCCTGTATAAACATACCACATATTGTTTATACATTAGTCATTGATGGATAGTTGGATTATTTCCACCTTTTGGCTATTAGGAATAATGCTGCTATAAACATTGGTGTACAAGTGTTTGTGTGAAAATATGTTTTCATTTCTGTTATACACTAGGAGTGGAATTGCTTGATCATATGGTAAAGCTATGCTTAATAGTTTGAATAAGTGCTAGACTGTTTTCAAAAGCAGCTGCACCATTTTATGGTCTTATTAGCAGTGTATGAGGGTTCTGATTTCTCCACATGCTCACTCACATTTCTTATTATCCGAGTTTTTAACTTCTAGCCATCCTAGGGGTTTTGCTTTGCATTTCCCTGATGACTGATGATGTTGAGCCTCTTTTCATGTGCTTATTGGACATTGTATACCTTCTTTGGAGAAATATCTGTTCAGATCCTTTACCCATTTCTTAATTGGGTTATTTGTCTTTTTATTACTGAATTTTAAAAGATCTTTATGCATTCTGGATACAAGTCCCTTTTCAGATATATGCTTGCAAATATTTTCACCCATTCTGTGGGTTTTTACTTTCTTGATGGTTGGTATCCATTGAACAAAATTATTTTGATTTTTAAATTAAAGTTAAATTTGATAAGTCAAATTTATCTTTTTGCTGTTGCTGTGCTTTTGGTGTCATGTCTAAGACTTCTTTGCCAAACACAAGGTAATGAAGATTTTCCCCTATGCTGTCTTCTAAAACTTTTATAGTTTAGTTCTTTTGTTTACCTCTTCGACACATTTTAATTTTTGTTTGTTATGAGGTAAGGGTCCAATTACATTCTTTTGCACGTGGCTATCCGGTTGAACCACTGACATTTGTTGAAAAGACTATTCTTTCCCCATTGAATTGTCTTGGCACTCTTGTTAACAAATCAGTTGACAAGAGATTTACAGGTTTATTTCTGGACTTTCAGTTCTATTCCAGTGATCTAATTCTGTCTTTGTGCCCATACTATAATGTCTTATCATTGCTTTGTAATAAGTTTTTGTTCTGTTTTGTTAATTTTTTGGCCATGCTGCATGGCATGTGGGATCTGAGTTCCCTGATCAGGGACTGAACCCACAGCCCCTGCGTTGGAAGTGTGGATTCTTAACCACTGGACCGCCAGGTAAGTCCCTGTAATAAGTGTTGAAATGGGAAGTGTGAAACCTCTTTCATTCTTCTTCAAGATTGTTTTAGCTATTCTGGTCCCTTGCAATTCTGTATGAACTTTAGAATTAGCTTGTCAATTTCTACAGAGAAGTCATCTTGGATTTTGATAGGGATTACACCAAATCTATGTATCAGTTTGAGTATTGCCATATTAACAATGTTAAGTCTTCCGATCCATGAATGAGATGTTTTTCTAAGTACTTAGATCTCTTAATTCTTTGATGTTTTATACTTTTCAGAATAAAAGTTTTGCACTTATTTGGTTAAATTTAATTCCTTAGTATTTTATTCTTTTTTGATGCTATTGTAAATGGAACTGTTTTCTTTATTTTCAGATCATTTATTAGAAAACGTGTAGAAACACAATGGATTTTTATATATTGATCTTTTATCCTGTGACCTTGTTGAACATAATCTTTAGTTCTAGTAGATTTTTAGTGGATTCCCTAGGATTTTCCATATATAAAATCACATCATCTGTGAATGGAGATACTTTTAATTCATCTTTTCCAATTTGCATGCCTTTTATTTCTTTTTCTTGACTAACTGCCTTGGCTAGAGACTTTAGTACAATGCTGAATAGTAGTAAGAGCAGATATCCATGTCTTTTTCCTAATGTTTGAGAGAAAGCACTGTCTTTTACCACTAATCATAATATGAGCTGTGGATTTTTCACAGATGCCTTTAATCAGGCTGAGAAAGCTCCTTTCTATTCCCAGTTTGTTGAACATTTTTTGTAGCATGAAAGTGTGTTGGATTCTATCAAGTGCTTTTCTTCCATCTACTGAGATGATGTAATTTGTTTTCTATTGTATTTATATGATTGATATTATGTTGACTTTCAGATGTTTAACTAACTTTGCATTCCTCAGATAAATCCTACTTGGTCACGGTGTATAATTCTTTTTTATGTTGCTTCATTCAGTTAGCTAGTATTTTGTTGATCTGTACATCCCTCACAGGAGATATTGGTCTGTAGTCTTAGGATGTCTGGTTTTGGTATCAGGGTAATGTCTCATAAAATTGGTTGGGAAATGTTCCCTTATTTTCTATTTTTGGGACTATTTTGTGAAAAACTGATATAAATTCTTCTTTAAATTCAGCAGTGAAGCCAACTGAGCTGGGCTTTCCTTTGCGGGTAGTTTTTTTGTTTTTAAAATTATTACTTCAAACTGTTCACTTGTTAGAAGCCTATTCAGCTTGTCTATTCTTTAGTCAGTTTCAGTAGTTTTTCTACTAATTTATCCTTTTCATCTAGGTTATCTAATTTGTGGTCATACAATCATTCACTGTATTCTTATAATCTTTTGTCTTTGGAGGGGGGGAACTAAGATCCCACACAATATGCGGGATCTTAGTTCCCTGACCAGGGATTGAACCCGTGTCTCCTTCAGTAGAAGTGCGGAGTCTTAACAGCTAGAGCACCAGGGAAGTCCCACAATCCTTTTGTTTCTAATAAGGTCAGAGGTAGGAGGGAAACATATACATACTACTACATATAAAATAGATAACCAACAAGGACCTACTGTATAGCACAGGGAACTATACTCAGTATTTTGTAATAACCTATAAGGAAAGAGAATCTGAAGAATATATATATATATATATATATATATATATATATATATATATATATATACACACACACATATATATATATACACACATACACACATATATATATATACATACACATATATGAAATATATATGAAACTGAATAGCTGTGCTGTACACCTGAAACTAACACAATATTGTAAATCAACTATACTTCAATTAAAAAAGACAAAAAAAAATCGGTGGTAATGTCCCATCTTTCATTGGATTCTAGTAACTTTTTTTTTTCTTGGTTAATCTAGCTAAAAGTTTGTCAATTCTGTTGATCTTTCCAAAGAATTAGCTTTTGGTTTTATTGATTTTTCTCTATTGTTTTTATATTGTGTACTTCATTAATTCCAGCTCTGGTCTTTATTTCCTTCCTTTTGCTTGCTTTAGGTTTAGTTTGCTCTTTTTTCAGTGTCTTAAGGTGGAAGGTTAGGCTATTGATTCAAATTCTTTTTCTTAACATAGGCATTTATAGCTATAAATTTCCCTCTAAGCAATGTTAGGTGAATTTCATAAGTTGTTATATTTTGTGTCATTTTTATTCATCTCAAAGTATTTCCTGATTTCCCTTGATTTCTTCTTTGATCCACTGGTTATTTAGGAGTGTTGTGTTTAATAACCCACATATTTGTAATTTTTCTCAAACTTTTTTCTATTGATTTCTGATTTCATTCCATTGTTGATGAAAAACATTTTGCATTACTTCTATCCTCTTAAACTTATTGAGGTTTGGTTTATGGCTTAGCACATGATCTCTCCTGCAGAACATTCAGGTGCACTTAAGAATGTATATTCTGTTGTCTGTAAAGAGTAGTATTTTACAGATGTCTGTTAGATCAGTTGGTTTACAGTGTTGTTGGTCTTGTTTCATTGTTGGTCTTCTGTCTAGTTGTTCCACCCATTATTGAAAGTGGGATATTGAAATCTCCAACCATTACTGTTGTATTGTCTATTTCTCCCTTCATGTGTCAGATTTTTGCTTTCTTGTATTTTCGTGCTGTTAATAGGTATACATAGAATTGTTAAACCTCCCTGGTGTGGACTGACACTTATTACTTTGTAAAATGTCCCTCATACCATTTTTTGTTCTAAAGTCTATTATCTCTCAAAGTATAGCCACTGCAGCTTTCTTGTGGTTGCTGTTTGCAGGACACTTCTTATTCCCTTCTATTATTTCAATCTATTTGTATCTTTGAATCTAAGGTGTATCTCCTGTAGACAGTATATAATTATTTTATCCAGTCTGACAATCTCAGTCATTTGATTGGATTGCTTAATCCAGTCACATTTACTGTTATTAATATCATTGGATTAATGCCTAAAATTTTACTTTTTGCTTTCTATGTCTCATGTCTTTTTTGTTCTTCTATTCCTCCTTTAATGCTTTCTTTTGCTTTAAATGAATATTTTCCAAAGTAGTATTTTAATGTCTTTAATGAATTTTCACTGTACTTTTTGAGGGTTTTAAAAAGTTTTTCTGGGCTTTACCATATACATCTTATCATGATCAGCTACAGATTTCCTAAGCTAATTCCATATAGGAACATTACTCTTATATAGCTCTATTCCTGTTTCCTCCTTTTTTGTAATATTATACATAAAATTCCATTAATGTTACAAACCCAATACACTATTATAATTATTTAACCTACTTAAATGTTGACAACATGGGTTTGAACTGCATTCCATTTACACATGGAATTTTTTCAATAAACACATACTATAGTACTATACAATCCACAGTTGGTTGAATCCATGGATGCAGAGCTGCAGATATGGAGGGCCAACTACAGTGTTATACATGGATTTTCAAATGCACGAAGGGTCAGTGCCCCTAACCCCATGTCATTCAAGAGTCAACCATATAGTAATTTCCTTATGCTAATACAATTCCTACCCACCTCCTTTATGCTGTTACTAGCAAATACAATACACATACCTTACATTTCAGTATGGGCCCAATGACATATACATATTCTTTTATACAGCTGCTTTTTATAACAATTAAGAGAAGGAAAATATACATTTATGCTGTCTTCTATAATTAGAGAATTATACAATCTTATATAATTATCTTTACTGATATGGATTCAAATTACCACATGGTGTCATTTGCTTTCAACCTTAACTCCTTTTTAAGTATTTCTTGTAAGGCAAGTCTGCTAGCAACAAATTCTCTCAAATCTTGTTTTATCTGAGAAAGTCTTTATTTCACCTTTATTTATGAAAGACACCTTTGCTGGATATAGCATTCTTGGTTGACATTATTTTCCTTTGAGCATTTTGAATATGTTACCCATGGCCTTCTGGCCTCCACTGTTACTGTTGAACTCAATTGTTAACCTTGCTCCCTTGAAAGTAGTTGTTTTTCTCTTGCTGCTTTCAAAATATTCTGTCTTTAACTTTCAGCACTTTTAAATTTGATGTGTCTGAGGATTTCTTTATCATACTTGGGGTTCACTAAAGCTCCTGGATGTATAAAGTTACTGTTTTGCAGTACTTGGGGAACTTTCTTTGACTATTTTTACTTCTCCTTTCTCTCCTCTCCTTCTGGTATTCCCATTCTGCATAGGCTGGTGTGCTTTTATGGTATTCCACATTTCTCTGAAGCTGTATTCATTTTTCTTCATTTCTTTTTATCTCTATTGATCCATCTTCAAGTTCATCTATTCTTTCTTCTTGCAGTTCAAGTATACTGTGGAGCCTCTCTAGTGAATTTTTAAAATTGTACTTTGCAACTCGAGAATTTCCATTTGGTACTTTTTAATATCTGTCTCCTTATTGATAGTCTCCATTCGATGTGACATGGTCATCATATTTTCATTTACTTTTTAACCATGGTTTCCTTTAGTTCTACTTTCAAGTGTCTCTTATAAATCCAACATCTTGTCACTCTCACAGGCAGTTTCTGTTGCCTACTTTATTTCCAGTGTATGAGTTATACTTTCCTATTTCTTTGCATAATTATTAGTCAGGGACTGAATATTTTAGATAATATATTGTAGCAATGGGTCCTTCCCCTTCCTCACCCCCAGGGATTGTTATTATTTGTTTAGTGACTGGCTGTATTTTTAGTGAAATGTACTCCCTCCCCTCTCCCAGCATTAAGCTTTTGATGTATCTCCTCAAGAAGGCACAGATTTGGATATAATCACATTTTCCTTGGGGTTTGGTAGGGCTCCCTTGTTTCTCTGACCATGCCCAGCTGTTAAACTCCCGTAACTGCCAGCTGCTGTATTGTTTTCAACAATGTTGTGGGGCATAAAATGCTCTATAAACGAATCCAATCATATTGTCTCCTTTAAAGGCATAGAGATGTTTGAAACTTATCTCAGGATGGCTCCTTCAAGCTGCCTTATTCCACGGTTTTCTCCTGCAAACTAGTTTACCTACAGTTTAGACTGTATTTTGAATTTCTTCTCAGTTGCTTTTTGCTACAACCTCTAGTGTTGTGCTCTCACGTTTGAAGATATTGATGCTCTGTTGCAAATGAAGTCTTCTTTCAGCAGAGATTAGGAGATATTGGTTTCATAAACTGCTTCTCCAAGGTAAAATCTCTAAGCCAAGCACAGTCCAATCTCTAGTCCAAGCATAGCTTGAACAATGTCAAACTTTTGAGTGACACTCCTACTCTAGAAGCTCGGTGGTGGAAGTGGGAAAGCAGCCTGAGGCCTCAGCTTGTCTCTCCTGGCATGGAACCACCTTCATGAGCCAGGGCAGAGGTGATCAGTGTCCTAGTATTCTAAGCATGCCACACTCAAGGTGGAGCCTCCATTCTCTGAGTGCAGACTGAATAGAAGGGAGCTTCCACATCTCAGCCACACTCAAGACTTAACCTCAGCAACAGGTAGCTGGGGGGCAGGATGAGAAAGACTGATATCCTGCTTTTCCCAGGTAGAGAGCCTTCCAATTGGGAGTTGAGAGAGAGGAAGCCTGTGTTTTTGGCTGCAGCAAAGAGCTGACATGTCACAAAGCTGACAAAGGGGTGGGGGTCTTGGTTCAACTATTATAGATTCTAAACATTCTAAAAGAATTTTCGTAGGTTTTCTTGAAGAGATGTTTCTTCACCTGCTGTTCACACACAGGACCATCTTCAGAGGCTTTATGTGTTTTACTTTGTTAATAATTTTTGGGGACTTGCCTGGTCCAGTGGTTAAGCATCTATCTTCCAATGCAGGGGATGTGGGTTCGACCTCTGGTCGGGAACTAAGATCCCACATGCTGCAGGGCAACTAAGCCCACAGGCCACAACTACTGAACTAGAGAGCCTGCATGCTGCAACTATAGAGCCCATACGTCCTGGAGCCCACACACCACTACAGAACCCTCGTGCTCTGGAGCCTGTGCACCACAATGAAAGATCCTGTGTGCCACAACTAAGACCAGACACAGCCAAAAATGAAATAAATAAAAATTTAAAAAACAGGTTTTTTTTGCCAGTTTCCGGGGAGCGAGGAAGTGGAGCTCCTCATGCTGTCATGCTGTAAATCATTCAGTTCTTTTTTTAACTTGCAAAAATTGACATCAATATTGTTTTATAAAGTTTACTTTACCCTCATTAACCATTTTCTTTGCTCACTATTCCTTCTTGTGTCTTAGATCTTCTTTCTGCTTTTCTTGGAGTAAACACTTAGACATTCATTTAATGAAGATATATTGGTAGTAAGCTCTTTTTAGCCAAAACGTCCTTCCCTTTCTTGATAGTTTTGTTGGGTACAGAATTCTAGGCTAACAGCTTCCTCTCAGTATCTAAAATATTATTCCACTGTCTTCTGGTTTTTACTGTTGTTCTTAAGCAGCTGTAAGGACTAATTACTGTTACTTCTAGGTAAGGTCTTCTCTTGCTCTTTTAAGACCCTCTACTTTGGTGGTTTGCTTCATAAGGGTATTGCTCTGACTTCTCACTTTTGTAGGTTCTTGACTTTATCTTCCAGAACTTAGCTCAGTAGATCTAGCTATTGACTTACTTCCCAGACCACAAATTTGAGGATGTTTGACTTTAATCAAATTTTTAAATTCTCAGCCAAAATACCTTCAAATATCATCCAAAAACATTCTATCACCTCCTTCTCATACACTATTAGATGTTCACTGACCTTCTCCACATGTTCTTGATGTCCTTTTACCTCTCCTTTACACCCTCTGTCTCTGTAATGCACTGCATTCTGTATAACTGCATCTTGGTCTTTTATCTGTTGTTTTTCGTGTCCAAATGTTTTACTGTTTCAGTCTTACTGATCATTTTCCTTCCCATGCGCTCTTGTTATCCCCCACCTCCACCATTTTTAATACTCTTGTTCCTTCTCAATTTGTTGATGTTCTCTTCTTTTCCCTGTATTGTATTTCAATGAATCTAAGCCATTAAGTATTGAAGGATACACCATTTTTTTGTACCACTAACATAACCAAAATATACTACAATGCCATCCCAATTTTAGAAATGTTAATTTTTTAAAATGTCTTTGAACACACTCATCCAATAATTTCAGTATCTGCCATCGTTAGAGGTCAAAACCTACTGTTTCTCCTGATTTTTAAAAAATAATTTCTCATTTTTGTGACTCTGAATATGAGTCCAAGACTATTGGAACACTACCTATGAAAATTATTTGAGATTGGGTCTAAAGTGTTTTCTGTAAGGGAGTATTAACATTAATTCTGTTAAGTGCCTGAAACCACTTCTAACCTGAAACAACTTTAATTTTTCTGACTGCATAAAAGTATGAGTCTGTGTTGGCTTGTGGGTTCAAATTCTCTGGGAAGATTTTTTGTCTTCCCTCCACCCAGTTCTCTCTCTGAGGCAGGCTATCCTGGTTCATTCCTTCACTGAGTGTATCATATTTTGAGGTCCCAGGTTTTGGAAGAGTATCTCACTTAGACCTCACACTTATGTAGGCCCTATGCTTTGTCACCATTTTAAAGTTTGGCTCATTCCAAAGTCCTTAGGACACCTGGAGCAGTTGTCTTCTTTAATGCTTACCTCTCTGGATTCATGCTTTTTGTCCCCCCGACCCCAAATTAATTTATTTTGAAAAATTTCAAGTCTCCAGAAGTTTGAAACAATACAATACGCATCCATCTACCCTTAACTGATTTCAGCTATCATACACACACACATTTTGCCTAACCATTTACAGTAATAAAATACTTCATTCCTACATATTACAGCATGCCATCTCCTAAGAAGATTTCCAATATAAGCACAAATCCATTATCACACCTAAGGAAATTAAATATTCCATATCATTTAAGAGTTCATATACAAATTTCCACAGACGTGCCTAAAATGTCTTTAATGATGGGGATTATTTAATTCAAGATCAAATCACAGTTCATGCATTTCATGTCACTGTTTGATCTAGAAGAGTCTCCATACCTGTTTTACACAGCAGTTACTTTAATAATTCACATCATGCATCGTAAATGTCCTATATTCCACTTTTGTCTATTTCACATAATTAGATTCAGGTCAAATACTTTTGGCAAAAATGCTACAGGTGACAGGGTGGAGCTTTGAGCATCTTTCTTCTTTTCTGGCTCAGCAATGCATTTAAAGAAGGGTTTTGTTTGTTTTTAAGTGAGTCTTATCCAGCATTTCAGATGTTTGAACCATCAGAGTTCCTCAGGGCATGCAGTCTGCCAAACTGTCAGAAACTGATGTCCCTATGTATTGCCTTTCCAAATCAACAACAGTAACATATTTGTAAATGAAAGAACAGTGATATATTTACCATCACCTGAGCCCAAGTAATATGAAAAGGGGAAGCTTGAGACAAAACCTGGCATTAGGTACTGTATCCTACCAATTCATTTTTTGCATTTTTTATTTCCTAAAAATCTAGAGCAAAATATGGGTATATGCTGAGATCTAGAAGTCTAAGGACCAATTAAATTAGTGAAGGACAAGTTTAACTACTTAAGAGTTGAGGATAGATTTAAAAGCCTTGGGGTCCTGTACTGAAGTCTCTTCTTGTTTCATCAGTAAAAAGGGAGAAATTACATTTCTAGCCTTCCCCCTTTTCATCCCAATAGCAGGAAGAAGAAACAGGAAAAAGGAAGCTATATGGTTGTTGAGAACTTACTATGTGTCAACCCTGTGGCTACAAAGGATCTTGTGTCCATAGCAATTCCATGAGCTGCACATGACTATCTCCATTTCACAACACAAATAATCAGTAAACTCTGGGTTCACACAGATCAGTAAATCTATCACTTCAAATCAAAAGATTTAAACCAAAGTGTCCCCAATGGCCAAAATCCATGCTTTTTCCACTACACGAAATGCATCTAGAAAGATGATAATTTGGAAGTTTCATTCTGATATTTTACTTGATTATTCATGGCCCTAAGCTCTGTATAACCTAAAGAAAAACAAAAGTCATACTTCTTGAAAGAACAGTCTACACTCAGTCATTATCTAACCCACTGAACTCTTGCTGCTGCTCAAACTGGAGCAGGTCTTACCAAGGTCATCTATGGCTTCTGCATTCCTAAATTCAATAGCCACTTTAGCATTACTTCATCTCTTGCTCCAACACTTTATCACTGATACTTCATACCCCTTCTTGCCACCTTTTTCTCTTGTCTTCCATGACAGCTCTCCTGGCTTTCTTCCATGACTAATCCATAGTGTAACTGTGGAGTCTTTTTTCCTACTCCTTAAATGTTGTTGCCTCTGCTATCATTAAGTATTCTACCCTTCTCATTGTATAAATTTCCTAGGCAATACCATACGCTTACATTGTTTTAGTTACCAACTATTATGCAAGTGACTCAACTCTGACATTTGTTTACTGAATGCCTACTGTGTGCTAGCATGCCTACCGTGTGCTAGGCATTCAGTGATGAATAAAACAGACGTGATTCCTGATGTATCTTACAGGTTCTTTCTGCAGCCCAAGGATTTTTTGTAAGCACCATAACTATGGACATCTACCTGCACCTTAATTTTCCAGAGGTACCTTAAACTCAACAAATCCCCAAGTCTATTCCTTTCTCCCCCTCTCTTTATTATTTTAATAGGTACCACATAAAATACGCCATAGGCAACTGCATGGCCTCAGTTATTGGTCTATTTCACTTTTTAAATCTCTAAAATTTGACTGCTATTTTCCATCTCCACTGCCAGACAGCTAGTTTAGGGCTCACCTAGATTATTCAAAGCCTACAATTGCCTCTCCACTACCAATCTCCTCATATAACTCATTCTTCATAATTAAAATGATCCTTCAAAAAGGCACACCTGATTATGTCAACTCACCAAGTCCCATCGTGCTTAATATTCTTCAGAGGCTCCTCGTTGCCCTCAGTGAAAGCCCCAAACCCTTTAACATGACTTTCAAACCCCTCTGCTTGAAAAGGACCCTGCTCATTTCTCCAGCTCAGTATTTTACTACTACAACTTACATTCTATTCCAGACTCTATTCCAGCCAAACTGAACTTTTCAGGTCCTGGAACACATAGATGTTCTCTTTCATTTTTAGGCTTCTGTATATTTATTCTCTTTTCCTTTTCTCTTTTACCTGGTCCTATTTTTTATGAGTGAGAGAGATCACTTCCCTGACCAACAAAATTTGGGGTTAGATCCTTTCCTATGTGTTAATCCCTATCATAGCACTCATCATTCTCCAACAGAGTCTAAACACGTGAGGGAAGGGACTGTATTTTATCTTGTTCATGACAATATCTCCAGTGCCTCGCATAGAGTATAAATTTTTAAAATAAATTTAAATGATTAAGTCTCAACTCAAAGAGGAAGAAAAAAAAAGAAATTCATTTGAAAACTTTTTCAATTTTCTAATTTAATAGAAATAACCAAAACAATGTGGCTTTCAAACAAAGCTTTAAACTAATCTAATACAACTTCTACAACACATTCCAGAGCATTATAACAAGAAATATTTACAGGCAGCTAATGTATTAAATAACCATGAAAAGAAAATCTTGCTTTTATTACACACCAGCAAAAAACACAGGAACGGAACAATTAGAAACTGCAACCTTGTTTAAAAAAATTAAATATGATTATTTAGAGAATACAATACCACAGAAACAGCACTTTTTCTTTCAGAATCATATTGACGGGTAGTTAACTATGTGCAAAAATAATAGTAATTGTAATATTAGTAATAATAATAATGAGGGGAGAAGTGTTGAAATACTGGAAGCAAGGAACTAGTAAGGATGTAAATTTAACCCTTTCGTGTGTAGGTATGTCTACATAGAAAATCAACAGGCTTTCAGATTGCACAAATCTTTTTGTTATAGGCTTATATACATGTTTCACTGTGATTTAAAACATAGTTAATACCTACATTTTTCAGACCAGGAGCAGACATGCATTTCGTTCTTAAGATTGAAATTTAGGCCACACTTGAAAGGGAGTATTGCAGTGGCACTTACAAAATCATTTCAGTGCCTTCCCACATACAAATTTGGTGAATTTAAAAGAACAGCATTTTTAATTTTAAAGATCACTTGCTTTCTAGAAAAGGGCTAAACTTAATTTTGTACATTTTGTAGTTTGATCATAACAAATATATCCAAATTGACTTATTTTCGAAGATAATTTTGTGTCTCAGATACAATAAAAAATATATAAAAGACCACGAAGGCAAACACAAGGAACTAAATGGAAGAAATGTTATACATGCATTTTGACCAAGTAAAAGAAACCATTATATCCAAGAGTACATGTTGAAATCTGAAAGGTCTATGTAAACTGTGGCATATAAATTTTTTTCTTAAAAAAGTACCTTCAATTCTTTTACTCAAATGCCTACTTTTAAAAAAATATGCAACTTTCCCCAATTTTTAAAATAAAATGCCACAATATATTGTCATTAGCTCCAGCATACATTTAAATTCCTTAATTTTTAAAAGATAGACTGGGTGATATGCATACAAACTTTCCTATAAAATCACCATCCAGGAGAGAATTATGACATGCTATTAGGCAACAGACTTAAAGCAGTGTTATTGCTTTATCAAGGAGGAGATAACTGTGAGAGAAATAAAACATCCAGGTCTGGTATATGATCAAGCTGTAATACACCTTAAACCTTGGATCACCTCCAGCAGATTATTAATATATATGGTATAAGAATTCATGGTATGAATTAAGAACTTGATTGTTTTAACTAGGGAAGTTGGGGAGGCTGGATTTTATAAAACTACTCACTGATCCAAAGTTAAGTATGCAAATAAGCTGTGCTGACCTCAAGTAATGAGATTTTTATACTTCATGTGTTGTATGTGAGTGGGCATGGGTAAGGGACCTTAAAAGGCCAAGAGACAGGGGGCCACAGCATCTACTCCCATTTTGAATACTAAGAGACTGTTCAATAACGTATGGTAGGCCACAACCCAGGAGCATAGTCAGAAAACCTAAGTCTACTGGCTTATTAAAACTAATCACTAATAGTTACATGGCAGGATACCTGCTGAGGTAATTGGTACATCTATAATTTGCACACCATAAACCTTTTGCTTCTATTTAAAAGCATTATTTCTTTGGATTAACTAAAAATCTCAAAGTGTTACAACAAAAAATTAGAATTAACTAACTTTAAAATTTATTTAAAATTCCCTTATATAAGAATAGAAGTCAGAAAGTACCTTGTTGATTCCAAAAAGAATAATTTCAACAGTGGATTCAATGCCTTAACCTTTCTCTGTGGTAATGATTTGATGTTTCAATATAGAGCATGACCTACAATTTAACCATACTTTGGAACACATACATGCTTCACCTTGCAAAGCAATTCCTTCACTCGGTGCTAAAAAAAAGACAAATTTAAGCCAGAGGAACAGACTGAGGAACACTTTGTTCTTAGTGAAAATGAAAAATGAAGTGTGGTGAAAGTTTGCAAGCTTTTAAGGAAACATTTAACATCTACAAATCAAAAATACTGCCTTTTAAGAAAGAATACAACTGTAAGGGAGTATCAAAACAAACTGCCTTCAGGGATCAATATTCAATGTTTGCCTTTTTAAAACATAAATGAATAGGAAAACATGTAAGATATCTGAATATCAATTTAAATTTTTATACTTTTTTACAGTCATATTAGTGCTGAACAAATCAGCTTAGAAACACAATGATAAATGTGCAAGAAAAAAGCTTTAATGAAATCTAAAGTGAATACCTTCACTTAAACGTGGTTTGTTGCTAGCTATATAATTTAATAGTAATTCCTCAGCCATATGAACTACCTTCTGTTAACAGAAATGAAGCCTGTTAAATGCTGGCAATAAGTAGCTTTTTAAGAACTAATCTTAAATTAGAAGAAAACAAAAACCCAAAACATCATCTAACATGGAAATGTTTTGAATGAAACACATTACCATTTAAGGCCCCAAATATCAAGAAATAAATATTTACTTAAAATTTTTGTTTCTGCCCCCGTTGGTAGAACCTATTATCTAAGACTCGTGAAAAGGATTCATATGAAGAGCAAGCATAAAATATTAGAACTCAGTGGCTTGGCAAAATGAAGTTATACTGTTACTCATCACTTTCCAAAAATGTGCCCTTCGGTAAGTCTCCTGATAAACTGAAATCATGAATGTTGTGGGAAAGAGGAAAATGCACACAGATAAAGGCATTTTTAAACAATTTTCTCCTTTTTATAAGAAACCTGTTCTTAAGAACTTAAAATTTGAGTAAAATGATAAAACAGTTTGGTATATGTTTTGAAGTTTAACTTATAACGACACTGAAAAAGCAGCTAAAAGAAAGCCACAGAATGAAGTCAATAGCAATAATAAAACCAATATACCATCAGAAGGCTTGAATCATATTCATTTTTACCCCCGCCACTTGTTAAGAAAAGAAAAACAACCCAAAGAAATCTGTATAATAACTTCTTTAGAGCACTTTATTTGATTCAATACGCACTAAAAAATATTTACCTCTTAGACAATTATGTCAAATAATTTTTTCTGAGTAGTCTACTGTCTGAACTGTTCAAGCTGAATTTTTAAAAAGGCAAATGATTTGCCACAAATCTGCTGATGTCTGAAAAATATCTAATGGCAAGTCTTCTATTTTGGTCACTTTACATTCTAACATGTCCATACAAAAGTAGGACTAAAATTTTTAACTCAACAGAAGAGAAGCCTGTACACAGTCTAGAACACGCATCTTGGATCTGAGCATCACAAATGAAGAGAAGAAAAATGAAACAGAGCCAAGGTGGTTTATCTGCCTCGGGTGCTAAAATCAGAGTAGTAAAGGTGGGTTTACTCCAGTAACCATTCAAGTGGGGATTGATTGGCTCATTTTCAGGATATACTTACAGGTCTCTTCTACGTCCTTTAAGCCCCCAGTCCATGCAAATGTCCCACTTGGTGGACGGATGAGTACTCTAACCCCACCGGGTTTATTTCAATATTTTGATATTTTAATAATAAGCTGCTTCTGAAGATTTTCTGAGAAGTCTGTTCTCTATTAAAATAAGATAGAACCTCAAAATATGAATGTGAACATTAGAAATAGACAGCATATATTACAAATCCATTCTTGATAGGAACATTAGTAAGAATACATATTAGCTTAAAAAACAGGCTCAGCAAATGTTGCTGATCTGCCAGAAGTTTTAGTTCACTATTTACAAATAAGACAAAGTGAAATACAGAAAATTTTACACATTTGGTAGTTGACAGATTACTGTTTGCCAATAGTGGTCTATCAGAAAACCGATATGAAGGAAGACTGGATAAGAGCCAGCTGTCACCTTCTCAATCAAATTTTAAATGTACAGAAAACTAGATTAATTTTCAAACAAACATTCTACCTTTCACGGGAATAGCTATGATCAGATGATTTGATTTGGAAGTGCAATTCTGTGGAAGTGTCTTCTGGAAATGACTACTGTAAATGATCTGCTACTGAAAAGTTAACATATTTATTTCAGTAGAACATTAAAGTTGATTAAATGATGATCAATGGTCATGTTTCCTAGACTCTTAAGTATGAACAGAAAATAAACTACTGTTGAGTCCTTTAAACCAATATAAAACTAAGGCCCAACAGCATAAAAATGAGAGAAAATATAACAGCATGATGCAATGCACATCTGCACTGACATCAAAGTGGAATCTGAGCAACTTTGATTTTTAACTAGAAAATAAGCCAGTATGTATATGTGTGGAGGGGGAGGCATAAAAGTTGGTTTAATAATTGTGCACTCTACTCCAAAGAGACAATTTAACCAGTGACATGACCCTTAAGTACCTGAACACTCAGTATCCTGCACCAATCAATACCAAGTGATCATCAACACCTGCCCATTCTAACAATCAGAACCATTCTCTGTGGTAACAGAAATCTTCAAATCATTTTACTTTCACTTTTGTTTTTACTTTCAAAGTTGCAAATAGAGTCCTTCCCCCTTTCTTGACAAGAATGTGTTTTCTGTCCATTATTTCAATCTAATACTGTGTAAAAGCTATCAGCTTCTTCAAGGAGGTGCCCACTGTAGGCAGGATATTCCAGCAACACTTAAATAAAAGTTTTTCATTCTTTTCTTTTTTTAAACAATTGATTTAAGTTCATGTCATTTTACTTTATATGTACTGGTCTCTCATCTGACTTTAGGCGTTTTCTGCGGGGCTGTATAAAGTCTTCATCAGAGTCCTCAGTTACCTCACCATCATCCTCTTCCTGCTCAAACTCTGGCAAAGGTGCGAAGGTCCTGTCTGAGTAGATCTCTGTGAGTTTATCTTCAAAGTACAATGCAACTGCTTTCCCTGCCTGAGCTACTTCTGAATCAGCCTGCAAGCAAAAGATAGGAATATTCACCTATTGGTAATGCATATTCCTTCACCAAGTTTGCATGGTCTGAAAAGCTTACCTTCAAATTAATCTCTTGTGTTTCTGCATAAACTTGAACAACTTTCATCATCTAAAAAGGATACCAGAGTCAAAAAAAAAAAGGGAAATTATAATCCTTTCTAAAGTTATAAGACTGCATAGGATTGGCGACGAAAGTCAGCCATACTAGGAGGAACAAATTGCTATGACCAGATCAAGTGCTTTCTAAAATTATACAGAACATGGACCCCCTTTCTTAACAAAGCTATTACTAAAGCTACTGCAAAATTGTCTCAATTTCTGAATTAGTGAGGTCAACCTGAGTAGGAGTTGGTTTGAATACATCAATATATTTAAGAGAAAAATATTTGTGAAAAAAATGATATAAGAAATATTTTTTTAAAAACTGCCAAACTTTCAACAACCACTAAGTCAGAATTCTATCTGTATGGCAATTTGTTAATCATAATTTAGTTAACTATTATTAAAGCAGATAAAACGAGTCTTCTTCCTGGCAAATGTTAGCTATGGTTCATGAAAGTATACTTATTTGAAAATAATCTAACTGAATTAGAAAATAAGACAAGAAACTTGGGACTGTATTAATTTAACTTCGAGTGAGTAAGGTTTTACTATATTCTCTGTGGCACACTGCTATAAAGGTGACCAGAACTTGTCACCTAATAAGAAAATTTTTTTTTTTATTTTAAAAAGTCACCTAGATGCTTCCAGAGGCAACTATGAGTACACTTTAAATGATTCAATTTGATTTTTTAGTAACATTCATATGGCACCCAAATTTTATCAGCAATAAAGATTTTAGTAGTAGAAGATTTTGTGGATTCTCATCCATTTTCTTCTCTTATAATAATGAAAATATTCCTCAACAATAAGAGACTTGAGCTTCCCAAAGATAACAAAAATTTCCTTGAAGGAGGTAAATATCTATCACATTTCTTCTAAAGGTATGGATAGCTCATCTTTATTCTCAAAAAAAAACATAACCAAAGTTAATGAAAGTCACATTGCTGAGATCAGATAACTCAACATTATACACTCTGGGCTACTATTCAAGATGAGCCACGTGAGTTTATAATTTTAAGGTTCTACATTTATATGGTCAATAACAAAATCAAAGGACACTGGCACAAATGCCTTTCCTAAATGTACCCAAAATGTAGGCTTGTCTGTATTCATTTCCCACAAAATATACTTAACTACAGACTATCTTCTATACTTATCTCAACCCTCAACATGTACAGAAAGGGATATCCAATAATATTCTTAATTTATTACATTATATTTAAGTATATACTTCAAATTATACACAGTAAACTTTCTTCTTTGGAGCTGTGGACGCAATCAAATTTTACTTTTGACAGAACTGAAGCAGAATAAATTTAAAAAATCAACTTAGAAAAATCTCTTGGCAGGAAAAACAAAATCCAATAACCAAGTAAGCAAACAAATAAAAACTACTAATCCAAGACTCTATAGTTTGGAAGCTAACATACTTCATTAAACCTTTCACAGTTCTTGAAGATCAAACGAACATCAGCCACAAAGTCATCTGGGATTTGGTAGTGTTGGGAATGTTTTTTCTGAAGCTTCTTTTTCACGGTGGATAAATCCATAGGTTTCTTTATAATTTTATAGTAGTTTGGTATCTAAAGAAACAAGGATAGATAAAGATTCTCAAAAAAATGCCGAAGTGTTTAATTTGAAAATGCAAAGCATATTAATTTTAGAGAAAAACGTGTAGATTGAGCCAGCTGCATGCAAATTTTGAGTATAATGAATTGTACTTTAAATCTTCTGCCAGAAGCAGCACATCATGAAAATCAAATCATATTCAGAATATGTGGCAGTGTCCATGGTTAGTGAAGGACCCAAAGTTCTATCTTTAATAAGAAAATTTGGAAAAAAAAGCAATCAGCAAGGGTAGCCAACCAGTAGTGTTAAGGACAAATCTAGCCCATCAGAATTGTATGACTCCTGTTTTTTTTTAAAAAAGGGAAAAAGATTACAAAATGTATTGTTATTATTAGAGTATGGTATCTTTTAGAGGATAAAACCTTGTATCACAGAGAACTCTGGACATAGCAATAGAGGGGAAAAGACTGTAGTAACACAAGATATATTTTTATTAATCATTTAGGATTATACTTGGGAGTTCTGGCTGCAACTCTTGGCCAAAAATTTGTATCCTTGCAAAATAACTGAACATGGAGAAACTATTTAAATAGTTCATGAAAAGAAAACATTGGAAAGTAATCTTCTACTGTAAAGTCCCTAAACTTGAAGAACAGACAGACTTCCTGGTATCAGATGATTACTATCTGAACAAAACATCTTCCTTGTATCTAGACCTTTTGTACTTTAAAATCCATTCCTGAGCCTACCCAGTAAACAAATTACTATTCAATACTCTACAACAGGCCTGGTATTCAATATTATCTTAATTCAACAACTGACGGCAAGTAAATATGTGTTGCATATTCTTATCCCATTTATAAGGCACTGAGCATCCCTGATACTCCTTTTACTATGGAATTTTAGAGCCTTTACTCCTTACAAAAATCTCCTGTAAGATAAACAAAGGGCATTGGCTTGCAAATTTTCCCACAGTCTTCTCTTAATCTTGAATGTTCATAAAAGAGGCCTTATGAAGCAGAACCAGTGAGCAAGGTTCAACTTTACACTTTTATTCAAATTAATACTTATATAGAGTTATTTTCTCCCTAAGATATAGATCCTAGAATCAATCGTAGGACTGGAACCTTAGAAATAATTTAGTTCAATATTCCCACTGTACAGTTAAAAAAGTAGAGGCAGAAAATTACGTAATTTCCCCAGTTATAAGGCTGGTTAATGGCAGAACTAGGAAAAGTTAAGTCTTCTGATTCCTAGTTCAAGACTCTTTCCATTATACCTGTACCTGTATCCTTTATGTCCATTTTAAAAGTATTGGGTTGTAACATCTTATGGAAAAACCCAGATGAACTTTTTGGCCAACCCAATAAAAGAGGAAGTGGAAATTAAATTCATTAAGTTTTTATCACAGCAACAGTCTTTAAAAACAAACTGCAATTTTAACAAGTGAATCTCATAGCCATTTAGCCCTAATAACATCACAAGTACTTCTTATTACTCAGAAATTTTATCAGGTACTATGCTAAAACATTTTACACAGGTTATTGTACAGAATCCTTGAAATAACCCAATGAGGGAAGGAACAGTATTAGAAAAGAGAATTTGAGCACCTTGGTTGAGGAGATTATTCAAGCCTGAGTTTTAACATTAGCAGTCTACGGCCAGAGCCCATACTCTTAAGTATTATACTAAAACTTCTTCAACAGGAAGGTACTAAGGTAAACAACTCACCGAAGCAGGAACTGGCTCCTGGAATTCAATACTTAATTCATGGCAATAGAGGTAAAGCAGGAGACGTTCACATTTCTGGCCCAAGAAAAGAAAGGAAAACCCATGAAATGTTTTCCCTCTAAAAAGATATTCTTAAGAATGAGAATTTTATCAGTACAAAGTATTATTACAACACACTGAAGATAAGCCTCTTACATACTAGCTATCCAACTAAATATATACCCAAAGAAAACTACCTTGTTTTCTATTTAGGTTTGAGACTATGACTATCTTCTGTCCTACTTTAAGTGAACTTATCAAAGACAGAGTGCCTTTGTTCTTATCTGATAACTCAGGTAATTTACCTACTATTACCTCGTAACTATTTATACAAATAGAAAGGAGTCATTAAAGCAACATACAGCATTTTGTACAAGAATTTATGATTGTTGCTACTCATATTAATTCCCTGAGGCAGGCAAGACACATGCTATTCCCTTTCTTGAAAAGATTCTGCTCAGGCTCAAAATTAAGTAAAAACTGTCTGTGTCTTCTCAGTCCAATTCTAGAATTTTGTTATACAATCAGAAGTAAATTGATATGCATTTTTACATTTACAGTGTTTATATGCTTTAACTTCTTATTAATATCTGTTTGTATACTCTAAACACATACCTTCTCCTCAAAGAGAGTGGAAGATGGATTTTGCAAGTTTATACATTAGATCAAAGCCAAACATAACTGCAATGACCACAGAAGTATGTGAAAGATATTTTGTCTTTGGAGATCAGACTATAGACCAGATCAGCAGAAATCTGAGTGAAATGAGAGGATTTTGGATTTCATTCTTAATACGATGGGATGTTATCAGAAGATTTTAAGCAAGGAAGTGATAGACTTGTTTACATATTTAAAAAAGAACACTATGTACTGCGTAGAAAATGGACTGTAAGGGGGCAAGAGTAGAATCCGGGAGTTCAGCGAAGAGATATTACAATAGTGCAGATGAAAAACTATGATGGCTGTCTCAGAAGGTAATGGTGGAGGAAGTGAGAAAATGGTATTATAGTCATTCCTGATTCTTCTATTTCTAACAGATTTCTGGCTTGAGCAACAGAGATGACCGGTGGTACCATTTGATGATGGGAATTACTGAGAGAGGGATGCAGTTTTTTATGTCGTTATTTTCTTGCTTTTGCTTTTTAAAAAAATAAATAAATAAATAAATAAGTTTATTTATTTATTTATTTTTGTCCGCATTGGGTTTTCGTTACTGTGCGCGGGCTTTCTCTAGTTGTGGCGAGCAGGGGCTACTCTTTGTTTCGGTGCACAGGCTTCTCATTGGGGTGGCATGTCTTTGTTGCAGAGCACGGGCTCTAGGCATGTGGGCTTCAGTAGTTGTGGCTCACAGGCTCTAGAGTGCAGGTTCAGTAGTTGTGGCGCACGGGCTTAGTTGCTCCACAGCATGTGGGATTTCCCGGACCAGGGCTTGAACCCGTGTCCCCTGCACTGGCAGGTGGATTCTTAACCACTGCACCACCAGGGAAGTCCCCTGCTTTTGCTTTTTGAAGGAGAGGATTAGAAATCAAGATTTTGGCTGGGAAATGTTAAGTATGAGGAAGCTAGATATAAGAGCCTAGAGCTGAGGGCTACAGATACAGATTTCAGAAATTATGAACATACCATCAGATAATGAGATTAAAAAATGAAAATTTATCAGGTTATATGTATATTACACTGAAGAAAAAAAAAAAGATGTATAGCCACACAACTACAGAATCCCTAATAATAAATCAACTTATTTGACACTTACCCTTTGGTCCACGGGGCTTAACCCCTGTGCAGTTTTCCCCTTCTTACTATGTTGCAAATTATCACAATCATATTCAACTTCTGGTTTCCCAATATCTCTGCAAAATGTGCATATCCAGTCCCCACTAAAGAAGGAAATAGGCAATTAGTCCATGTAATTGTAACAAAACCCACTCTAGGGAAGCTAGTTCCCTAGAGGTAAGTCTCCAGTTTCTTTGTTTTCTTTCCTTTCCAGTTTTTGTGGAAAAGAGAGGTACTATTTTTGCCACATCTCATAAAGTGAAGTTATGTGATAAAAGCTTCCCCAAATGTTTCCATTCTTCAACTGATTACCTTCTGGAAAGCAATATAACCAACCCCACTATCTCTATTCAAAAGGGGTCTGTCTCTTCATAGCACAAAGCTGATGATCAGCACTTGCAGCGTAAGACCAATTCTCAATATCCCAGGTATGACCATGACAGTGACCTCATATGCATGAAGAAAGGAGTACACGATACAGTCCCTCAGGTATCTTGTACTGTTTTGGCATGTATAAAAGATGCCAAAAATATAACAATTACTTTTTCATGGCCAGTCTTTTAAATCTGCTCAGTCAATAGTTTTTTGTATCAGGATTTCTATCAAACCATAAACTCCAATTTGATTACTTCAAATGCATTCTCCCCTTTCTCTCCCCCATCATATATATATTCTAAGTCTAGGGATTATACTAAAACTGTGTCAACAGTTTCAATTCCTTCCAAAGCATCTGCCTTTGAGAGAAAGCTTTCAGTGGCAAAATTCTAACGTTCCAGCAGATGTTACTATCCAACGGAAACAAAAATATGAAAAGCCTTAATTTCAAGACCAAAATGCCAATGTTTTTTTCTAAAAGAGTAAAGAAAAAGAAGATCCTTAATACATCTGTGGCAAAGGACTACACCTTCTAAGATTTAGGTAAGAATTACAATGCTTCAGAAAAATATTCTGGCACTGTTCATATATCCACTACTTTTCTAATACTAAAGGCTGAATTTTTCAGAAAGGGTAGCATTAATCAACTAAAATCATTACTTCTCAGGAATCTGAGAAAAAATGTGAATCTTTCATCTATAGGCAGAAAGAAGCTGGGTTTTCCCAAGGACACTGGTTTACTTTCACTTAAAAAACCAGGGGGTTAGGGTAGGGGAAGAAGGAAGGCTTAAAGAAATAAGTATGATTCTACTATTTTATGGTCTCTGAAATCAATTGGAGACGAAATACCACGAACATAAATATGTTAAATGGAAGGGAAGAAAAAGAGCTCTTCTAATCCAAACTCTACTACTCGTAGATGCAGAAACTAATCCCTGAAAATCAGTGAACCATCCAAGCTAATTAAGTTAGTTCACTACAGAATTACAACCAGACTACAGGTATCGTAACCCAGCCCAGCACATTTGTTCTGCTGTATTAGCTGGAATCATCAGCTTGCACTGGATGCTCATCAATGAATGTTTTAATGCTTGAAATCAGACTTAGCCGCCAAGGGGGTCATATAGTCTGAGGACAATGCTCATATGTTGCCCCAATCTTTATCTTTACCGTACGATCTTCTCTTCTAAATAACGAATTCAGTAACTGTCCATTCCAAAGTTAATGACTAAAAGACATTCCAACTAGGAAAAGTTGAGAAAGTTGAGAAATCTGCACACTGTGCTTCAGGCAGGCACTACCAACTAACAGCTTCCAGTGGTCAACATGAAGCTATTCCTCAAAAAATTCAAGACATTAAAGGTATTTTTACAAAGTACTTGGTTTTTTTTCTTTAAAATGCCTTTCAAGAGCTTTCAAACATTAGAAAAGTAAGTTTTTGGTAAGATCCAATAGAGTTGCCTCAAACTGAATAGTATTCATAAATAAAGCCATTATTATAGACCCTATTAAAATTGATGGCAATAGATTAAAAAATTATCTTCAAGAGGAAATCAACTAAGTTTCTCAATACCCTAGTCTCTTGCACCTCATAATTTACAGGTTTATCTAATTTGCTTATATTAAGTATAAACTGAAGGCCAGGAAATAGTCTATTTTTTTTTTTTTAACATTAATGCACAACTTAGATCTTGGACATTTCTTCATTCAGCTGTTAATTTCTCTAGAAGGTAATGGAGTAATAGGCAGTCATTAAGAAGGCTATCTGCCCTGAATAATTTTGTTACTTCTTTAGCTTATAAAAATAAACAACAAAAAATCAGTTATTTCACTTGTACCTTGGAAAGCTAAGAAGTGTTGGAACATGACAAGTTAGATGAAAGACCTTTGGACATTTTTCACAGCACAAGAGATCCCCTCCATTTTGGCAGACAGCACACCAATCTTCATTTGGGTCATCATCTTTGCTGCTGCCATCTCCTCCAATCCTTGCCGACCTGTGCATGAGACTTCGAACTGGGGACTTTCCATTAACAAGGCTGTTGAGCCCTGACTGTTTGCAGCTTTCATTCACATCTGCAGGTTCAGTTTTCACGTGGTTTTCCAGGCCTGCTAATGCGTCCAACTCACTCTCTAGATGCAGGCTAGTTGAAAGAGGTGGTGTCAAGCTACTCTCAGGACTGCTCAACTAAAACAAAGCAAGGACAAATTCTTGAACAATCATTTAATCCATACTGTTTGCAGTGTGTGTGTGCATGCATGTGTGTCTCTGTGTGTTTAAAGTT
Organism: Eschrichtius robustus; assembly: GCF_028021215.1. Lineage (NCBI taxonomy): Eukaryota > Metazoa > Chordata > Mammalia > Artiodactyla > Eschrichtiidae > Eschrichtius > Eschrichtius robustus. The sequence goes on from NC_090826.1 coordinate 101,047,491, forward strand.
TTGTCAACATGTATAAACAACATGATATACTGACATAACTTAAAATTATTTTGGAATTTACTATTATTTATTATAAAATTATTTGAAATCATATTAGTAACATAAAAGAATGAAAATAACCCCAAAGTTATTCAGGCATGTTAATGTATGATTTTAGGGAGCAATCTCTGTAATATTGGTTCACTTGGATAATAAAGGAATTAATTAAACTGTTAAGCACATTGATTGGGAAGTGAGCATAGGGTTATACTTTTCCTGTAGAGAGCTGACTATGATACACTATTTTTCACTCAACAATCTGTCTCATAGCTTTTTCTTCCCCTTTATATTGGGTTTTTTAACCATTTCTTTTAATTGAAGTATAGTTAATTCACAATGTTATGTTGGATACAGGTGTACAGCAAATTGATTCAGTTATATATATATATATGTGTGTGTATATATATGTGTGTATATATACACACACACACACTTTTTCAGATTCTTTTCCATTATAGCTTATTACAAGATATTGAATATAGTTCACTGTACTACACAGTAGGTCCTTATTGTCATATAGCTTTTGAAAAGCATTTTGAAATGTTCTTCTGCCCACTTATCATTCTACCAATATAGGAAGATTGTGACAATGTTAAATCTTTCACCACCATTTTGCACTGTTTTTGGGGGGTACTTTCCAAACCAAGTTCTGAGTGAAGAGATTATGTAGATCAGTACTCTCTAAATCTACATAGAGTTGAAATTTCTATGTGCCAACCATGTAGAAAATGAGACATAAGTGTAGGTAGGAAGAAAAAACCAAGATCAAAATTTCTAAATAAAGAGGGACTTGGGCCTTCCTTCATTCTATACTATAAATTTTATAAAATGTTCTACCTGAGGAATTCTAAAATGGTTAATAATTCATAAGCCAAAGGCAATCTTCTCATCACAAAACTCTGTGAGCATTAAACTTCTTTCATGTCAGCGGTCGTAATCCCGAGCTCACCAGTCCAGGGAAAATAGCCAAGGATTTTTGTGGCTTGAGTCTCAATGTGACTACTGAAATTATTAATAAATTTAGAACAAGCTAGAACCCAATTTAGAATCATGGCAAAAATAATGACCGATTACAAACTAAAATTTGAAACGAGTCCTTAATACAATTAAGTCTTTTCTCATCAATTACAGTTGACACTTAGATGAAAAAATTCAGTTAGAAAAAGAGATATCTGGGTTATACCACGCATAAAAATTCAGAAATGAATACAGGTCCACAGGACCACTAACCAGACTAATACATGCAGAGATGGAAGAATCAGTGAAGTGACCTCCTTAAATCCCTGACAGATTCCACTGGGAACTTACCATGCAGGCACTCCTCCTGCCATCCTCTGTCTTTTCCTGTTTCACAGCTCCTGAAAAGCTACATATTTCATCTTCAGTGCCAGGTTCTTGCTTGACCTTCACTTGATCAGACTTGAAACTAAGACTTGTCTTCTCAGCAGTTCTTCCTGACGACCCACAGCTAACAAAAACAACAAATAAAGGTCACATATGTTTGTCTGTATGGTGTACATAAAAACAATTATATGAAAAGTTTGTTAAGTTATATGAAATGTTCATTAAACTGAAAACAATTTATTAACTTTATAGCAGATAAGGATACTTCATAATGCAATTAAGAGGAGTGTATTATAAACTTAGCTTCAAATTTTTAAAAAACGTAGGTCAAACTTTCAGAGGACCTGAAAAATACATTTTATGGTCTGAGGCACTTATATTATATCATTTAAGGAATCTAGTAAACAATCATTTGTCTAGGCTATTAGTATAGTGATTGCTTCTCTCTATAATAAAAGAAGTTTAAATTCTTCTCTACCCCCAAACATCTGAAGGAAACCTCAATAACAGTGGTTCATGAAGTGTCCTCAAAGGAATCACTGTTTCAGCTTTTGAGTCCTTATCTGAATTAATGGGATAATAGGCTAAGAGGACAGGTACATGACTAATTGTTTCTATCTAGTCCACAAACCAAAACCACTGGCAAGAGAGTGAATAACTAAGACTGTATTACTGTCGAAAATGAAAACCTTTTTCACTCAATTTGTACTTTTCTTCTAAAAGTACTGATTATTTAAAGTATAATTTAAAAGCCAAGCAAGTATATAATATAGAACCAGTCTTCAAAATGCATATACACATATATATACAAATACAAAACATTCATATATCTGAAATAAAATCTTTCTTACATTGCACTAAATTATTCAAACTAAAGAATAAAAGTCAGTCGACATTTATTACATTTACCTTTAACACACACTCTTCCACACTACCATTTCTTTTTCTTAATTCTTTTTTTTTAAAAAAGATTTATTTATTATTTATTTATTTAATTTATTTTTGGCTTCCTTGGGTGTTAGCTGCGGTACACGGGATCTTTCGTTGTGGTGAGCGGGCTCTTCGTTGCGGTGCATGGGCTTCTCCCTAGTTGGGGCACGCAGGCTTCAGGACACGTGGGCTCTCTAGTTTGCAGCACACAGGCTCTCTAGTTGAAGCACACGAACTCAGTAGTTGCGGCACGCGGGCTTAGTTACCCCACGGCATGTGGGATCTTAGTTCCCTGACCAGGGATCAAACCCGCGTCCCCTGCATTGTAAGGCAGATTCTTTACCACTGGACCACCAGGGAAATCCCCCACACTACCATTTCTTAGCTCTCTGTCCACCAAAAAGGCGTAAGAAACCATGAACAATTCAGTAGCAGTGAGTGCCCCTAGTACCCAGAAGATTGTCTTGAAGCACCATTTCCCCACTAACATGACCAGGATTTCCTAGAGAAATCTCTGATTTCAGGCCTGAGGCAAGAAATGTAAAAGATGAACCTGGAACATTAGGACAGGAAACAAGAATGCTTTCAACAACTACTGGGGTTATAGCAAAAGAACTATGAAGCCAACTTGGAAAAGTTCTGATAGGACAAATATGGAACAATTTAAGCATCAATAAAAATAACAACTACAATTTTAGAACATATAAGGTATGTTTAAATATATAAGCCCATAAAGTTAATAACATTCATTGGTCACTGTTGGAGGGTGCTGGGAATCAACTCATTATTATAAAAATAGGTAAATAAAGAGAAAGAAACAATTTATTCTACCTTTCCCATAATCAAATAGCTGATGGCAGAAAATTTCTCTTTACAGAAGTATTCTAAACTAATAAACAAAGAAGGTATGATACCATAATTAAAATATCATTTTTAAACTAGTAAAAAAAAAAAAAAAAAAGAGCTAAGGCAATGATCATTAATGGGTGCTATCACAAAAAAAAAATCAACAAAAGTGACCAGACATTTTGTGACCCTGAAAGAAGTACACATCACCACAATGAAGTATTCTCCCTACCCCTTTCCCTCAAATCAAACCTGAATCTAATCAAATCTCCTGATCTAAATACCAATATAGAGAAAAAAACAGAAGGTAGTGTATTTAAATGACAAGATGGGGAAATGAGGAAAACTCTGTAAGAAAAACAATACATTTCTTCAACAAATACACTGAGTTTGACCTCAACATATGTGTTGATGGCAATGTATAGCAGCGCCTATCTGAATCTGATTCAAAGAAACAAAAAAAAAAAGCATTTATGAGAAAAACTGGGAAATCTGAACATTAACTAGAGCTCTACTGATGTTAGAGAGTTAGCTATTAAATTTTTTTTTTAGGTGTGATAATGGTTCCATAGTTATAAAACTTTTAAATCCTTACCTTTAAGTGATATTTACTGAAACAATCACAAGTAAAATGATAAAATGTCTGAGATTTATCTCAAAATAATTTAGAATGGGGGGAATGGGTAGGAGTATAGAAGAAATAAGACTGGCCATAACTTGATCATTGTTGAAGATGGGTGAAAAGTATACGGGAGTTCATTATAATAGTCTACTTTTTAGAATACGTATTTGAAATTTTTCTTGATAAAAAGAAAAAATAAAGCTATTAATAATGTAAATACTCACCTGCCTCGACTACCAGTACTAGAAGTACTAGGGGGTCTCACAGGTGTGTGAGAATTGGATAAACCTGAAAAATAATAAGTCAAAATGAATAACTATGCAGGTAAGAAAATTCAGAATTCTACCTACTAATTACAGAATTCAAGTATCATCATAAGGCAATTCAGCAATTCCTGGAAAATCAGCCCTTGTCTTAGTCTCTAAGTCAAGGATTTCATGTGTTATTGTTGGCAGCTATCAATCAGTTTCTCTCAGCTGAGCCCAGATACCATTCTCAGAATCCTCTCAGAGCAACACTATTCAATCAACGGAAACTACCGTATCAAGAGAAAGCTATTTGCCGTCCCACGCATTTGGTAAATATCTTACCTAGATTCCTATTAATTATTCTTCCTTTTAAAAGTCCTGGAATACTTATATTAAACCTCAAAAATAATATGATGCAAAAAATGTATTAATGATGCATCTCATGAAAAACCCACATTTAGAGTTGAACTACTCTTACTGTAGAAATAATGAGGTGGTATGTTTCAGTAAGAAACCATGAATATATCCCATAACCACTTCTGCACTGTCAATCTATTTGGAGATGCTTTAATCACTCATTCATGTAATAGGGTTAACAAAACTGGGATTCTGGAAGAGATCTATAGCTCAGGACCTGATGAGTCACATTTTAATAGTTGCCAGTAAATTTTAAGTTTTTAACTGCAAATTGAAAATTCACTTGCCCTTCCTCAATTCTTGCTTTTTAAACAAATTTTCAATTTTTTCATTATTTAACAAAGTGTTTTAAACTTGGATTTAAACCAAAGAATTCTTCAACTGACAACCTGTATTGTAAAACAGAAGACATAGAAATTAAATTCATCTACAAATCCAGCAAAAACATGAATACAACTGGGGGTTGAGGGAGGGGTACATTAGAGTTCTGAACAGTGTACACGACAGATATATATTATTATTTCAGTTCGCTGAAGCTTGCCCACAGTATTGAAAGAAAAATAATTAGAACAATCAGGAAAAAAAAAATGTTACTGTGATGGTTAAGTTTATGTCTCAACTTGGCTAGAGTATGGTACCTAGTTGTTTGGCCAGCAGCATCCAGATGCTGCTGCAATGGTATTTTTTAGATGTCACTGACATTTAAATCAGTAGACTCTGAGTAAAACATAATGAGGATGGGCCTCTAATTAGTTGAAGACCTTAAGAGAAAAGACTGAGGTCCCGAGAGCAAGAAGGAATTTTGCCTTGATTCAAGACTAGCATCAATTCTTCCCTGTGTCTCCACTCTGCTAACTGCCCTGCAGATTTCAGACTTGCCAGCCCTAACAATCAATTGGACCAACTAATTCCTTAACCTCTGTCTCCTCTCTCTCTCTCCACACACACCCCTCTCCTACTGGTGCCATTTCTCTGGAGAACCCTAATACATATACTGAGAGATACTTTTTTAAGGTGTTGAAGAAATGAGACAGTACCTCAGTTGACTTTACCTGATGATCCTGGTGATAGGGCAGAGGGTCCTGGGGAGGGATTCATGGTGCTTGTGGGCTGTGGGGGTAGGTGACTGCCTGAGATGTATCTACTTAGTAGATTATCTAAACTACTTGAACCAGCATCTTCCAACTAAAGAAAAAGAACAAAAAGATAAATTTGTTTTGATTAAAGCAGAGGAGAAGTTATTAATTTCATTAGTATAATCACTTATGCTCACAGTTTACTAATAAACAGATTACCTTATATCAAAATTGGCTTAATTGTTGCTTCCTTATGCTCCCTCGAGGACCCAAATAGTATATAGTTTATGTGAATACAGCTATAATTAATATGCTTCAATAAATGATTGGGAGCTCAAGACAAAACCCAATAACCCACTAAATCCTTCGTGTTTTACTATGAAAATACCTCTGACACACTCTTACATTTTTGCCTTTTTTCAAGGTTGATGCAGGATCCTGTTTTCAGCATCCTGCCCCTAGTATCAATATCCATGGTCCTGCCAGAATCATTCAACTAAACAGGTATCGAATCATGTCAGTACCTAATTTAAAAGCTTTGAAATGTCTGTATACTCAACAGAAAGCCTTTAGCCTGGGATATAAGTTCCCTTATTACACACAAAAAAGCCGGCAGTCAACAGGAAAACTGAGCCTTTTTCGCACTTTATATGCAGAAGGTTAAAGCCAGAGGAGCTCGCACTGTGACTGTGAGCTGGTTCCCAATTTGTATATCAGTCCCCTATTTTTAAACATCCCACCCACAATGAAGAACTGTGATGATGAAATGAGAAAATATTTATGTAAGAAATAGTAACAAACACTACTTAATTATGAAAATTACCTTAAGAAAAATTTTACACTATTCCATATCAGAGATAGTTAAACTATTCTTACTTAAGTGACTGCTAATCTTCTTGCTTACTGATCTACTTTTACCCACACCTGCCTCTTTTAATCTTCTACTAGAGGCAAGATTACTTTGTAGGCAAATCTACTTCTCATTCAAAACAGAAAACTGGGGGACTTCCCGAGTGGTCCAGTGGTTAAGAATCCGTCTTGCAATACAGAGGACACCAGTTCGATACCTGGTTGGGGAACTAAGATCCCACATGGCATGTGGCAACTAAGCCTGCGCACCGCAACTACAGAGCCCATGAGCTCTGGAGCCCGCGTGCCACAACTAGAGAGCCTGCGTGCTGCAACTACTGAGCCAGTGCACTCTGGAGCCCAAGCATCACAACTAGAGAGAAGTCCGCGAACCACAACGGAAGATCCCACATGCCCCAACTAAGACCCAATGCAGCCAAAAATTAAATAAATAAATAAATATTTAAAAAAAACAAAAACAAAAACAGAAAACTGAACATATACATTTACTTCTCACTCTCCTCTCAAAATCACACTGATTTTCAAGGCTATAAAACAGGAAAGAATGGCATCAAAGTAGAAACTTTGAAGAAAACTATAGATACAAACCAAGGTAGGATTGGATTGATATAAAAATGACCAGAATAAAGCAGCTCACAACACATTACAGGCAAGGGAAGACTCTCCTAAAGTAAATAGTTTTCATCATAAATACAAGTTGACCCTATCAACAAAGTGGGTACAGAGGGAATGTACCTCAATATAATAAGGGCCATTTATGATAAGCCCACAGCTAACATCACACCTAACAGTGAAAAGCTGAAGAAGTGAAAGCTTCTCCTGTAAGATCAGGAACAAGACAAGGATGCCCACTCTCACCACTTTTATTCAACATAGTATTAGAAGTCTTAGCCAGAGAATTAGACAAGAAAAAGAAATAAAAGGCATCCAAATTGGAAAGAAAGAAATCAAACTGTCACTATTTGCAGATGACATGATATTATATATAGAAAATCCTAAAGACGCCACCAAAAAACTGTAAGAATAAATGAATTCAGTAAAGTTGCAAGACACAAAATCAATATATGAAAATCTGCTGCATTTCTATACACTAATAATAAACTATCAGAAAGAGAAATTAAGAAAACAATCCCAGGAGAGTTCCCTGGTGGCCTAGTGGTTAGGATGCCAGGCTTTCACTACCAGGCCCAGGTTCAACCTCTGGTCAGGGGAATGAGATTCTGCAAGCCATGTGGTGTGGCCAAATAAATAAAGTGCATCATACACACACACACAGAAAAAGAGAAAGAAAAAAAGAAAACAATCCCATTTAAAATCACATGAAAAAGCATAAACTACCCAGAAATAAATCTAACCAAGGAGGTCAAAGATATCTACACTGAAAACTGTGGAACACTGATAAAAGAAACTGAAGAAGACACAAATAAATGTAAAGATACTCTGGGCTCATGGATTAGAAGAATTAATATTGTTAAAATGTCCATAATACCCAAAGCAATCTACAAATTCAATGCAATCCCTACCAAAATTCCAACGGCATTTTTCACAGAAATAGAACAATCCTACAATTTCTATGGAACCACAAAAAAAACCAAATAGCCAAAGAAATCTTGAGAAAGAAGAAAGCTGGAGGCATCACAGGCCAGGATTTCAAACTATATTACACAGCTACAGTAATCAAAACAGTATGGTGTTGGCATAAAACCAGACATACAGATCAAAGGAACAAAATAAAGATGCCAGAAATAAACCCACACCTGTATGGTTAATTTAAGGCAAAGGAGCCAAGAATATACAAAGGGGAAAGGACAGTCTCTTCAATAAACAATGTTGGACAGTTGGAAAACTGGAGAGCCACATGCAAAAGAATGGAATCAGACTACTATCTTACACCATACACAGAAATCAACTCAAAATGGATTAAAGAACTGAAATGTAAGACCTGAAACCATAAAACTTCTAGAAGAAAACATAGGCAGTAAGCTCCTGGACGTTGATCTTGGCAATCATCTTTTGGATCTGATTCCAAAAGCAAAAATAAACAAGTGGGACTACATCAAACTAAAGAGCTTCTGCAAAGCAAAGGAAACCATCAACAAAATGAAAAGGAAACTTACTGAATGAGAGAAAATATTCACAAATCATATATCTGATAAAGGGTTAATATCCAAAATACATAAAGAACTCATACAACTCAATAGCAAAAAATCAAACAATCCAGGGACTTCCCTGGAGTCCAGTGGTTAAGACTCCATGCTTCCACTGCAGAAGGTGTGGATTTGACCCCTGGCTGGGGAACTAAGATCCTGCATGCCGCAAGGCACAGCCAAAAAAAAAAAAAAAAACAAAAACGAAAACAAAAAACCCCCCAAACAATCCAATTAAAAATTGGGCAGAGGGACTTCCCTGGTGGTCCAGTGGTAAAGAATCTGCCTTCCACTGCAGGGGACGCAGGTTCGATCCCTGGTCGGGGAACTAAGATCCCACATGCCGTGGAGCAACTAAGCCCGTGCGACACAATCACTGAGCTCGTGCACCTCAACGAGAGAGCGGGCATGCCGCAATCTACAGAGCCCTGGCACTCTGGATCCCGCGCATCACAAGTACAGAGCCCACGTGCCCTGGGCCTGCACATCACAACTAGAGAGAGAAAACCTGCATGCCACAACGAAGAACCTGCGCCACAACGAAAGATCCCATGTGCCACAACTAAGACCCAACGCAGCCAAAAAAAAAAAGAAAAGAAAAATTGGGCAGAGAATCTGAATAGACATTTTTCCAAAGAAGACATAGAGATGACCAACAGGTACATGCAAAGGTGCACAACATCACTAATCATCAAGGAAATGCAAATCAAAACCACAACAAGCTATCACCTGATGCTAGTTAGAATAGCTATTAAAAAGACAAGAGATAACAAGTGTTGGTAAGGATGTAGAGAAAAGGGAACCTTGTGCACTGTAGTGGTAATGTAAATTGGTACATCCACTATGGAAAACAGTATAGAAATTTCTTAAAAAATTAAAAATAGAACTATCATATGATCCAGCAATTCCACTCCTGGGTATTTATATGAAGGAAAAAGAAAAACAAAACACTAATTTAAAAAAAAATTTTATGTTTTTGGCTGCACTGCACGGCATGCAGGATCTTAGTTCCCAGACCAAAGATCGAACCCACGCCCCCTGCAGTGGAAGTACAGAATCTTAACCACTGGACCGCCAGGGAAGTTCCCCAAACACAAATTTGAAACATATATGCACCCCCATGTTCACTGCAACATTATTTATAATAACAAAGTTATGGAAGCAACCTAAGTGTCCATCAACAGATGAACAGATAAAGCTACAGATGAATGAATAAAGAAGATGTGCTATATCTATATACACAATGGAATATTAGCCATTAAAAAAAAAAGGAAATCTTGTCACTTGTGACAATATGGATGGACCTGAAGGCATTAAGCTAAGTGAGATAAGTCAGACAGAGAAAGACAAATACCATATGATCTCAGTTATATGTGGAATTTAAAAACAAACAAACAAACACAGAATCAAGCTCGTAAATACAGAGATAGATCTTTGGTTGTCAGAGTTGGTAGGTGGGTGAAATGGGTGAAAGGGATCGAAAGGTACAAACTTCTAGTTATAAAATAAATCATGGGGAGGTAATGTACAGCATGATGACTATAATTAATACTCTACTGTATATCTGAAAGTTGCTAAGAGAGAAAATCTTCAAAGTCCTCACCTCACACAAAATTTTTACACTATGTATGGTGACTGATGTTTAGAATTATTGTGATAATCATTTTGCAATGTATACAAATATCAAATTACTATGTTGTACAACTGAAACTAATATATGTTACATGTCAATTATACCTCAATTTTAAAAAAGGTAAATAGGCCTTTCTCAGAAAAGCCCTTTAAAAACCTCATCTCAAAGACATAAAAGGCTAAAGGTGAGAGTTTGCTGTGGGCTAGCTAGAGGGACGATTAAGAGATATTAGGAGTTGCGCCTGCTCAGTGGTCAGAGTTATTGGCCAAGGATTCACTTGTAAGCTGTAACTACAGGAAAATCCCTAGCTGTAACTAGAGTTAACTAGAGGATTTGTGAAGAGGGGCAGTTCCTAACATGGGCCACAAAACAGACATGAAAGTCGCAAGTTACCTTCTTCTACTCCCACTCCCACTCCTTTTATACTCTCCCACCTGCGATTTATATCTCTGGCCAGAGAGACAACCTTAAGGCTAGAAGAGTGGAAAGATTAGGAAGAGGCAAACCGCGAAGTACATAAAAGGGCTTCCCTGATGCCACTACAGCACCAACATGGAAATGCTAGCTGAAGTATTTACCTCGATACTTCACCAGACATGGATGAAGAGTCACTATAAATAAAGTTAGAAGTCTAACGGGAAAAATATTAATTCACGTATTCATTAAACCAATGTTTTTTAAGCATCCTTAAATAACTGCATGGAATAGGTGTTATATAAAAAATTTCTATGAATTCAAAGGAAAAAGACAATCCACAAAAAAATTCAAATAATCAATGAACCTGAGAAAAGATAACAAACCACATGAATAAAAGAAATATAAATGAAATAACCAAACATCATTTTTACCTATCATATTGGTAAAGATGGAAGACAGCCAGTACTTGGAACACAATACAGAAATGGGTATTCTATAACATTTAAATTTACATGTGAATATCTGAAAGACACACATGGTTTTCCCAAGACTTCATATTATCCAGTATAGTATCCAGATAAATTAAGTACATATTTTCCAAATATGGAAAATTGTTTACAAAGAATTTAATATACTATTAGAATATGACATCTATTAATTATAATCTAATCTGAACAGATTCTAATATTCATTTAGCTATTCAAAAAGTATTCAGGTTCATCATGTATCCCCTCAAGGTCAAAATTACTACCACATATTATAACTCCGCTGGAGATGGATAGTAGAGTGAAATAAAAAATAATTCAAGCTGAGAGAATTCTATTTAAATCAACTTCTACTCTATACTGGATAGCTGTAATGATCAGTACTAAGATATATCAACAAATACCTGAAATTGTTTTGTATTTATTTCCTGTCTGCGTTGCATAGTTAATGCTACTTTGTCTGCTTCCTGTGTAACCTCCCCCAGGATTCTTTTCTTTTCACTATACCACGGAAACTACAGGATAGGAGAAAAAGTAGATGATTCTTCAAGAGATGATAGGTTTGCTTCCTTTTCTGTTTTTGATTAATATGGTTAACTACTTCTTACTGTGGTTGTACTTTTGTGGTACCCACCTCTAATTGCTCTTAAAAGCAGGTGACAATAATGAGCGTTGGCAAGGATGTGGAAAAACTGAAATCCTCATACACTGACACTGTTGGTGGGAATGTAACATGGTGCACCCACTGCGGAAAAGAGTTTGGCAGTTCCTCAAAAACTTAAACATACAATATGACCCTGAAATTCCACTCCTAGAAATTTACATAGAGAACTGGTAACCTACAAGTTCACAAAAACTTACACACAAAAGTTCATAGCAGCATTATTCTTAGTAGCCAAGAAGTGGAAACCCAAATATCCATCAACTGATGGATGGATGAACAAATGTGGTATATTCACAGAACGGAATATTCAGCCATAAGAAGGAATTAAGTACTGATACATGCTTCAACGTGTTTGGACCTGATAAACATTATGCTAAGAGAAAGAAGCCAGACACAAAAGGCCACATATTGCATCATTCCATTCATACAAAATGTCCAGAATAGGCAAATCCATAAAAACAAAGTAAATTTGTGATTTCCAAGGGCTGGGAAAGAGGGAAATGGAGAGTGGACTGCAAATGGGTAGTTTCTTTCGGGGTGATGAAAATGTTCTGGAATTAGACAGTGGTGATAGTTGCACAATCTTGTGAATATACTAAGAACCACTGACTGAATTGTAAGTACATTTTTTAAAGTTGGATTTTATGGTATGTGAACTATATCTCAGTTTTTTAAAGCAGTCAATACTTTAATAAATCAGTAAATAAAAATAAGGTTAGGCATTATGTCTGCAAGGAAGAGGAGGTTCATAACAGAAGGTATGGATTCTGCTCCTTCTACCCCACCCTAAAAAACTAAAGATGGGAGGGATATATTCTGGAGCTTCTTGTCTTGATTTCAAAGTTCTTCTGTGAAAGATGACAAGGAAAATCTAATAAGGACCCATTTCCCTTATGATGCCCAGCTTTTCAAAGATGTGGAGCATCCATCCTTCCTCTACCTGCTCTCTGTGAGAGTGGCCCTTGCAGATTACGTTAAGTTTGACATAAGCAACCTTTCTTTTCCCTTTGAAAGTTTCTTAAGAATTGGAACAAAGTTTTGTTTCTTTTTATCTTCAATGCCCAGGCACTTTAGCATGGAGTGCTTAGTAAAACTTAAACGACTCCTTTAATACTGTACCTACCTCTCTCTGGTTGCCCAAAGGCCCTTAATACTCTACCTTTCCAGGCCTACGATCTCAAACCACCTCGTTGCTATCTCTATGGACAGAAGTGGGGAGAGAACTGGACTTTCTCAGTTTAGTAATCAGGAGCTGGGCTTTGAATTCCAACTTACCCATTTACTGGGTGACACTGAGAAAGTCACTAACCACCCTTACTCTCTTCCATGAAATAGGGATATTATATATCATATGAGATGATTTCAAGCATTAAACTGAAAGTTTATAAATTATAAGCTTACAACTTATAAATTTTACTTTTTATTGATATATTCCAAAATTTTCCATTCTATACAGTAGTCCAGTACTCTCAACACCACTACAGGGACTTCCCTGGTGGCACAGTGGTTAAGAATCTGCCTGCCAATGCAGGGGACACGTGTTCGATCCCTGGTCTGGGAAGATCCCACATACCACAGAGCAAGTAAGCCCGTGTGCCACAACTACAGAAGCCCACGCGTGCCGCCAACTACTGAAGCCCGCGAACCTAGAGCCCGTGCTCCGCAACAAGAGAAGCCACTGCAGTGAGAAGCCTCCACACCGCAACGAAGAGTAGAGAGTCATGGGTCCTAGTGTCTTAGTAATTTCACTGCTCCTTGCTCCCATGGTGACCCCTGACTCTGAATAACTCATACAATGCTTGAAATGACCCAGTACAACCTTCAAGTTTTATATTTACATTTAAAAATAAAATGCTTCTAATTCAAATGAATTTATGAAATTTCTGAAGGCACTGAATGATATTTTTCTTCAGGAAAACGCTACAGGTGAAAGGGACAAGACAGCTCAGAGGCCTTTCCCATTCCATCTTCTACTCCTCATTATTACTTCCTCTCTCAGTATACACCCACCCCCCCTCCGCCACATGCCTAATATCTAGACCTTCCAACCTCTTCCTTTCTCAGTCCAACCTGTTTGCACCCGGGGTTGACTATCCCTTTTGCACCTAACAGAAGACTGACAAAAATTTAACTATTTTGGTACTGGGTCTCCTCTCTGGATCTAAACCTACATCAGAAGTGTTTCATTTAACACGAAGTTTGCCTGCTAGCAGATGACAGAAAGATCAGCAAAGCTGACACTCTGTAGCTTTAAAATACTGAGGAGTGCTAGTTTTAGTACACATAACTTTTTAAAATTCAAATTATTTATACTCTACTTTTTGGAAATTTCGAAAAAAATATTGCTCCTGAATTTAAAAAAACAAAAACAACCAGAAATATATACTCTAAGTCCCTAATTAACACAAGGTTTTAAATCTCTCACTCAACTTAAATACAAACCTGTATGGGTGGAATATCTGGCAGAGACGGAAGGTTTTCTGGATTGGTAACTGAGGGAATTAGTTCTATTGCTGTAACAGATGGGCTGGTGGGACCTCGATTTGCATTTGCCATAGTAGCTGTAGTAGGGCTGGTTGGATTGACTGGGTTGTTGTGCACCGACACAACAGGAAAGGGTCCAGCATGCCCTGGGTTTGAGTGCTGTTAGGAAAAAAGATGTTATCATTACTTGATCTGCCAGGATATCCAAATATGAACAATACCTTGACAACAAGTTTCAGTTTAGGAAGGATACACAAGTTCAGAGTTTGATACCTGTGGCTGAGAGACAAAGAAGTAGGCCCTCTCAAACTTATGCAGGAAAAATAAAATTCAAACTTATCATTTTTCTATTCATTTTTGTGTAGTATTTAGAAAAAAAATAGACTTGCCAATAATTGTACCCTGTCAGACTGGTGATATGATTTTACTTCATAACAAAGATATATATAAATAGATGATCTGGAAGCCCCTTAAGTTTTCAAACATCAGACCAGGAAAGCCACTCTTCTGCCTATATTTTACTTTGACACTTCTGCCTTTTTAAAATAAAAATAATTAATTGTATAATTGTGTATTATGTAACTGATATGGTAGAAAGAACAACGAATTTACAAATGGAAACGTGGTATCAATTCCTGGCTCTTAATACTATGTGATTTTAGGCCAAATCACAATCTTGGTAATTTAGAAATGTGGATAATGATGAATGAAAATGTATACCTGTCTTTATGAGGAGTGTTATGAGGATCATTTAAGATAGTACACAGATTAAAATCTTTGGGAAATAAATTACTATACACATATAAATCATTTGAAGTATTTAAAAACTTAAAATTCTAACATTCAGTGATTTCTGTAGGGGCCCAAAAGTCTAAGGACAATGTTCTGAGATGGTTGGTTAATCCGATTATGTAGCTTCTGCACCTTTCCAAAGGGTGTACCTGCCCCCTGGTAATACTTGAAGGCTTTCCAAGTACACTAAGGGGTACATGGGTATGTGAATATTTTTAAGGAAATTAAAGTCTAGATAGTTGACCTTCATATATACTTTTTTTCCGGAGGAAAACCCAATTTACCTATGAATGTGCCATGGTCTGTGAGTTCTTTTTTCCAACTACTTCTTTCACAACTGCCCTTCTCCTCCAAAAACAAAATACAAAACAGCATATCTCTAACTCATTCCCAATCTTATCTAGCATATTGCCCCAGGGTGAAAAACAAAACAAACAAAAAATCTCCTGAAGAGACAGACAAAGGTACAGTTGAAAATAAAGGTGTCAAGTTGCTGACAAAGTGCCTGACTCTGAAACCTGGGTAATCTCTGAGTGGGTTCTGATACTTGGTGATCAACAAAAACAAAGAAAGACCTGAAGAAGCTGTCAACTGATAAAAAAAGATTTTAAAACTCGTTTTGAATTCCCAGATACATATTTTTGTGAACAAGTTTCCTGAGCATCACATGAAAATAACAACAACAAAAAAACTAGTAATAAAAATCGGCGTTGAATTCTGACTTACTCTATTACTGTTACAAGGTAACAGACATACAAACGTGCATAAATGAAGGAAGGGGAAAGGCTCCATGTATCTAATAAAGAAATGTATATCTAAAAGAATTTTATTTTTGTTTCCTAATAATCTTAAACCATGTAAATATATTGTTTAAACAACTGTATAGGAGTAACTGTAACGAAAATT
Organism: Eschrichtius robustus; assembly: GCF_028021215.1. NCBI lineage: Eukaryota > Metazoa > Chordata > Mammalia > Artiodactyla > Eschrichtiidae > Eschrichtius > Eschrichtius robustus. Next base: position 101,063,411 of record NC_090826.1, read on the forward strand.
TGGTCTAAAGAAAAAGTTTTAAAGCTTAATAACTGCATTATAAACTGGAAATTTAAGAATTTTCAAATTGCAACAGACATCTTTCCAGCAGAAAATTACAACAAACTGATTCACAAGTCTATCAGATTTGTGAATATCTTAAATCTATATCTTAAATATATTAAGATAAAATTCTGTAAAAGTAGAACAGAAATTCAAGTCCATGGGGAAAAGGGAGTATATAATTTTGACTTTCAAAAAAGAACTTGCCTCTGTATTTGGGACTCCAGTGGATCCACTTACAAGAAAAATGTAAGGGTTTTACTTTATAATGTCAATATTTACAATATGCTAAACAGTATGTCCTTTGCAACTATTTAAACTTAAACTTGTAATGGAAGTTTTAAATGTCAACCTTCAAATGTGAGGGAGTGTGTATTTTTCAAAAGTCTTTCTGGAGGTAATTGGGACAAAAAGTTGAAGGATCGCTGATCTAGGACTTCAGTATGCAGATCGATCTGAGTCAGTAAAAGTTCACATATTTATGAGTACTCCCCTCCTGGAAATGTTGATTTAGTGGATATGGTTCAAAATCTGTTTCAGACATGGTGCCCCAGTCATTCTGATGGTCTTTAAATCATGCTTTGAGAAACGTCACTCTGACAATTATAAAATGACCTTTATTTTTTATATAACTAGAAATCCTATGCAAAAGTAGCCTCATTTTTATACTCATACCTCCTATACAAATATAATCTACTATTCAAGCAAAGATTAGAAAACATGCCTCTAAACACACTTATTTTTAAGAGTAGGTATATCTATCCTAAAAGGAACAATACTGAGTGAAGAAAAAAAAAAAAAGTCAAAATGTCACATTAAAAGAGCAGAGGAACAATTTTAGGAAATTAAAGTTTTAATCTTAATTCTACCATTGTCTCTTATGATTGTGGGTACATAACAACAAGCTCCTTTGTTTTTCACTTCTGTAAAATGAATTGGTTGGACTAGATCAGAGATTCTCAACCCAGAGTATACTATGGGTTTAATGACATCAAAGAAACTGTTAAAATTTAATAAAAATTTAGACATTTCTCCTAAGAAGACATACGGATTGCCAACAAACACATGAAAAGATGCTCAACATCACTAATCGTTAGAGAAATGCAAATCAAAACCACAACGAGGTATCACCTCACACCGGTCAGAATGGCCATCATCAAAAAATCTACAAACAATAAATGCTGGAGAGGGTGTGGAGAAAAGGGAACCCTCCTGTACTGTTGGTGGGAATGTAAAGAGATAACAGCCACTATGGAGAAGAGTAGGGAGGTTCCTTAAAAAACTAAAAATAGAACTACCATATGACCCAGCAATCCCACTACTGGGCATATACCCTGAGAAAACCAGAATTCAAAAAGAGTCATGTACCACAGTGTTCACTGCAGCACTATTTACAATAGCCAGGACATGGAAGCAACCTAAATGTCCATCGACAGATGAACAGATAAAGAAGATGTGGCACACACATACAATGGAATATTACTCAGCCATAAAAAGGAACGAAATTGAGTTATTTGTAGTGAGGTGGATGAAGTCTGTATGAGTCTGTTGTACAGAGTGAAGTAAGTCAGAAAGAGAAAAACAAATAGCATATGCTAACGCATACATACGGAACCTAAAAAAACGGTACTGACGAACCTAGTGGCAGGGCAGGAATAAAGATGCAGATGTAGAGAATGGACTTGAGGACACGGCAGGGTTGCGGGGGGGAAGCTGGGACGAAGTGAGAGAGTAGCACTGACATATATACACTACCAAATGCAAAACCGATGGCTAGTGGGAAGCAGCCGCATAGCACAGGGAGATCAGCTCTCGGTGCTTTGTGTCCACCTAGACGGGTGGGATAGGAAGGGTGGGAGGGAGGCTCAAGAGGACGGGATATGGAGATATATGTATACATATAGCTGATTCACTGTGTTGTACAGTAGAAACTAACACAACATTGTAAAGCAATTATCCAATAAAGATGTGAAAAAAAAATTTAATAAAAATTTTATGTGTATTTTTCTGGGACAAGAAGATACATAATAGCATTAATCAAATTCTCAAACGTATCAATGACCACCCCTCCCTCCACCCCACAACTGATTAAGAAAACTGTTGTCTTTTAGTTTTAAAATTATATGATTCTTACAAATGGAACTCTAGGCATACTTGTCTTTGGAGGTGTGGCTGCATCATGGAATACTGAGGGCCACTGTGCCTGGGTATCCCTGGTATTCGGGCAGCATTCTGAGCCAATCTCATCTGATGGGCTTGGAAAGCTCCACAGTTCATGTTGCCTCTTTGCATTGCTTGCACACTGATCAATCTTGGAGGCTGCAAAAGGCAGAAATTGCATTTATGTAACAATATTTATAAATTTATCTTTCAATTATAAAACGTTATGATAAGAATAATTTTGTCAGGATAGAAGGGCATAAAGTAAAAAGTGTAAGTCATTTTCCTCATCTCTTGCCCCAATCTCCTTCTCTCAGTATATGTGTGTTTTAAAGCCTATCAGCATTAACTTAATCAACCCTGGATTAATAGTTTTCATTTGGATGGGAGAGAGCAGGAAAGATACAGGGATGGGAATGATTTGAACAAAAGCCTAAAGAACGTGTCAGATCTCAGGAGGAAACAACATGGCTCTTTGGCCCAAAACCACGTTTAAACAAAAAAGATCTGGTATAGAGGGATAAAAACGTGTATACCTCCACAGTACTACTGAGTTAATTTTGTTTCCCATCGTAAGTATTTACTTCTTGTCCTTCCTCACAGCTCCCCCACATCCCTGCCATACCCAAGGGCAAATGTTTAAACTGACCTTTGAGCTCTGTCCCCATCAGTAACTTTGAAATGTGTAACTCATCTATATAGGACAGAGTGTAGTCTCGAGGTCTTCATAATTTATATCAATAGTGCAGTGATATAATAATACTCGCCTGTTGTTGTAACATCTGAGGGGCTGCTTGTCTAGGGTGCTGCTGTGTTGTTGCTGTTGTTGTTGGTACAGGTGCAGGTGGCTGCTGCATCCTCATCTGCTGCAACTGCTGATGTTTCTGTGCATACACTTGTTGTTGCATGTGCTGGAGTCGAAGTTGTGCTAAGTTAATCTGTCCAGGGGTTTTACTAATGTGGTTTGTCCCTGGCGGAACTTGCCCAACTACAACATTAGGAGTATAACCAGGAGCTGGTTTACTCTCTATTACTAGATTACCTGAAGGATTTAAAAAATGAGAATAATTTGCATGTAATCAACTAACATCTACTTTGTGGGTTAATCATTATATTTTCCTCTTTCCTCTGACAACTATCACCACTCAAATTTTCCAACAGCACAGCAGGGATGGGAGCTAGGTTTAAAGATGATGAAGATCAGAAACCTAATATAGTCCAAAGCCAATTAACTGACTTTTGATTACTCAGAATAATATATTATCTGCCCTTATTTTTGACACAGATGTACAGAAAATTAAAGAGCTGAAAGAGACAGTATTAGAGGAGGCCCATCTAGGCAGTCTAAATCATCTCTCCCCTGAGAAGATTCAAGGATACTCAAGATTGCTAATACTGATTCCACCTGCCTTTGGATGGTCAAAATGTGCAGGGCAGAGTACTATATTGCTACAAAACTGTCTTCTGTGGAAATGTTGAATGTTTTAAACTACTTATACCCTTGGAGATGACAAATTCTCCTTCCTTTTTACAGAGCCAGGTACTTTCTAAAGATAGAAGGCAAATTTTAGTAAGGTTTGATCTAAGGTAGAGTTCGCAAACCTTTTTCCTGTAATAAGCCAGATACTTTAGGCTTTGCAGGCCACATAAAATCTGTCGTATACTCTTTGTTTTTAACTTGTTTGCTTTTACAACCCTTTAAAACGTAAAAACCAAACTTAGGTACCACGTCACACAAAAATAGTTTGCCGATGCCTGATCTAAAGGTATAGCCAAACGAATATACACAAAGATTACATTTTTTTACAAAAGGCCACCCACCTCTGCTTTTGCAGCTTCCAATGGTGAGGACTTGGAGTATTCTGAAAATGAGTTTAATCAATCTGTAGACAGCTCTAATTGTTGGTTAGTTTTGGGGGTTTTGTTTTACTTTAAATTGAGCTGGTTTTGTATGCCTATCTGTAACTTTCACCTTAAGGCCCTTAGGTCCACACTGTGGAGTAACAAATGCAAAGACCATTTGTCTTCCATGTGAAAAGAGCTGCTCTTATCTTTCAAACATTCCTCAGAACATGGCATTCGGACACACCAGCATACTGGATGGAGGTCCTCCTCAAGTGGGCAATTTTGTACAATTAATACATAAGCTACTAAGCATGTAAGAAATTCTTCCAAAGACTAAAGACCCATTTGGTAAGTTTCTGATACTTAACAGTCAATATCAATTTTAAAAGATGTGGGGAAAAAGTTAGAAATGATACATAATTTAAAAAACTATACAGAGGAGACCCTCAACATTCTTAAAGATGTAATGAACATAGCTGAAGTAAGTTTCCAATGAAGAACATATTTTCCAAAAAGTTTACATGTTAGAATGAAGTTTAAAAACTTTAAGTATCTAAAATTTGTTGTAGATGCTTTCTCCTCCTAATTCAGCGTTCCAAGGTATAGCCATAAAACGAGTTATTTCTCACCTAAATTGACTACGTTCTTTGCCCAGAAGGTGGGATCACAATGGAAACGTATTGCTCCATTAGCAGCAGGGACAGGATCACACCGTGCTTTCAAAATATGGCGCAATTGAAAAGTAATCTAAAAGGGAAAAAATTCACATTAGTCTTAAAATTAAATATCACTTGAGAAAATATACAAGATAAAGACATGAAAGCTCATGTAGCCCCACAGTGTCCATCTCAGATGAGACAGTATCAGTGTTTAAAAAACGATATTAGCAATCGAAGGCGCATGCTTGAACTTCTGCCATTTCTGGTGATAAACTACATTATACTACTAGGTATCTCCAAAACCTATGATTGACTCAAGACTTACTGTATGATTCCATTTATATGAAATTCTAGAAAATGAGAGAAATCAGACTAATGGTTGCCCAAGGCCAGGGATAGACAAAAATAAGAAAACTTTTGTGGGTGACGGAAATTTTCTGTATTTTGATGTGATGGTGATAACTTTTACTAAAATTCAAAATCTATACTTTAAACAGGTGCAGTTCACTGAATGTAAATAATATCTTAATAAAGTCAATTTAAAGAAAAATAAGATACTATGTGTCTCACCAGTCGCTTGCTGTACAGTAGTGCCGTGCTGCTACCACTAGCAATTGCCCAGTTTGTAAAGTTCATAACATGCTTCACCTGCCGGGAAAGGCCTGTGATGTCGTTCTGTTGCTGTAGTAACTTCATCTGTCTTTCTTTTGTAACATTCTGAAACGGAACAACAGGTTCACTGAAGAATTCTGTATAAAAAAATCAACTCATAATTTCTATTGCAAGTGAACACAATACCTGTATTTCTTTTTAAAAATGGGATAACTTAATAAGTGCATTATTTAATGAGTCTATGATCAAGGAAAAGGTCACTAACAAAAGTGGGACCAAAAGTTAGTTCTATAGTCCAAAGTAGACATTCCACATACAGAAATTAATGTTAGTGATATCTCCCCTTTCCTTCAGAAGATGAAGAGCCTTTGTTAAAAAGTGTCTATTAGGCTAATCTAATATATAGAGCCTATGACATATGAGCTGACCTTTAGAAATAATTTTATATGATCTTAACACACTTCTCAGGCCAAAGAAAATTCTGTGGTGCATGGCATGAGGCTGGAGTTAAAATCTCTTATTTTCAACATTTAAGACAAAAGGAGAAAGATGAATTCCAGAGCTCTAAGAGTAGAGCTAGGGAAGCTTCTTATATGACAAAAGTTCATAAAGAACAAGGGAGTAAGTGAGGGTGGAAGGAAAGTGCTGCAAAGGAAAAATAAACTGCTTTCTGGGAACAAAAATTCCCAGAAGGGACAGGTGATATCCTATGTCCTTTGACATTCAGCATACTGAACAACTTGCCTCTTCATTCTTAACCACTTTCTTACAAAACTGACTCAACTGGGTTTACTGAACAATTTTTTCCCTAAGGAAATAAGTTACTCATTTTATAATGTAAATCAATGGATAAAAATATTCAAATGACAGAAGTTTCATTTACAACTTCCCTGGAAATCATCCCTTTTATAAAGCTTATAGGAAAACCTCTATCTTACAAAGTTTAGAAACACAGTGCACTAGAAAACATCTACTGCTTAACTCATTAGCATGTTGGAAATATGTGGCAGATTTATCAGTAGGTATTTGTGTATATTTTAGCATTAAGAGGCATCTTTTAATTCAAAAGTTCTTGAAATGGTTTCAGAACATTACTTTAGACCTATAATTAAAATGTATTTACTGTAAATTAAAAGGTATCAAAAATAATTGCTTGCTCATGCTCTCCATTTACAAGGTCCTTCTGAAAACAAAAATCTATTAGGGTTAACTGCAACTCGGCTGGATATACAACAGTAGCAAGAGACCTCAAAATTTAACAATATTTGTGAGAGTACTTTTAATTTCACAATTGTGTCTCAATGGCAAGATGTATTTCAAAAGACAGAAATTCAGAAATAATTCTCTGTTGACATTTATTTTATTTATATGTAACTGTGTCTAGTATTTCAACAATTTTCTATGAAGGAATGGAACAGAAAAAAAATCTCCTATGAAAAATTTGAGATTAATAGTAATTAAAAGTTAAATAATCAAATATTCATGTAATTTAAATTGTTACTATTCAATGGTGGTTTAAACATAACCCCGTATCATCTAAGCCAACTTAAAAGCACAAAATTTTGAGAACCAGCCAACTATGGTCAGTAGAGTCTTTGATTAATACTTAATTTAGATTTCACAAATTGACTGGATTCTCATCTAGAAATTTACATTCACATATTAATCTCAATATACAACACAAAGACCTAATATAACAAAATTATGAGTAAATTTAAAGTTTAAGTTTCAAAATGAGCAACATTTTTAGCAAAACTATGGAACATTTAAAAAATAAAGTGAAGAACACACATGAGTCAGTAAGACTCCCAATATACATTCATATGTAAAAGTTAAATTGAGGACCTATCTTGTGGGGAGGAGAAGAGGGAATGTGGCAGGTCAGCTTTGTCTTCATTTATATCACATTTTAGTAATAATTCTTTCATTCCTAAGAGAACAACACTATCTCCTAATTGATACATCTAAAGTGTTAAATTGGGCTGCAAAGTAACTAACTTGAAAAAGGCCTATTTTCCAACAAAAAACACACAAAAAAATTTTTTTAATTTTTACTTTCATACCCACCCCCAACCAATCTAAAAGAGCTTTCAATAAACATTAAAAAACAGCTAAAGAGCAAGAGAAGCAGTTTTTGTTTTATTTTGGCTTTGAACCATACCTCTAGCTGCTGTAACAGAGATTTTCCTTTCTTATTAATTTCATTGATAAGGGTGAAAATGGCCACTTTAATTTCCTGTTCTACTCGTTTGTTAGTCTCATTTACTTCTTTTATCCTGAATAAGAGAAATGCATCATTAGGTTATAGACTTATCCTATGTCTCTGAATTACCAACTGTTACAGAAATTCATCCAACTGGGCACTTAACCGAGTAAAATTAAACCTTTGTCAAATGTACAACTTATGTTTTGGCAGACCTGACCACTCAGTTTGGTCCAAACAAGTTATGTATGTAGACAAAGAATGGATTAAATATTTATTAATTTTAAATTAAGTTCATAAAGGACAGTTTATTAATCTAGATGGTAATCTCCTTTAGTTTCTATGACATGAATGTGATAAACACAAACAACTGACATCAGTGATTGCTGGTTAGTGTCAAATATGGCACATTGTTCTTGAGAAGCATTAAGAATAAACAGAACCAATGTGCAAAAAAAAATGTTGCAACCAATACTATTATTATCTTTTGAAACAAGAGGAAGCTTAGACGCATTTAGTTTCACTAAAACTACTTCAAATGTGAATTCAGATACACCCCTTCCATAGGTTCTTCTCAAAATGATTTCCTACTGTATATGGTTAAGGGAATAAAACATTTTCATTCCTTTTTTAAAAACAGCTGTTAGATGTTTTAGAAACAGGTATAAGCTCCCATGTAGTTATGAAAGTTTTGGTTGTAAATATGAAATAGCCAATACCTTGCTATTTATAAAATAGAAAGAGAAGAATTCTACTAATATAAATACATATAATGTTAACAAACAATCATAAGATGGTAACCTTAAACTTTTATACACATTCTACTTCTGTACAAACTATAACTGACACTTTCAACTGCTAAAACTGCCTTTCATTTACCAAATTCAAATTTGAATAACTTGAATACACCGGGTCAAAAATGTAGTTTTCCCTCCTTTGTACTTCAGGCACTGATTTAAAAATTTTACTCAATTTTGTCCTTATCTTATTAAAATGAGTGGAAGACATTTTTAAAAATGAGAATGCTGATCACTAGTGGTAAGAACACATGACCTTAAAACGATTCAGCCAAAGGTTGAAACCATTAAGCATGCTGAAAGCAGAGTCAAACTCCCCTGGATTTAAGCATGTATAATATATGTTCAATTGTGAAGGCAGCAAAAAAAATGAAGGTACATTAAAAAATGGAGAAAGGTCATCGAAGAATCTGTCTAACAGGAGAAGTATAGACATTTTATTACTTTAATACTTTTTTTTTTTTTTAAGCTTTCTGGAGATGAAATAATCTCCCCAACCCTTCTCAATCTTGTAACACATAAACTTCACTTCTCTACACAGATTCAGGAACATATACACAAAATATACATATAAAAATATGGGATTGCCATATGAGTTATCTCACTACCCTTTCTCTGGAAAGAACATCCATCTGTAATTTATGAGAAGACAGTTATCCTCTCCAATATCATCTACAACATATCAGCAATATAAAAAACATCCTGACATATCCACGAGAACTAACCATGACTAGTGTATATCTATATATTTACATATTATCTACAACCTCTGAGGAGCCTTTATTTTCCTTTGGTATCACTTTTTAAGATGAAAGTTATAAATTCTTACTAATGTCTAATGTACTATTTTCTAATGTATCAATAATATACAATGTACTATTCATTCATTCATCTTCAATACTTTTTGAGTATTTACTGTGTCATTTTAAATCGTCATAAATTAATTTTAATATTCTAGAAGTCTCAATATTTGTGAATCTGAAGAATAAATACATATCAACCCTATTCATACCTCTAGGAACATATATGGGTTTTAATTATGCCAGCTCCAAGTGTTTGTCTTTAAGGACTCCTTTAAGAGTCCTAATCTTCTTAACCTACTCACTATAGAACTTAGTCCCACTTTGCGGCATGCAGGATCTTAGTTCCCCGACCAGGGATCGAACCCGTGCCCCCTGCAGTGGAAGCATGGAGTCTTAACCACTGAACAGCCAGGGAAGTCCCAGTCCCCCTTGCTTTATCAATAAATTTAGTTTATTCAGAAATGAACGAAAATAGGATTTTAAAAAACTGATAGTGTTATTGATAAAAATAACAACAGCTACAATCTGAGGGTTTACTATATGCCAGAAACTGTGTTCTCATAATAATACCAGTAAGATAAGTACTGTTTTTAATGCTTGTTTTACAGATGGAAAATTAATTTGTCCACCACTGTTCATACTCTCTCCTGTCTTCCACACAGTCTCTAGTTAAAATTTTATAATTCCACTCTCTACACATTAATTGGTTTTTCTACATTTAACTAAGGCTGACAAAGACTAGAGTCATATTAATTATAAAACAGTCAAAGATGTATCCTAAAAGAGTATTCACAATTTGAAGCAATTAAATTCTCTTTAATTAACAATGATCATAATCCAAACTCAAACATACCATTTACCCCTCCAAAAAAATGTTTTCTGTATATGCTTACTATAATACAGAAGGAAAACAAATTTAAACTGGACCCATCGTGTTTAATAATCCTTAAACTGAAATTATGGTTTTAAGGAAACACACTTACCTATTCTGCACCTGAGTAGCTGCAAAATGAACATAATTCTTCTTCTCAAGAAGCTTAGCCAGTAGATTCTCAATTGCACCTTTCTGGTTTTGAAAAGCTTCTTCTAAAAATTGATACCTTTAAAACAAAAACAACAATTACATTTAAAATGGAAAATTTACGATTACGATTTGGAAATGAAAAACTGCTGCATGAGTCAATCTTGAAACCTTACTTAAATGATCAACATTCTATGCTGGCCACACACCCCCTATGTTACCAGCAACTTTTAACTACCAATCCCCCTTCCCTCTTAACCTGACACTGTGAAGCCACTATTAAGACAAAAAAAATTACTCAAAACTGTTCAAGTGCTCTTAAATTAGAGTTTTGATTCAGGATTGCATTTTTATAAAAATCTAAATACTGGTGTAAGTTGTATACATATTAAATCATAAAATACAACCACATTATACAAAATACTTTCAAGGTGGGAAAACCACCCACAGTTCCAACAACATAAAATCATTGCTACTACTGTAATATCTAGTTCCTTAGTCTTTTCAGTCACAATGTATGTGCAACTCTGCATCTGACTTTATTCTTTATCTTGTCTTTGCAATCACCACTTGAAATAATTTTTCAGTTCTAGACTGTAAATATTGTCAAACTTTTCCAAAAGGGTTATATCAATTAAAAATATGACCAACACCAGTTTTATTTTAACTCTGTCAACCAAGTGGTATATGTTAAGATTTGCTAATATTAAAATAGTGAAAATTAGACAGTAAAAGACTACAGTTCTTTGTTTGCTAGGAAGGCAGAATGGTTTTCTTTGCTAGTTTTATTACCTCTGTGTAAATTGCTCATTAAGTCAACAAGTATTTTAGGGCTTCTTCTATATGCTAGGGATACATGGGTAAAAAAAAATCCATTATTGTTCATATTTTCATAATAAATAGGCACAAATATGAAATGATACTACACTGTGAAATGAGCTATACTGGAGGCGTACATAGTCTGCAATAAGAACACAGTGTCTCTGATGAAAGAAATCAAAGACAATACAAACAGATGGAGAGATATACCATGACTATACTACCCAAAACAACCTACAGATTCAATGTGATCCCTATCAAATTAGCAATGGCATTTTTCACAGAACTAGAACAAAAATTTTTTACAATTTGTATGAAAACACAAAAGACCCTGAAGAGCCAAAGCAATCTTGAGAAAGAAAAACAGAGCTGGAGGAATCAGGCTCCCTGACTTCAGACTATACTACAAAGCTACAGTAATCAAGACAATATGGTACTGGCACAAAAATAGAAATATAGATCAATGGAACACAACAGAAAGCCCAGATATAAACCCACACACATATGGTCACCTTATCTTTGATAAAGGAGGCAAGAATATACAATGGAGAAAAGACAGCCACTTCAATAAGTGGTGCTGGGAAAACTGGACAGCTACATGTAAAAGAATGAAATTAGAACACTCCTGAACACCATACACAAAAATAAACTCAAAATGGATTAAAGACTTAAATGTAAGACCAGACACTATAAAACTCTTAGAGGAAAACATAGACAGAACACTCTATGATGTAAATCACAGCAAGATCCTTTTGACCCACCTCCTAGAGAAATGGAAATAAAAACAAAAATAAACAAATGGGACCTAATGAAACTTAAAAGCTTTTGCACAGCAAAGGAAACCATAAACAAGATGAAAAAAACAACCCTCAGAATAGAAGAAAATATTTTCAAATGAAGCAACTGACAAAGGATTAATCTCCAGAATATACAAGCAGCTCATGTACCTCAGTATCAAAAAAACAAACAACCCAATCCAAAAATGGGCAGAAGACCTAAATAGACCTTTCTCCAAGGAAGACATACAGACTGCCAACAAACACATGAAAAGATGCTTAACATCACTCATCATTAGAGAAATGCAAATCAACACCACAATGAGGTATCACCTCACACCAGTCAGAATGGCCATCACCAAAAAATCTACAAATGATAAATGCTGGAGAGGGTGTGGAGAAAAGGGAACCCTCCTGCACCACTGGTGGGAATGTAAATGGATACAGCCACTACGGAGAACAGTATGGAGATTCCTTTAAAAACTAAAAAGATAACTACCATACGACCCAGCAATCCCACTACTGGGCATATACCCTGAGAAAACCATAATTCAAAAGGAGTCATGTACCACAATGTTCATTGCAGCTCTATTTACAATAGGCAGGACATGGAAGCAGCCTAAGTGTCCATCGACAGATGAATGGATAAAGAAGATGTGGCACATATATACAATGGAATATTACTCAGCCATAAAAAGGAACGAAATTGAGTTATTTGTAGTGAGGTGGATGGACCTAGAGTCTGTCATACAGAGTGAAGTAAGTCAGAAAGAGAAAAACAAATACCGTATGCTAACGTATATATATGGAATCTAGAAAAACGATACTGATGATCCTAGGGGCAGGACAGGAATAAAGATGCAGACGTAGAGAATGGACCTGAGGACACGGGGACGGGGAAGGGTAAGCTGGAACAGAGTGAGAGAGTGGCATGGACATATATACACTACCAAATGTAAAACAGATAGCTAGTGAGAAGCAGCCACATAGCACAGGGAGATCAGCTTGGTGCTTTGTGACAACCTAGAGGGGTGGGATAGGGAGGTTGGGAGGGAGGCTCAAGAGGGAGGGGATATGGGGATATATGTATACATATAGCTGATTCACTTTGTTGTACAGCAGAAACTAACACAACACTGTAAAGCAATTATACGCCAATAAAGATGTATTAAAAAAAAAAACAACACAGTGTCTAAATCTGCCTCAACACCAAGGAATGCTTCACAGAGAAGTCAGAACAGAATTATCCTATGCTAACTGCAGAGGCATATTTGGAGAACAACAAATACTTCAACATACCTAGAGAAAGCCATGCAAAGATCAGAATGTGAGAGAATAATAAAATCCAGAACCAGACTGTGAAGAGCTGGGTATACCATGCTAATTTTTGGATTTTCGTTTTTCAGTAACAGGAAACCCTTGAACAATTCCAACCAAGATGTAATAATCAGATTTACATTCCAGGAAAATCATGAGAGAGAAATATAAAAGATCTGAAGAAGAGAGATGGGGAAGACTAGCTAGAACTCTAAGGCAGTAGCTCAGATGAGTTATCAGGGTATGGTACTAATTGGTATAGCTGAATAAACAAACTTGAACAATGGACTCTGTCACAGAGATCAGCATCTTTGGTGATTTGAAAGTTTAACTGGAGCCATATAAAGTAACATCCATGGTATAACCTAAAAACTGAATGCCTAGCTAAGGCAGAGTCAAGAAAAGATCACCGGAAATGAGATGCTCAAGGTACTGACAAAGTTATAATTGTCTATGTGGACACAAATCATTAACGTAAAAGCAGAAATTGAGATGAAGAGGAAAGCTATGAGCATCTAGATGTTTGGGCCTTCAGTGAAGGTCTCAGTTAAGGTAAATACAGGAGGAAAGGCTATGAAGTTGTTAACAAAAGGCAAGTTTGCTAAATGGAGGGGTTCAAGAGGTAAAGGAAAAACTGAGAGAATTAGAAGGCAAAGTTTAGAGTGACAGCGGGATTGTTGTTATAGAGAAGAGCTGGCTAATGAGGTTTTTATTTTGTGTATTAAGACTTTTTTATTGTAGTAAAATACACATAACAAATCATTTTACGTTTTTAAGAATATTTTTAAAGCAAAAAAAAAACCTGTCTACTATGTAAAGTCTAGCACCTTATAACTTGTATGATATATTAATTAAACAGCACAAAAGCATGTGAGTATTTTAATTTAAAAGGCTTTTAAAAGAGGTTCTACTGTTACATAGGTGAGCAAAGACTATTCCTTCATTGAAGAAACACTGAAGGAATAACATTTATTTCCTATACCATAATTTCTCTGTGTCCAAAATGAAATACTTTGTTTCATCTGTACAGATGAAGCAGGAATATGAGATTACCATGCTAACCCTTTTGACATAAGCTTTACATTGTGAGGAAGAAAAGATCTTCTGACCCAGAGTTTAATTATGTCAGCAAATAAGAAGACATTTGGCAGAAAGGTCAACTAGTATCATAACTCACAAAATTTTAATTCATAAAATTTAACCCTGCACAATTTTATTTTTCTCAACTCAAAATAAATGTTTCAGAGTCCTGTTTCTAGAAATGTCTTGTTGTATTCATATGAACAAGTAGCAAGCAAACACACCATGATACACCTAGGTGAAAGTATGTGTCTGTCCTTTCCTCCCCTCATACAGGAGTTGACATCTGCACTGGATGTCAAAGGATGAGTAAGAGCTTTCTCGGTAAACAAACTTGGGAGGAAGGTAAGAGCTTTCACTGGGGGAAAAAATCTGAATGTACAAAAGAACACAGTTCTGAGGCCACCTGCCATTTTCAGGGCTAAGGAAAAGAAGACAAAGCTGGAAGAGTAGGGGAGGTACCAAATGTTAAAGAGCACTGTACATTTTGCTGAAGTTGGACTCAGATAATAAATAATAGTGAACCATCAAGAGACTGATAAAACAGTGATAATCAGGTTTGTTTCTTTTCACTTGAATAAACTTCAACTGTATTATTAGAAGAAAGATACTAACTAGAGCTTGAAAAACAAAAGAACAATATGGAAGTAGTTTTGGCTACAAGCTACTTCTGATTCTCTTAGCTAAAAGAATAAACTAACACTGAATTTTCTTTTTTGAACTGATCAAAGTAATAGTTGAAATACTTCAGAAATGGGGGGAAAGAATAACCAATAAATGGATTAAGCATAATTTTGTTAATATGTAAATATATCAAGCAATTTCTAGATTTTAATCCTGCATATGAAGCAGTGATTCTTAACATGGAAGTCTTAGCCACATTGAGCTACTTTCAGTATTTCAAAATGTCTAGGTAAAAGTTATGCACGCCCATGATTTACTTATGATGGGCCTTATAAGTAAGACTTTCTGTGCTTCTGGCTAGAATTATAGAAACTCAGTATAACATATATACCACTGATTATCATGTTTTGGAGAGAATCATCATGCTTATATATGTGTGTGTGTGTGTGTGTGTGTATAATTTATTGAGAAATAAATTATTATTTAATGTAGTTTGCTAAGAAGTTTTTGAAGAGAGGGCTCTCATAAGTATGGGAAATGAATAAAAGGGTTTTTTTTTTCAAGTTGAGAATCACTTAGCTATTAACTGCAAACTGTAACTTTTAAATGCACATTTACAGTCTTATTAGGGTCTGAGTTGTACAAGGATGCTACTCTATTTGCCAAGTAATTACAGTATTATTCTTAGTAACTGTCAGAGTGTTTAACAATTGATAAGATTTTACTCTGGCACTTCTAGGGAAATATATCATCTTAGTTTGTATCCAAATTGACTATCTAGGGAAACATTTTTTAAAGCTGATATGTAGTGTAATTCTGACTCAGTTTCTTTCTTAATTGTTATTCCATAAAATTTCATAAATATGAATTACATAAAATTACATAAATTTTCAAGCATATATTAAACTACAGATTCAACCCCACTGAACCTATCATCCACTTGCAAAAAACATCCATTTATAGCCAATTTTGTCAATATACCCACCTACTCTATCCTCAAGATTACTCTTAAAAAATTCCAAACATCATATTTTATCTAAGCATTTATCAATCTAGAAATGACAACAATTAGCCTGCTTTGAGAACTTACTGTTTTCAGGCACTTTGTGAAGTATCTGACATGGATTCTCTCATTAAATCTTTAGAAAGACTTAATGACTAGGTACTCTTACTGTCTGCACAGTAACAGATGACTTGGACAACTTTCTATGTCTCAGTTTTTCAGAAAAATGTGTAATATTCATCGCATTTATCTTACAGGACTATTCCAAGAATTAAATTGATCAAAACAACACAAAGCACTTAATCAACATAAGTACTTTGCTCACTAAAGCACAGTAAGAGCTTAAAGCCAGTTATCACTGCTATTTTTAGCAATAATTTTAAGTGATTTGCATTGTTAAAATAAAAAACTTCAATCCTTCAACAACAAAAAGCCTACAATGTATATAAAGACCTCATAAGAGTGTTTTTGAGAATTTTTAAATGAGGCTATCTATGTTCCTCATTCAAGACAATATATGAAAGGGAGATGGTTATGCCGTAAAGGTTCAGCAAGAGCTGCAGAGAGCATGCACTCTGAGCAACCATGATGAGAACCAAAAGGGCAGAAATCTCAAGAAAGCTTCAGGAAGATATCAGGATTCTCACATAAATAGAACAAGAAACAAAAGCCAACTTTAATTAAATTTCAAAAGGAACACAGTGACATCAACTGATGTTTCAGTTACTTAAGACTTCATTAGTAGAACAGGCTGTTAACTTTATATTGCTGCCTTTCTTCAAATTCACTAATCTTTTCTTCTGTAACATCTAATCTGCTATTAATCCCATCTGAAATCAAACAGAGAAAAAAACTGGGGGAGGGGACAAAAGAGGAACAGTGAGTTTTAGGACAACTGTAATAACACTAATATATGGATGAGTGGCATCCCCAAATGGGAATGGAGAGGGAACAGGGAAAAAATATTGGAAGAAATTATAACAATGGAGTAAAATTTCCCAAATTTGATGAAAACTATAAAACCTATATAGATCTAAGAAGCTCAACATCCTCCAAGCACAAGAAACATTAAGAAAATTAAACAATGGTATATTATTTCCAAACTGCTTAAAGCCAATAATAAGGGGAAAAAAAATTTTAAGTTCGTAGAGAGAAAAAGATACATTAGAACAGAGGAATAAAGATAGAACAGTAGACTTCTCAATGGAAACAATGCAAGCCATGATAGAGTAGAGCAACATCTTTAAAGTACTGAAAGAAAACTGTCAGCCTAGAATTGGTTACACAGCAAACACAGCTTTCATATATGAAGGTGAAACTTTTGGGGATGATAAATATGTTCATTATTTTGATTGTGATGATGGTTTCACAAGTGTATAACTATGCCACCGTAAGGCAGAGATCTAAAGGAGCTATGAGCTCAATGTAAGGATGTAATAAGAGTAACCTGCTCCTCTACCAACTCTACAGGACTAAAAGAAAGTTATAATAATGCTGTGGAAGAAGAGAGGGAAGAAAGAACCCTTAGAAGTAGCAGTCATAAAGCACCCGATGTGGATTTTTAGACAAAGTGCACATCAACTGGTTGTCCGAAACAACTTCATTCTGGATATTTAATGGTCCCAACCTGGCAGTGCTTGTATGCACTGGCAAAAGGAAATTCAAACCTTTACTGAAGAAAGCATCGTAATTCTAGACAAAGTATGTGCATAAATAATTTTCAAGGAAAATGAGAAGTTCATAGTTTAAAATAGCCATATATATATAAAGGAACAAAGCACCTTGAGCAACAGAAAAACAAAGAGGAAGAGAAGACCCACTAACAAAAGCAAAATATCTCTACTTACTATATTTAAGGAATGAAACACAAGCTACAACTATTTTTAAATGGGGTAAAGAATACAGAGGACTTCTAACTTTTTTGGGCAACTCCCTGTGAATCTCAAAACAAAAAAAAATATCTCATATCTCAAAATAAAATTTTTTTAAAAGGGGGAGTAACAGATTTAAATTTTTTTAAGTGCAATGAATGGATTTTAATGGAAGCTTAACATAACTAAAGAGAATATTCATAAACTGAGACTGTTCAGAAGAAAACGCCTGTTTTACATTTAGAACTAAAAAAAAAAAAAAAAGGGAAATACATAAGTTAAGAGACATGGAGAATGGTACAAGGGAGTCTAACATACAGATGTTAGAGTTCCAGAAGGAAAGACAAGAACACAACAGATGTATTACTTGGTGAGATTACTGATTGAAAGACACAGTCCAAAGATTGAGAAAACCAAATCAAAAGAGGTAATCCTAAAAAGCAGTCAGAAAATGAAGACAGGTTACCTTCAAAAGAATAACAGGTAGAATGTTTGCTGAACTCTTAAGGGCAAAAAGGCAATGTACTTGTACAACCAATGTGCTAATAACAACAAAAAAAAATTGACAACCTATACATAAAATGCTATACAAAGCAAAAATATATTTCAAAAAATGAAAGCAAAATGGAGATTTTTTAGACAAACTAAAACAAAATTCACTGCCAGGGGACGTTTAGTGAAGATTCTAAAAATAATAAACTTCAGGCAAGGAAGATGAATCAAGGTAGAAGGTCTGAGAAGGTGGAAGGAAAAAAACAGGAAGTGGGAAAAAAAGTGAAATAAATCTGTGAAACACTATATTGTACACCTTTAACTTACACAATATTGTACATCAACTATACTTCAATTAAAAAACAATTTTAGAGAGTAAAAAAAAGTGAAATAAATCTAAAACACTATATAAAATCAATAATAGTGTATTCAACAGGGGTAAGAAAACAAAGAATTAAAATACATGATAATTACAAGGGGAGTAAAGGAGAGAGAGGAATAAAGTTTTTAAAAAATTTTTAACTGAGGTACAGTTGATGTACAATATTTTGTTTCAGGTGTACAACACAGTGATTCACAATTTTCAAAGGTTATATTCCATTTAGTTATTATAAAATATTGGTTATACTCCCTGTGTTGTACAACATATCCTTGTAGCTTATTTCTTTTATACCTAGTAGTTTGTACCTCTTAATCCCCTACGCCTAGATTACCTCTCCCCACTTCCCTCTTCTCACTGATAACCACTAGTTTGTTCTCTATACCTGTGAGTCTGTTTCTTTTTTGTTATATTCACTGGTCTGTTTTAATTTTTAGATTCCACATGTAAGTGATATCATACAGTATTTGTCCTTCTCTGTTTGACCTACTTCACTGAGCATAATACCCTCCAAGTCTATCCATGTTGTTGAAAATCGCAAAATTTCATTATTATGGCTGAGTAATATTCCTGTGTGTGTGTGTGTGTACACACACACACACACACACAATTATATCCTCTTTTTCCATTCATCTGTTGATGGACACTTAGGTTGCTTCCAAATCTCTAGCAATTGTAAATAATGCTACTATGAATGCTGGGGTGCATGTATCTTTCCAAATTAGTGTTTCCATTTTCTTCAGATATATTCCCAGGAGTAGAACTGCTGTATCATATGGTAGTTCTATTTTTAGTTTTTTTGAGGAATCTCCATACTGTTTTCCAAAGTGGCTGCAGCAATTTACATGCCCACTAACAGTGTTAAGAGGGCTCCCTTTTCTCCACATGCTCACCAACATTTATTATTTGTAGTCTTTTTGATAATAGCCATTCTGACAGGTGTGAGGTGATATCTTATTGTGGTTTTGATTTGCATTTCTCTAATGATTAACTATGTTGAGCATCTTTTCATGTGCCTGTTGGTCATCTGTATGTCCTCTTTGGAAAAATGTCTATTCAGGTCTTCTGCCCATTTTTTAATCAGGTTGCTTTTTTTTTTTTTTTTTTTGATGTTGAGTGGTATGAGCTGTTTATATATTTTGGACATTAACCCCTTATCGGTCATATAACTTGCAAATATTTTCTTCCATTCAAGAGGTTGTCCTTTTGTTTTGTTGATGGTTTCCTTTGTTGTGTAAAAGCTTTTACATTTAATTAGGTCCCATTTGTTTATTTTTGCTTTTGTTTCCTCTGCCTTAGGAGACAGATCCAAAGAAATACTGCTACAGTTTACAACAAAGAGTGTTCTGCCTATGTTTTGTTCTAGGAGTTCTATGGTTTTTGGTCTTACATTTAGGTCTTTAATCCATTTTGAGCTTATTTTTGTACATGGTGTTACAGAATGTTCTAATTTCATTCCTTTACATGTAGCTGTCCAGTTTTTCCCAGCACCACTTACTGAAGAGACTGTCTTTTCTCCATTGTATATTCTTGCCTGCTTTGTCGTAGATTAACTGACCATAAGAGTGTGGGTTGATTTCTGGGCTCGCCATTCTGTTCCATTGATCCGTGTCCGTTTTTGTGCTGCTTTGATTACTATAGCTTTGTAGTACACTCTGCAGTCAGGGAGTGTGATACCTCCAGCTCTGTTCTTTCTCAAGATTGTTTTGGCTATTCAAGGTCTTTTGTGTTTCCCTACAATTTTTTAAATTGTTTGTTCGAGTTAACTCTGTGGAAATTATCTTTGGTATTTTGATAAGGGTCGCACTGAATCTCTAGAGTGCCTTGGGTAGTATGGTCATTTTAACAATACTGACTCTTCCAATCCATGAACATGGTATACCTTTCCACCTGTTTGTATCCTCTTCAATTTCTTTCACCAGTGCCTTATAGCAGGGTTCGGTCCCCAACCGGGCTGCACAGCAGGAGGTGAGTGGCAGGGGAGTGAGCAAAGTTTCATCTGTATTTACATCCGCTCCCCATGGCTCACATTACCACCTGAGCTCCACCTCCTGACAGATCAGCAGCAGCATTAGATTCTCACAGGAGCACGAACCCTACTGTGAACTACACACGTGAGGAATGTAGGTTGCGTTCTCCTTTTGAGAATCTAACGCCTGATGATCTGAGGTGGGGCTGAGGTGGTGAAGCTAGCACTTGGGAGTGGCTGCAAATACAGATTATCATTAGCAGAGAGGTGTGACTGCACAGAGACCATAATAAATCAATTGCTTGCAGACTCATATCAAAGCCCTATCAGTGAGTGGCAAGTGGCAAGTTGCATCTTAAAGAGTAGACTGGACATAATCAACACACTTCAGGTGTCACTGTCTCCCATCACCCCCATATGGGACCATCTAGTTGCAGGAAAACAAGCTCAGAGCTCCCATTGATTCTGCATTATGGTGAGTTGTATAATTATTTCATTATATATTACAATGTAATAATAATAGAAATAAAGTACACAATAAATGTAATGGGCTTGAATCATCCCCAAACCATCACCCCACCCCCACCCCCAGCACAGGATTGAGGAAAATTGTCTTCCATGAAACTGATCCCTGGTGCCAAAAAGGTTGGGGAATGCTGCCTTATAGCACGGGACTTTTATCTCCTTAGTAGGCTTATTTCTAAATATTTTATTCTTTTTAATGTGATTATAAATGGGATTGTTTCCATAATTTCCCTTTCTGATAGTTCGTTGTTAGTGTATAGAAGTGCAACAGATTTCTGATATTAAATTTGTACCCTGCAACTTTACTGAACTCACTGATGGGCTCTAGTAGTTTTTTGGTGGGGAATGAAGTTTTAAAGTGGTCTGAAATTATTAGGCAGTGGGTGATCATATTAAGTACAGACTTTGATAAGTAACAATTAAGAGAAAAAAACAGTATGAATAACTTTGGAGCTAGTAAAATGGGGGGAATGGAATTATGAAAAATACTTAGCCAATCCAAAAGAAGAAAAAAAAAGAAGGAAAAATAAAATGGGAAGGAAAATAAGAAATGATGAAACGGTAGATTTAAATGAAAATATAAGTACAGTTGAACCTTGAATAATCCAGGAGTTAATCTGCGTATAACTTACAGTCAGCACTCCCAATTCAGGGTACCTCTGCATGCAGGGATTCAACCAACCAGACTGTGCAGTACTGTAGTATTTACTATTGAAAATATCCACGCATAAGCGGACCTATGCAGTTCAAACCCATGTTGTTCAATGGTCAACTGTACTTACATTACATTTAAGTCACTAAGTCAGCTAAAGGATAAAGATTCTTGGGCTTAATTTTGAAAAATCCAACCATATTCGTTCATAAGCAACAAATCCAGAACATAAGGAAAACAGCAAAGTAGAAAGTAAAAATGAAAGGAAAAAGGTATACCATGCAATTCACTAACCAAAAGAAAGCTGGCAAACAAGACAAAATTCAAGGCTAACATAAGAGACAGGTCAACTCAAATGGCTCAATTCACCAGTAAAATCATTTTAAGTATGTTCCTGACACTATAGCTTAAACGTAGAGAGCAAACAGTGATAAAACAAGAAGAAATTAAGAAACTGAGAATCATAATTGGAAATTTTAACACATCTCTTAGTAAAAGAACAAACAGAAGACCTGAGGCTATAGACAGAACACAACATACTTGAGGACTACTATACTTGAGTGTAGAACACTACCTGAAGTACAATATACATTCTTTTCAAATACACACAGAACCTTCAAAGAAAGCAATTTTATACTAGGCCAGAGGTCAGCAAACTTTTCGTGTAAAGGTCCAGACAGTACATATTTTTAAGTTTGCAGACTCTAAGGCCTCTATCACAACTGCTCATCTGTTCCTCTGCCTTCATAGTAAAGAGAGAAGCCATGGTAGCATGATTGGATTTGGTCTATAGGTCATAGTTTACCAATGGGTGGGTGCACTAGCCCATAAAGTGTTAACAAATTTCAAAAGACTGAAATAATACAAGCCACATATTCTAACCACAATGAAATAAATTAAAACTCAAGGGGGGGGGGGGAAGATAAGTTTTCCATGTGTTTGGAAGTTAAAAAACAAAAAACTATTCTATAACCAATCCACTGTTCAAAGAAGAAATTATAATGGAAACTAGAAAATATTTTGAATTAAACTGTCAAAATTCCATGTAACAAACTGTAAGATAGGACTATGGCAGTACTTAATAGGAAATTAACATTTATTAGGAAAAGGGATGATATTTAGTAAGCCAAGCATTCATCTCAAGAAGGGAGAAAATAGGGACTTCTCTGGTGGTGCAGTGGTTAAGAATCTGCCTGCCAATGCAGGCAACACGAGTTCTACCCCTGGTTTGAGAAGATCCCACATGTCGCGGGGCAACTAAGCCCGTGCACCACAACTACTGAGCCTGCACTCTAGAGCCTGCGAGCCACAACTACTGACCCCGTGTGCTGCAACTACGGAAGCCCGCGGGCCTAGAGCCCATGCTCCACAACAAGAGAAGCCACCGCAATGAGAAGCTCGCACACCGAAACGAAGAGTAGCCCCTGCTCGCCACAACTAGAGAAAGACCGCACCCAGCAACAAAGACACAACGCAGCCAAAAATTAATTAATTAATTAACTATAAACAAAGAATGGAGAAAATAAACTTAAAAGCTTTTTCACAGCAAAGGAAACCGTAAACAAAACAAATAGACAACCCTCATAATGGGAGAAAATATTTGCAAACAAAGTAACTGACAAGGGATTAATCTCCAAAATCTACAAACAGCTCATGCAGCTCAGTATCAAAAAATACAAACAACCCAATCAAAAATTGGGCAGAAGATCTAAACAGATACTGCTCCAAAGAAGACATAGAGATGGCTAAAAAGCACAATGAAATGATGCTCAACATCACTATTAGAGAAATGCAAAAACTACAATGCGGTATCACTTCACACCGGTCAGAATGGCCATCATCAAAAAATCTACAAACAATAAATGCTGGAGAGGGTGTGGAGAAAAGGGAACCCGCCTACACTATTGGTGGGAATGTATAATAAATTGGTACAGCCACTATGGAGAACAGTATGGAGGTTCCTTAAAAAATAAAAAATAGAGCTACCATGTGATCCAGCAATCCCACTCCTGGGCACATATCTGGACAAAACCATAATTCGAAAAGATACACGCACCCCAATGTTCACTGCAGCACTATTTACAGCAGTCAGGACACGGAAGTAACTTAAATGTCCATCAACAGAAGAATGGATAAAGAAGATGTGGTGTGTGTGTGTATATATATAAATAATGGAATATTACTCAGCCATAAAAAAGAACAAAATAATGCCATTTGCAGCAATATGGATGGACCTAGAGATTGTCATACTGAGTAAGTTGGACAAAGACAAATATCGTATGAAATCGTTTATATGTGGAATCTAAAAAAAATGCTACGAATGAACTTATTTACAAAACAGAAATAAAGTCACAGGTGTAGTAAACTTATGATTACCGGGGGTAAGGGAGAGGAGGGATAAATTGGGAGATTGGGACTGACATATACACACTACTATATATAAAACAGATAACTAATAAGGACCACAACTACTGAGCCCATGTGCTGCAACTACCGAAGCCCGTGTGCCTAGAGCCCGTGCTCCACAAGAGAAGTCACCACAATGAGAAGCCTGCGCACCTCAACGAAGAGTAGCCCCCGCTTGCCACAACTAGAGAAAGCCCTCACGCAACAACGAAGACCCAACAGAGACAAAAATAAATAAGTAAAATTTAAAAAATTTTTAAAAAGATATTAATAAAACCTGGTATCAAGAAATTTGAAATTTTAGACAAAATGGACAAATTTATAGAAAAATAACTTTGCAAAACTGATAGAAGAAACAGAAAACCTGAACCACAGAGAATCTGAATCTATGTTAAAAAATAAATATAACCACAAAATTCCTATCCAAAATACATATCCTAGAGAAACAAACACGCGTGTATCTCAGGAGACGGGAAGGAATGTTTTTATTTTTTATACTAGCCAAAACTAGAAACAACCCGAATTACTATCAATAAAAGAATGAATTAACTATAGCCAAGAGGTTCCCAAACTTTTTCAGATCATGATGCCATTTAGCATCTCAGCAGTTTTTTTTCACAGAACTAAAAGAAATACCTAACAAAAGTTCAGATTTTTAAAGATATTTTAGTTATTCTTTAAACCGTACTTTTAGATACTTTTCTGTGTGTGTGTGTGTACGTGTGTGTATATATACATATATATATATATATATATATATCTTGTGATTTTTAAAGACTTTTTAAAAGTATCCAGTCAATGAATTCTTCTATTTGCCCTAAGCATTCAAAGGGTAGAAACACCACCGTAAACAAGACAAAATAGGGTCCCCTTCTTCATTTCCTTACATTCTAATTAATCAGAAAACCAAAACTTAAATAGACTGATGTGACAGAGAGGATATGGATGTTTAAAAATTCTAGATTGGGTATAGAGAAAAAGGTTCTTTAAGAGTGACATTTATGCTGAGATCTCAAAGATAAGAACTAGCCACACAGAGATCAGAGATGAACCATAAATGATGAGAGGCAGGTTTGCATTGCTGCAAAGAAAAGTGACCAACCAATACTTTTTTTACTTTTGTAATAATTTTACCAATTAACAACATTTTTACCAACAGACATCTCAACCTATCTGTCCCTTTGCCAAATGGATAATTGATGACTCTGAATGTTTCTTTCTCACATCTTATCTCCCGATATTCCTCTTTTTCAACCTCTCTTAGCCATACCCAATTCTTTTTCTAGTCGTAAGCAATCATTCTGCCAGGTGACTGACTCACTGAGCCTATGCATTCCTCAGATAGTCTGATAGATCCACAAACTATGATATTAAAATTAACAAGGTTTTTTTCAGCAAAACCAAAATGAATTAACTATTTTTGGAGGTAACTGCTGAAATGAACTACTATTGAACCATATACTCAGTCTCAAGTCTCATAAAGACTGTAAGACTCCCAAAACAGCAAGGACAGTCTCAGTTTTTGTATTACTGTACAGTCATCACCTAGCATGGTACCTGGTACATGGTGAGCACTCAAATACCTACTGAACAAATGAGTTGAATGAATACTGAACTTAAGTTCAATAAACAAGCTGCTTTTTCTCTGACAATAAATGCACCTCATGAAAACAATATGTTTGGATAGGAAATCTTGATTTGTTGCCATAGCCCCTCCTGAGAAGACTGATGGTAGATACGAATTTGTATGTCATTTCTACTAGCTAGTTGGTTCACATCTGAACGGCTTTTTTGAACTTTAGGAGAATTTACAGCAAAACTAAAAACCCAGTTTGGCAAAAGTTCTTCTGAAGTAGTTGTTCTCAATCTTCACTGAATAACAAAAACCATCTGGGATGATTTACCAGTATTCCTAATATACTGTAAAAAAATTTTTGATACCCAGGATGTAATTTAAGATTCTTATTTAACCAGTCTAGAGCCAGACTAAGGCATCCGTATTTTTTTTAAAGCTCCATAGGTAGTTCTAATATTACATACAGGACTGAGAATATATTCTCTAAACCTAATCTATCCATTCATTTGTCCTCACATTTTTTTTTTCCCCCAGTACCAGTAAGTCTTTATTAATTGAATTTTCCCGGGGAAAAGAAGGGGAAGGGAAAAGGATCAGCATGTGTGTTACAAAATGATAGCAAATGGGAAACGAAGTATCTGGCACAGCAAAATCAACCATCAAATAGAACACTCCCCAGATGGAGTTGCCAAAGCTCAAACGGGCTCAGTCTCCTGCAGTTCCGGAATGTGGGGAAGGGATGAGGGAAAGAACAGACAGGTACGTGCTTTTCTACCCTCCTTCCCTCCCCATAAATTCAAGATTTCACACAAAGCTTTGGTTTCTAGCAGTAAACATGGAATTACATTCATCTGTCTCCTATTAAACAATCTTGTGGCCACTTTACATAAGTTTCTTTCACCCGCATAAAAGTTCCTGAGTGACATGGATATACATTCATCTTTCCTTTTGTGGTCTCCCAACCCCACTTTCTACATGGAAGTCCCCCTCATTGCTTCTCTCTACCCTAGGATTAGAGATTAAAGTAGGTTTTAATCCATCCAAAGACAACAGTCTGTTTGGCATGAATCACATCAAGGAATGGTCATGATTCAAGAGACTGGGAACAAGGGATGGAGAGTTCTTACTTCAGGATTTGTGCACAAATCATTTAACTGCAGATACTACACAAATTAAATGTATGTATGGGCTGTTTGTGGGGGGAGGAGGGGCATGACGGGGAAATAGAGGAGGGGGTAGGAATCTAGTTTTTAGGACAGAAGCTCGTGTTCGACATAGGAGAAGGGGAACACAAAAGAAAGTGTGGTTCAAGACCCCCCCCCACTTCAAGAAGAGAGGCCCCCAAGCTTATGTTTCAGATCTTTCTGCTTGGTGCAGAACCTTTTGTCAAAGATGCTTTGGCTATTTTTCTCAATATAAAAAGAAGTTTGTAAACAATAAAATCCCAAAAGAACATGGAAAAGATCAACACATTATATTCACACAAACTAGGCCACCTAGCAATCACCAAATCAGCTACTTGTGAAGTCCTATGAAGCCCAAATACAATAACTAGAGGGGGGCAGCAATTGGCGGAGACAAGAACCCAGGATCAGACGTACATCACCCAATGAGTTCTACTGCATTTGCCCCGTTACAACAGTGAGGTGGGTTTGCAGTGATCTCACAGCACGTAAACGACACCCACTCTCCTTTAGCTACCATGACACTAATCACTGCTGCAGCAGGGCAGGACACTGGCTCTGGGAACCACAAAGAAGCCATCGCTGATGGTCTCTCTGGAAGCCAAGGAGGAAAGGTCCAGAATTGTTAAAGGTTAAGGGTCTTGTCCTTGCTTCATATATCCATACCTGGGCAGCCCAAGATGAGTACAGAGGCATCGTTCTTAAAACCTATCCTTACCAACTCACATTTTTTTTAGCAAAACACACACTTATACCCTGTTGTGCATATAGGCCTAGCCTAATCCAGTGAAGGATGGATCTAGTATGTAAAGCGAGTCCTGTGCCCTGGGATTAGAGGTCTGGAACAGGAGCCCTTTATCACACATACAGACGGGCCTTCGCCTAATCTTGGCTTCCCCTCTCTGCGCCTTTTACCTGGCCCAGCCTCTCCTAACCTCTCTGCACCACCTTTTCCTGTTCAGACCAATTTCCAGTCTTTCAGTAGAAGGAGACCAAGTCATGGGGCAACCCAGTTAAAACCTAGTCTCCCATGAAACACTTTAAGGTGGAGGAGTTTCAAGAGGACACTATGGCAGAAAATCTAGCTCTAATTGGCAAAAATGAAGTAGCTCAATAGGCTATACACTCCAAATAGTTGTTCTCTCTGGTGATACAGTAACAAAAAGGATTCCTGCTGTGCAGACCCGGAGCTGCTGCCAACTTATCCCTGAGACTGCTCACATACCTCCTAAGAACACAGTGCAGGAATGAGGGCCTTAGAGTAAAATACACAAAAATACAAAACTAGAATATTTATATTATGGAAAAAAAAGTTAAATGCACAAGATACGTCATCCACAAACAGCTAGTGCAGTTGGCATCCTGGAGAAAGTGGGACACAAGGTACAGTCATCCGAGGGAGCAAATAAATAAAATTGTATTGGCCCAAGATGGGGTAGGAGTGAGCTTAGAAACAGCAGGTCTGCAGCTGTTCCCTCAACCACCCCTTTCACCTATCATCACACAACCCACTACTTGGGACAGTTCTCAGCACCCTATCCCAAGAGCGGGTTATGAGAGACAAGATGTGGAAAACCCTGCCTTACCCCTGAGATATTCCCTCCCAAAGAATGTAGTGGCTTGTGGTTTGGGTCCATCAATCTGGTCTCATGCTTAATCTTCTCACTTTGGCATGGGAAATATTATTCCATACCTTTCTTTAAGAGTACAACAACTTCCTTATCCAGGCCACTTTCAAAAGCTGGAGATTCTGGGGGTGGAGACTCAGATAAAGCATGCAGGGAGGGTTACCAGATAAAACATGCAGATAAAGCATGCTCAGATAAAGCATGCAGGGAGGGTTACCCCGCAAAGCCCTCACGTGCATCTGGACAGAGCATGATTGGAGTTCCTTTGCCTCACCCCTTCCCCCCACCAAGAGGGAAGAGGGGGTGATGTTGTGGACCCCGGCCTGAGATACATGGCAGTGCTAGCTGCCCCTACCCACCCTGTCCCCACTTTCTCCACTCTGCCAATTGATGCTTGCTCCTCAAAACTTCCTGATCACAAAACGTCCATCCATTTTTTTAAATTTAAAAGCCTAATTCCAAGAAAAGGTATTTCTTTAGGAAAATATTTTAGAGAAATTTCACTTATATAGTTCCAGTCAAGTGACCGTCGCTATAAACTATACTTCTGTTACTCTTTAACAAAAATGTCTGATATTAGATTCTAAGCAACCACACTCTCTTAAACCATATTGATCCTCAAAAACAATCTACAAACACCCTTCTCTAACTATACAGAAAACTGCAATCAGGGATTAAAAAATATTAAGGTGGAACAAAGGTGACTTCCACTATTAACCATGACAGATTAACTGGCACCAGACTAGCCCTGCCACCAAAAACTATAAAATAAGACAGAAATACATGATACAACTATATTCAATCATTGGACTACATGCAGAAAAATTCTGCAGTTCCTTAGAGAGCACCTGTCTGTCTGTAGACAATTACATGATAACAGCACAGAGGGCTGGAGACCAAGCAGAACACAGAAGTCTCTCTGAGCTGAGGAGGCAGAAATTAGGGCTTGGGACAACCTGAGCCACTGGAATCCATGGAGCAAGGCACTAGAATGGAAGGAGCTGTGTGGGGTGAGGTTGGGGAGTGGGGGTGAAGGGAGAAGGAAAAGTGAATTCCTCCTTCCTCCCAAGTCCTTAGCCAACATCTGGGCTGTACATACACAGGATGAGATTATGCAAGGATTAACAGAGAGCAGCTGCTATAAAGTTGACACTGTAAGACAGAAACTAGAAGTCAAGCAGTTCTGGGAGACAGAATTCCAGCTGA
Source organism: Eschrichtius robustus (assembly GCF_028021215.1). NCBI lineage: Eukaryota > Metazoa > Chordata > Mammalia > Artiodactyla > Eschrichtiidae > Eschrichtius > Eschrichtius robustus. Next base: position 101,093,060 of record NC_090826.1, read on the forward strand.
GCCAGAGGAGGAATTGATTTTGTTCAACTCCGCAGGCATCTACCTGAGAAACCAGAAAGCCTACACATTAAATGAAAGGACTATACCTCGAATAATTTCTATCCTAGGCCTATCCTGTCCTAACAAAGCCTAAAATAAAGCCTTCACAAGATCGTCCAAGAAATAGATTTTAGAAGTTGAGAGGGGCTTGGGAAATACCTTGGCTTTCCACAGATCCTTCCTAACAAAGGATAAAACCAAGCTTACACAAGATCAAGGTGATCAGCCAGTAATTTAACTGCCTGCTAGAACAACAATCAACAGTCTGCAGAGGAAGATAAAAGAATTCAGAGTTTCTATAATATATCATCCACAATGTCCAAATCTCAATTAAAAATCACTAGGTATTCCAAGAAACAGGAAAGTATGACTCAAAGTAAAGAAAAACATATTCAATAGGCACTGTCACCAAGATAGTCCAAATGCTATATTTAGCAAAGACCTCAAATGGGCTACTGGATATTTATTTAAAATTTAAATGAAAACAGGTTCTTAATGAATGAACTGATAATAAGTCCTAGCAGAGAAATAGAAAGTATTTTAAAAAATGGAAATTCTAGAAAAGTATAATAATTGAAATGAAATAACTCACTGGATGGGTCTGGTAGCAAATGGGAGATGATTGAAGAAAGGGTGAGTGAAAATGAACACATATGAAAAGTTATAAAATCTGAAGGGAGAGAATAGACTGAAGGAAAATGAACAAAGCCTCAGGGACCTGTGTGACAAAATCAAGGGTCTAACATACGTGTAACTGGTGTCCCAGAAGACAGTAAGAATGTGGAGAGAAAAATTTTTTTAAATGGCCAACTTTCCAAATTTGATGAAAACCATAAACTTATAGGTACAAGAAGTTCAGTGAAACACACACAGGATGAACAGAATGAAATACATACCTAAAAACATCATGGTTCAAATGGTGAAGACCAAAGAAAATCTTGAAAGCAGCCAGAGAACTGTCAAACAACATTCAGGCGAGAACAGTATGAATGATATAATTAAAAACAAAGATGGCCAGAATACAAAGTAATGACAGCTTTTAAATGTTGAAAGAAGAAACTGTCAATCCAGAATTCTGTAAATAGTGCAAATATCCCTCCAAACTGAGGATGTTCCAATGAATGGAAGCTAAGAGTTTTCATTGCCAACAGACCTACAAAACAAGAAATGCTGAAGAATATTCTTCAGGACAAAGGAACATGATAAAAGATGTAGAGAAACAGAAATTGTAATAAATGGGTAAATATAAAAGACTGGGTTTTTATTTTCTCTCCTCATAATTTCCTTAAGAGTCTAAACATTAAAAAAAACACTGGAAGGTAGGGTTTATAATGCATTTATGAATAAATGATACAGCATTAGTACAAAGGATGAGGATTTGATAAATGGAATTATTCTTTTGTAAGGTTATTTGTGAAGTGAGAAATAGTACAATATTTTAAGTAGGCTTTAAGTTAAAGCTGCGTATCATTGCCCTAGAGCAATCACTGAAAATAATAAAGAGGTACACCTTAAAAAGCCAAAAGTGGATATAAAATGAAATACCAAAAAAGTTTTAACTTAAAAGATGGCAGGAAAGAAACAACAGAACAAAACACAAGAGAAAATAAAAAACAAAAAGTTAAGCCTAACCTTATCACTAAATACATTAAATGTAACAGGATTAAACATTCCAATTAAAAGAGCAAGAGCTTCCAATTAAAAGAGAGAGCAAGGAGCCCTCAACTATTTATGCAATAAAAATACACAACATGGGCTTCCCTGGTGGCGCAGTGGTTGAGAATCTGCCTGCCAATGCAGGGGACACGGGTTTGAGCCCTGGTCTGGGAAGATCCCACATGCCGCGGAGCAACTAGGCCCGTGAGCCACAACTACTGAGCCTGCGCGTCTGGAGCCTGTGCTCCGCAACAAGAGAGGCCGCGATAGTGAGAGGCCCGCGCACCGCGATGAAGAGTGGCCCCCACTTGCCGCAACTGGAGAAAGCCCTCGCACAGAAACGAAGACCCAACACAGCCAAAAATTTAAAAAAAAAAAAATACACAACATATAATTGATAATTCCTATATTCAGGCAGCTCTACTACCTCTTTTTTTCCTCTATCTATATTAACAAATATTTGTTCAATAGATGAAATGTCTAAATTTGTGTCAAATACTGTTATAGGCTCCTGGGACTTAGTGAACAAAACAAAGACACCTACCCTCATGAAGCTTACATTCTAATGGGAAGAACACAAAAAATAAAAACAAGCTATAAATTATAGAATATGTTTAGAAGGTGATAAGTGCTCTATATAAAAAAATACAGAGCAGGATAAGGCAGATTAGGAGTGATGGGGCAAATTGCAATTTTAAATACAGTGATTAGAGTAGATCTCACTGGCAAAGTTACATTTAAACAGAGACTTGACGGATATATGAAAGTTAGCTATGCAAATGGGTGGAGCAAGAAAGTTCTAGTTAGAGAAAATAGGCAGGTAACAGCATCTCTGGCATGTTTTAGAATCAGCAAGAAAGCCAGTGCAGCTGTAGCAGAGTGAGAGGTAAGAATAGTAACAGATGAAATGCGTGTATATAGGCCTCTATAAGGAATCTGACTTTTACTCTTATTGAACAGGAGTACCACTACTTTTGGGCAGGAAAGTGACACAGTCTGATTTGAGACTCATTCTAGTGGTTCTGTTAAGAATAAACTGAAGAGGGACAATATGAGAAGCATGGGGATGGTTTAGGAGACTACTGTAGTAATCCATACAGGAAATGATGGTGGCTGAGACCAGGCTAGTAGCAATGGAGCTAACAGCAATGAGGTAGTAGAAGTTGTGGGATCTGGGGATATACTTTAAAGGTGGAGCCAAAAAGATGTTCTGATATGTTTGGGTTTGGGTTTGGGTATGAAAAAACAGTGGAGTCAAGGATGATGCCAAGATTTCTGGCCTATGCAACAGAAAAAATGCAATTGCAACAAATTGAGATGGGGCAAGGCTGCCAGTGAAAAAGGTTGGGAGAAGGTATCAGTTCAGTTTTGGATAAACAGTTGACCCGTGAACAATGCAGAGGTTAGAGACCCCAACTGACCGTGCAGTCGAAAATCCAAGTACTGACTTTGCAGTTGACCTTCTCATCCATGATTCCACATCTGCGGATTCAACCAACCTTGGATTGTGTAGCACTGTAGTATGTATTTAGTGAAAAAAATCCACATATAAGTGGACCCACACAATTCAAACCTGTGCTGTTAAACGGTTCACTGTATTATATGAGAAAGCAGACACTCATGTAGAGATGTTACAGTCTGTAGAACAAATCTGAAAGTTCAGGAGAGAGTACTAAGCCAGAAATAGGAATTTGAACATCACCAGCATATGGATGGTATTTAAAGCCGTAAGACTGTAGTTGTAGATCATGGAGTAAGGCCTGGCACATTCAAAATTAGGAATCCAGAAAAATGAGCAAATGAGACTAAGAAGTAATCAGCATGGTAAAAGGAAAACTGAAAGAATGTGGTCTCCTGGTAGCAAAGTAAATGAAATGTATTAAGGGAATGATCAGCCATGTCAAATGTTGCTGATATATAAGGTATTAAGATGATGACTGAGAAATGACCTCTAGGTTTAGTAATGCAATGGTTATTGGTGACCTTGAAAAGAACACTGTTGGGAGAATGCTGATAGTCAAATATGTATATTTAAGAGAATGGGACAGGAGAAAATGGAGACCATGATTATAAGCAATACTTTCAAAAAGTTTTGCTGCAAAGAGCAACAGGGGCCGTTGCTAGCAGGGAAAGTAGGTTAAAGATAAAGTCTTGTGTTTGCCTTCATTTTAAAGATGGAAGAAAAAATAGCAGAATATTGAAATACTGATGGGAGTGACTGCTAGAGACTGAAAAAACTGAAACCGGCAGAGAAAAGGCCAAACTGCTGAAGCAATGTCCCCAGCTACATAAAATGAGATGGAATCTAAGTGTGTATTAATTGGAGCAACTGGCTTTATAGAGGAAGAGAGTTTAATTAAGGTAAGACAGAAATGTAGAAATGTGGGTACAAGTGTTTACAGAAAAGTAAATGTGGTAGAGGGAGTCTGCACAAGTACTCTTTTGATTGTTTCATTTTTCTCAATAAAGTAGGAAGCAATACGAATATTTGGGAGTGAGAATAGAGGGTGAAAGTTGGACATTTAAGACAGAAAAGGTGTGAATGCACAGTACGATTGCCAGGCAACATTAGGGTCTATCTGAGGTTAAGTGGTCATGAATTGAGAGTGAGACCAGCTGGGGTCATTATGTGTTTTTTCTCCTGTGATATTCAACTGCATAAGCGAAGCATGATAGAAGTTGAGTTTAATCAGGATGGTGGTTTTGCCAAGGGAGTTCAACCAAGTGGGATATGGGAGTCAAGGCTAAAAGCAAGGGAGTGAAAATGATTAGCCATTAAATTAAACTGAAAATGGGTTAAGTGAGAATATAAAGAAATGAGGTAAAGTGAAAGGGTAGTACAATCAATGGATTAAAATAAGTCACTGTATGGTGAATAACTGCTGAAGTCTGGTACTGAGCAGAATGAGCTAGAATGATGGGATATGTGTTTACAAAGAGGAATGCTTAAAACTGAACATAATTATTGGAAATGTCAAGGTCTAGTATATGGTCTCAGGTGTGAGTGGCAATGTAGAGGGCATAAATCTTAGAAAGGAGTTCAAAAAACAAAGACCAGAGTGTCAGAAGGATCGAATCTAAGTATATTAAAATTGCCAGGAATTAAGACAATAATAGAATACCACAGATTGCCACTGCATTAGGAACTAAAATCTGTAAGAGATAAAGTGGAATGACCCAAGGGTTTTATGGGACAGTATCAATGAGGGACACGAACGATGGCACTTGAGATTAACATTTAGAGATTCTTCAGGGAGGAAGGAGGAAGAATGGTCTAAAAAATAGCAAAGAGAAGACCTACCTCACATCTCCAGGCCTAGTAATACATGGGATGTCAAAGAAAAAACAGCCACCAGTTAAAAAGACTGCAGAGGAAGCAATGTCCTAGAGCCGTTTCCATTATAGCAAAGGAGGTACAGAAAGGGATCAAAAAAGAGGTTGAGGATATAGAAATCCTGCTGATGACAAACCATGAATCACAGAGAACAAAGTAGCAGAAACTGCCACGTGGGAGCCTTATGGGAATTAAAGCATGGCAGATGAGGGGAGACCTGGGAGTGTGGGGCTTTTCTTGGATGACAAATAGGGATAAAGAACATAATAATATTAGTCCTAGCAGATTTAAAGCAGATAATAATGGAGAAATTGCAAATATTGGTGGTAAACAGGGGTGGGGCCTAGGGCTTTCTCTTTTAATCTGTTAATGGAGAAGAAATTCTAGTTCTAGCAAGTCAACCACATCTTCACTCCAGATGAGGATAGAAGAGTCAGAATTGTGTGGTCTTAGAATGTGAAGGTTTAGTCATGACCCTCATTTCAGGAGACGCAAACTCACTCCAAATGTATATGTTACATCTTGCCTCATGATGACAGAGTGAAGGGAACAGAGAAGTTCTGAGAAGGTACACTGAGTGTGAGGACCTTCTCTATTTGTGATGAGGGGGGCAGAAGGTCTATGGGATGCCTTCCAAAATGACAGGCCTTTACTAAATAGCTTTATCAATTAAACAGTTAAGAATTCAACACATACCACCATCCTCCCTACTTCTATCAAGCCCAATCTGAGTTTATCATAAAATAGTCAGTGTTTATATTACTACAAGGTCTCAAATTTAATATGGCCAAAACTTAACTATCAACTCCCTAAATACACCTAACAAACCATGTCTTCCCACAGTCTTCCACACCTCAGTAAATTCAATCCTAATCGTCCATTACTCTTGGTAAACTGAAAGCCAAAACTCTTGGTGTTATTGGTATCTCATACAACCCATATATCAGCAAATCCACATTATCATTTTCAGGCATCAAATCCAAGTTCAAAATATATTTAGAACTGGATTATATCTTAATATCTCCAGTGTTAGTCTAAACCACCATTATTTCTTGCCAAAATTATTGAGAACAACCTCCTAACTTAATCTCATGATTCTGTCCTTGCTCTTTCTTTAATCTCTCCTCACTAGAGCTAGTGCGATCCTTTTAAAACAATCAGTCAAATTATTCCACTGCTCAAAAGCTTGAGCATCTGACTCAGAGTAAAAAGCAACATTCTTACCATAACCTACAAAGCACTAAATAATTTGGCCCTTCCTGCCCCTGACCTCATCTGATAGCAATCTTCCCCTTGTTAACTGCACTCAGACCATACAGTTACTCAAAGATGTCAAATATGCTACTATCTCTGGCCCTTTGCACTTGCTTTCTCTCTACTTGAAGCATGCTCCTCACTGCCAAATTTAAGCAAGTCCTGCTCCCATTCTTCCTTCAGTCTCTACTCAAATCCCACTTCATCACCGAAGCCTTTTGAAACCACCCTAATTTAAAACAGAAACCTACAAACCTGCATGCTCACATGCTCTGTTCCAAATTCCCAGCTTTATTTTTCTCTATGACAATTACCACCTGATATATTCACTATTTGTTTGACTCTACCATGAAAAATTAAGTCCTTGGGGACAGTGACTTCACTTTGTTCACTGAAATATACCATGCCTGGCACTCAATAAGCATGCAACTATTTGTTGAATTAATAAATGATTGTAAACATTGTCCAACGATGAGCCAAGGAGTATAATAAGAGTAATTTCTTTTCTTGAACTTTGTTTCTTTTGGAGTTGACTTAATTCTCAATGTACTGATTCCTAATGTTTCTCATGTTCCATCAGGTATGTCAAAAACTTGTCAATATTATTTTTCAAATGACCTAATATAACAAATTTAATAGAAGTGGTTCCATTTTTTTTCCTGGAGACATCCTTAATGGGGTCCTTAGTCTTCATGCTTCAGTCTAAACTAGCTCCTGCACAGCTGTCATTCTGGGCATTCCCATTCACTTTCTTGGTTTATTAACATTTCTGTGGATCACATTCTCTAATAGCTCTCCAGAAAGAGGTGTATGGGAGGCAGTTTCTGAATCCTTGCATGCTGAAGAATGTGTACATCTTACTCACATTGATTAATAGTTTAGATATAGAATTCTAGGTTGAAAATCTTTCCCTCTCACCCCACAACTTTTTTTTAAACATTTTTTTTATCACCCCGCAACTTTTGAAGTTACAGTTCCAGCATCTTCTACCTCCTAGTATTGCTATTTTTAAAGATCATATTTAGATTTCCAATTCATTGCCGGTTACCTACTTCGATTCTTTGGAAACTCTGTTGATCTTCATTTTAACCCATAGCATATCACCATTTTATGATGATAATACACAAATTTGATAGAAGCCTTTTACTATCAGCATACTGGGCATTAAATGGGTCATTTCAGATTGGCAATTCTAGGTTCGTAGGAGAACTTCTTGTATTATTTATTTGATAATTTCTTTCATTTCTTTTTCTATAATTTGTACTAGCTGGCAGTTGATCTCTTGTAATTTTTAAATCTTTTTAAAATCTTTTTGTCTTATTTTCTAGGAGACTAAATAGAATTTATCTACCAAACCTATTGATTTTTTTCACCTATCATACTTCCAAGAGCTCTTTCTTATTTTAATTTTTTTTTGGGGAGGGGGTGCCACATTGCTCGGCATGTGGGATCTTAGCTCCCTGAACAGGCATCAAACCCGACCAGGGATCGGACCTGTACCCCCTGAAGTAGAAGCAGAAGCGTGAAGTCTTAATTAACCACCTGACCTCTGGGGAAGTCCCTTTAATTACTCCTTTTGTGGAGATTCTGTCCTTAATTTGTGACCAATAGCTTGCCATTTTTCAGAACATCATAATTTTTATTTCACACTTCCTTTTGCTCCTGTATTATGTTATGTCCTTTCATGTGGGCAGCTGTGTCAATCAGAAACATGTACAGCTGTAGGGACTAATAGTGGCTCATATAACAAGACCAAATGTAGGCAGTTGATGGTGTTAGTTTAACAACATCAAAGTTAGAATCACTGAGATGATCTTGGCTTTATCCTCATGAGTATATAATGGTGTCAGAATTCCAGGCATCACATCCAAATTCAAGGAAGGAAAAAGGAGGAAGATGGATGACACCAGCAACATCTGTCCCTTTTGTCAGGAAGGTAAAAACTTTCTGAAAATCACCCTCTAAACAGAATTCTGTTTCTATTTTGGGGGCATAAACTGTGGATCAGAGGTACCCTAACGCCAGGAATGCTGAGGAAGGAAATACTTAGCTTTTATAGTCTCTATATTTGAAGCCAGACAAGAGATAGAGAAGTTGAGAATTCTCAACTATCCCACAATGGATGGCATATGACTGTGGCTCTCATCAAATGTCAGATGATCCTTCCATCCATTCATATCCTTTTATATTTAAATATACTTTAATATTTTAGTATTTACTTATTTATTTGGCTGCACTGGGTCTTAGTTGCGGCACACAGGATCTTTTTTTTTAAATACTTTTTTAAAAAAATTTATTTATTTATTTATTTTTAAAATTTTTGGCTGTGTTGGGTCTTTGTTTCTGTGCGAGGGCTTTCTCTAGTTGTGGCAAGCGGGGGCCACTCTTCATCGCGGTGCGCGGGCCTCTCACTATCGGCGCCACACAGGATCTTCGTTTCGACATGCAAACTCTTATTTGAGGCATGTGGGATCTAGTTTCCTGATCAGGGATCAAACCCAGGCCCCCTGCACTGGGAATGGGAGTCTTAGCCACTGGATGACCAAGAAGTCCCTAAATATACTTTAAAACTGCTCAGAATCACGTGTGAAAGAGAGAGCAGAACTTATGAACTGATGGGCTTCACTGTAAGGCAATCTTTTTCATCAGAAATGAACCCCAAATGGCAACATTAGGAGGCCTCTTCTAATTATTCACTTTCTCCAGAGAGTGACAAAGCCTCTAATTCCAGAAAGCAGAGTAGGGAAGAACAGTAAAATGGAAAAGTTCACTACTGGCAATCTGGAAGCAAATCGAGGTAAGTGAATGTCTCACAGTTTACTGTGCAGATTGATCCTTTAATCTCCCCAATTTCAGCCAAGTACCTCATCCCCACCCTCAATCTAGACCTAATATCCCCAAGTCCAGGGCCTCTGATTTTACTTATCCAGAGAATAAGCCCAACTTTTGTGATACCTATCACCTCTAGATCCTGAGCCACCATAGGTTTCTGGGAAGTGAATCAAGTGGCTTCCTTTATATCTCATTCGCATGCCCTCGGGTTGTAGTTGGCTCAACTCTACTAGGTAAATTATCAGATCCAACAAATATTCAATCCATTTCCCTGGTTTTGAAAAATTAACTGAAACCTCCATTGGTGTCTCTTCTCTCATTCTTGTCCTTTATAAGTCTATACATTTTTTATTCATTTACTGTGAAGAGAATTACTAGAAGGAGGAGGGATAACGTCATGGTTTAGCTAGAAACCATGAAGTGCTTTGAGGTACAAAATTTCATAAAGTTCTATAGATGCTTTCCTTTTTGAAAACAACTTATGAGGCCATAAAGAAAACCAAAGATCTCAATAAAGTGTTTTTTTAAAAAAGAAAAGAAATAGGGAATTCCCTTGGTGGTCCAGTAGTTAGGACTCAGGGCTTCCACTGCTGAGGGCCCAGGTTCAATCCCTGGTCGGGGAATTCCAACAAGCCGCCCGGCATGGCCATAAATAAATGAAATGTAACAGACTATTATTGAGCCCTTACTGTGTTAAGCACTTTACAGGTACAATTCTCAACTCAATCCTCACAGCCATCTTATAAGGAAGGTACTACATTTTCTCCGTTTGAAGATACACACTTGCACACACACACACCAAAGTTTGTTATCTGTATCACTATACTATGCAACAATCACCTTTAAAAGGGCAGGTGGGTGGCAGGGGACCCAAAATTCTTATATAGAGTAGGTAAGTCAATAATGATTCTGGAATGAGGCTAAATTTTAATCAAAGAAAAATTCACGGGCTTCCCTGGTGGCTCAGCAGTTAAGAATCCTCCTGCCAATGCAGGGGACACAGGTTTGAGCCCTGGTCCGGGAAGATCCCACATGCCGCAGAGCAACTAAGCCCGTGAGCCACAACTACTGAGCCTGTGCTCTAGAGCCCGCAAGCCACAACCACTGAGCCCACGTGCCACAACTACTGAAGCCTGTGTGCCCAGAGCCTGTGCTCTGCAACAAGAGAAGCCACTGCAATAAGAAGCCTACGCACCGCAACGAAGAGTAGCCCCCACTTGCCGCAACTAGAGAAAGCCTGTACACAGCAATGAGACCCAATGCAGCAATAAATAAATAAATAGATAGATAAATAAATAAATAAATGAAAAAGTCACATCTTTTTGATAAAGTCAAGATTCAACATAAGAAACTAAAAGAAGTACAATGAAATAAAGCTAAGCAAAGAATAAAAATAAAAGAGAACTCTGAGAGTTAGAATACTTAAAAAAAGAATAAACAATTTCAAAAATTGGATCACTAAAATGACCAATAGGGACTTCCCTGGGTCCAGTGGTTAAGAATTCACCTTTCAATGTAGGGGGTGCAGGTTCGATCCCTGGTCAGGGAGCTAAGATCCCACATGCCTCGCAGCCAGAAAACCAAAATATAAAACAGAGCAATACTGTAACAAATTCAGTAATGACTTTAAAAATGGTCCACAACAAAAAAATCTTAAAAAAATAAAATAAAATGACCAATAAGAGACTCAAATCTATGGCTAGGCTAATAAAGAAAGAGGAAATAAACTCAGCTATTCAACATTATAAACAAGAAAGAGAAAGAAACACAGGTTTTTGTAAAATCTTTATGGTCTATTTCTAAGCAAGTATGTTTTTATTTTTTTTATTTTTATTTATTTTTAAACTTTCCTTAATGGCTTTTTTAAAAAAATTATTTATTTATTTTATTTATTTATTTTTGGCTGCATTGGGTCTCCGTTGCTGTGTGTGGGCTTTCTCTAGTTGCAGCGAGCGGGGGCTACTCTTCGTTGTGGTGCGTGGGCTTCTCATTGTGGTGGCTTCTCTTGTTGTGGAGCACGGGCTCTAGGCGCATGGGCTTCAGTAGTTGCGGCACACGGGCTCAGTAGTTGTGCCTCGCGGGCCCTAGAGAGCAGGCTCAGTAGTTGTGGCTCACGGGCTTAGTTGCTCCGCAGCACGTGGGATCTTCCCAGACCAGGGCTCAAACCCGTGTCCCCTGCAATGACAGGCGGATTCTTAACCACTGCAACATCAGCGAAGCCCGGAAGTATGTCTTTAAAACCTCTACTAAATGGTGGGATTTTCTAAGAAAATATATATTATCATAATTGCATGAGTGACTCAAGAAGAGGTGGGAAACCCGACTTGATCAATAAGCCTGTGAGAAGCTAAGCCCCTTAAAAGAACTAGCCCTAAAAGGCCTGAAGTCCAGACAGGGAAACGGGGTGGATAAGATGGAACGAAAGTGTTAGGGAAGACAAGACACAGAAGTAAACTGGCTTTTAGAAATAGTTCTCCTGACAGTGTTCTGTAAGTTAAGAAATAGCATTTGTTAAGGCAGAGAAGTTTAAAACAGGGGGTTACATACTGTAAGAGTGCAAATAGGAGATAACAGATTGTGTACTAAAGAATTTAACCTTGCCCAAAGAGAAGTCTGGCCTTTGCCCTCAGCAGCTGGGAGGGCATCTCTAAGCCCTTGAAATGTACTGTCTGACAAAAGTATCTTTGTTTACTTGGGGCCTTAGGCCATGTGCTAATGATATGATTTATGGTAGGGTCTTCAGGTCACACAGTATCAGCTCAACCTCAGAAGGGGCTGGAAACCAGTCAATCACGTGGCCAGTGAACTACATCTACATGACAGAGTTCCAAAAAAAATTCTGGACACCAAGGCTCATGCAAGCCTCCTTGGTTGGCAATATTCTCTTCATGCTGTCACACATCATTGCTAGGAGGAGTTAACTACTTTAAGAATTCCACTGAGGGGGCTTCCCTGGTGGTCCAGTGGGTGGGACTCCCCGCTCCCAGCACTGGAGTCCCGGGTTCGATCCCTGGTCAGGGAACTAGACCCTGCACGCATGCCGCAGCTAAGGGTTGGCATGCCACAACTGAAGATCCCATACGCCGCAGCTGGGACTCAGCGCAGCCAAAATAAATGGATGAATAAATAAATATTAAACAAAAAAAATAGAATTCCACTGAGAAGACACAACTGGGAGTTCCACATTTAGAACTCTCCTAGACTACTCTGCTCCATGTCTTTCCCTTGGATGATTTTAATCTGTATCCTTTCACTGTAATAAATGTTAACTGTCAGTATACATCTTTCAGTGAGTTCTAAGAAATGAATGAATCTGAGGGTAGTCTTAAGAAATCCTGAACTTGCAACTGGTGTCAGAAGTGAGAATGAATAAGATAAATTAAAAAAAAAAAAAAAAAAAGGAAGCGCGAATGGTTTTGGGGACACCCAAATTCTGCAGTTGGTGTCAGAAGTGAGGGAGGACCCGTGAATTGTTCCCTAACTTCATAGTTGGCGTCAAAAGTGAGATTCACTAGAACCATCCTGACTCATTGAAACTTTTGGTTGGGAAGAGGAAGGAAAAGATGACAAGGGTTATGAACCTTTGATTCCTGGATGACTATCTAGTCACTCATGGTATGGAACTACAGCTGCAGTTATTAGAGGTAAAAGTTACCAACAGAAAGAACTTAGAAACTGTAGCTCCAACTCCCTAGGAGTTGACTCCCTGGATAAACAAGGAAATGCAAACTAATAAGAAACAAGGTAATTAAACAATTCCTTGGTTACTGTTATCTGTAGCAGCTAAAATGAAGAGTGTACTGGGACAGATCCTGACACCCGGCAAAGTTTAGATTTCAGCCAGTCTGAGCTACAGCCACTAGCCTCAGGGCCATTCCAAAGGGAAAAATTATGCTGGGGAAATAGACAGCAGCTCTATGACTTCCAGTCACAAAGTAGTCTGGTTGAGGAAAGACAAAATCAAGAAACTAATGAAACCAGAGTTTACAATGCTAAGGAATTATCTCATTTTGTGGATTGACATTGTATGCTTCCTGAAAAAAACCTTTACTAAAATATTGTAAGAGTGACTGATTACGTAGAGGCAGTAATGTTGATTTTGAATGCTGCAGAATAGAACAGCAATGTTTGAGCTGATGCAGGACCCACAGCTCACTACGGAACCACAGATGGCTACACATAATCTAGACACACAGCAGGTGATTCCTAAGGGGACAGCGAGCTTGGTGGACTGGATAAAAGCCCCTGTGAAGTTTTTTTTACCCTCACAGGTGATTGCCCTTCTCCTATAAATGCCAAATAGAACTCCCCAGAAGAAGTGGCTGATATGCTTCTTACGCAAGCCACGCCAGATTAGCATTATGCAGAGCAGGATGTTCGTCTGCTGAGGATTAGCATTATGCAGAGCAGGACGTTCGTCTACTGAGTATGCCTCCTACTAAGGTCAAGGTAAATAATGTGATTAAGGGGGACCCTTGTACATGGGCACCCCCATGTAATTTTACTGCTGCAAAACCTAGCAATAATCTGAGAAGCCTTATTAGATTTGTCTCAGCTTTATGGGCCTTACAGATGTTAAGAAAACTATAGTGATTCATGAGAAAATAGGGAAAGACAAAGGGGAGAGTCAAGGGATTTACCCCAGCAGGATGGAAATCTTTAGGTGGCTGTTAAAAAGGGGGGGGGGGGGGGGGAGGGGAGGTGGTGAATAAAGCAGACAATGATGGGATTGAAACAAAGGTCTTAACGTAGCACTCTTGGAAGTTGGGTGGACCAATGGGAGCCACTGCTGGTCCCCAACATTAAAGGGCATTAAACAACTGTTGTATTTACTCCAGTATGAAGAAATTTTAAAAGCTGGAGGGCAAAGATGACAATGAGAAACCTGACCTTGTACTGCCTGGAGCAACGATTCCATGGATCAATCAACCTGAAAACTGAAGGAGAGGCCAAGATCTTCTGGCTCAAACCCCAGCTGGAAAACACAAGGCAATATGCACTTGTGTGGGTAAAATAGCCAGGGGGTGGATAAGAGACATTTCCGGGACTCCCTGACATGGGAGCCCAATGTGCTATGATTCTAAAACCTGCTGAAGACCTAATGGGAGCTAAGGTTAGATTGGGAGGAGAGGGATGGTTGATAGGATTAAGGTGATGAAAGTTGGAATATATAAACAGACTTTATGTGAAGTAGTTACATCTCTCCTTTATGTGACTATGTCATTGGAATGGATATTATGTCTGACTGGTACTGTAAAACAGAAGACATACAAGTTCACCTTCAGGCGAGTCTTGATTAGACATGGTACATGGAAACCACTAAAACTGCCCAAGTCCAGGGACTTCCCTGGTGGTCCGGTGGCTAAGACTGCGCTCCCAATGCAGGCAGCCTGGGTTCGATCCCTGGGTAAGGAACTAGATCCCACATGCCGCAACTAAGAGTTCGCATGCTGCTACTAAAGATCCCGCATGCTGCAACTTGAAGATTCCCGCATGTCGCAACTTGGAAGATCCCACGTGCCACAACTAAGACCCGGCACAGCAAAATACATACATACATAAATATTTTTTTTTAAAAAAAACTGTCCAAGTCCACAGAAGTTGTAGACCTGAGACAGTATAGGATACCTGATGGATAAAATGAGATTACGACTTTAATGACAAATTAGAAGCTGGAGTGCTAGTACCAATGAATTCTTTGTACAATAACCATGTGTAACCTGTGAAAAAAGTAAATGTTTCATCAAGAGTAACAGCAGACTATTAAAGTTTGAATAAAGTAGTGCCACCATAGCATCAGCAGTCCTTGATATGGTTTCAACAATACAAAAAATATATACAGCAGACTAAAAAAGAGTGGCACTCAGTGACTGAACATGCAAATTTTTTTTTCTAACTCTGAAAAAGAGCCAACAGCAATTTTCCTTGATGTGGAAGGACCCTAATTTATGTTTACTATACTGCCACAGGGTTATTTCAATTCACCAGCTGACTGGTATGATTTGTTTAGAAGAGATTTAGACTTGATGCAGGTCCTGAGTGTAATAATATACTATATTAATTTCATGATAATATCAGAAACTAAAGATGAAGGTAAGACTGACTCAGATGCAATGGCGACACACATGACCAACAGAGGCTGTTGCTAAATATAGCAAAAGTCCAAGGACCTGTCCAAACTGGTGAAATTCTTAGGAATAACCTAGGCAGGAGCCACCCATGACATTCCACAGGTGAAAAAAAATAAACTGCTTCTGCCACCTACCCCTAGAACTAAACAAGAAGCCAACATTTGGTTGGTATATTTGAATTTTGAAGAACACACACTCCATATCTGGGAATATTACCAGCACCAATCAATACAACTACCCAAAAGAAGGTCATATTTGAACAGGGGCCTAAACAAAGGCAGGCCACGTCTGAACTGCAAAAAAGCAGTCTTTCTCATGATGCTTTTGGGCCCCTGTGATCCACACTCGGACATGATTTTGGAAGTGTCAGCAACACGTACCTACGCAGATTGAAACTTATGGCAAAACCTCTCAGTGCCACTCAGCACAGACCCACCAGGATTTTGGACCAGAGAAGTTCTGGATACCATGGTAAAATTTATGTCATTTAAGAGAAAATTACTAGCTTGCCATTCGGCACTGAGACTGACTCTATGATTGAAGGACACAAAATACCCATGAAACCTGAAATACTCATAATGTTTTGGGTGACAGGGGAACACTCTAATGAGGAAGGCAAGGCCCAGAAGCGTTCCACATAAACAGAGATGGTTTGTGCAGGAACATGCGACCAGGAGGATGCAAAGAAGTATTTATTGTATTTATGAGCAGATAGCTGGCCTCTTTTCCTCTAAATATAACTTTTGAACCACAGAGGAGCTGCTGAATGCTATGATCACATAGGTGGTGCTCTATAAAGTCTATTAGCTAACAAAGAGCTGCTTGGTTTATGGATGGTGGTTCCAAGGTGAACAGAAAGCATCCTGTTTACAAGGCCACCACTCTAACTGAAGAAGGTATAAGTAATAACAAATCATATTAATGAGGTGGACTGCATGCTGTTATCCCCTATGTTTGGGTTTTTATTGAACTCTGCAGCTGGTATTAGAAGACAGAGTGGTCTTGTGGACTGTTTCCTAACTTTTGTACAGATGATAAACAGAAAGAATCTGGTAAGACTCAATAATGAAAACTTTAAACTTTGACTATGGGGTATCTTTGAAGGGTGTTTTTAAAGGGGGTGGGGTGGGTGGGGCTTAACTACATGTTAGCCAAATGATACTGGCAGCAATGTGGACAGAATGAATTTGACAATATAAAACTCAAAGCAGGGAGACTAGCTGTAAATGTGTTGTAGTAACAGGAACCTAAGCTTTTACGTCCGGTGCCATTGGTTCTGCCATAGTCTATCTAGGAAAACTACAGTGTGAACAAACGAAAGAAAAGGGAATAACATTCAAGAGATAATTAGGACTTGGATATGAGTAGTAAAGGAAAGTGGTGAAGGAAAGGGAAGAATGGATCATGGTTAAACTTTGAGAGGAGTGGTTGAAGCTATTCGTTCACAGGATATAGGATGTCATGTTCCTATTCTTTTTGCTTCGCACCATCAATGTAAAAAGCCATAAGAAATCTAAACGCTCAAAGATCTGACTGCAGCTGTGAGAAAGTAATTTAATGCCTTACTGAGATTACAAGACAAGGGTAAGATTTGGACCTCAGGTGAAGGCATTCACAAGATTAGTCACCTCAAGCAAAACATTGGCCAATTCATAAGTAAGATGAGACATTTTGTAACAAAGGATACAAAAGTTTAAAGTAGCATTTCTACACAAATGTTCTGTAGAACAGTAAGAGGTGTCTTGAAAAAGAAAAAAGAGCATTACCTCTATGAGGTCAAGTTTGAAAGATTCCATACACTGTATTCTATATTCTGAATACCACATGGGAGAAAATGAGCATATGGGCTAAAATGGATCTGGAGTCCAAATGCCTGTGTTCAAATTCTGGCTCTACCACTTATGGGGACACCTTGTACAGATTACTAAAGCTTTCTGTGAGAACTCTCATTCACCTTTAAAACAGTCAGGATATCAGTACCAACACTGCATGGGTGGTTGGTGTGAATTAAACAAACATGCACCATTAGGCAAACTGCCTGGCACAAACTACAGATGCAGTACTTGTTAGTGAACAGAATTAATGTATCCCCTTCTTTTAGAGGATTCCAAAAAATTCCAATGGCTCTAATGAACTAAAAGCTCTAAGACATCCTAGAGTTAAAAAACAAATATTTAAGTGTGGTTAATCAAACTTAACACCTGACTAGAAATTTCAGTACTTTCCAGAACAGTTCAGATATAACAGGCTGGTGATAAGTGAATACTATTGTATCCTGAGGGTAAAAGAAGGTTGAAATACAAAGCTATGTATTAATGAATTAGTAACTATGCTACTTAGATGCTTATAAATCCCTAGTTTTTCTACAAACTGTATATCCAATATGAAAGTATATTTATGCTTTGATGTTAAAATGGGTATCACTTAGCCACACCCATGGAAATATTACCTTTTAAGACGACAGCCCAGAGCCTAAATCCCATAGAACACTTGAAAAAAAGTGTATCTGAACCAGAGGCATTGCATACAAAGAAATAATATAACTCCATTCTTGCAACCCAAATCCATGTACTGATACATTTTCAACAAATATCCATAAAACAATTAGATATGAATATGGAAACCATTAAATAATTTATCAAAAATATATCTTGCTCTAAGACATAAAAACACAAAACTGATAATTTTAAAATGCTAACAAAACTATAGAATAAATACTTGCTTTAGGAAAAATAATTTTACAAGAACTTTTTATAATATTTCTTGATAAGCAATTATGACTTCTGTACCTATGTTCTTTGTGTTCCAATAGCTGACAGTCTCTACATGTCAGCCTATCACATGTTTCACAGAAAAGTTTCAACTGTTCTTGTTTGTGTACAGGGCAGAAAACAGGGCGCTGACCAGATGCTCCAACAGACTCTGCAGTAAAATAAAACACATATTTTTAAACTAAACAAAATTTTTGTCTAACTTTCTAAATTCTTACTGATATTGGTATCAAAAGCTTATAAAGATAAGTAGAAATGCTATAGAGGCAAAAGAGGAAGATTAACAGTAATCATTAAAACTGCTTCTATCTTACCTGAGACATCTTCTTTCTTCCTGATCAAGTGATCTTTAGTGAATTTTACTCTTTGATGTGCTTCAATACATGTCTTACATAGCCACTCTCCACATTCTACACAAAAGCCAACTGCACTTGCATTGTCTTCACAACTAGTACATACCTAAAGGAGGAAATAAATACTAAGCTACATTAAATTTACAAAATACAGATCCACAAAATAAAAAGGTGAAAACTTTCTAACTTGCTCTCAAATATACTAATTCACTGTACCTAGAATAAAATTATTTTGTTATCCATTTCTCTTCAACAAAATCCTTTCCCATCCAGATCAAACATTCAGGTAGGTAAAAAAAAGTCTCAGAACACAAAATCTATACAAGATTTGAATCTTTAAGTAATGACTTTTAATCTCATTTAACCAGGTCTGAGGGTGTAGAATAAAGATATCCTTCATTTTCAATTTGAAAGATGAAACTAAGGCATAACCACCCTAAATTATGTAACAATTCAAGCATGTTTTCTTATAATTCATATTTTCATATCAAGATAGGAATATAAAGAAAAATTGAGAAGCATACCTGTTCTGATTTCTCATCAGAACTGCTAGGAGCTTCAGATGTATCTTTCACAAAATAATTATCCACAAGGTCTATCTGTCTGCATTCTTGGCGGCATACTGGGCACCGTATTACACCAACTACAACACAAAACAACAACATTAAGAAATATTCTTCAGAAAAAATAAGGAAATTGTACACGATGCCTACATGGGAACTACTCATTCATATATCATAGACAAGAACAAAGAAATGAGCATTAAGAGCTGAGTAAAATAAGTTATTCCACTAAGTTATTACATTGGGGAAAAATGATACCTTATTTAGGAAGAGAAATTAAGCATTAATATGCAAAAAAACTTTAAGGTGCTTCGTTATTACAATATGTGGTTGCAATAACGGCCCCCAAAGATATCTAGGTCCTAATGCTTGGAAAACCTGTGTCACTTTATACACCAAAGGAGATTTTGCGAGTGTGATTAAATTAAGGATCTTGAGATGGGTATGCTGTCCTGGATTATTTGATAGGCCATAAATGTCATCACAAGTGATGTAACAAGATGGAGGCAGAAGAAGATTAGACTACAGAAGAGGAGAAGGCAATTGACAGTGAAAGCAGAGATTAGAGTAATGTGCTTTGGAGACAGACACACAAGCCAAGGAATGCAGGTGGCTACTATAAGCTGGAAAAAAAAGAAAAAGAAAAAGAAAAAGAAAATGGATTCTCTCCTCAGAGCCTCCAGAAGGAACAAGACCTGCCCACACTTTGACTCTAACACAGTAAAACTGGCTTCAAACTTCAGCCTTCAAGAACAGTAAGAAAATAAAATGTATGTTGTTTCAAGACACAAGTTTATGGCAATTCTGTTACAGCAGAAATAGAAATACACAATCTATCATCTGACAAATTCTGACTTTGTTCAAAACTACTTGAATTCATGCTAAAGTGGGAAGAAAGATCATCTGTGACTTAATCTGCTAGTGTTCCAGCATCTATCAGAATAAACCTGCTGAAGTTAACATATGGAAGTTAAACTTAAGAACTATAAAATAGCATCACAGTCAACACAACAAACTGACTACTATATGTCAGACATAAAACTGAGAACATAGCATGACTCAATCCTTACTTTTAAGAAAGGATTCAAGACTAGGATATAATTTTTACAGTTTATACTATGCACAACTATAGAAAGCACCATACAAAGATAAGGATATAAACAGTCCAAAGAGCTGTGCCTACAGGAGGTACAGCTCAGTGGTAGTGAGACGTAGGTGGTGGGAAGAAGGAACTATATACTCTTCTTACCACTGTGTGTGTGCGTGTGTGCGTGTTTGTGTGGGCGTTCACATTTGTGTATGTAATCCACTCCATTTTCTTTGAAACTTCTAAAATTAAAATAAGGGAAAATTCCTCTATATGCAATGATAAAACTTCTGAAAATTTAGAAAATCAACAATTCTCCAGGCTCTCCACCTTGATTGATACTTGAGTTATGTGCTATATCTCCTTTGAAATCTTTGGTTATCAGTAGTTTTACTAAAATTTTGAAGAATCCACATTCACCTGCTTTCTGGATTTCTTAATATAGGTTCTTAAGACACAGCTTGTTGACAGCATAGTTTTTTTTTTTTTATTAATCAGTCATCAATTTTATACACATCACTGTATGCATGTCAATCCCAATCGCCCAATTCAGCACACCACCATCCCCACCCCATCGCAGTTTTCCCCCCTTGGTGTCCATATGTTTGTTTTCTACATCTGTGTCTCAACTTCTGAGCTGCAACCCAGTTCATCTGTACCATTTTTCTAGGTTCCACATACATTCATTAATATACGATATTTGTTTTTCTCTTTCTGACTTACTTCACTCCGTATAACAGTCTCTAGATCCATCCACATCTCAACAAATGACTCAATTTCGTTCCTTTTTATGGCTAAGTAATATTCCATTGTATATATGTACCACTTCTTCTTTATCCATTCATCTGTTGATGGGCATTTAGGTTGCTTCCATGACCTGGCTATTGTAAATAGTGCTGCAATGAACATTGGGGTGCATGTGTCTTTCTGAATTACGATTTTCTCTGGGTATATGCCCAGTAGTGGGATTGCTGGGTCATATGGTAATTCTATTTTTAGTTTTTTAAGGAACCTCCATATTGTTCTCCATAGTGGCTGTATCAATTTACATTCCCACGAACAGTGCAAGAGGGTTCCCTTTTCTCCACACACTCTCCAGCATTTGTTGTTTGGAGATTTTCTGATGATGCCCATTCTAACTGGTGTGAGGTGATACCTCATTGTATTTTTGATTTGCATTTCTCTAATTATTAGTGATGTTGAGCATCTTTTCATGTGCTTCGTGGCCGTCTGTATGTCTTCTTTGGAGAAATGTCTATTTAGGTCTTCTGCCCATTTTTGGATTAGGGTGTTTGTTTCTTTAATACTGAGCTGAATGAGCTGTATATATATTTTGGAGATTAATCCTTTGTCCGTTGATTCGTTTGCAAATATTTTCTCCCATTCTGAGGGTTGTCTTTTCGTCTTCTTTATGGTTTCCTTTGCTGTGCAAAAGCTTTGAAGTTTCATTAGGTCCCATTTCTTTATTTTTGTTTTTATTTCCATTACTCTAGGAGGTGGATCAAAAAAGATCTTGCTGTGATTTATGTCAAAGAGTGTTCTTCCTATGTTTTCCTCTAAGAGTTTTATAGTGTCCAGTCTTACATTTAGGTCTCTAATCCATTTTGGGTTGATTTTTGTGTATGGTGTTAGGGAGTATTCTAATTTGATTCTTTTACATGTAGCTGTCCAGTTTTCCCAGCACCACTTATTGAAGAGACTGTCTTTTCTTGTGTATCCTTGCCTCCTTTGTCATAGATTAGTTGACCATAGGTGCGTGGGTTTATCTCTGGGCTTTCTATCCTGTTCCATTGATCTATGTTTCTGTTTTTGTGCCAGTACCATATTGTCTTGATTACTGTAGCTTTGTAGTATAGTCTGAAGTCAGGGAGTCTGATTCCTCCAGCTCCGTTTTTTTCCCTCAAGACTGCTTTGGCTATTCGGGGTCTTTTGTGTTTCCATACAAATTTTAAGATGATTTGTTCTAGTTCCGTAAAAAATGCCATTGGTAATTTGATAGGGATTGCATTGAATCTGTAGATTGCTTTGGGTAGTATAGTCATTTTCACAATATTGATTCTTCCATTCCAAGAATATGGTATATCTCTCCATCTGTTGGTATCATCTTTAATTTCTTTCATCAGTGTCTTATAGTTTTCTGCATACAGATCTTTTGTCTCGCTAGGTAGGTTTATTCCTAGGTATTTTATTCTTTTTGTTGCAATGGTAAATGGGAGTGTTTCCTTAATTTCGCTTTCAGATTTTTCATCATTAGTGTATAGGAATGCAAGAGATTTCTGTGCATTAATTTTGTATCCTGCAACTTTACCATATTCACTAATTAGCTCTAGCAGTTTTACGATTCTCTATGTATAGTATGTCATCTGCAAACAGTGACAGTTTTACTTCTTCTTTTCCAATTTGTATTCCTTTTATTTCTTTTTCTTCTCTGATTGCCGTGGCTAGGACTTCCAGAACTATGTTGAAAAATAGTGGTGAGAGTGCACATCCTTGTCTCGTTCCTCATCTTAGAGGAAATGCTTTCAGTTTTTCATCACTGAGAATGATGTTTGCTGTGGGTTTGTCATATATGGCCTTTATTATGTTGAGGGAGGTTCCCTCTATGCCCACTTTCTGGAGAGTTTTTATCATAAACGGGTGTTGAATTTTGTCAAAAGCTTTTTCTGCATCTATTCAGATGATCATATGGTTTTCATTCTTCAATTTGTTAATACGGTGTATCACATTGATTGATTTGCATATATTGAAGAATCCTTGCATCCCTGGGATAAATCTCACTTGATCGTGGTGTATGATCCTTCTAATGTGTTGTTGGATTCTGTTGGCTAGTATTTTGTTGAGGATTTTTGCATCTATATTCATCAGTGATATTGGTTTGTAATTTTCTTTTTTTGTAGTGTCTTTGTCTGGTTTTGGTATCAGGATGATGGTGGCCTCATAGAATAAGTTTGGGAGTGTTCCTTCCTCTGTAATTTTTTGGAAGAGTTTGAGAAGGATGGGTGTTAGCTCTTCTCTAAATGTTTGATAGAATTCACCTGTGAAGCCATCTGGTCCTGGACTTTTCTTTGTTGGAAGATTTTTAATCACAGTTTCAATTTCATTACTTGTGATTGGTCTGTTCATACTTTGTTTCTTCCTGGTTCAGTCTTGGAAGGTTATACCTTTCTAAAAATTTGTCCATTTCTTCCAGGTTGTCCATTTTATTGGCATAGAGTTGCTTGTAGTAGTCTCTTAGGATGCTTTGTATTTCTGCGGTGTCTGTTGTAACTTCTCCTTTTTCATTTCTGACTTTATTGATCCTCTCCCTCTTTTTCTTGATGAGTCTGGCTAATGGCTTATCAATTTTGTTTATCTTCTCAAAGAACCAGCTTTTAGTTTTATTGATCTTTGCTACTGTTTTCTCTGTTTCTATTTCATTTATTTCCGCTCTGATCTTTATGATTTCTTTCCTTCTGCTAACTTTGGGTTTTGTTTGTTCTTCTTTCTCTAGCTTCTTTAGGTGTAAGGTTAGATTGTTTACTTGAGATTTTTCTTATTTCTTTAGGTAGGCTTGTGTAGCTATAAACTTCCCTCTTAGAACTGCTTTTGCTGCATCCCATTGGGTCGTTGTGTTTTCACTGCCATTTGTCTCCAGGTATTTTTTGATTTCTTCTTTGATTTCTTCAGTGATCTCTTGGTTATTTAGTAATGTATTGTTTAGCCTCCATGTGTTTGTGTTTTTTACGTTTTTTTCCCTGTAATTCATTTGTAATCTCATAGCATTGTGGTCAGAAAAGATGCTTCATATGATTTTAATTTTCTTAAATTTACTGAGGCTTGATTTGTGACCCAAGATGTAATCTACCCTGGAGAATGTTCCGTGCGCACTTGAGAAGAACGTGTAATCTGCTGTTTTTGGATGGAATGTCCTATAAACATCAGTTAAATCTATCTGGTCTAGTGTGTCACTTACAGCTTGTGTTTCCTTATTAATTTTCTGTTTGGATGATCTGTCCATTGGTGTAAGTGAGGTGTTAAAGTCCCCCACTATTACTGTGTTACTGTCGATTTCCTCTTTTATAGCTGATAAGTATTGAGGTGCTCCTATGTTGGGTGCATATATATTTATAATTGTTACATTTTCTTCTTGGATTGATCCCTTGATCATTATGTAGTGTCCTTCCTTGTCTCTTGTAACATTCTTTATTTTAAAGTCTATTTTATCTGATATGAGTATTGCTACTCCTACTCCAGCTTTCTTTTGATTTCCATTTGCATGGAATATCTTTTTCCATCCCCTCACTTTCAGTCTGTATGTGTCCCTAGGTCTAAAGTGGGTCTCTTGTAGACAGCATATATATGGGTCTTGTTTTTGTATCCATTCAGCAAGCCTGTGTCTTTTGGTTGGAGCATTTAATCCATTCACGTTTAGGATAATTATCGATATGTTCCTATGACCATTTTCTTAATTGTTATGGGTTTGTTTTTGTAGGTCCTTTTCTTCTCTTGTGTTTCCCAATTAGAGAAGTTCCTTTAGCATTTGTTGTAGAGCTGGTTTGGTGGTGCTGAATTCTCGTAGCTTTTGCTTGTCTGTAAAGCTTTTGATTACTCTATCGAATATAAATGAGATCCTTGCCGGGTAGAGTAATCTTGGTTGTAGGTTCTTCCCTTTCATCACTTTAAGTATGTCATGCCACTCCCTTCTGGCTTGTAGAGTTTCTGCTGAGAAATCAGCTGTTAACCTTATGGGAGTTCGCTTGTATGTTATTTGTCGTTTTTCCCTTGCTGCTTTCAATAATTTTTCTTTGTCTTTAATTTTTGCCACTTTGATTACTATGTGTCTCGGCGTGTTTCTCCTTGGGTTTATTCTGTATGGGACTCTCTGCGCTTCCTGGACTTGGGTGGCTATTTCCTTTCCCATGTTAGGGAAGTTTTCGACTATAATCTCTTCAAATATTTTCTCTGGTCCTTTCTCTCTCTCTTCTCCTTCTGGGACCCCTATAATGGGAATGTTGTTGCGTTTAATGTTGTCCCAGAGGTCTCTTAAGCTGTCTTCATTTCTTTTCATTCTTTTTTCTTTATTCTGTTCCGCAGCAGTGAATTCCACCATTCTGTCTTCCAGGTCACTTATCCGTTCTTCTGCCTCAGTTATTCTGCTATTGATTCCTTCTAGTGTAGTTTTCATTTCAGTTATTGTTATTGTCATCTCTGTTTGTTTGTTTTTTAATTCTTCTAGATCTTTGTTAAACATTTCTTTCATATTCTCCATCTTTGCCTCCATTCTTATTCTGAGGTCCTGGATCATGTTCACCATCATTATTCTGAATTCTTTTTCTGGAAGGTTGCCTATCTCCACTTCATTTAGTTGTTTTTCTGGGGTTTTTTCTTGTTCCTTCATCTGGTATATAGTCCTCTGCCTTTTCATCTTGTCTATCTTTCTGTAAATGTGGTTTTTGTTCCACAGGCTGCAGGACTGTAGTTTTTCTTGCTTCTGCTGTCTGCCCTATGGTGGTTGAGGCTATCTAAGAGGCTTGATGGGTGGCTCTGGTGGTGAGTAGAGCTGACTGTTGCTGTGGTGGTCAGAGCTCAGTAAAACTTTAATCCACTTGACTGTTGGTGGGTGGGGCTGGGTTCCCTCCTTGTTGGTTGTTTTGCCTGAGGCAACCCAACACTGGAGCCTACCTGGGCTCTTTGGTGGGGCTAATGACAGACTCTGGGAGGGCTCATGCCAAGGAGTACTTCCCAGAACTTCTGCTGCCAGTGTCCTTGTCCCCACGGTGAAACAGAGCCACCCCCCGCCTCTGCAGGAGACCTTCCAACACTAGCAGGTAGGTCTGGTTTAGTCTCCCCCGGGGTCACTGCTCCTTCCCCTGGGTCCCGATGTGCACACTATTTTGTGTGCGCCCTCCAAGAGTGGGGTCTCTGCTTCCCCCAGTCCTGTCGAAGTCCTGCAATCAATTCCCACTAGGCTTCAAAGTCTGATTCTCTATGAATTCCTCCTCCCGTTGCCAGACCCCCAGGTTGGGAAGCCTGACGTGGGGCTCAGAACCTTCACTCCAGTGGGTGGACTTCTGTGGTTTAAGTGTTCACCAGTGTGTGAATCACCCACCCAGCAGTTATGGGATTTGATTTTACTCTGACTGTGCCCCTCCTACCATCTCATTTTGGCTTCTACTTTGTCTTTGGATGTGGGGTATCTTTTTTGGTGAGTTCCAGTGTCTTCCTGTCGATGTCTCTCCAGCAGCTAGTTGTGATTCTGGTGTTCTCGCAAGAGGGCTGCAGCATAGTTTTTTAAATGCTGCAGGTTTGCAACCATTACCATTTCAAAGAGGTTTGAAAGAGGGAACATTATTTCCTTGTTAAAACAGTTCCTGTTTCTATAGAAACTTCATTTTTAGATTAACCTGTGATGGATGCATTACCATAATTCAAGTATATAGTTCGTTTTTTTCTATCAACTACTCATTGTCACCCACTAGTAAAGACATTAAAGATGCAGCAAGCATCCAGAGGGCAGACAGCAGAAGGAAGAAAATCTACAATCCTGCAGCCTGTGGAACAAAAACCACATTCACAGAAAGACAGACGAGATGAAAGGGAGAGGGCTATGTACCAGATGAAGGAACAAGATAAAACCCCAGAAAAACAACTAAATGGAGATAGGCAACCTTCCAGAAAAAGAATTCAGAATAATGATAGTGAAGATGATCCAGGACCTCAGAAAAAGAATGGAGACAAAGATCGAGAAGATGCAAGAAATTTTTAACAAAGACCTAGAAGAATTAAAGAACAACGTACAAGAATTAAAGAACAAACAAACAGAGATGAACAATAACTAAAATGAAAAAAGCACTAGAAGGAATCAACAGCAGAATAAATGAAGCAGAAAAACGGATAAGTGACCTGGAAGACAAAACGATGGAATTCACTGCTGAGGAACAGAATAAAAAAAAAGAATGAAAGGAAATGAAGACAGCCTAAGGGACAACATTAAATGCAACAACATTCGCATTATAGAGGTCCCAGAAGGAGAAGAGAGAGAGAAAGGACCCAAGAAAATATTTCAAGAGATTATAGTCGAAAACTTCCCTAACATGGGAAAGGAAATAGCCACCCAAGTCTGGGAAGCACAGAGAGTCCCAGGCAGGATAAACCCAAGGAGAAACATGTCGACACATAGTAATCAAATTGATAAAAATTAAAGACAAAGAAAAATTATTGAAAGCAACAAGGGAAAAATGACAAATTACAAGGTAACTCTCATAAGCTTAACAGCTGATTTCTCAGCAGAAACTCTACAAGCCAGAAGGGAGTGGCATGACATACTTAAAGTGATGAAAGGGAAGAACCTACAACCAAGATTACTCTACCCGGCAAGGATCTCATTTATATTCGATAGAGTAATCAAAAGCTTTACAGACAAGCAAAAGCTGAGAGAATTCAGCACCACCAAACCAGCTTTACAACAAATGCTAAAGGAACTTCTCTAAGTGGGAAACACAAGAGAAGAAAAGGACCTACAAAAACAAAGCCATAGGGCTTCCCTGGTGGCAGAGTGGTTGAGAGTCTGCCTGCCGATGCAGGGGACAAGGGTTCAATCCCTGCTCTGGGAAAATCCCACATGCCGCGGAGCAACTGGGCCCGTGAGCCACAACTACTGAGCCTGCACGTCTGGAGCCTGTGCTCCACAACAAGAGAGGCCACGAGTGAGAGGCCCGCGTACCGGGATGAGGAGTGGGCCCCACTAGCCGCAACTGGAGAAAGCCCTCGCACAGAAACGAAGACCCAACACAACAAAAAATAAATAAATACATACATAATAATTAAAAAAAAAACAACCCGTAACAATTAAGAAAATGGTAATAGGAACATACATATCGATAACTACCTTAAACATGAATGGATTAAATGCTCCAACCAAAAGACACAGGCTTGCTGAATGGACACAAAAATAAGACCCATATATATGCTGTCTACAAGAGACCCACTTCAGACCTAGGGACACATTCAGACCGAAAGTGAGGGGATGGAAAAAGATATTCCATGCAAATGGAAATCAAAGGAAAGCTGAAGTAGCAATACTCATATCAGATAAAATAGACTTTAAAATAAAGAATGTTACAAGAGACAAGGAAGGACACTACATAATGATCAAGGGATCAATCCAAGAAGAAGATATAACAATTATAAATATATATGCACCCAACATAGGAGCACCTCAATACATAAGGCAACTGCTAACAGCTATAAAAGAGGAAATCGACAGTAACACAATAATATTTGGGGACTTTAACACCTCACTTACCAATCGACAGATTATCCACCAATGGACAGATCATCCGAAATGAAAATAAATAAGGAAACAGAAGCTTTAAATGACACAATAGACCAGACAGATTTAATTGATATTTATAGGACATTCCATCCAAAAACAGCAGATTACACGTTCTTCTCAAGTGCGCACGGAACATTCTCCAGGATAGATCACATCTTGGGTCACAAATCAAGCCTCAGTAAAATTAAGAAAATTAAAATCATATCAAGCATCTTTTCTGACCACAATGCTATGAGATTACAAATGAATTACAGGGAAAAAAACGTAAAAAACACAAACACATGGAGGCTAAACAATACGTTACTAAATA
This sequence comes from Eschrichtius robustus, assembly GCF_028021215.1. Classification (NCBI taxonomy): domain Eukaryota; kingdom Metazoa; phylum Chordata; class Mammalia; order Artiodactyla; family Eschrichtiidae; genus Eschrichtius; species Eschrichtius robustus. The sequence continues at coordinate 101,121,704 of NC_090826.1, forward strand.
ACCAAGAGATCACTGAAGAAATCAAAGAGGAAATCAAAAAATACCTGGAGACAAATGACAATGAAAACATGACGACCCAAAACCTATGGGATGCAGCAAAAGCAGTTCTAAGAGGGAAGTTTATAGCTACACAAGCCTACCTAAAGAAATAAGAAAAATCTCAAGTAAACAATCTAACCTTACACCTAAGGAAGCTAGAGAAAGAAGAACAAACAAAACCCAAAGTTAGCAGAAGGAAAGAAATCATAAAGATCAGAGCAGAAATAAATGAAATAGAAACAAAGAAAACAATAGCAAAGATCAATAAAACTAAAAGCTGGTTCTTTGAGAAGATAAACAAAATCGATAAACCATTAGCGAGACTCATCAAGAAAAAGAGGGAGAGGACTCAAATAAAATCAATAAAATCAGAAATGAAAAAGGAGAAGTTACAACAGACACCACAGAAATACAAAGCATCCTAAGAGACTACTACAAGCCACTCTATGCCAGTAAAATGGACAACCTGGAAGAAACGGACAAATTCTTAGAAAGGTATAACCTTCCAAGACTGAACCAGGAAGAAATAGAAACTATGAACAGACCGATCACAAGTAATGAAATTGAAACTGTGATTAAAAATCTTCCAACAAACAAAAGTCCAGACCAGATGGCTTCACAGGTGAATTCTATCAAACATTTAGAGAAGAGCTAACACCCATCCTTCTCAAACTCTTCCAAAAAATTACAGAGGAAGGAACACTCCCAAAGTCATTCTATGAGGCCACCATCATCCTGATACCAAAACCAGACAAAGACACTACAAAAATAGAAAATTACAAACCGTATCAGTGATGAATATAGATGCAAAAATCCTCAACACAATACTAGAAAACAGAATCCAACAACACAGTAAAAGGATCATACACCATGATCAAGTGGGATTTATCCCAGGGATGCAAGGATTCAATATATGCAAATCAATGTGATACACCATATTAACAAATTGGAGAATAAAAACCATATGATCATCTCAATAGATGCCCAGAAAGCTTTCGACAAAATTCAACACCCACTTGTGATAAAAACCCTCCAGAAAGTAGGCAGAGAGGGAACTTACCTCAACATAATAAAGGCCATATATGACAAACCCACAGCCAACATCGTTCTCAAAGGTGAAACACTGAAACCATTTCTTCTAAGATCAGGAATAAGACAAGGTTGCCCACTCTCGCCACTAATATTCAACATAGCTTTGAAAGTTTTAGCCACAGCAATCAGAGAAGAAAAAGAAATAAAAGGAATCCAAATCGGAAAAGAAGAAGTAAAATTGTCATTCTTTGCAATGACATGATACTATACATAGAGAATCCTAAAGATGCTACCAGAAAACTACTAGTGCTAATCAATGAATTTGGTAAAGTTGTAGGATACAAAATGAATGCACAGAAATCTCTTGCATTGCTATACACTCATGATGAAAAATCTGAAAGAGAAATTAAGGAAACACTCCCATTTACCACTGCAACAAAAAGAATAGGAATAAACCTACCTAAGTAGACAAAAGACCTGTATGCAGAAAACTATAAGACACTGATGAAAGAAATTAAAGATCATACAAACAGATGGAGAGATATACCATGTTCTTTGATTGGAAGAATCAATATTGTGAAAAATGACTACACTACCCAAAGCAATCTACAGATTCAATGCAATCCCTATCAAATTACCAATGGCATTTTTTACAGAACTAGAACAAAAAATCTTAAAATTTGTATGGAGACACAAAAGACCCCAAATAGCCAAAGCAGTCTTGAGGGAAAAAAACGGAGCTGGAGGAATCAGGCTCCCTGACTTCAGACTATAATATAAAGCTACAGTAATCAAGACAATATGGTACTGGCAGAAAAACAGAAATATAGATCAATGGAACAGGATAGAAAGCCCACAGATAAACCCACGCACCTATGGTCAACTAATCTATGACAAAGGAGGCAAGGATACACAAGAAAAGACAGTCTCTTCAATAAGTGGTGCTGGGAAAACTGGACAGCTACATGTAAAAGAATCAAATTAGAACACTCCCTAACACCATACACAAAAACAAACTCAAAATGGATTAGAGACCTAAATGTAAGACTGGACACTATAAAACTCTTAGAGGAAAACATAGGAAGAACACTCTTTGACATAAATCAAAACAAGATCTTTTTTGATCTACCTCCTAGAGAAATGGAAATAAAAACAAAAATAAACAAATGGGACCTAATGAAACTTAAAAGATTTTGCAAAACAAAAGAAATAAAAACAAGATGAAAAGACAACCCTCAGAATGGGAGAAAACATTTGCAAACGAATCAACGGACAAAGGATTAATCTCCCAAATATCTAAACAGCTCATGCAGATCAATATTAAAAAAACAAACAACCCGATCAAGAAATGGGCAGAAGCCCTAAATAGACATCTCTCCAAAGAAGACAGACAGATGGCCAAGAAGCACATGAAAAGCTGCTCAACATCACTAATTATTAGAGAAATGCAAATCAAAACTACAATGAGGTATCACCTCACACCAGTTAGAATGGGCATCATCAGAAAATCTACAAACAACAAATGCTGGAGAGTGTGTGGAGAAAAGGGAACCCTCTTGCACTGTTGGTGGGAATGTAAATTGATACAGCCACTATGGAGAACAGTATGGAGGTTCCTTAAAAAACTAAAAATAGAATTACCATATGACCCAGCAATCCCACTACTGGGCATATACCCAGAGAAAATCGTAATTCAGAAAGACACATGCACCCCAATGTTCATTGCAGCACTATTTACAATAGCCAGGTCATGGAAGCAACCTAAATGCCCATCGACAGACAAATGGATAAAGAAGATGTGGTACATATATACAACAGAATATTACTCAGCCATAAAAAGGAACGAAATTTGGTCATTTGTAGAGACGTGGATGGATCTAGAGGTCATACAGAATGAAGTTAACTCAGAAGGAGAAATACAAATATCGTATATTAAAGCATATATGTGGAACCTAGAAAAAAATGGTACAGATGAACCGGTTTGCAGGGCAGAAATAGAGACACAGATGTAGAGAACAAATGTATGGACACCAAGGGGGAAAGTGGTGGGGTGGGGGGTGGGGGGGGTGATGAATTGGTCGATTGGGATTGACATGTATACACTAACATGTATAAAATGGATTACTAATAAGAACCTGCTGTATAAGAAAATAAATAAAATAAAATTCAAAAATTCAAAAAAAAAGATGCAGCAAGCTTATAAAGTATTATTTTCTAAATGAAATAAGCATTTTCATATTTATTATTGCACTTTTGGTTACGCAAACACTTCGATGATATAAATGTTTATGTCCCCCATAAATCTGGTCAGGAATCACTTTTGATTTTGTTGATTAAGTTAAACAATCTACAGTAGGATAGAGTACTGGGTATAAGCGGTACAAACTAAAATAAAAGACTACAATAAAAATGCTAGATCTTAAAAAAGAAACTGGTTTATGCACTAAACGTTTTGTGCTTTGGTCTAATGTTAACATGTCAGGACTTCCCTGGTGGTCCAGTGGTTAAGATTCTGGCTTCCACTGCAGGGATAACAGGTTTGATCCTGGTTAGGGAACTGAGATCAGTTCCCTGCATGCCATGCTGCACGGCCAAAAATTTAAAAAATAAAAATAAAAATTCTGTCATTAAAAAAACGAGTTTATTATAAAAAAAAAAAAAAGAACAAACATGATGTCTGTGTAAAATGACAAAAAGAACCAGTGTTGAATCACGTTATATTTCTTGTCATTCTGCATTATCCCTGATTGCTAAATGTGTTCTTTCCAAGAAGTTTGACTGAATTATTGTATACATTTACTGTCCTATGTGACAGTTCTGTCACTGTTAGAGATTTCAGTAATTAAGATGGGAAACAGAAGCTTAGGTTATTTTCCTTATCAAAACTATGTTCCCTGGAGCCGCACTGTTATGATGGTTTCCATGCTCCTGTATACTGGATGTCTTAAGGTGAGTGCAGTTCAGGGGATCCTTTCTAATTACAGGAAGGTACTTCTTTCCTTCAACACTGTGATCTGACCTGTGACAAATCTGTACTATACACTATGTAAATGGCTAACAAGTCAATTGCAAACCAACTAAATGTACAAAATCTTAGTGCTGGTGCTGAAATCTCTTCAGAATAGTCATCATGAACTCAAAGTTTCAAAATTTGAAAGCATCAAGTGTCAATCAAAACTAAAGATGAAACACTAGTACATATTCAATTCTCATCCTTTAGGTGTACTTCCTTTTTAGATTTTTTGGTTCTCAGCTATTTCTACCACACTGTTTCATTTAAATTTCCTATATACTAACTTCGTTTGTGCGACTGAAATAAAACTGCAGTATATTAAAAAAAAAAAAGGGTTCAAGACTAGTATATGATTTTTATAGTTTATACCACACACAACTATAGGAAGCAGCATACAAAGACAAGGATATAAACAGTCCAAGAGTTGTACATATAGGAGGTATAGCTCAGTGGTAGAGCATTTGACTGCAAAGAGTTGTACATATACAAACTACAGTACCTTATATAGTAATTGTAATGAAAAATGAAAACAAAATGTCATGCTAAAAGCAGGAATATCAGTCCCTCAGCAGACATACATACATTGGTAAAACAAACTCAAATTTACCATTACATATGAAAACAAAATATTGTTTTTATAATACAAAATGCATACAAAGATCCTGCTCAAAGGAAATGCATAAAAACAATTTTTCGAATCAAAGGAAAAAACAGTATGGTCAGGAGAAAGGGGAAAATGAATATAAATATTTTTACATCTAAGGTGGCATGAATTAAAAACCATCGTAGAGCGACTTCCCTGGTGGGCCAGTGGTTAAGAATCTGCCTTCCAATGCAGGGGAAGCAGGTTCAATCCCTAGTTGGGAAACTAAGATCCCATGTGCCATGGGGCAACTAAGCCCGTGTGCCTCAACTATGGAGCCTGCACGCCACAACTAGAGAGCCCGTGTGCCACAACTAGAGAGAAGTCTGCGCACCACAATGAAAGATCCTGCATGCCACAACTAAGACCCGATGCAGCCAGTAAATAAATAAATAAACAAATAAATAAATATTTTTTTAAAATCCTGGAAACATACAGCAAAACTACAGAGGAGATGAGGATAAGTAACTTAGGAGCAAAAATACGCGAGCAACTAACAGTGCATAACGTAAGTTTTCACTGAAGAGGTGACATTTATACATGGTCTTGAAGAATTAACATGCATTCACTAATGTGCAAGAAAGAGTATGCCTGGTTGGCCTGGGTTCATTAAACCCCGCGTATTCCTAAGGAAGGCCTTCAACACTAGCCCTTGATGGGCATATGGGAGATGGCCTTTGAACTCTTGGAATATTATGCCTGATAAAAGCATTTCTGTTTGCCTGAGGCCTTGGGCCATCTGTATTCAGTTTGACCTGTGGGGTCAGCTGGAGTCCAAGTAGGTGTTATCAGTTCTGTGGATGCTGCATCCCTATATGACTGAGTCTCCAATAAAAACCCCAGACAAGGGCTTCCCTGGTGGCGTAGTGGTTAAGAATCCAACTGCCAATGCAGGGGACACGGGTTCGACCCCTGGTCTGGCAAAATCCCACATGCCAGGGAGCAACTAAACCCGTGTGCCACAACTACTGAGCCTGCACGCCTAGAGCCCGTGCTCCATAACAAGAGAAGCCACCGCAATGAAAAGCCCGCACACAGCAACGAAGAATAGTCGCCACTCGCCACAACTAGAGAAAACCCCACGCGCAGCAACGAAGACCCAACCAATGCAGCCAAAAATCAAATAAATAAGTAAATTTATTTTTAAAAAAAACCCAGACACAGAGGTTCATGTGAGCTTCCCTGGTTGGCAATACTCCTCCTGCATATTGTCATACATTGTAACTGGGAGAATTAAGAATCTCCCCGTGCAACTCCACTGAAAGGAGACACCTGGAAGCTTGCATCTGCTCTCTCCTGGATTTTACACCATGCACCTTTTCTCTTTGCTAATTTTAATCTGTATCCTTTCACTGCAATAAAATCAACCATGAGTATAAGAGCTTTTCTTAATTCTGTGAGTCCTTCCAGCAAATCACTGAATCTGAGGATGGTCTTGGGGACCCCCAACAAAACTAGGAAAGGAAGAAACAGCATGCAATCCAAGAAGAGCAGGTGCGAAGTTCACAAATGGAAAAAAAAAAAATAGGAGTCTACAGATAGAAAACTATATGTATATATAACTATATGTATATATAATTATATATATGTAAAATATTGAGAAAGTTCTTAAGAAATTTGTAACATCTTAATGAAGGAATATCTCTGAAGGAATATCTCTGAAGTGACATTCTGTTCTGAGCAAGAAACATTCAATATATAAAAGTATCCATTATATACTTTTATGTATGATTTGATACAAGTCATACCAGGTTTTGTTTTTTGAACTCAATAAGCTGATTCTCAGATTCTTACAATTTCTACTTCTACCTGGCAAGCTGACATCACAGTTTGTGACTTTTTATCTTTTTCAAAAAATGTAGAAAGACTCTTATTTGCCATAAAGGTTTTCAGAGAAGCTTGGAATTCAGAAATCTAAGGCATGAAAGAACCCCCAATGAGACACAGGAAAATTTAAGTCTGCAGACATCAGCCAAACCCATTCCTATGCTGACTACTTACTTCTGTCAGATTACCCAGCGGCCAAGGTGTCTTACCACCAAAACAAAAAGAGTTGAAGCTTCTTTAGGGATCTTTCTGCTATTTACTTCTATATTTATAAATAAATTTTTTAAATTATATAAATGTTTGTGTTGAAAATGTGAGTCATTTTCCATTTGAGTTTATGAGTAACAATGACTTTGTAATTAGTGATGAGATGAGTGTGCTCCTGACTCAATCACTCAGTACTAGTTGTCATGTTGAGTTTTGATTACTATACAAAACTGAAACCCAAACTTCAAAGCCAAAGCTACTGACCAATTTTTACGCATAACGTCCCTAGAACTGATTTCTTACTTCAAAGTTCCGAGAGACTCATTCATACCTATTAGATTAATTTCTTTTAAGTGTCAATTTACTAAAATGTATAATTTATTGGGGGGGGGGTGTTTAAAGGCTAAAATAGACAAGTCTACAAACTAGTTTATCTCCACAGTGTTGTTAACTGGAATTTAGCTTCATTAAATTGGTGGACTTCCATTCAAGATGGATCACTAAGCAGATCTAAGACCACCTGACCCCCAACTCAAACACAGAAATGGCTAACATATAACAAATTAAAGGTCTAAAAATATATAACTGAGTCTACAACCAAGAAGTCAAAATTTGAAGTGCCAGAAACAAAAAAGGGCACTCAAAGCCTAAGTGGTAAGGCAGTGATGCAAGTGGGCCACAGGGGTTATCGTTACCACTGTTGGGAACAGGAAGACAAAGGTTAAAAGTTGAAACTGAGCTCCCTCAATAAAGCCATAGGGCAGGCTTTAAGTACTCTAAAACCTAAAATCCTTGCCAGCCGTGGAGTCATCCACAAGAAGTCTGAACACAAACAAGCTTCCTGCATAGATACATAACCAAAGTGTGTACTATCTGCACAGTACATAGAAAGGCCAAGTCAAGAAACTAGTAAGAAGCTTGTCTAGGAGTAGCTTCCAGGTTGGTGAACTTGGGGATATTCAGGAAGAGTGACATACTTAGTGAGCATGGAAGCTCCACACCTCTTCCCACATACCTTGGGGCCTATGCATCTCTTCCATCTCTTCCAGGCTGTTCCTGAGCTATATTCTTTTATAATAACTGGTAATCTATCCAATGCTGGATGACTTAGGGGAAGTTCATGTAGTGATGCAATCTCCAGCCCTGAACCTTCATGTCCTGGCACCAGTTTTTCTGAGATTTCAGAAACACTGAATGGAAAATTGGAAGTAAATCTATTATGAACCAGAAGGAACCCAAGGAAACCAGTCCATCATACTAGTCATCTTTCCCAAGGCTGAACTCAATGTTTCTCTTCTGTTCTCTACCCTAAGTTCAAGTTCTTATTTAAAATCTCCTTTTTAATCAACTCAGAACTCCAAACAAAATGTCCACGAAGCAGAAGTCATTATTTTTGCCTAACAGCTACTTGTTTTCCTAGGATTCCTCTTTAGGTAAGTAAATTCACATATTCTTTCAACAACAACAAAAAGAAGCTTGTCTGGACCCTTACAAACACAAAACCATCTCATTAGAACTCCTCCCAACCCAAGGCACAAGTGGAACTCCCACTGAAGATAAGCTCATAAATAAAACTACAATGCATATGAAGAAATTTCAGTACTATTAGAGTCAACAAATACAATAAACCAAGAAGTAGAAACCTAATCCACAGAAGACAAATCAGTCTGATAAAGACTTCAAATATGTGTAAAATTTTTACAAAGTGACAAATGGGATCTATGAAAATGGGTAGATCTGGAAAAGAATCAAGAAAATAAAATTATTGAATAAACTCACAACACAAGTCAAATAATAAGTGATAACTGTAAAAAAAATTATCAAGGTAGAAGATAGATATGAAGAAATCACATAGAATTCAACACAGATAAGGAGAGATAGAAACCACAAAAGAGAAGAAGCAAGCTGAAGAACTGAATGAGCCTTTCTGGCAGTGACAACCTCCCCACAAGAACAAGCCTCTCACAAAGGATCTCCTTCATCCCGCTCCAGAAAAGAAGAAGAAACATAAGAAGAAGCACCTGGTGCAGAGCCCCAATTCCTATTTCATGAATGTGAAATGCTCAAGATGCTATAAAATCACCACTGTCTTTGGCCATGCACAAACATTTTTTTGTGTTGGCTGCTCTACTATCTTCTGCCAGCCTACAGGAGGAAAAAGCAAGGCTTACAGAAGGATGCTTCTTCAGACAGAAGCAGCACTAAAATCACCCTGAATCAAGATGAATGGGAAACCATCCTAATAAATACATTTTGGATACTAAAAAAAAAAAGGGGGGGGGGGAACTGAATGAGAAACTCCAGCATGTGTCAAATAGAAGTTCTAAAAGTTCATGAAGGAGCTGAAGTAGAGATGCTAAAGAGATAATAGCTGGAAATTTCAGAACTAAAGAAATGAACCCTCAGATTGCAATCCAAGTCCTGAGCAGAGTAAATAAAAATAAATGTGCGCACATAAACATAGCAAAAATGAAGAACTTCTTTTTTTTTTTCTGGCCGTGCCGTGTGGCTTGCAGGACCTCAGTTCCCTGACCAGGGATTGAACTCAGGCCATGGCAATGAAAAGCCCAGAATCCTAACCACTAGGCCACCAGGGAACTCCCGAAAAAAACTCTTAATAACTACTAGTAATAGAAGAAAATCAGACTTACAGCTGACCTCATCAGTTAAAAAAAAACTGTCAAAAGATAACAGGAATGTTTATCTTCAAAGCTGTTAGAGAAAATAACAGTCAACCAGCAATCTGTATCCTGATTAAGCTATTATTCAAGAATATAAGCAAATCAAATTATCAGACATATAACAGTACTTATTCATTGCTGTAAGAATAAAGCATTAGACTGAACCATATAAAACTGCCAGTATTTGACCACTCGTGACCTGCAAATATGGCAATTTTATACAGTTCAACCTGATATTTAAGAACATGGAAAAATACTTAGAAGATGCAAAAATTAATTAGCAAAGGCATCAATAAAACATATTGATATCTAAATGCATGGGCTAAAAGTAAATATTATATAAAAGAGAGATTAAAAAATTAAATTAAAATACCAAAATATAATAATCTGTTCTATTATAATTAAACTTCAGCTTTAAAAAATCATTCTAATTACAATATGAAGGGAAAATTGAGATATGATTAAAATTATGTCAATTAAAATAAGGTAAAAACCTTGCCTTAACAAAATAAGCAAAGGCCTTGAAATTCAATCACACAAACTGGAGAGTCAAATTTCAGAAATTCCAGGCATCTCTATTAGTTGGCAGCTTTTTTTCCAGTCTGATTCACATAAATTGGCTCAGGAGACACTGGGGACACAGGAACTCTCTGCCACCCTACATTCCTTGTCAGATGTTTCCCAGCCCAACTTTGCTCTACCTTGTACTTCTGCCCTTATCCCAATAAGAATTTTAACCTGCCCGTTTGAAAACAAAGGCTGTGTTGGGGGCAGGAAATAATCAAATTATATCTATATTTGCATTAGTACAAGGTTTCACTGTAAGATCAGGTAATATTTACTGGGAAATTTATATGTATTAGTTCATTCAGTCCTCATAACAGCTTTGTAAAGTAGGTTCAATTACTATCCCCACTTCAAAGGTGAAGAAATTGAGGTTCAGAGAGATTAGATAATGTTCTCAAGCTATATGACAATGTAAATGGAGGGGAGAGGAGACCAAGGTCTGAAACCTAAATGTCTGAACCTACAGTCCATGCTCTTAAAACCTATGCTAAACTAGCCCCCTAATTAAAAGGCTGGTCTATTAGTAACAAAATAAGAGACCAAACTAAGGCAATCATAAGAGAAACGCAGATGATAAATTAGAGGCAGAACTGATTTACTTAATGAATGAATATGTGAAGATGGAGAGGTAACAGTTACAGCGAGGGAAGAAATTTGAAATTCTAGATGATTTGCAAGTTTCTGGCATGGGTAATTCATGGATAATTACACAATTACTCAAAATGAGGGAAAAGTAATTTTAGCCAGAATGTAATGAATAAGTTTCGGATAGACTGTTTAGCATAGTTCTAGAACTGAAGAGTGTGGACCACCAGCATATAAGTATTTCAAATCTGAACTGCAGTTATGATTAGTGAAGGGAGAATAGGATCAAGGACAATACCCCTTTGTACACCAATATTTATGGGTTAAGCAAAAGAAAAGGAGGTCTCAGATTTAGGAGACAAATTCCAAACATTTTCAACTGCAAATCACAGTAAGTACATTTTACATGAAACACATACATGTAGCTGAAATAAATGAGAATCAAACAAGGATCAACTACTTTTTCCATTAACCACTCATGATCCTCTCGTGCCTGTAGCAATTTACTTTTAGAATCACACACTATCCTTAAATATCAGCTGACTCTTGGCATAATCTAACAATCTTTTTATTCAGCCCTAGTTCTCTTTCCCATACTGTGGAGTAGTTAGTCCAAATGTTCAATCATCAATTCCCCTCCTTTCCCTTAGAAAGTAATTATGAATGAAAAAATACACACATGTTTTTCAGGTGGAGAAGGGAGTGGAAGGGAATTTACACCTATGGCCCTCTAATTACCTAAGTGGGAGGCCAGATCAAGTGATGAGGGTGAGTCTTGTGAGTTGACTGTTGAAAGTTGGAATTGAATAATTCAGGGAACAGGAAAAAGAGGCTGGAGAGAATAAGATTAGTGGGTAGTGTCAAGAGCCCCAAGTTTGAAAGATATAACCATTCCCAATGCTAATTCCTCCCTTCACCTTGCACCTATCTCCCGTTCATCTCTATTCCTTCCCTGTGTGCACACAATAGTAGGCACCTAGGAAGAAGTACATATTTGCTAAGAAGGAGGAAGGCAAAAAATAACTAGATTCTGAAGCAACAAGTCACTGATCTTTTCTACAGAAATTTTGTAACAGTGGAGGTAGCAGCACAAAGATTTGTATATGAATACGGGGGAGCTGGAAATATAGAATGTTAAATATGTTGCCCATTCTTACACAACAATCTGTCAATAAAGAGAGGGAAAAGAATGGAGAGGCAGAATAAAGTAGTATACTGCTTTATACAGGAAAAAATTGGAGATATAATACAGAAAATAACTAAATTAATTTATAATCAAATTGGCTTAACCCTACAAACTAATACCATACAGAATGTGTATTTAAATTTTATTATTAGTACGTATCCAGTAAGTCTGCACAAGTCAGTTTTACCACTGTGGTGATCAGTTTGTAATGTATAAAAATATCGAATCACTGTGTCATACACCTGAAATTAATGTAATACTGTGAGTCAATTATGGAAAAAACTGAACACTTGTCATGTACAAAAGAATATTTATAACACATATGCAGGCTGAGCACAATAAAACAAAAACTCGAAAAGCCAAAAAACAGTTTTTTTTAACCACTAAATATAGAACTGGTTTAAGCTGAAGTCATAGTTATATATGGCCACTTATGTGCACAAATGATCATATAAGACCTAACACTGATTATCAAACAAACAAAATATATTTAGGAAATACAGTAATTAAGCATGGATGTTATCATAAAGCTTCTTGGTATTATTTAAGCTTCCTAATTCTTAAAGATAGATCTCTAAATTAAAATTCAAAAACCTAACATACTCAGAAAATTATGAGTAAATTCATTACCAAATATAGCAATCTAATTCCAGTACTCAGCATTGTTTGAAATAAGGTTGCCGAAGTTTGTTCAATATTAACAGAAACTTGTGTAAAAAATAACATACTTTTAAATTGGTAATGTGGGCAAGTTACAGCCTGCTAGCTACGAAAAAGCACAGTTTAAAAAATAATAAACAGTTCAGCCAATAACTTACTAAGAATGATTTTTATACTTCTAAAGGAAAAGAAGAAAGAAGGAAAAAGCTATAGAGATAGTATTTGTACTACAAAGCATAAAATATAAACCACCTGGTCCTTTACAGAAAAAGTACTGAACATCTAGTTTGAATGAATGATTTTTCACTAACTCACGAACTTCAAGATAGTTCTTGAATTCAAGTATTCAGATCCAAAACTACAGGAATTCTGAGTCTTCTTTGTGGATACAGCTCACAGGAGAGAGGGCTTCAATCTGTGTATACATACATGTGCTTACTTGCATGCACCTAGGTTTTCTTTACTCTCTTTTCATGGGGGAAGGAGGCATGGAACTGAAAAGTCCCAGTGGAACCTGGAGCCTTGACTATGAAGAGCCAGGATTCCATGGCTGCCTGGTTCACCACATCTACTTATTCATTGCCTCCTTTAGGAGGCCATCTGAATTTTGCACTGATAGGCTCAATCAGTCAGTCAGTCCCTGGACCGTGAGGACTGTTCCAACCCCAGCTGTACAAGCTGAGCAGGGAAACAGTAAGGCTCTGCTACTCTTGGAATAAGGTAATTAATTTGAAAATGTATTCATTAAAGGGCAGCTGAAACAAAGTTTATCATGTCTTTCATGGTCTACTAGTTCACCACTGACCAATAAAACCATCCCCCACAAAACTGACCCTGTAAAGGGAGCCATACTCATGAATAGGCAAAGAATAAGTATATTCCATTTGAGGACATTCAGTAACTTGAGGGAGACCAAGGTGAACAATCAGAACCAGCTGACTGGCTCCTACTGAGGCAAAACTAGTGGAAGAAACAAAAGAGAACTTGACTAGAAAAAAAAAAGCTTACTCAAGAGAAATGCAATTAGAATATACATTGCAAGTACAAAAAAAAGAGCTCTGCTAAAATTAAATAAACGTGATTTTCATTTATAAAAACAGAAGACCTGAAAACAGGTAACTTCTAAGAAGCAAATTAATCAAATTAAGAAACATACCTAAAACAAAAGAAAGGTTTAAAGAGAAAAGGATAATGAAATAAATATCAGCAAATGGGGGTGGGTGGAAGGAGGTAGAACCAACCAAAAAAAAAAAGAGGAAAAACAGTATAGCATTAGGTAAGTCTAATTTGACCTCAAAAAGCATTAAATAGAACAAGGAGGAATTTTATTTAACAGTGAAGTATACAATCCATAACTGTCATAAACTTTTATGCAACAAACAGGATGGCAGCCACAAACAAAAAGTAAAAATATGTGAATATACACAAACCTAATGGTAAAACATAAAATTTAGTGGCTCTTGAACTCATATTTCCTTATCCAAATTCTGAAATCCAAAACATTTTGATGAAAGTTTAGTTTCAAAACACATTTAGGGAAAAAGACCTGACCTGAACTGGCATGAAACTATATCTTTATGTCCCTACTAAGTGTAAATACTGCAGCAAAATACTAAGGTATTTCATTACAAGGATACTACCACAGACCCTGCTGAAAGGTTAAGTACCATCTTTCCTCTCTAAAATGTGAAAATTTATGTATCCCAAAAGGCACTTGACACCAAGCTGAATCCATGAATGGAATCTTTTAACATAAAATAATAAAATATTTTTGTTTTCCTATGTCCATAAAACTTTAATCATGTAACCTGGCCATGATAAAAAAAAGTAAAAGGTTTTACTGACTATATATACGGACATAATCCAATAACTCTAAAAATAAATAAATAAATAAAAGTATGACCTCCCCACCCCACAAAAGAACTGAAATGATTCCTAAATAAGAAATGATATTCTGGCTCAAACAGGAAATTTTTAAGTGAAAAAAATTTTAAATTACCAAAATGGAAAATATTTTATAACTTTTTATTTTATAATAAATTATCACTCAGCAAAATACAAAGGGAGGAAAATATTTGGCCTTTGTGCCTTTTCTTATAACAATTAATGAACATGAACTTATCTTTTAAAGATACACATAGTTACAGTTAAACTACTGAAGTCAAAGAAATTTTTGAAAGAAGTAAGAAAAAAGTGACTCCTGATGTACAAGGGAACGACAAGATTAACAGTAGACTTCGCAGAAACAACAGAGGCCAGAAAGCAAAGGGATTACATTATTCAAGTGGTGAAAGAAAAAATTACCAACCAAGAATTCTATACTCATCAAAACTAACCTACAAAAATGAAAATGAAATAAAGAAATCCTCATATAATCATGGGTTGAGAGAATTCATTTCAAGTTGACCTGCCTTAAAAGAAGATCCTCAGGTTGAAAGAAAGTGTCCTCAGACAGTAACTCAAATGCCTATAGAAATAAACAGCACAGGTAAGGTTAACTACGCTGGTAAATGTATTAAAGAATATAAATCTATTTGTTCTCTTCCCTTAACTGATTTTTTTAAAGTTGCATAAAACAATAATAGCACAAAGGAGGAGAGAGGAAATGGAGTCACACTGGCTAGCGCCAGGACATAACACCAAACCATAACCCAAACCCCCAAAGAAATTAAAGAGTACCAGAAATGGTAAATATATACAGGTTAATAGGAAAGACTATGTGTTTTTTTCTTTCTTCTCTTAACTTCTTTAAAAATCGTAAAAGTGTGTAAACTATGACTATAACAGTATTGCTGGGTTTACAGCATATAAATGGAACATATGTAACAACAGTAGCACAAAGGAAAGAAAAGGTAAAGAAGCCATACTGGAGAAAGTTTCTATACTTTACTGAAATCAAGTTAGTAGTAATCTAAAGTAGACTGTGATAAACTAAGAGACATACTGGAATCTCTAGAGCAATCACTAACAAAGGAATTAAAATGGAACACTATGAAGTATCTATGTAATACAAAAGAAAGCAAATAAGGAAGAACCAAGGAACAAAAAAATACATTACATAGAAAACAACTAGCAAAACAACTAACACAGATTTGATCATATAAATAATGATAGTAAATGAGAATGAATTAATAAGCACTCCAATCAAAAGGTAAGATTGTCACACTAGATACCAAAAAAAAAAAAAGATTAAATATATGCTGCTTACAAGAGACACACTTTAGAGATCAAAGACATAAATAGGATGAAAGAAAAAAAGATGCAAAAAACATGTCATGGAAACTGTTACTATGCAAGAGCTGGAGTAGCTATACTAATATCAGATAAAATAGTTTTCAAGAAAAAAGTTACTAGACACAAGCTGAACATTTTATAATTATAAAAATGTCAATTCTAAGGAAGATAAAATTATAACCGTATGTGCACCTAACAAGACTGCTTCAAAATGTATAAGAAAAACCTAGTAAAACTGAAGGGAGATGGACAAAATGAAGCACAAAGATGAACAAAGAAGTGGGGGAAAAAAACACATAGGCCCACTACCTGTGAAACATTATCAAGTGGTTTAATATATGTGTAACTGGAATTCCAGAGAGGCTATAAAAAAAGATCAGAAAATATTTTAAGAGAAAATGGCCAAATTTTCTCCAACTTTAACAAAAATAACCCCAAATTTAATAATCTCTGAGGATTATACCTCTAAATAAAACCATGCCAGGAATTCCCCAGCAGTCCAGTGGTTAAGACTCGGCGCTTCCAATGCAGGGGGTGCGGGTTTGATCCCTGTTCAGGGAACTAAGATCCCACATGCAGCATGGTGTGGCCCAAAAAAAAACAAAACAAAAAAACAAACAAAGAACAACCCACGCCAAAGCACATCATAAAATCAATTGCTAAAAACTAATAATAAAGAGTAGACCCTAACAGCAGAGTAGGGGAAAAGACACATTACATACAAAGGAATAAATAACAATGACAGCACACCTTTCATTAGAAACTACAGAAGCCAGAAGTTGTTAATGGAATGCCATCTTCAAAGCAGTGAAAGCAAAGAAAACAGACACATGAATAAACAAACAAACTGAAATTACAAGCTACAGGGGGGCAAACAAACAGCAGAGATTACAGACATAGAATTATTGTATAAATATAAAATGTTTAATGTAATAAAAACAAAATAGCATTAATTATGACCAAGGGAAAACAATACAAATATAGATTGAAAAAAAACCCCAGAAATTTAGAAACAAAAACAACTAAGTAATAAATTTAAAAGCATTAAAATGAATGGAGACCATGACAAAGATAAAAGTATAATGAAACTTTTCAGTATACTTCTGAATGGGATTTAAAAATAAAAACAAAAACAAAAACAAGGAAGTAAATAACACAATACATTCTGGAATAAAAACATACATCTTTAGTATTAGTGTAGAATACTGACAAAATTTAATCTTGTATTTAGTTACCAAAAACAGACAAGAAAAAAACTTCCAATTCAGAAGGTACTGATTTGTACAGTCCATATCTTGATTATGACCCAATAAAAATGTTTACAAAGTAAAAATAAATGAAATGGTCACATACACAAAACCCAAAAGAAAAATGGATTCCAGCTGGAAATACAAACTAAAATTACAAGCTCTCCAGATAACAGTGTAGCAGAAACAGCTAATACTCAAAGACATTAAATCTATCCTATCTTTCAACCTAAATGTCTATCAACAGGTGAATGGATAAAGAAGATGTAGTATATATATACAATGGAATATTATTCAGCTATAAATAATGAAATAATGCCTTTTGCAGCAACAGAGATGGACCTAGAGATTATATTAAGTGAAGTGAGACAAAGACAAATATCATACGATATCACTTATATGTGGAATCTAAAACAATGATACAAACTTATTTACAAAATAGAAATAGACTCACAGACATAGAAAACAAACTTATGGTTACCAAAGGGGATGGGGGGGGTAAATTAGGAGTTTGGGATTAACATTACTATATATAAAACAGATAAACAATGGGAATTCCCTGGTGGCCTAGTGGTTAGGATTCTGGGCTTTCACTGCCATGGCCCAGGTTCAATCCCTGATCAGGGAACTGAGATCCTGCAAGCCACACACCATTTTTTAAATTTCCAAATCAAGATGGTTTTACAGAAGAGTAATGTTTAAATAACAGACCAGCATTCCATTATTATTTAAGCTAATCTAGAAAAAGAGTGAAAAAGGAAAAATCCCAATTCATTTTATAAAGTCCAACATTACTTTAATGTTAAAAGTTGGCAAAAACAATGCAAAAGAAGAAAATGGCAGACTATTCTAACGTATTGATTAAAATATTGAATAAAATATAAGTTGATCATAATATTCTTTTGACAGATTACCAGATAGATTACTAAACTTCATATAGGAATTCAAGGATTATTCGACAGCAAAGATATTAACAAAATAATCATATTAAAACAACTAAAGGAGAAAACCATACGGTTATTTAAGTAGATGCTAAAGTGGCATATGATAAAATTCAGATAACAAAAACTCTAAGAAATAGAAGCAAACAACTTAAATATGAAAAGAATCATTTCCCCCAAACCATCAAATAGCATTCAAACATAGCAAAACATAAAAACCTTTTCAAGTCAGAAACTAAGCACGACTCATCAAAGAGGCAATACAACAAAATAATGCCCCAAACTCTGGAACCAGACTAATTAGGATTAAATTCCAAGCCCATCCCCTTCTGCACTGTGTGACTTTGGGTTAGCTCGTTAACCTTGGAGTCTAGGTTTCCCATTTGTAAAATAAGGATCATAATAGTACCTATCTCAAGGGGTGTTGGAAGAGCACATGGATTAATAAATGTAAACTCCAACACAAAGTGAGTACTCAGAAAATGGTAGCCATTATTATGTTACAATTTGTCTCAAAGATTTTACAGCATCCCTGTGTAACAGAACTTTCTATAATAATGGAAATGTGCTATATCTGCACTGTCCAGTGCAGCAGCCAATACAAGTGGCGACTGAGCACTTCAAAAGGTGCTCAGCGTAACTAACAAAATAAATTTTTTAATTTAATTTTAGTTAGCTAAAATTTAAATAACCACAAGTAACTAGTGGCAACGGTACAGGACAATTCAGACCTAGAAAAAATATCTGAGATATGACTTTTTTTTTTTTTAAAGACTAAAACTTATTCAATTTTTGAGAAAATAAAATTAAAAAAAAAATTGACAGCTAGCCAACTTCCACTAACGGAAGAATGAAAAGTGAATCCTCGGGACTTCCCTGGTGGCACAGTGGTTAAGAATCTACCTGCTAATTAATGCAAGGGACACGGGTTCGATCCCTGGTCTGGGAAGATCTCACATGCTGTGGAGCAACTAAGTCTGTGCGCCGCAATTACTGAGGCTGCGCGCTAGAGCCCATGTGCCACAAGTACTGAAACCCGCGCGCCTAGAGCCTGTGCTCTGCAACAAGAGAAGCCACCGCAATGAAAAGCGCACACACCACAATGAAGAGTACTCCTCTGGCCGTAACTAGAGAAAGTCCATGCACGACAACGAAGACCCAACGCAGCCAAAAAAAAAGAGCAAATCCTCCCCTAAAACTTGACAAAACTGTCACACATGTCACACACAAAGAACCCACCTATTTCAAAGCACTGGGAAACAACCATTATGAGACAAAATGCAGTGCTTATTCTACAAAAAACTGCTAGAGTTTCTGGTAAAAACAGTGGAAGGCACTGGTCTTCTTGCCTGAGGATGATCCTAAAAACAGCAGCTTTGTTCCCGTACCATATACAAAGATAAACTCAAAATGCATTAAAGACCTAAGTGTAAGACGAGACACAATAAAACTCCTAAAACAAAACATAGAACACTCTTTGACATAAATGGTAGCAATATTTTTTGGATCTGTCTCCTAAGGCAAAGGAAACAAAACCAAAAATAAACAAATGGGACCTAATTAAACTTAAAAGCTTTTGACCAGCAAAGGAAACCACCAACAAAACAAAAAGACAACCTACTGAATGGGAGAAAATATTTGTAAATGATATGACCGATAAGGGGTTAATATCCAAAATATATACACAGCTCATATAACTCAATATCAAAGGAAAAAAACCCAATTAAAAAAAAATTGGCAGAAGACCTGAATAGACATTTTTCCAAACAAGATATACAGATGGCTGACAGGCACATGAAAAGATGCTCAACATCGCTAATCATGAGAGAAATGCATATCAAAACCACAATGAGGTATCACCTCACATCTGTCAGAATGGCTATTATGAAAAAGACCACAACAAATGTTGGTGAGAATGTGGAGAAAAGGGAACCCTCCTACACTGTTAGTGGGAATGTAAATTGCTGCAGCCACTTTGGAACACAGTATGGAAGTTCCTCAAAAAACTAAAAATAGAACTACTATATGATCCAGCAATTCTCCTCCTGGAAATATATCTGAAGAAAATGAAAACACTAATTTGAAAAGATACATGCACTCCAATGTTCACATCAGCATTATTTACAATGGCCAGGATATGGAAGCAACCTGACTGTCCATCAATGGATGAATGGATAAAGAAGAACTGGAATATATATATATATACACACACATATACACACAATGGAATACTATTCAGCCATAAAAAAAAGAATGAAATCCTGCCATTTGCAACAACATGGATGGACCTAGAATGTATTATGCTTAGTGAAATAAGTCAAACAGAGAAAGACAAATACTGTATGTTATCACTTACATGCTGAATCTAAAAAATAAAACAATGAATGGATATAACAAAACAGAAACAGACTCACAGATATGGAAACCATATCAGTAGGGAGAGTGAAGGAGGAGGAGCAAGATAAAGATAGGTGATTAGGAGGCACAAACTACTATGTATAAAATAAATAAGCTACAAGGAGATATTGTACAGCACAGAGAAAACAGCCAAAATTTTATAACAACATTTTTGGTTTTTTTCTTCTTTGTTTTTCTTTGTATAATAACTTTGAATGGAGTACAATCTATAAAAATATTTATTCACTCTGTTGTATACCTGAAACTAATGTAACACTGTAAATCAACTATACTTCAATTAAAAAAAACAAAGCAAAATAGCAGCTTTGCTGCCATATGAAGCAGGATCAATTAGGTCAGGAGGGCAAATGTGAACAGAACATTTGCCAGCTATAAGTAGGTATCCAAGTTAGGAAAGAACAGCTTCCCTATACTGTGGCAGCAGCCCATTCAGAAAATTAATATAAGACACTTAAAATGAGAGAGTCACAGAAGATCTAAGACAAACTCTCCACACATAGCTGGTTAACTAAAAGGGACACCCAAGAAAGCGAGCAAAAACGAAAGGGCAAGTGAGACTAAAAACTGGCTGCAACTTTTAGTGTGTTTCCCAAACTAAACAGAGGTGGATCATCAGTGGTGTGAGGCTGATAGGCTCAAGGTATTTGACCACAACTTCCACCCAAAGCACTGGCTGAACACCAAGCTATGCAGATACAGAAGTGAACCCTAGGAAGCCAGGCTAAACGATTAAAGTAAAAATACTGAAAAGGAGACATCAGTGGCTGTAAGCTGTACAGACTCCATACTTTAAGCAAGTTACTAAAATATACCAACAACCCACAGAAAAATAAAGCAGAATTCATAGTTGCTACAATATAATATAATCTAATTGACAAAACATACAAAGAAACAGAAAAGTGTGACTGAACCTGACGGTGGGGGATGGGGGAGGGGTGGGGAATCAGTCAACTAATCAACTGAGTCCATTGAACATTGGAGTTCGAAGACAAAGATTTCAAAGCAGCTAAGAATAAAGGTACTAAATAAAATGCAATGGCAGTACTCAACATACAGGAAGTCGCAAGAGAGAATTAGGAACTATAATAACAATCCATAAGATGAAAAGTACAACATCCAAAATAAAAATTTCATCATACAGCTATGCTCAATAGTAGACCTGAGCGACTTCCCTGGTGGTCCAATGGCTAAGATTCCGCACTCCCAATGCAGGGGGCCCAGGTTCGATCCCTGGTCAAGGAACTAGGTCCCACATGCATGCCTCAACTAAGAGTTTGCATGCCGCAACTAAAGATCCTGCACATGGCAACGAAGATCCCACATGCCACAACTAAGACCTGGCGCAGCGAAATAAATAAGTAAATATATTTTTTAAAAACTTTTAGAAAAATTGCAGACTTGAGTGAGCCTGTAGACAGATGAAAGTATCCAGTCCTTAAAAGAGGGAAAAGACCAAAAAAAAAAAAAAAAAAAAAAAAAAGGAAACGGCTTCTCAGAGACCAGGGAGACAACATCAAGAATCCCAACATAAATGTAGTGGAAGTCCCAGGAGATGAGAGTAAGGAGTAGGAAAAACGTTTGAGGAAATAATGGGCCAAAAACATCCCAAACTTGATGAAATACATTAATCTGCAGAGTCAAAAGGTGGAAGAACTCTCAAGTATAATAAAACAGAGAATCAAACCTTGATTTATCATACTCAAACTGCTGAAAGGCAAAGACTTTCAAAGAAAATCTTGAAAGCAGCAAGAGAAAAACAATTCATCACACACAGAGAAACAATAATACTGACATCTGACTTCTCATCAGAAACAATGGAGACCAGAAAGCAATGAAATGACATATTTAAAGTAAGTGAAAGAGTGTAAAACCAAGAATTCTATATAAATCAAAAATATTCTTCAATATGAAAGCAAAATAAAGAAATCCTCAGATAAACAAAAATTAATAGAATGTCGCTAGCATATGTGTACCACAAAAAATACTAAATGAAGCCCATTCAGGCTGAAAAGAACTGAAATCAGACTATAACCTGAATCCACAGGATGGAAATGAGGAACATTAGAAATGGTAAACATGGAAAATATAAAAGACTATTTTTTCCTCTCAATTTCTTTAAAAAAAAATACCCATAAGATTGTTTAAAGCAATAATCAGAATAATGTACTGATAGTTTTTAAACATACAAAAGAAATAATATGACAATAGTTACAAAGAAGAGGAATGGATCTATAGCAAAGTTGCTACGTTTTAACAAAATTAATACAGTATTACCTTGAAGTGGCTTGTATTAAATTAGACATATAATTGCTAGAGCTAAAACAAAAACAAAGTAGAAACAAAATGAGAGAAAAAATTAAAGAGCGTTGAAAATACTGGTGAACACAAAAGATTTAGTAAAAGGAACCAAAAACTGACATGACAAAGATAGAAAACAAACACCCTAAATCCAACCATATCATTACTTACATTAAATATAAATGAACTAGGCACTCCAATAAAAAGGCAGAGATTAGACTTGGTAAAACACAACTATGTGGCATCTTAAACATTCAGACCCAGAGACACAACAGGATGAAAGGGAAAAAAAAGGAAAAAGATATACCATGAAGATAATAACCATAAGAGAGGTGGAGTGGTTATATTAACATCCGGAAAAAGACTCTCAGATGAGACGTATTACTAGACACAAAGATAAACATTTTATATGCTAAAGGACCAATACATCAGAAATATCTAACAATTATACATGTATATGCACCTAAAAAATACACAAAGCAAAACTAATAGAATGCAGGAATTCCCTGGTGGTCCAGTGGTTAGGGCTCCGAGCTTCCAGTGCAGGAGGCACAGGTTTGATCTCTGGTTGGGGAACTAAGATCCCACATGCTGCACAGCGCAGCTAAAAAAAAACAAAACAAAACCAAAAAAACCTAACAGAATGAAAGGAGAAATGGACAATTCAACAATGTCAGATGGAGATTTCAATACTCATTTCTCAGAAACTGATAAAAGCAACTATCTTAGTAAGATATAAAAGCCTTGAACAACACTGTAACCAACTTGATGTAACTGATCTACACAAACACTCCACACAAAGACAGTACAATACAAATTCTACTAAAGCACAAATGAAACATTCTCAAGGACAGATCATGTATTAGTCCAAAGATGGGCACTAATACTAAGGCCCATGGGCCAAATCAAGCCGAGTCTGTTTCTGTACGGCCCACAAGCTAAGCAGTAGTTTACATTTTTCAGAGTTCTGAGAGGTTTTTTATCTCCTGACACCAAATACCTGGTATCTTTTCTAACACCACTTCTCCAACTCTCTGACACCAACTGGGTGTCTTACAATTCAATTCAGTTCCGACCCTAACTACCTGTAGTTAGCATTAAACTCCACAAATGAAGGGCTGTCTCACAAGACTGCCCCTACTACAGATGCCAGTCACAAGTTCTAGGTTGACACCAGTACTTCTGACCAACCAGTGATAGAATTCAAAGGGTTTCCACAATCCCCTCTTCTGGTTCAAATAACAAAATGACTCAGCACTCAGGAAAGTGCTTAACTTACTATTACTGATTTATTATAAAGAATACAACTCGGAAACAGTCAGATAAAAGAGATTCATAAGATAATGAATAGGGAGGAATGAGCACAGAGCTTCCATGCCCTCTCCAAGCATACCACTTTACCCACCCCTGGATGTCTGCACCAGCCCAAAGCTCTCCAAACTCCATTGTTTAGGAGTTTTTTATGGAGGTTCCATTACATCAGCATGACTGACTAAATCACTGCCCATCTGTGACTGATCTCAATCTCCAGACTCTCTGCCCTCCCTAGAGGTCCAGGAATTTCAGCCCCACCCTCTAATCACATGGTTGGTTTCTCCTAGCAGCACGCATCCTGAAGCTATCTAGTAGGCCTACTTAGTTGTTTTCTTACCATAACTTCAGGTATGGTTAAAAGGGATCTTTTATAAATAATGAAAGAAGCACCTATCATCCTTATCACTCCATCTTAAGTTCTGTGTCAGGAACCAGGGTCAAAGCCCAAACATATTTTTTTTTCTGTGGCCGCACAGCTTGTGGGATCTTAGATCCCCATCCAGGGATTGAACCTGTGCCCTCAGCAGTGAAAGTGCTGAGTCCTAGCCACTGGACAACCAGGGAATTCCTACCAAACACATAATTCAAATTGTCTGGGGGGAAGAGGAAGTAGGCCACAACAGAGACCTTGTGTGGTATACAAAGCCTGAAATACGTATTATCTGGCCCTTTAAAGAAATACTTTGCCAACCCTTGCGCTGGTTAATAAGACAAATCTCAATAATTTGAAAGGGTTTGAAATCATTCATAGTATGTCCTCCTACCACAATTAAATTTAATTAGAGAGTAACAACAGAAAGAAATCTGGAGAGCCCAAATTTTTGAAAGCCTAACAACCAAATTCTCAATAACTCATGGGTAAAAGAAATCACAAGGACTATTACAAAATATACTAAATTGAATAAAACTTAAAATTAATATGTATAAATTCACAGGATGCAGTCAAAGCACTATTTAAGAGTCCAACAGAAATTCTGGCAAATGTTCTATACCTGCAATGTCCAATGGGGTAGCCACTAGACACATGAGCTTAGTGAACACCTGAAATGTGACTAGAATGACTGAGGAACTCAATCTACTATTTTATTTAACTTTAATTTTAATATTAATAATCACACATGGGTGTTAGCTAACACATTTGATGGCACAGGCTTAAAGAAAAATTTTTTTCATTCATTCACTTATTTATTTATGGCTGCGTTGGGTCTTTGTTGCTGCGTGCGGGTTTTCTCTAGTTGCGGCAAGTGGGGGCTACTCTTCATTGCGGTGCGCGGGCTTCTCATCGCGGTGGCTTCTCTTGTTGTGGAGCACGGGCTCTAGGCGTGTGGGCTTCAGGAGTTGTGGCTCGCGGGCTCTGGAGCGCAGGCTCAGTAATTACGGCGCACAGGCTTAGTTGCTCCACGGCACGTGGGATCTTCCCGGACCAGGGATCGAACCCGTGTCCCCTGCACTGGCAGGCGGATTCTTAACCACTGCGCCACCAGGGAAGTCCCGAGAGAAATTTATAGCTCTACAAATATACTAGAGGGCTTCCCTGGTGGCAAAGTGGTTAAGAATATGCCTGCCAATGCAGAGGACAGGAGTTCAATCCCTGGTCTGGGAAGATCCCACATGCCATGGAGCAACTAAGCCCCTGTGCCACAACTACTGAGCCTGCGCTCTACAGCCCGCAAGCCACAACTACTGAAGCCCACGTGCCCTAGAGCTGGAGTGCTGCAACTACTGAAGCCCACACGCGTAGAGCCCGTGTTTCACAGCAAGAGAAGCCACCGCAATGAGAAGCCTGCGCACCACAATGAAGACTAGATCCCACTCACCGCAACTAAAGCCCACACGCGACAACGAAGACCCAACACAGCCAAAAAACAAAAAAAAACAAAAAACTAGAAAGGCAAAATAATTTTTAACCAATAATCTGAACATGTAAATCAGATTCTGCAAATCAACCCAAATTAAATAGACTGAAATAAAGATCAGAGTACCTATCAGTGGAGGGAAGGAGGATAAAACCAAAAGATGGTTCTTTGAAAAGATCAACAAAATTGATAATTAGCTGGATGGTGGGGATAAGGTGCAGGTAAGGAAAGAAAGGGAGAAAGGGAAGGGAAGAGAAGAAAAAGAGGGAGAGATTTGAGGTGCAGGTACAGAGACACACACTAACATAGATTGATTTAGAGCTAAAAAAAAAAAAAGAAAAAAGATTACCAAAATCAACAGTGTAAGAGTAAAACAGAGGAGTTAACAACAAACCCTACAGAAATGAAAAAAATTAAAGGCATATTATTAAAGTTTTTATACCAAGTTAGACAATTTAAATGAGTCAAATTTCTAGACAAATACAAACTACCAAAACTGGCTCAAGGAAACCGAAAAACTGAATATACTAATATCAAATAAAGAAACTGGATTAGTAATTAAAATCTTCTAGAAAAGAAAGTCCAGGCCTGGTTGGTTGTTTCAATGGTAAATTTTCTTAAGGAAGAAATAATACAAACCTTACACAAACTCTTTAAGAAATAAAGGAGTCACAACTAGGGCACCTACCAGGCACCAGTGGGGGACCACGGACACCTTAGGAGATGGGAAGAACCCCCAGTGACCGGGTAGGACGTGGGGCTTGGGGGGAGTGAAGGGGGAGGAGAAGTGGGAGGCAGAAAGGGACTGGCGCCCCTGAGGGGTGGGTGGGGGAGAGGAAGGGATCCCATGCCCAAAGGGGGAAATTGGGGAACCACTGGGAGGGCAGAGGATCAAAAGGGAGCATGGCCACGTTTCCCATGCCCACTTGGACCCCCAGGAACCTGTTGAGATCCTGAGCCTGATCCTCTGCCCACCTAGGCTCCCTACAGCTGCACGGGTCCTGAGGGAGTGGGGAGGGAAGGAGGAGCAAAAGTAAAGGTCAGAACTCCGGGACCGGCACCCCTGAGGGGTGGCTGGGGGAGGGAAGGAGTTCCTACACCCAGTGGGACCCACCCACGGTTAGGGGATCCAGCGGCCCAGCGGCAAAGGGAGACCCTGGGGGAGATGGTGGGGGACAGGTGAGAAGGAACGGAAGGGAACAGGGTCCGTGCTTTCCCTGTGCAATTAGGCACCAAGAAGGCTGTTGGGCTCCCAGACCTAATCCTCTTCCCTCGGAGCCATGCTCCTGCCATGTAGAGCCCAAGCCACACCACTACACCCCCACCAAGAGCCCTACCACTACACTAGGAGACCCCCTCCAAGGAACTGGGCCTAAACCCCACCCACACACCCTCACTCAGGGCCCTACCTCCAAACTCCAGAACACTACTCCAGGGGCCCTCCTTCCCATGTGCTACCTCTCCCCTTCTGGGCAGATCCTAAGGAGAGGCCCCGCCCCATGCCTGAACATCACCCTGCGCTAGGCCCCGCCCAGGCCCTGGCCTACACTCAAATGTCACCACCCCCACCCCGCCTAGGTCCCGCACCACTCAAAATCCCACCCCTGCCTAAGTTCTTCAACCCCCTCTGCCTCAACTCCGCCCCCAAAGACAAGGTTTTTCTTTTTTCCTCTTTTAGACTGGGGTTCTGTTTTACCTTATTGATTCAACATTGGTGATTCTTTTAAATTTTTATTTTTCCTAATAAATCTTTTATTTTTCTAATTTTATTTTATTCTTCATACTTTGTTAGTGGTCTCTCCTTTTGGCTTATCCCCCCTTCTTTCTTTTTCTGTTGTGGTTTTATTTTACCTTGTTGAAATTGTTTCAATTATAGTTTTATTTTTCCTAATACATTTTTTATCTTTCTAACTTTATTTTGCTTTTTATTCTTTGATATCCTTTTTTTTCTTGCTTTCTTTCTTCGAATCTTGCGGGATCTCGGTTCCCAGGCCGGAGGTCAGACCCGAGCTCCTGTGGTGGAAGCTCCGAGTCCAAACCACTGGACTAACAGAGAACCTCAGACACCAGGGAACATCAATCAGAGTGAGGCCTCCTGGAGGTCCTCATCCCAGCATCAAGAACCGGCTCTATCCAACTGCCTGCAACCTCGAGTAGTAGACGTCTCAGGCCAAACAACCAGTAAGACAGAAATACAGTGCCACCCATTAAAAAAAAAAAAAAAATTAAACAGCAAAATAATTTGTTACAGACGAATAAGCAAAGTAAAAACCTACGAAACCAAATAAATGAAGACGAAATAGGCTACCTACCTGAAGAAGAATTCAGAGTAATGATAGTAAAGATGATCCAAAATCTCGGTAACAGAATGGAGAAAATACAAGAAACATTTAAGAAGGATCTAAAAGAACTAAAGAGCAAACAAACAGTGATGAACAACACGATTACTGAAATTAAAAATACTCCAGAAGGAATCAATAAAAGAATTAACTGAGGAAGAAGAACGGATAAGTGAGCTGGAAGATAAAATGGTGGAAATAACTGCCAGGGAGCAAAATAAGGAAAAAAGAATGAACAGAAAGGAGGACAGTCTCAGAGACCTCTGAAACAACATTAACATTAAACGCACCAACACTCAAATTACAGAGGTCCCAGAAGAAGAATAGAGGAAGAAAGGGTCTGAGAAAATATTTGAAGAGATTATTGTCAAAAACTTTTCTAACATGGGAAAGGAAACAGTCAATCAAGTCCAGGAAGCACAGAGAGTACCATTCAGGATAAACCCAAAGAGAAACATGCTGAAACACATATTAATTAAACTACCAAAAATTAAATACAAAGAAAAAATATTGAAAGCAGCAAGGGAAAAGCAACAAATAACATAAAAGGGAATCCCCAAAAGGTTAACAACTGATCTTTCGGCAGAAACTCTGCAAGCCAGAAGGGAGTGGCAGGACATATTTAAAGTGAAACACCTACAACCAAGATTACTCTACCCAGCAAGGATCTCACACAGATTCCACGGAGAAATTAAAACCTTTGCAGACAAGCAGAAGTTAAGAGAATTCAGCACCACCAAACCAGCTTTACAACAAATGCTAAAGGAACTTCTCTAGGCAGGAAACACAAGAGAAGGAAAAGACCTGCAATAACAAACCTAAAACAATTAAGAAAATGGTAACAGGAACATACATACCAATAACTACCTTAAATGTAAATGGATTAAATGCTCCAACCAAAACACATAGACTGGCTGAATGGATACAAAAACAAGGCCTGTACATATGCTGTCTACAAGAGACCCAAATCAGACCTAGGGACACATGCAGACTGAAAGTGAAGGAATGGATAAAGACGTTCCCTGCAAGTGGAAATCAAAAGAAAGCTGGGGTCGCAATTCTCATATCAGATAAAATAGGCATTAAAATAAAGACTATTACAAGAGACAAAGGAGAACACTACATAATGATCAAGGGATCAATCCAAGAAAAAGATATAACAATTGCAAATATTTATGCACCCAACATAGGAGCACCGCAATACATAAAAGAAATGCTAACACCCATAAAAGGGGAAATCAACAGTAATACAATACTAGGGGACGTTAACACCCCACTTTCACCAATGGACAGATCATCCAAGATGAAAAATAAGGAAATAGAAGCTTTAAATGATACATTAAACAAGATGGACTTAATTGATATTTACAGGACATTCCATTCAAAAATGACAGAATACACTTCCTTCTTAAGTGCTCATGGAACATTCTCCAGGTTAGACCATATCTTGGGTCACAAATCAAGCCTTGGTAAATGTATGAAAACTGAAATTGTATCAAGCATCTTTTCCGACCACAACGCTATGACACTAGATATCAATTGCAGGAAAAAAAACTGTAAAAAAATACAAATACATGGAGGCTAAACAGTATGCTACTAAATAATCAAGAGATCAGTGAAGAAATCAAAGAGGAAACCAAAAAATACCCAGAAACAAATGACAATGAAAACACGACGACCCAAAACCTATGGGATGCAGCAAAAGCAGTTCTAAGAGGGAAATTTATAGCAATACAATCCTACCTAAAGAAACAAGAAAAATCTCAAACAACCTAACCTTACACCTAAAGCAGTTACAGAAAGAACAAAAAAAAACCAAAGTTAGCAGAAGGAAAGATCAGATCAGAAAAAAATGAAAAACAAATGAAAGAAACAATAGCAAAGATCAATAGAACTAAAATCTGGTTCTTTGAGAAGATAAACAAAATTGATCAACCATTGGTCAGACTCATCAAGAAAAAAGGGAGAAGACTCAAATCAACAGAATTAGAAATGAAAAAGGAGAAGTAACAACTGATACTGCAGAAATACAAAGGATCATGAGAAATTACTGCAAGCAACTATATGCCAATAAAATGGATAACTTGGAAGAAATGGACAAATTCTTAGAAAAGCACAACCTTCCAAGACTGAACCAGGAAGAAATAGAAAATATAAACAGACCAATCACAAGCACAAGAAATTGAAACTGTGATTAAAAATCTTCCAACAAACAAAAGCCCAGGACCATGTGGCTTCACAGGCGAATTCTATCAAACATTTAGAGAAGATCTAACACCTATCCTTCTCAAACTCTTGCAAAATATAGCAAAGGGGGGAACACTCCCAAACTCATTCTATAAAGCTACCATCACCCTGATACCAAAACCAAAGATGTCACAAAAAAAGAAAACTACAGGCCAATATCTCTGATGAACACAGATGCAAAAATCCTCAACAACATACTAGAAAACAGAATCCAACAGCACATTAAAAGGATCATACACCATGATCAAGTGGGGTTAATCCCAGGAATGCAAGGATTCCTCAATATACTCAAATCAATGTGATACAGCATATTAACAAATGGAAGGATAAAAACATATGATAATCTCAATACATGCAAAAAAAGCTTTCAACAAAATTCAACACCCATTTAGGATAAAAACTCTCCAGAGAGTAGGCACAGAGAGAACCTATTAGGTAGAGAGCCTACATAATAAAGGTCATATATGACAAACCCACAACCAACATCATTCTCAACGGTGAAAAACTGAAACCATTTCTTCTAAGATCAGGAACAAGACAAGGTTGCCCACTCTCACCACTATTATTCAACATAGTTTTGGAAGTTTTAGCCACAGCAATCAGAGAACAAAAAGAAATAAAAGGAATCCAAATCAGAAAAAAAGATGTAAAATTGTCACTGTTTGCAGATGACATGATACTATACATAGAAAATCCTAAAGATGCTACCAGAAAACTACTAGCGCTAATCAATGAATTTGGTAAAGTTGTAGGATACAAAATGAATGCACAGAAATCTCTTGCATTGCTATACACTAATGATGAAAAATCTGAAACAGAAATTAAGGAAACACTCCCATTTACAACTGCAACAAAAAGAATAAAATACCTAGGAATAAACCTATCTATGGAGACAAAAGACCTGTGTGCAAAAAACTATAAGACAGTGATGAAAGAAATTTAAC
This sequence comes from Eschrichtius robustus, assembly GCF_028021215.1. Classification (NCBI taxonomy): domain Eukaryota; kingdom Metazoa; phylum Chordata; class Mammalia; order Artiodactyla; family Eschrichtiidae; genus Eschrichtius; species Eschrichtius robustus. The sequence goes on from NC_090826.1 coordinate 101,152,982, forward strand.
TTGATACAAACAGATGGAGAGATATATACTATGTTCTTGGATTGGAAGAATCAACATTGTGAATATGACTATACTACCCAAAGCAATCTACAGATTCAATGCAATCCTATCAAACTACCAATGGCATTTTTCACAGAACTAGAACAAAAAATTGCACAATTTATATGGAAACACAGAACACCCCAAAAAGCCAAAACAGTCTTGAGAAAGAAACACAGAGCTGGAAGAATCAGGCTCCCTGACCTCAAACTATACTACAAAGCTACAGTAATCAAGACAGTATGGTACTGGCACAAAAACAGTAATATAGATCAATGGAACAGGATAGAAAGCCCAGAGATAAACCCATGCACATATGGTCACCTTACCTTTGAGAAAGGAGGCAGGAGTATACAATGGAGAAAAGACAGCCTCTTCAATAAGTGGTGCTGGGAAAACTGGACAGCTACATGTAAAAGAATGAAATTAGAACACTCCCTAACACCATACACAAAAATAAACTCAAAGTGGATTAAAGATCTAAATATAAGGCCAGACACTATAAAACACTTAGACGAAAACATAAGCAGAACACTCAATGACATAAATCACAGCAATATCCTTTTTGACCCACCTCCTAGAGAAATGGAAACAAAATCAAAATTAAACAAATGGGACCTAATGAAACATAAAAGCTTTTACACAGCAAAGGAAACCATAAAAAAGACGAAAAGACAATCCTCAGAATGGGAGATAATACTTGCAAACCTAGCAACTGAGAAAGGATTAATCTACAAAATCTACAAGCAGCTCATGCAGCTCAATATCAAAAAAACAAACAACCCAATCCAAAAGTGGGCAGAAGACTTAAATAGACATTTCTCCAAAGAAGATATACAGGTTGCCAACAAACACATGAAAAGATGCTCAACATCACTAATCATCAGAGAAATGTAAATCAAAACTACAATAAGGTATCACCTCACACTGGTCAGAATGGCCATAATCAAAAAATGTACAAACAATGCCTGGAGAGGGTGTGGAGAAAAGGGAACCCTCTTGCACTGTTGGTGGGAATGTAAATTGGTACAGCCACTATGGAGAACAGTTTGGAGATTCCTTAAAAAACTAAAAATAGAACTACCATACGACCCAGCAATCCCACTACTGGGCATATACCCTGAGAAAACCATAATTCAAAAAATCACGTACCACAATGTTCACTGCAGCACTATTTACAATAGCCAGGACTTGGAAACAACTTAAGTGTCCATCGACTGATGAATGGATAAAGAAGATGTGGCACATACATACAGTGGAATATTAGCCATAAAAAGAAACAAAATTGAGTTATTTGTAGTGAGGTGAGAGGACCCAGTAGAGTCTGTCATACACAGTGAAGTAAGTCAGAAAGAGAGAAACAAATACCGTATCCTAACACATATGTATGGAATCTTAAAAAAAAAAAAAAAAAAAAGGTTGTGATGAACCTAGAGGCAGGACAATAATAAAGACACAGACGTACAGAATGGACTTGAGAACATGGGGAAGGGGAAGGTGGGATGAAGTGAGAGAGTAACACTGACATATATACACTACCAAATGTAAAACAGATAGCTAGTGGGAAGCAGCTGCATTGCACGGGGAGATCAGCTCAGTGCTTTGCGATCATCTAGAGGGGTGGAATAAGGAGGGTGGGAGGGAGACGCAAGAGGGAGGGGATAGGGGGATATACGTATGCACATAGCTGATTCACTTTGTTATAAAGCAGAAACTAACACAACACTGTAAAGCAATTATACTCCAATAAAGATGTTAAAAATAAAAAAATAAAGGAGAAGAAAACAATTCATAATTTGTTTTAAGAGGCCATGTTATCAAAGACATAAGATGACAAAGACATCACAGACACTATATCCCCAGAAAATTAGACTGGAGAACAGAGATGTAATAGGAGACAAGGATCATTCCCAAGTTTCTTGCTTAGGAATAAGAAGAATAAGAAAGGGCTTACAAGAGGAGATCGAAAAAATTTTGACACAAGTTCAATTTTAAATATGGTAAATCTGAAATGCATCTGGGTCATTCAAGAAAAGGCAGTTTTGTTAAAACTGTGCTTGAGTGAGATTGCATGATGATAATATAAATGTTTTATTCTGAAGTAATGGCCTACCTAACAAGATTTCCTGTACTCTTAATAGCTTCTTGGCTAATATGTATTTTTACATTTCCTGGTAAAAATGATATAACTAGTATTTAATATGTTAGTAATTTGTGGGTTTAAATGAGTTACCATTATATAACCATTTATCTTGTTCAAAATTCTAATCATGTCTATGTTCTAGTATTTCAAAATAATTACAAAAGACGAAATGGTGGAAAAATATTATAGCCAAATACCCTTGACCAAGACTCTCTGACCTGTAAATTTTCCCATTTGCAAAAATAAATTATATCGGGAATTCCCTGGCGGGCCAGTAGTTAGGACTCCGAGCTCTCACTGCTGAGGGCCTGGGGTTTGATCACTGGTTGGGGAACTAAAATCCCACAATCCATGTGATGCAGCCAAAAAATAAATAAAAATAAAAATAAGTAAATAAATAATAAATTATATTGATCATCCCTTCAATTGTTAAAATTAAGTGCTTATTCAAGTCTCCCAAACCCAAACATGATACCCTGAGATCAGAAATCATCTAACACTGCCTTGCATAGAACAGGAATTGAAGCTAGAATTCAATGAGTCATGATTCTATAATTTCACACCTATAAAGTGTAAAATGTCAGGACCTTAAGAAATCCTGAATATATCCAGTTCAACAAATAGTGTTGGGAAAACTGGATTGCCACATGCAAAAGAATGAAACTGGACCCCTGTCTTACACCATACACAAAAATCAACTCAAAGTGAATTAAAGATATAAATTTAAAATCAGAAACTATAAAACTCAAAACATAGGGGGTAATAAGTTCCTTGACATCAGTCTTGGCAATAGTTTTTTTTTAGTTTGATGCCAAGAGCAAAAGCAACAAAACAAAGATAAACAAGTGGGACTACATCAAACTAAAAAGCTTCTGCACAGTAAAGAAAAATATCAAAATGAAAAGGCAACCTACAGAATGGAAGAAAATATTTGCTAATCATATCTGATAAGAAGTTAATATCCAAAATATATAAAGAACTCACACAACTCAATAGCTAAACTACAAATAATCCAATTTAAAAATGGGCAAAGAAACTGAATAGACATTTTTCCAAAGAAGACATAAAAATGGCCAACAGGTACATGCAAAGGTGCTCAACATCACTAACCATCAAGAAATGGAAATCAAAACCATAATGAGATATCTCAAATCTGTAAGAATGGCTTTCATCAAAAAGACAGATAAAAAAAAAAAAAAAAAGACAGATAAGTGTTAGTGAGGATGTGGAGAAAAGCAAACCCCTGTGCACTGATGGTGGGAATGTAAACTGGTACAGCCATTATGAAAAACAGTATGGAGGTTTCTCAAAAAATTAGAAACAGAACTACCATATGATCCAGCAATCCCACTTCTGAGTATATATCCAAAAAAAATTAAAAAGAAAACAGGATATCAAAGAGAAACCTGCACTCCCATCCATGTTCATGGAAGCATTATTCACAATAGCCAAGATAGGGAAACAACCTAAGTATCCATTATCAGATAAATGGCTAAAAAAAATGTGGCATGTGTGTATACATACATACATACATGCATACAAACAGTCTCACTCACACACAAAATGGAATAGTATTCAGCCACGAGAAAGAAGGAAATCCTGCCATTTGTGACAACATGGATAAACCTAAGTGAAATAAGCCAGACAAAGACAAATACTGCATGGTATCACTTATATATATGGAAGCTAAAAAAAAAAAAAAATTGAAGTCAAACTCAAAGACAGTAGAAAAGTGGTTGCCAGAGCCCGGGGTGAAGAATACAGGAAGAGAGAGAGGTTGGTAAAAAGATACAAATTCTCTGCTCTAAGATGAATAAGAACTGAGAATCTAATGTACAACATGGTGACTATAGTTACTAACACTGTATTATATAATTGAAATTTCCTTAGCGAATAGAACTTAAATATTCTCACCTATAAATATAAAAACATGAGGTGATGGATGTGTTATTACTGAATAGACGGGGAGGAATCCTTTCACGATATATATGTACATCAAATCATTATGATGTACATTCTAAATATCTTACAATTTTGTCACATATACCTCAATAAAACTGAAAAAAAGGGAAAAAATCCTCATTATCTTCACTGTCGTGATCTTAAACAAACGACATTTTAGTTGAAGCAGATACTTTTTCTTACCTAAACTACTAAAAATAACTCCTACCCTCCATGTCAGAGGGCAGTAACAGGGAGCTGAACTTCTCCCCCCACTTGGCAATAACAAGAAGGAATAAGACAGTGGAAGGTGAGGCAAGTCATCACTCTACTTCCAGTCTCTGCTAGGCTAAAGTCTCAGGGGGGTAGATGAGATTCCACCCTTACCCTGCAACAAAAAGGTGGTGTGAGTCAGCCCTATGCTTCCTCTTTCCCTTGTGTCAGTGGGGCTCAGTGGAATTGAGCAGACGTGGCAACAAAGTTGTATGAGTTCATATCTCATTTTTGGGAACTGAAATTTCACCTCACCCATTTGCAACAAGGCAGTGAAAGTCAGCACTCCACTTTTGCTGGAATGGTGACAGTAGGGCCCAGTGAGAAGCTGAACATACACATCCATTTAATCATCGTGTCCTTCCACAGGAAGACTGCTTGCTTAAAAAGATTAAATATGACCTCAAGTATCAGAATATAATATCCAAAACATCACAATACACTAAAAAATCAGTCAAACTAACAATGAGAAATATCCTAATTTAAATCAGAAAAGACAACTGATGTATGCTGCAGAGAATCAGATGTTAGAACTATGTGACAAAGAATTTAAAGATATCTTTAACATAAACACATCTTAAACATAAAAGGGCTTCAAAAAGCAATTACAAATTCTCTTGAAACATTTTAAAACAGACCAAAGAAACAGAAGTTATAGAAAGAGCCAAATGGTAATGATATAACTAAAACATACAATAACCAAAACTTGATAAACAGCCTCAATAGTAAAGTGAAAATGACAGAGAATAAAACCACTGAACTTCAGAGCAAATCAATATAATTTACCCAAAATAGATGAAAAAACATTCAACAGTCTCAGGGCTTCCCTGGTGGCGAAGTGGTTGAGAATCTGCCTGCCAATGCAGGGGACATGGGTTCGAGCCCTGGTCTGGGAAGATCCCACATGCCACGGAGCAACTAGGCCCGTGAGCCACAACTACTGAGCCTGCGCGTCTGGAGCCTGTGCTCTGCAACAAGGCCACGATAGTGAGAGGCCCGCACACCGCGATGAAGAGTGGCCCCCACTTGCCGCAACAAGAGAAAGCCCTCGCACAGAAACGAAGACGCAACACAGCCAAAAATAAATAAATAAATAAACAAATAAATAAATAAATAAAATTTTAAAAAAATTCAACAGTCTCAAGGACCTATGGGACAATAAGCAAACAGCTAACATTCTTATCACTAGCATCCCATGAGAGGAGTGGAACTTAAAAAGTATTTCAACAAATAATGGCTGCAAATATCCCAAATGTGCCAAGACATAAACCTACAGAATGAAAATCCTTAAAAATTCCAAACAGGATAAATCCAAAGAAATCCACACCAAGACCCATCATTAAGTTCTGAAAACTTACAGGCAAAGAAAAAAGCATGAAAGCAGCCAGTGACTGCATTACAGGGGAACATCAAATTCAAATGGCAGTGGATTTCTCAGTGAAGGACAGAAGGAACTCGTACAATGTTGTTCAAAGGCTAAAACAAAAGAATGCAACCACAAATCCTATACGCAATAAGAAGTATCCTTCAGGAATGAAAGAGAATTAAAAAGGCATTCTCACGAAGAAAACTACAAAAATTTGTCACTGGCAAACCTACCCTTAACATATGATTAAAGGAAGTTTGCTAAACAGAGAAGACTTGTTAACAGAAGGAACTTCGATCTTCAGAAAAGAACACTGGAATGGCTAAGAAAGAGGGTAAACGTAATACTTCTCATGGGTGCCTTAAATTTTATATGATGGCTGATGTTAAAATTATAACATTATCTCGTAAGGTGCTAAATGTAGAGGAAATATTTAAAGACAATCCTATTTTACAACTAGGAAGGATAAAACGATCTAAATAGAAGTAAAGTTTCTGTACTCAGCTCCAAATGGTAAATCATCAATATAAATACACTCTTAAGTTAAAAATCAGCATTACAATATTTAGAACAACCACTAAGAAACTACTCAAGCACTATACAAAACTATATAAAACCATACAAACACACCACAAATAAAGATGGAACCTTAAAAAAAGTTTAGGTAACCCACTTGAACGCAAGAAAAGAAAAACAGAGAAATCAAACAAAAAAATAAGAGATTTAATCCCTAGCATATCAATAACTGCCTTAAAACGTAAATGGTCTAAATACACGAATTAAAAGACAAAGACTGGCAGAATTGGTAAGATTAAAACATGATCCAACAATACATTCTCTAAAAGAAATCACTTCAAACAAAAGACATAAATACACTGAAAGCAAAAAGACAGGAAAAGACACACAATGAAGATATTAATTTTCTTAAAAAGCAGGACAGGAACAATTTTTGAGAAGGTAGTGGGAAGAGCTCTGCAGATGCCTTCCTGGGGAAATAACCATAATTGGGAAAAATGATTTTTTAAAAAATAACCATTTAAAGTCTCTGGAAATTGTCCTAAGAGCATACAGTTTAAAAAAATAAAGAAAGAAACATTTATTTAAGAAAAGCTACTAGATCTTGGTGGATAAAACAGCAAGTCCGTGGCACTGAAGCCACAACCCACTCCCCACCTCCCCACCAACTCAACACGATGAAAGCAACACTCCAGGTAGATGTGACCAAAAAGACCTTTCCCACAGGCTCCAAGTCAAGGTCTACAATACCTTCCCCAAAAGGGGCAGGCCATCAGCATTTCCCATCCTGTACAGCTCTGGACTGCAAATGCTAAATTCAAGGCAGTGCAACCAAGGGTCAGGAGTTCCCTTTCTCCACGCAGCCCCAATATATAAGGCACAACTCTATCCCAGGCACAGCAGGACTAAAATACTCTGGCAACTGGCTCACTTGCTTGTAATGCAGAGGCTCCATGCCTAAGAGAGACAAGCCAATAAGACCAGAGGCAACTGTACTTCACCTAGTATCCTGCTCATACAGTAGGGAAGTCACCCCAAGAAATGAGCCACTGGCCCCACCTACAGCTCCAGAGCAGTGACTCAGAGAATTTACACAGGGGAAGAGATAGACTGTAAGAACAAAAAGCTCTGAAGTTCCTCCGAGAAGAACTGACTTTACTTGGAATAGAACATGCAAAAGTTCAAACCTAAGAGCACTTCCTGAAAAAAAATTTTGGTGGCAAGCAACTAAGAGGAAATTGAAATAATGATGAAAAATCTGAAAGAGAAATTAGGGAAACACTTCCATTTACCATTGCAACAAAAAGAATAAAATACCTAGGAATAAACCTACCTAAGGAAACAAGAGACCTGTAGGCAGAAAACTATAAGACACTGATGAAAGAAATTAAAGATGATACAAACAGATGGAGATATACACCATGTTCTTAGATTAGAGGAATCAACACTGTGAAAATGACTATACTACCCAAACCTATCTACAGATTCAATGTAAGCCCTATCAAACTACCAATGGCATTTTTCACAGAACTAGAACAAAAAGTTGCACAATTTGTATGGAAACACAAAAGACCCTGAATAGCCAAAGCAATCTTGAGAAAGACAAATGGAGCTGAAGGAAATCAGGCTCCCAGACTTCAGACTATACTACAAAGCTACAGTAATCAAGACAGTATGGTACTGACACAACAACAGAAATATAGATCAATGGAACAGGATAGAAAGCCCAGAGATAAACCCATGGACACATGGTCACCTTACCTTTGAGAAAGGAGGCAAGAATATACAATGGAGAAAAGACAGCCTCTTCAGTAAGTGGTGCTAGGAAAACTGGACAGCTACACGTAAAAGAATGAAATTAGAACACTCCCTAACACCACACACAAAAATAAACTCAAAATGGATTAAAGACCTAAATGTAAGGCCAGACACTATAAAACTCTTAAGAGGATAACATAAGCAGAACACTCTATGACATAAATCACAGCAAGATCCTTTTTGACCCACCTCCTAAAGAAATGGAAACAAAATCAAAATTAAACAAATGGGACCTAATGAAACTTAAAAACTTTTGCACAGCAAAGGAAACCATAAAAAAGACGAAAAGACAACCCTCAGAATCAAAGAAAATATTTGCAAATGAAGCAACTGACAAAAGACTAATCTGCAAAATATACAAGCAGCTCGTGCAGCTCAATATCAAAAAAACAAACAACCCAATACAAAAATGGGCAGAAAACCTAAATAGACATTTCTCCAAAGAAGATATAAGGAATGCCAACAAACACATGAAAGGATGCTCAACATCACTAATCATTAGAGAAATGCAAATCAAAATTACAATGAGGTATCACCTCACACCAGTCAGAATGGCCATCATCAAAAAATCTACAAACAATAAATGCTGGAATGGGTGTGGAGAAAAGGGAACCCCCTTGCTCTGTTGGTGGCAATGTAAGTTGGTACAGCCACTTTGGAGAACAGTACGGAGGTTCCTTAAAAAACTAAGAATAGAACTACCATATGACCCAGCAATCCCACTACTAGGCATATACTCTGAGAAAACCATAATTCAAAAGGAGTCATGTACCACAATGTTCACTGCAGCTGTATTCACAATTGCCAGGACATGGAAGCAAGTTAAGTGTCCATCGACAGATGAATGGATAAAGATGATGTGGCACATATATACAATGGAATATTACTCAGCCATAAAAAGAAACGAAATGGAGTTATTTGTAGTGAGGTGGATGGACCTAGAGACTGTCATACAGAGTGAACTAAGTCAGAAAGAGAAAAACAAGTGCTGTATGCTAACACATATATACGGAATCTAAAAAACAAAAAAAGGTTCTCATGAACCTAGGCACAGGGCAGGATTAAAGACGCAGACGTAGAGAATGGACTTGAGGACCAGGGAGGGGGCAGGGTAAGCTGGGACGAAGTGAGAGAGTGGCATGGACATATATACACTACCAAGTGTAAAACAGACAGCTAGTGGGAGGCAGCCGCATAGCACAGGGAGATCAGCTCAGTGCTTTGTGTCCACCTAGAGGGGTGGGATAGGGAGGGTGGGAGGGAGATGCAAGAGGGAGGAGATATGGGGATATATGTATACATATAGCTGATTCACTATGTTATACAGCAGAAACTAACACACCATTGTAAAGCAATTATACTCCAATAAAGATGTTAAAAAAAATTGATGTAGAAATAAAATATACATTTAAAAATGAAAAAAAAATAAGAGGAAGCTGATACGTTCATGAGAAAAATAAGCTAAACCACAGGCCAACTGTTTATCAGGGGCCCAAGGAACCTAAAAAGGAGCCCACCTGGGGTCGTAACAAACCTTAAAGACAATCTCAAAGACTACCTTGGAAAGGGGTCTGAATTTCATTGTAACAGACTATGGAAAAAGTTATGTCCCAGGGCACTGTCAGAAACAACAGAGGACTTCCCTGGTGGTGCAGTGGCTAAGAATCTGCCTGCCAATTCAGGGGACATGGCCTCGATCCCCGGTCCAGAAAGATCCCACACGCCATGGAGCAACTAAGCCCATGAGCCACAAATACTGAGCCCACGTGCCGCAACTCCTGAAGCCCATGCACCTAGAGCCTATGCTCCGCAATAAGAGAACCCACCACAATGAGAAGCCCACACACCGCAATGAAGAGTAGCCCCCCTCGCCACAACTAGAGAAAGCCTGCAGGCAGCAACAAAGACCCAACGCAGCCAAAAATAAATAAACAAATAAATAAATTTATTGAAGGAAAAAAAGAAAGAAACAACAGAGCAACCAGACCACGATTAGCAGAGCCTAACAGCTTGGTATGATATCAAGAGAGACAGAGAGCTTAACAGATCAAGAAAATAAAGAGTCCACCTAAAATCATGATATCCCAGGGTGACTACACATGCCCAAGATTAAGCCCTCTGACAAGAGATAGCAGAGGCTTCACACTGTAGTGGAAAATAAAGTTGACTTCACTAAAACGAGTCACTAAACAAATAAACCAGTTGGCAGCCCTGGGGGTGAGGGAGATAAGTATCACAAAAGGCAGAAATGGAAAAATGGAAGAACAAAGGATATGAGAAAAAGCAAAATGGCAAGCATAAATCCAAGTATATCAACAGTAACATTAAGTGTAAATGGATTAAACAATCCAACCAAAAGACAGTGATTGTTAGGCTGGATTAAAAACAAAAACAAAAATAAGACCCAACTACACACTGTTTACAAAAGACACAATTTAGATTCAAATACATAAGTAGGCTCAAAGTAGAAGGGTAAGAAAAGCTATCATACAAACAGCAACCATAAGAAAGATAATGGCTATACTAATTACAGTACTTCCTAATCCCCAGAATCTATTGAAGAATGAAAGACCAATGTACAAAACTCAATTATATTTTTATGCAGTGAATGAATAAGGAATATGAAGTAACAGACAATTCAAAAAAAAAATGAAATCAAGAAGACAGTTTCACTTGCAAGAGCATTAGAAAGAACAGTTGACCCTGAACTGCATGGGTTTGAACGGCACTTATACATGGCTTTTTTTTTTTAATTGTTTTAAAAAAAAATTTTTGGCTGCATTGGGTCTTTGTTGCTGTACATGGGCTTTTTCTCTAGTTGTGGCGAGCAGGGGCTACTCTTCGTTGCAGTGTGCGGGCTTCTCATTGCAATGGCTTCTCTTGTTGCGGAGCACGGGCTCTAGGCGCGTCGGCTTCTGTAGTTGTGGCTCACAGGCTCTACAGCACAGGCTGAGTAGTTGTGGAGCACGGGCTTAGTTGCTCCGTGGCATGTGGGATCTTCCTGGACCAGGGCTCGAACCCGTGTCCCTGCATTGGCAGGCAGATTCTTAACCACTGCATCACCAGGGAAGCCCATGGATTTTTTTTCAGTAGTAAATACTACAGTACCACACAATTCATGGTTGGTTGAATCTACAGATGCAGAACCGTGGATATGGAGGAAACAAACTGCTTATACGGAGGGTCGACTGTAAGTTATACACAGATTTTTGCCTGCTCAGAGGATTGGCACCCCAACCCCCATAATGTTCAAGGGTAAACTGTACTTAGAAATAAATTTCTTAAAGCATAAAACCTGTATTCTGAAAACTATAACATACTGTTGAAAGAAATTACAGAAGACCTAAATACAGGCATACCTCGAGATATTGTGGGTTTGGTTCCAGACCATCACAATAAAGTGAGTACCACAATAAAGCAAGTCACACAAATTTTTTGGTTTCCAGGTGTATATAAAAGTTATGTTTATACTATACTGTAGTCTATTAAGTGTGCAACAGCATTACGTATTTAAAAAAATGTACATACACATACCTTAATTTAAAAATACTTTACTGCTGAAAATGCTAACCATCATCCGAGCCTTCAGCAAGTCATAATCTTTTTGCTGATGGAGGGTTTGAAATACTGCAAAAATTACCAAAATATGACAGATACATGAAGAGTGCAAATGCTGTTGGAAAAATGGTGCTGACTGACTTGTTTGATGCAGGGTTACCACAAAACTTCAATCTGTAAAAAAAGCAGTATCTGCAAAGCACAACAAAGCAAGGTATGCCTGTAAATGTAAAGATGCCCCAGATTCATGAATCAAAAAACTTATTAAGATGGCAAAACTCCTCAAAACTGGCTTAAAAATTCAACACAATTTCTATCAAAATCCCAGATGACTTTTTTGTAGAAATCAACAGGTCAATATTTTTGACTTTCCAAATTTATATGGAAAGTCAAGAGACCTAGAATACAACAGCTAAAATAATCTTGAAAAAGAACAAAGATGGAGACTTACTACCAATTTCAAATCTTACTACAAAACTACAATGAGCAACACAATTTGGTTCAGGCATAAGGATGCACACAGTCATCCCCCAGTATTCATGGGGGATTGGTTCCAGGACCCTCATGGATACCAAAATCCGCAGATGCTCAAGTTCCTTTTATAAAATGAAATGATATTTGTATATAACCTACACACATCCTTCCATATACTTTAAATCATCTTTTGATTTCTTATAATACCTAACACAATGTAAATGCTATGTAAATAGCTGTAAATACAATGTAAATGCTATGTAACTAGTTGCCAGGGTGATTTTGCTCTTTGCAACTTTCTGAAAAATTTTTTCCAAATATTTTCCACCTACAGTTGGTTGCATCCATGGATGTGAAAGCTGCAGATATGGAGGACCAACTGTAGATGAATGCAATGGAATTGAGAGTCCCGAAATAAAAATTTACTTCTATGGGTGCTAAGACAATTCAACAGGGAAAGAACAGCCCTTTCAATAAATGGTACTGGGACAGGTGTTCCCTGATGGCCGAGTGGTTAGAATGCTTGGCTTTCACTGCTGTGGCCCAAGTTCAATCCCTGGTCGGGGAACTGAGATCCCACAAGCCTTGAGGTGTGGCCAAAAAATAAACTAATTTTAAAAAAAATAGTACTGGGACTATGAATAAGCACATTAAAAAAAACTGAAGACTTTTGAGGAGGATTAACCAAGATGGCGGAGTAGAAGGACGTGCTCTCACTCCCTCTTGCGACAGCACCAGAATCACAACTGGCTGCTGGACAATCATTGACAGGAAGACCCTGGACCTCACCAAGGAGGATACCCCACGTCCAAGGACAGAGGAGAAGCCACAGTGAGACGGTAGGAGGGGCACAATCAGAGTAAAATCAAATCCCGTAACTGCTGGGTGGGTGACTCACAGACTGGCGAACACTTATACCACAGAAGTCCACCCACTGGAGTGAAGTTTCTGAGCCCCACGTCAGGCTTCCCAACCTGGGGGTCCGGCAACGGGAGGAGGAATTCCTAGAGAATCAGACTTTGAAGCCTAGTACGAATTGATTGCAGGACTTTGACAGGACTGGGGGAAACAGAGACCCCACTCTTGGAGGGCACACACAAAGTAATGTGTGCATCGGGACCCAGGGGAAGGAGCAGTGACCCTGGGGGACACTGAACCAGACCTACCTGCTGGTGTTGCGGGGTCTCCTGCAGAGGCGAGTGGTGGCTCTGTTTCACTGTGGGGATAAGGACACTGGCAGCAGAGGTTCTCGGAAGTTCTCCTTGGCGTGAGCCCTCCCAGAGTCTGCCATTAACCCCACCAAAGAGCACGGGTAGGCTCCAGTGTTGGGTTGCCTCAGGCAAAACAACCAACAGGGAGGGAACCCAGCCCCACCCATCAACAGTCAAGTGGATTAAGGTTTTACTGAGCTCTGACCGCCACAGCAACAGGGAGGGAACCCAGCCCCACCCATCAACAGTCAAGTGGATTAAGGTTTTACTGAGCTCTGACCGCCACAGCAACAGTCAGCTCTACCCACCACCAGAGCCTCCCATCAAGCCTCTCAGATAGCCTCAACCACCAGAGGGCAGACAACAGAAGCAAGAAAAACTACAATCCTGCAGCCTGTGGACCAAAAACCACAGTTACGGAAAGATAGAGAAGATGAAAAGGCAGAGGGCTATGTACCAGATGAAGGAACAAGAAAAAACCCCAGAAAAACAACTAAATGAAGTGGAGATAGGCAACCTTCCAGAAAAAGAATTCAGAATAATGATAGTGAAGATGATCCAGGACCTCGGAATAAGAATGGAGGCAAAGATTGAGAAGATGCAAGAAATGATTAACAAAGACCTAGAAGAATTAAAGAACAAACAAACAGAGATGACCAATACAATAACTGAAATGAAAACTACATTAGAAGGAATCAATAGCAGAATAACTGAGGCAGAAGAACGGATAAGTGACCTGGAAGACAGAATGGTGGAATTCACTGCTGCGGAACAGAATAAAGAAAAAAGAATGAAAAGAAATGAAGACAGCCTAAGAGACCTCTGGGACAACATTAAACGCAACAACATTCGCATTATAGGGGTCCCAGAAGGAGAAGAGAGAGAGAAAGGACCAGAGAAAATATTTGAAGAGATTATAGTCGAAAACTTCCCTAACATGGGAAAGGAAATAGCCACCCAAGTCCAGGAAGCGCAGAGAGTCCCATACAGAATAAACCCAAGGAGAAACACGCCGAGACACATAGTAATCAAAGTGGCAAAAATTAAAGACAAAGAAAAATTATTGAAAGCAGCAAGGGAAAAACGACAAATAACATACAAGGGAACTCCCATAAGGTTAACAGCTGATTTCTCAGCAGAAACTCTGCAAGCCAGAAGGGAGTGGCATGATATACTTAAAGTGATGAAAGGGAAGAACCTACAACCAAGATTACTCTACCCGGCAAGGATCTCATTTAGATTTGATGGAGAAATCAAAAGCTTTACAGACAAGCAAAAGCTACGAGAATTCAGCACCACCAAACCAGCTCTACAACAAATGCTAAAGGAACTTCTCTAAGTGGGAAACACAAGACAAGAAAAGGACCTACAAAAACAAACCCAAAACAATTAAGAAAATGGTCATAGGAACATACATATCGATAATTACCTTAAACGTGAATGGATTAAATGCCCGAACCAAAAGCCATAGACTGGCTGAATGGATACAAAAACAAGACCCATATATATGCTGTCTACAAGAGACCCACTTTAGACCTAGGGACACATACAGACTGAAAGTGAGGGGATGGAAAAAGATATTCCATGCAAATGGAAATCAAAAGAAAGCTGGAGTAGCTATACTCATATCAGATAAAATAGACTTTAAAATAAAGAATGTTACAAGAGACAAGGAAGGACACTACATAATGATCCAGGGATCAATCCAAGAAGAAGATATAACAATTATAAATATATATGCACCCAACATAGGAGCACCTCAATACATAAGGCAACTGCTAACAGCTATAAAAGAGGAAATCGACAGTAACACAATAATAGTTGGGGACTTTAACACCTCACTTACACCAATGGACAGATCATCCAAAATGAAAATAAATAAGGAAACAGAAGCTTTAAATGACACAATAGACCAGATAGATTTAATTGATATATATAGGACATTCCATCCAAAAACAGCAGATTACACGTTCTTCTCAAGTGCGCACGGAATATTCTCCAGGATAGATCACATCTTGGGTCACAAATCAAGCCTCAGTAAATTTAAGAAAATTGAAATCATATCAAGCATCTTTTCTGACCACAACGCTATGAGATTAGAAATGAATTACAGGGAAAAAAACGTAAAAAAGACAAACACATGGAGGCTAAACAATACGTTACTAAATAACCAAGAGATCACTGAAGAAATCAAAGAGGAAATTAAAAAATACCTAGAGACAAATGACAATGAAAACACGACGACCCAAAACCTATGGGATGCAGCAAAAGCGGTTCTAAGAGGGAAGTTTATAGCTATACAAGCCTACTTAAAGAAACAAGAAAAATCTCAAGTAAACAATCTAACCTTACACCTAAAGAAACTAGAGAAAGAAGAACAAACAAAACCCAAAGTTAGCAGAAGGAAAGAAATCATAAAGATCAGAGCGGAAATAAATGAAATAGAAACAAAGAAAACAATAGCAAAGATCAATAAAACTAAAAGTTGGTTCTTTGAGAAGATAAACAAAATTGATAAGCCATTAGCCAGACTCATCAAGAGGGAGAGGACTCAAATCAATAAAATCAGAAATGAAAAAGGAGAAGTTACAACAGACACCGCAGAAATACAAAGCATCCTAAGAGACTACTACAAGCAACTTTATGCCAACAAAATGGACAACCTGGAAGAAATGGACAAATTCTTAGAAAGGTATAACCTTCCAAGACTGAATCAGGAAGAAATAGAAAATATGAACAGACCAATCACAAGTAATGAAATTGAAACTGTGATTAAAAATCTTCCAACAAACAAAAGTCCAGGACCAGATGGCTTCACAGGTGAATTCTATCAAACATTTAGAGAAGAGCTAACACCCATCCTTCTCAAACTCTTCCAAAAAATTGCAGAGGAAGGAACACTCCCAAACTCATTCTATGAGGCCACCATCACCCTGATACCAAAACCAGACAAAGACACTATAAAAAAAGAAAATTACAGACCAATATCACTGATGAATATAGATGCAAAAATCCTCAACAAAATACTAGCAAACAGAATCCAACAACACATTAAAAGGATCATACACCACGATCAAGTAGGATTTATCCCAGGGATGCAAGGATTCTTCAATATACGCAAATCAATCAATGTGATACACCATATTAACAAATTGAAGAATAAAAACCATATGATCATCTCAATAGATGCAGAAAAAGCTTTTGACAAAATTCAACACCCATTTCTGATAAAAACTCTCCAGAAAGTGGGCATAGAGGGAACCTACCTCAACATAATAAAGGCCATATATGACAAACCCACAGCAAACATCATTCTCAATGGTGAAAAACTGAAAGCATTTCCTCTAAGATCAGGAACGAGACAAGGATGTCCACTCTCACCACTATTATTCAACATAGTTCTGGAAGTCCTAGCCACGGCAATCAGAGAAGAAAAAGAAATAAAAGGAATACAAATTGGAAAAGAAGAAGTAAAACTGTCACTGTTTGCGGATGACATGATACTATACATAGAGAATCCTAAAACTGCCACCAGAAAACTGCTAGAGCTAATGAATGAATATGGTAAAGTTGCAGGATACAAAATGAATGCACAGAAATCTCTTGCATTCCTATACACTAATGATGAAAAATCTGAAAGAGAAATTATGGAAACACTCCCATTTACCATTGCAACAAAAAGAATAAAATACCTAGGAATAAACCTACCTAGGGAGACAAAAGACCTGTATGCAGAAAACTATAAGACACTGATGAAAGAAATTAAAGATGATACCAACAGATGGAGAGATATACCATGTTCTTGGATTGGAAGAATCAACATTGTGAAAATGAGTATACTACCCAAAGCAATCTACAGATTCAATGCAATCCCTATCAAATTACCAATGGCATTTTTTACGGAGCTAGAACAAATCATCTTAAAATTTGTATGGAGACACAAAAGACCCCGAATAGCCAAAGCAGTCTTGAGGGAAAACAATGGAGCTGGAGGAATCAGACTCCCTGACTTCAGACTCTACTACGAAGCTACAGTAATCAAGACAATATGGTACTGGCACAAAAACAGAAACATAGATCAATGGAACAAGATAGAAAGCCCACAGATTAACCCACGCACCTATGGTCAACTAATCTATGACAAAGGAGGCAAAGATATACAATGGAGAAAAGACAGTCTCTTCAATAAGTGGTGCTGCGAAAACTGGACAGCTACATGTAAAAGAATGAAATTAGAATACTCCCTAACACCATACACAAAAATAAACTCAAAATGGATTAGAGACCTAAATATAAGACTGGACACTATAAAACTCTTAGAGGAAAACATAGGAAGAACACTCTTTGACATAAATCACAGCAAGATCTTTTTTGATCCACCTCCTAGCGTAATGGAAATAAAAACAAAAATAAACAAGTGGGACCTAATGAAACTTCAAAGCTTTTGCACAGCAAAGGAAACCATAAACAAGACGAAAAGACAACCCTCAGAATGGGAGAAAATATTTGCAAATGAATCAACGGACAAAGGATTAATCTCCAAAATATATAAACAGCTCATTCAGCTCAATATCAAAGAAACAAACACCCCAATCCAAAAATGGGCAGAAGACCTAAATAGACATTTCTCCAAAGAAGACATACAGATGGCCACGAAGCACACGAAAAGATGCTCAACATCACTAATTATTAGAGAAATGCAAATCAAAACTACAATGAGGTATCACCTCACTCCTGTTAGAATGGGCATCATCAGAAAATCTACAAACAACAAATGCTGGAGAGGGTGTGGAGAAAAGGGAACCCTCTTGCACTGTTGGTGGGAATGTAAATTGATACGGCCACTATGGAGAACAATATGGAGGTTCCTTAAAAAACTAAAAATAGAATTACCATATGACCCAGCAATCCCACTACTGGGCATATACCCAGAGAAAACCGTAATTCAAAAAGACACATGCACCCGAATG
The DNA here is from genome assembly GCF_028021215.1 of Eschrichtius robustus. Classification (NCBI taxonomy): domain Eukaryota; kingdom Metazoa; phylum Chordata; class Mammalia; order Artiodactyla; family Eschrichtiidae; genus Eschrichtius; species Eschrichtius robustus. The sequence goes on from NC_090826.1 coordinate 101,171,291, forward strand.
TTCATTGCAGCACTATTTACAATAGCCAGGTCATGGAAGCAACCTAAATGCCCATCAGCAGACGAATGGATAAAGAAGATGTGGTACATATATACAATGGAATATTACTCAGCCATAAAAAGGAACGAAATTGAGTCATTTGTTGAGACGTGGATGGATCTAGAGACTGTCATACAGAGTGAAGTAAGTCAGAAAGACAAAAACAAATATCGTATATTAATGCATGTATGTGGAACCTAGAAAAATGGTACAGATGAGCCAGTTTGCAGGGCAGAAGTTGAGACACAGATGTAGAGAATGGACATATGGACACCAAGGGGGGAAAACTGCGGTGAGGTGGGGATGGTGGTGTGCTGAATTGGGCGATTGGGATTGATATGTATACAGCGATGTGTATAAAATTGATGCCTAATAAGAACCTGCAGTATAAAAAAACAAACAAAACAACTAATACTAAACTTTCATTGGGTTATTTGTATGGAAATATGTTAATATAAATGTTTCAGACGTTACATGAAATTTCTAAAAATCTTATATTTGTATTTGTATGGAAATATGTATGGAAATATGTTAATATAAATGTTTCAGACATTACAAAAAAAAAAAAAAAAACTGAAGCTGGATCTTTATCTCACACACAAATTTTACATACAAAAATTATTCAAGTGCATCATGGATCCAAAAGTAAGAAATAAAACTGTAAAGTTCTTAAAGAAAAAAAAAAGTGTACATCTTCATGATCTTGGGTTAGGAAATGGTATTTTAGATACGACATCAAACACAAAAGCACAGGAAAAAAATATTAAATTGGACTTCAGCACAAAAGTTTTTGTGCTGCCAACACTATGAATGCAATTAATGCCAAAGAGTTGTATGCTTAATAATGGATAAAGTGGCAAATTTTGTTACATCTTTTTCCACAATAAAAAAGTTTAAAAAAATAGCAAGATGTTAAAAAAAAATTGTGTGGCAAATGGTATCATTGAAAAAGTGAAAGACAGAAGATACACGCAAGTCAGATATAAGGGTTTACTATCCAGAATATATAAAGAACTCTGACAACCTAATAACATCAAATAATCCAATTAAATAATGGGCAAAAGTCGGAACAGACATTTCCTCAAAGAAGATATACTAATACAGTAAGCACTTGAGAAGATGCTCAACATCATTAGCCATCAGGAAAATGCAAATCAAACCACAATGAGACACCACCTCACACCCACTGGGATGCCTCTAATAAAAAAAGACAGAATAACAACTGTTAGGAAGATTACGGGGAAAAAAATGGAACCTTCACACATTGCTAATGGGATATTGCAAAATATTAGACACTTTGGAAAACAGGCAGTTCCTCAAAAGATTAAGTATAGAGTTACAATATAACCCCAAAATTCCACTCCTAAATATATATACAAGAAAAGTTGGGAATTTCCTGGTGGCACAGTGGTTAAGAATCCAGCAGCCAATTAAGGGGACACAGGTTCGATCCCTGGTCCGGGAAGATCCCACATGCCGAGGAGCAACTAAGCCTGTGTGCCAACTGCTGAGCCTGTGCTCTAGAGCCCACAAGCCGAAACTACTGAAGCCCAAGCGCCTAGAGCCCGTGCTCCACAACAAGAGAAGCCACCTCGATGAGAAGCCCCGCGTGCACACCACAATGAAGAGTAGCCACCCACTCGCTGTAACTAGAGAAAGCTCACCCACAGCAACAAAGACCCAATGCAGCCAAAAAAAAAAAAAAAAAAAAATCTGTTAACATTTAAAAATAAAAAAAGAGAGCTTCCCTGGTGGCGCAGTGGTCGAGAATCTGCCTGCCGATGCAGGGGACACGGGTTCGAGCCCTGGTCTGGGAAGATCCCACATGCCGCGGAGCAACTAGGCCCGTGAGCCACAATTACTGAGCCTGCGCGTCTGGAGCCTGTGCTCCACAACAAGAGAGGCCGCGATAATGAGAGGCCCGCGCGCTGCGATGAAGAGTGGCCCCCACTTGCCGCAACTAGAGAAAGCCCTCGCGCAGAAACGAAGACCCAACAAGAAAGAAAGGAAAGGAAAGGAAAGGAAAGGAAAGGAAGGAAGGAAGGAAGGAAGGAAGGAAGGAAGGAAGGAAGGAAGGAAGGAAAGAAAGGAAAGAAAAGTTAAAACAGGGACTTCCCTGGTAGCACAGTGGACAGGACTCCGAGCTCCCAATGCAGAGGGCCCAGGTTCAATCCCTGATCAGGGAACTAGATCCCACATGCATGCTGCAACTAAGAGTTTGCATGCTACAACTAAGGAGCCTGCGAGCCACAACTAAGGAGCCCGCCTGCTGCAACTAAGACCTGGGGCAACCAAATAAATAAATAAAAAATTTTTTAAGAAAAAAGGAAAAGTTAAAACATATGTTCATGCAAAAACTTGTACAAAAATGTTCACAGCAACATTATTCATAATAGTCCAAAAAGGGGAAGGAACTCAAATGTCCATCAACCGGTAAATAAACAAAACATAGGACAGCCATAAAATGGAGTATTATTCAAGCCTAAAAAGAATAATGTGGGACTTCCCTGGTGGTCCAGTGGCTAAGACACTGCGCTCCCAATGCAGGGGGCCCTGGTCAGGGAACTAGATACAATACGCCACAACTAGAGATCCCACATGCCGTAACTAAAACTAAAAGATCCAGCTTAGATAGATAAGATAGACAGATAGATATTTTTTTTTTAATATTAAAAAAAAAAAAGAAAAGAAAATATTGCAAAAAAAAAACAGTAGGGAGCATGGAACAATAGGTAAATGATTGAATAAATTATACTCTAGGCCAGAACGTCATGAAATATTATGCAGTTATGCAGGTTTTTTTAAAATTATGATTCTAGAGACCTTGGTAAACATGAAAGAAAAAGTCATTATCCTAAGTGGAGGTAAAAGATATAAAATTATATACACAATATTTACTATTATGCAATAGTCACAAACCAAAAAGTTTTTAAAAGCGTAATTTTTAAAAACTTTACTGAAGTATAGTTGAGTTAAAAAACAGAATTTTTAAAACTCTGAAGCAAATAAAAAATAAAACACTAAAAATATATTAACAATGGTTGCACTAGAGACTATTAAAAAAAAAAAGAATAATGTGCTAACACTGCTACAGCATGTATGCATCTTAAAAGCTTTGTGCCAAATAAAAGAAGCAAGTTACAGGGATTCCCTGGCAGTCCAGTGGTTAGGACTTGGCACTCTCACTGCCAGGGCCCCGGGTTCAATCCCTGGTTGTGGAACTAAGATCCTGTAAGTCAAGGGACGCAGCCAAATTAAAAAAAAAAAAAAAAAGCAGCAGCAGCCAGTCACACAAGACTATATACTCTATGATCCCATTTATATAAAATGTGCAGAACAGACAAATCTATAGACACAAAAAAGTAGATCAGTGGTTGTCTAGATCTGGGAGTGGGTATTATGGGTAAATGGGGAGTGACCATTAATGGGTACAGGGTTTCTTTTTAGGGTGATGAAAATGTTCTAAAATTGACTGAGGTGATGGTTACACAACTCTGTGAATACACTAAAAACCACTGAGCTGTATACTTCAAATGTATGAATCAGCGGGTTCCTCATCTGCAGATTCAACCAACCACGGATAAAAAACATTCAAAAAGAAAAAACTTCTAGAAAATTCCAAAAAGCAAAACTTTAATTTGCCACGTGCTGGCAACTATTTACATAGCATTTACATTGTGTTAGATGTTATAAGTAATCTAGAGATGATTTAAAGTACATAGAAGAACAGGTTACATGCAAATACTATTGATTTCAGAACAAAAACTAAAATATCTCCAAGATACAATTTTAAATGAAAAAATTGGGTACCTCCCTGGTGGTCCAGTGGGTTAAGACTCCGCACTCCTGATGCAGTGGGCCTGGGTTCGATCCCTGGTTGGGGAACGAGATCCCACATGGATGCCACAACTAAGCATGCTGCAACGAAGATCCCACGTGCCTCAGCTAAGACCCGTCCCAGCCAAAACGAATAAATAAATCTTTTTTAAAAAGTAAATGAAAAATTTTAATGTTTCCATTTACATAAAACAGAAAAATGATTTTGGGTTTTGTTTTCTTTTATTGTTTATTCTTTTTTTTTAACTTTTTATTTTATATTGGAGTATAGCCAATTAACAATGTTGTGATAGTTTCAGGTGCACAGCAAAGGGACTCAACCATACATATACACGTATCCATTCCCCCACAAACTCCCCTCCCATCCAGGCTGCCACATAATATTGAGCAAGTTTCCTGTGCTATACAGTAGGTCCTTTTTGGTTATCCATTTTAAACACAGCAGTGTGATTTTTATTTGTATTTACATAGGGTCAGGTCTCATTATTCACAATAGTTATGTTTTATAAAGTTGCTACAAAAAGGAATTAGTGGATACTGAACCATCACTAGGAGAAACACAGGGTTAGGTTCCTGCGAGACTCTGGTCAGAAAATTTAAATCAACCAATCAATACACTACCTTGTTTTATGTGTATTTCTGTTTTATATACTTTAGTTAACATATTGGGTCTGCCAAAATGTTTGTTCGGTTTTTTCCATATGATGGCTCTAGTAGTACTTAGTTGTTTTTAACTTCATTCGAAACAGTTTTGTTAGACTGTATTGTGACAGCTGTCATATCAGCATGCATTTTAAAAAAACTTATCAAAATTGGTGCATTTTTCTGTAGCCATTTTAATATTGGAGATGGAAGAAAAAAGCAACATTTTTGGCCTACTATGCTTTATTATTTCAAGAAAGGTACAAACGCAACTGAAAGGCAAAAAGAGATTTGTGTAGTGTATGGAGAAGGTGCTGTGACTGATCACATGTGTCAAAAGTGGTTTGCGAAGCTTCGTGCTGGAGATTTCTCGCTGGATGATGCTCCACGGTCGGGTGGACCAGTTGAAGTTGATAGCGAGCAAATCAATACACTGAGAAACTCAACGTTATACCACGCGGGAGACAGCCGACATACTCAAAAGATCCAAATCAAGTGTTGAAAATCATTTGCACCAGCTTGCTTATGTTAATCGCTTTGATGTTTGGGTTCCACATAAGTTTAGCGAAAAAAACCTTCATGACTGTATTTCTGCATGCAATTCTCTACTGAAACGTAACAAAAACTTTCCATTTTTAAAACAACTTGTGATGGGCAATGAAAAGTGGATACTGCACAATAATGTGGAATGGAAGAGATCGTGAGGCAAGTGAAATGAAGCACCACAGACCACACCAAAGGCCGGTCTTCATCCAAAGAAGGTGATGTTGTGTATATGGTGGGATTGGAAGAGAGTCCTCTATTATGAGCTCCTTCCGGAAAACCAAACGATTAATTCCAACAAGTACTGCTCCCAATTAAACCAACTGAAGGCAGCACTCGACGAAAAGCATCCGGAATTAGTCAACAGAAAACGCATAATCTACCATCAGGATGACGCAAGACCGCATGTTTCTTTGATGACCTGGCAAAAACTGTTACAGCTTGGCTGGGAAGTTCTGATTCATCTGCCATATTCACCAGACATTGCATCTTTGAACTTCCATTTATTTCGGTCTTTAAAAATTCTCTTAATGGAAAAAATTTCAATTCCCTGGAAGACTGTAAAAGGCATCTGGAAGATAAAAGGCTTCTGGCTCAAAAAGATAAAAAAGTTTTGGGAACACAGAATTATGAAGTTGCCTGAAAAATGGCAGAAGGTAGTGGAACAAAATGATGAATATGTTGTTCAATAAAGTTCTTGATGAAAATGAAAAATGTGCCTTTTAAAAATATATTTATTTATTTATTTGGCTGCGCCGGGTCTTAGTTGCAGCAGGTGGGATCCTTAGTTGTGGCTCACAGGCTCCTTAGTTGTGGCATGCAAACTCTTAGTTGCAGCATGCATGTGGGATCTAGTTCCCTGACCAGGGATTGAACCCGGCCCCCTGCATTTGGAGCACGGAGTCTTAACCACTGCGCCACCAGGGAAGTCCCAAATGTGTCTTTTATTTTTACTTTAAAACCAAAGGAACTTTTTGGCCAACCCAATATAATCTTGGTTCATTAACACTGAATTCAAGCCAAAAGCACTTTAACTCCAATAATACTATAAATCTCTGAAAAAAGCTTATCTAACATGTATTTTCTCAATAAAGCACACAGTCTTCTTGCACTTAAGAACACTAGAGAGGGAATTCCCTGGCAGTCAAGTGGTTAGGACTCTGTGCTTTCACCGTCAGGGCCCGGGTTCAATCTCTGGTCGGGGAACTGAGATCCCACAAGCTGGGGATGTGGAGTGCAGCAAAAAAAAAACAAAAACAAAAAACCCTCAAGAGCACTTCCCCTCTATGCTTGGGGGCCATTTTAAGCAGTGAAATCACCAACCAAAAAAGCACAAAAATGAGAAAAGCATGGCACAAAACAGACCACAAGAAGGACCGGAGTTTCCAGCATGAAAGCTGAAAAGAAGGCATAATATTACCATGTTCTCCCTAAGCTTGGAACACGTGCATGGAACAACTGGAATTTTTTGCCACTTTGCACATGTCACAAATGAGAAAGTGCCACAATTACTGATTTGGGGGTTACAAATAAATTTTAGTGAGTAGATAAATTCTAAAATACAGAATTCACAAATACTGAGAATTGAGTCGATACAGTTTTTAAATCTCTGGAAGGAAAAACAAACATTTTTTAAAGTACTTTTTTAATGTGGTAAAAATGCATATACATAAAGTTTGCCATTTTAACCATTTTCAGGTATCCAATTCTACAGCATTGAACTACATTCACAAAGTTATATAACCATCTAACCATCACTGCCAAACTGTTTTCCACAGTGGCAGCACCACCTCACATTCCCACCAGCAATGTACAAGAGTTCTAATTTCTCCATATCCTTGCCAACACTTTGATTTCTTTATTAGACACACCCTAGTAGATGTGAAGTGGTATCTCATGATTTTGATTTACATCTCTAATGACTAATGATCTTGAGCATCTTTTCACGTGTTCATTGGCCACATGTCTTCTTTGGAGAATTGTCTATTCAGATCTTTTGCTCATTATTTAACTGAATTTTGTCTAAATTATTATGTTGTAAGCATTCTTTATATATTCCAGGTACTAGATTCTTATCTGAGTCTCCTATTCTTGTAGATTGTTTTTTCATCTTCTTGATAATGTCATTTGATGTACAAAATTTTAATTTTGATTAAGTCCAGTTTATCAACTTTTTCTTTTGTTGCTCATGCTTTTGGTGTTATATTAAGAATCCACTACCAAATCCAAAGTCATGAAGATTTATCTCTATGTTTTCTTTTGAGAGTTTTATGGGTTTAGCTTTTTTAGGTTGTTGATCCATTTTGAGTTCATTTTTTTAATATGGTGGGAGGCAGGGGTCCAACTTCATTCTTTTGCATGTGGAAAATCCAGTTGTTCCAACATCATTTGTTGAAGAAACTATTCTTTCCCCCACTAAATGGATTTGGCACCCCTGTCAAAAATCATCTGGATGTACTGGGAGGACAAATAGACTATTACCACATGTTATATATTGGGGGAGATAGGAATTGGATGAGGACAAGGAGTGGAAAGAAGGCTTCTCACTATTTAGCTCTGTATACTTTTTAAACGTTTGAGCCATGTGAAAGTACTACTTATTCAAAAGCTAAAATAAATTCAAGTTTTAAAAATACAATTAAATAGGCAAGCCACAGAATAGGATGTATATCTGGCAAAGGACTCATGCTTGGAATATATAAAGAATTCCACAAAAGCATCTGGGAAAAGGCAGACAACCCATAGGAAAAAAAGTATGGGCACAACTTGAACAGGCATATCACAATAAAAGATATCCAAAGGCCAATAAACATAAAAAAGCGTGCTCGATTTTACAGTTTATCAGGGAAGTGCAAATTAAACTGCAATGCTATCCTACTATACTACACACCCACCAGAATGGCTAAAATGTCAAAGACAGATAATGTCACGTCTTAGTAAGAATATAAAGCAATTAATCTCAAACACTACTGGCAGAAGTGTAAACTGATATAACCACTTAAGAAAACTGTTTGGCAATATCTAGTAAAGCTGAACTCATGTGCAACTTATGACTCGACAAGTCCACGCTAAGATACGTAATCAACAGAACGTGTGCATATGTTCCCCAAAAGACATGTTAAATGAACACATTCATAATAGTAAAAAACTATAAACTCAAATGTCCACCGACATTTGAATGGATGAATAAATTTTAGTATATTTATACAATGAATGCTGTGAAGACAATGAACAAACTACAATCATAAGCAATGTGAATAATCTCACAATGTTGAGCAAAAGCAGTCAGTCACAAACTAGTACATACTGTTTAGTCCTATTTAAATAAAATTTTAACACAGGCATATTAACCCACGGTGTTAGAAGTTAGGTTCATAGGTAGTTAACGGGAAGGGGACACAAAGAGTACAGGCTTATAGGGTGCTAATAACGTACTTTCTCATTCTGGTTGCTAGATTTACAAATGTGTTTATGTGTACTTACTGAACTATATGCTTTTGATTTTTATACTTTCATTTATGTATATTTCAATAGCACATTTACTTTAAAAATTGCACACATCATTAAAAATAAACCAATATTTTAGTCTCCCATCACAAAACTACTCTGTATCAGCAAATCTGTTTACTACCTTGACCATGCTCTCTACTGAGAAGGCAAAGTTTTCATACAACTTTTCTTTGGCATGAGATTGCCTTTTCCCAAGCTTCTGCAAGGATTAAGCAAATTGTGTCATGTTTTATGTCACATTAAATGACCCACTGGACTCAACAGTTACATCAAACAGACATCAAATGGGCCATTGTAACAAAAATTAATTTCACACTGTTCAGAATCTGGCAGTAGACCTGTGAAGTGCTCAAGTGTAACATGCTGCTATGACACATCAACTGAGAACCATTCACCTAATTCCATTCTGAACATGTAAAAACTTGAGTGTTTTTAGAAGTGGGAAGAACAGGTAGGTAAATTTCAGAAGTATATTATAATATGGGTTTGGAACAGAATTAGTAAAATTCTGAAAGCACCTATACCATCAGTTAAACAGACTTCTGTGAACTTGCTAATCACCATTTTTCAGCATTTCAATCACTTTACCAAATTTGACTAGACAATTCTCTTACTTTTTCTCTTACTAGTAAAAATATTAGTCATTCTAATGATGTTTAATTCTTTTTTTTTTTTTTTAAGGCAAGGAATACGACTTTATTTGGGAAGCTGGCAGACCGAGAAGATGGCAGACTAGTGTCTCTGAAAAACCATCTAATGATGCTTAATTCTTACTAAAATATTACAATATCACTTACTGAAATACTCTAAAGGAAAAAGTTTACATAAATAGTTAAGCTTTTAAAACTATGACTTCTAACTAATTATAAATTAATTATATCCAACTCAAATAAAAGTAACTAATCAGATTCCGAATAAGGGCAAAGGTAGAAAACTGGCAGTCTGGTATCATCTGATCAGGAAGGAGTATTTTTTAAGTTTAAATTTTACTGCTTTTAGGCAAGGCAAGCTTTGATACTCCGTAAGCCTTACACTAGCTGCCCCTGAAGGCATCTATCTGAGGCTGGTCTATTCTCTCCACACGGGAGAGCCACATTTAGGTGAAATTTTACCTCTCTGCCTCAGTTCATTTGTTTAAAAAACAAAAGAGAATAATATTACCTTAGAAAATTTTTATAAGCAAATAAAATAACGTAAAAAAAATTTAAACTGAAGCTGATATTATCCTACAGGTAAGGAACATGAAGTCTAGTCAGATTCAAATAAACGTACCCTTATCTAATTCTCTCCTGCCATTACTAATTCAGATACCCCACCCTGAAACCATACAACAAAGCAGGGAATGGAAAACAGAAAGAAAATTGGATAAAAGTTAAAACAGCCTGGATTACAGCCAAAACCCTAAGAGCCAAAATCAGTCACATTGTATGCACATGAGAAGGGAGACCATCACCTGCCAATCAAAATTAGGAGCGAAAGCTGTGAATTTCAGCCATGACTAATCTCTACTTCTGAGCCATATTTCAAAGTAAAAAACCGTGGTTTCATTTTTTTATTTTTAAGAAATTCTGCCACGATGAGATATTTCATTCTAAATTTTCTAATTTCTCTGTCCATTGCTTTCCTGTGAATTGGGAATATCATGTCCCATACTTAGTCTGGTATTGTCTACATATGTTACACTTTTTTAGCAAAGCTATATGGTAAAAGTGCATAATAAAACACTTTGCCATTAAAGGAAAATAACCCACATTCCACTGTGTCTTAAAAGTGTGACATTTGAAATCCACATTTCTCTTTTCTTGTTTGAAAAGATAAGTATGCACTGGTAACAAATATCTTTGTAAATATCATGCTATACTTATACATATGCCTATCAAGTTAAAACTATTTCACTGCAATTTGTAGTGCACCAAAAGTCATTACAAAGCAATAAATACCACATACAGTCGTTGTCACAACTACTCATTTTGCCATTGTAGCATGCAAGCAGTCATACACACTACATTAACAAACGGGCTTAAGTGTGTCCCAAAATTTAACATGAAAACACATTTGAATTTCATAAAATTTTCACATCACAAAGTATTCTCCTTTTGATTTTTTTTCAATGATTTAAAAATGTAAAAATCATTCCTAGCCCATGAGTCATATAAAACCAGGCAGCAGGAAGGTGGTGTAATAGGAGGACGCGGAATTTGCGTCTCCTCACAACTAAGGCACCTACCAGGAACCGGTGGGGGACCACAGACTCCTAAGGGCACAGGAGGAACCCCCAGCGACTGGTTGTTTCAATCATAGTTTTACTTTTCCTAACATATTTTTTATCTTTCCAATTTTATTTTGCTTTTTATTCTTTGATATTGTACTGCTTTTTTTCTTTCTTTTTTTTTTTTTTTTTTTTTTAACCATGCCACGAAGCTTGTGGGATCGTGGTTCCCAGGCCAGAGGTCGGGCCCGAGCTCCTGTGGTGGGAGTTCCGAGTCCAAACCACTGGACTAACAGAGAACCTCAGAGGCCAGGGAATATCAATTGGAGAAAGGCCTCCTGGAGGTCCTCATCTCAGCACCAAGACCCAGCTCTATCCAACTGCCTGCAAACTCCAGTGCTGGATGTCTCAAGCCAAACAACCAGTGAGACAGGACTACAGCACCACACATTAAAAAAAAAAAAAAAAAAAAAGTTACAGAGAAAGGACCAAGGTAAAAACCTACAAGACCAAATAAATGAAGACAAAATAGGCTACCTACCTGAAGAAGAATTCAGAGTAATGATAGTGAAGATGATCCAAAATATTGGAAACAGAATGGAGAAAATACACGAAACATTTAACAAGGATCTAGAAGAACTAAAGAGCAAACAAACAGTGATGAACAACACAATTACTGAAATTAAAAATACTCGAGTAGGAATCAATAAAAGAATAACTGAGGCAAAAGAACGGATAAGTGAGCTGGAAGATAAAATGGTGGAAATAACTGCCAGGGAGCAGAATAAAGAAAAAAGAATGAACAGAAAGGAGGACAGTCTCAGAGACCTCTGGGACAACATTAACTGCACCAACACTCAAATTACAGAGATCCCAGAAGAAGAAGAGAAGAAGAAAGGGTCTGAGAAAATATTTGAAAAGATTATAGTCGAAAACTTCCCTAACATGGGAAAGGAAACAGTCAATCAAGTCCAGGAAGCACAGAGAACACCACACAGGATAAACCCAAAGAGAAACACGCCAAGACACATATTAATCTAACTATCAAAAATTAAATACAAAGAAAAAATATTGAAAGCAGCAAGGGAAAAGCAACAAATAACATAAAAGGGAATCCCCAGAAGGTTAACAACTGATCTTTCGGCAGAAACTCTGCAAGCCAGAAGGGAATGGCAGGACATATTTAAAGTGCTGAAAGGGAAAAACCTACAACCAAGATTACTCTACCCAGCAAGGATCTCATTCAGATTCCATGGAGAAATTATAACCTTTACAGACAAGCAAAAGTTAAGAGAATTCAGCACCACCAAACCAGCTTTACAACAAATGCTAAAGGAACTTCTCTAGGCAGGAAACACAAGAGAAGGAAAAGACCTACAATAACAAACCCAAAACAATTAAGAAAACGGTAACAGGAACACACATATCAATAACTACCTTAAATGTAAATGGATTAAATGCTCCAACCAAAAGACACAGACTGGCTGAATGGGTACAAAAACAAGGCCTGTACATACGCTGTCTACAAGAGACCCAAATCAGACCTAGGGACGCATAAGGAATGAAATTGAGGGCATGGAAAAAGATATTCCATGCAAATGGAAATCAAAAGAAAGCTGGAATAGCAATTCTCATATCAGACAAAATAGACACTAAAATAAAGACTACTGCAAGAGACAAAGAAGGACAATACATAAAGATCAAGGAATCAATCCAAGAAAAAAACATAACAATTGTAAATATTTATGCAACCAATACAGGAGCATCTCAATACATAAAGCAAATGGTAACACTCATAAAAGGGGAAATCAACAGCAACACAATAATACTAAGGGACATTAACACCCCACTTTCACCAGTGGACAGATCATCCAAAATGAAAATAAATAAGGAAACACAAGCTTTAAAGGACACATTAAATAAAATGGACTTAATTGATATTTATAGAACATTCCATCCAAAAACAACAGAATACACTTTCTTGTCAAGTGTTCATGGAACATTCTCCAGGACAGACCGTATCTTGGGTCACAAATCAAGCCTTAGTAAATTTAAGAAAACTGAAATCGTATCAAGTATCTTTTCTGAACACAACACTATGAGGCTAAATATCAGTTACAGAAAGAAAACTGTAAAAAATACAAACACATGGAGGCTAAACAATACGCTACTAAATAACCAAGAGATCACTGAAGAAATCAAAGAGGAAATCAAAAAATACCCAGAAACAAATGACAATGAAAACACGACGACCCAAAACCTACAGGATGCAGCAAAAGCAGTTCTAAAAAGGAAGTTCATAGCAATACAATCCTACCTCAAGAAACAAAAAAAAAATCTCATAAACAACCTAACCTTACACCTAAAGCAATTAGAGAAAGAACAAAAAAACCCCAAAGTTAGCAGAAGGAAACATCATAAAGATCAAAACAGAAATAAATGAAAAAGAAATGAAAGAAACAATAGCAAAGATCGATAAAACTAAAAGCTGGTTCTTTGAGAAGATAAACAAAATTGATCAACCACTGGTCAGACTTATCAAGAAAAAAGGGAGAAGACTCAAATCAACAGAATTAGAAATGAAAAAGGAGAAGTAAAACTGACACTGCAGAAATACAAAGGATCATGAGAAATTACTACAAGCAACTATATGCCAATAAAATGGATAACTTGGAAGAAATGGACAAATTCTTAGAAAAGCACAACCTTCTGAGACTGAACCAGGAAGAAATAGAAAATATAAACAGACCAATCACAAGCACTGAAATTGAAACTGTGATTAAAAATCTTCCAAAAAACAAAAGCCCAGGACCATGTGGCTTCACAGGCAAATTCTATCATTTAGAGAAGAGCTAACACCTATCCTTCTCAAACTCTTTCAAAATATAGCAGAGGGAGGAGGGAGCAAACTCATTCTATAAAGCCACCATCACCCTGATACCAAAACCAAAGATGTCACAAAAAAAGAAAACTACTGGCCAATATCTCTGATGAACATAGATGCAAAAATCCTCAACAAAATACTAGCAAACAGAATCCAACAGCACATTAAAAGGATCATACACCATGATCAAGTAGGGTTTATCCCAGGAATGCAAGGATTCTTCAATATATGCAAATTAATCAATGTGATACACCATATTAACAAACTGAAGGATAAAAACTATATGATAATCTCAATAGATGCAGAAAAAGCTTTCAACAAAATTCAACACCCATTTATGATAAAAACTCTCCAGAAAATAGGCATAGAAAGAACCAACCTCAACATAATAAAGGCCATATATGACAAACCCACAGCCAACATTGTTCTCAATGGTGAAAAATTGAAACCATTTCCTCTAAGATCAGGAACAAGACAAGGCTGCCCACTCTCACCACTACCGTTCAATGTAGTTTTGGAATTTTTAGCCACAGCAATCAGAGAAGAAAAAGAAATAAAAGGAATCCAAATCGGAAAAGAAGTAATTGTCACTGTTTGCAGATGACATGACACTATACATAGAGAATCCTAAAGATGCTACCAGATAACTACTAGAGCTAATCAATGAATTTGGTAGAGTAGCACGATACAAAATGGATGCACAGAAATCTCTTGCATTCCTATACACTAATGAAAGAGAAATTAAGGAAAAACTCCCATTTACCATTGCAACAAAAAGAATAAAATACCTAAAAATAAACCTACCTAAGGAGAGAAAAGACCTGTATGCAGAAGCCTATAAGACACTGATGAAAGAAATTAAAGATGATACAAACAGATGAAGAGATATACTACGTTCTTGGATTGGAAGAATTAACATTGTGAAAATGACTATACTACCCAAACCTATCTACAGATTCAGTGCAATCCCTATCAAACTACCAATGGTATTTTTCACAGAACTAGAAAAAATTGCAAAATTTGTATGGAAACACAATAGACCCTGAATAGCAAAAGCAATCTTGAGAAAGAAAAACGGAGCTGGAGGAATCAGGCTCCCGGACTTCAGATTATACTACAAAGCTACAGTAATCAAGACAGTATAGTACTGGCAGAAAAAGAGAAATATAGATCAATGGAACAGGATAGAAAGCCCAGAGATAAACCCACGCACATATGGTCACCTTATCTTTGATAAAGGAGGCAAGAGTATACAATTGAGAAAAGACAACCTCTTCAATAAGTGGTGCTGGGAAAACTGGATAGCTACATATAAAGGAATGAAATTAGAACACTTCCTAACACCAGACACAAAAGTACTGAAAATGGATTAATGACATAAATGTAAGGTTATAAAACTATAAAACTTAGAGGAAAACATAGGCAGAACACTCTATGACATAAATCACAGCAAAATCGTTTTTGAACCACCTCCTAGAGAAATGGAAATAAAAACAAAAATAAACAAATGGGATCTAATGAAACTTAAAAGCTTTTGCACAGCAAAGGAAACCATAAAAATAGATGAAAAGGCAACCCTCAGAATGGGAGAAAATATTTGCAAACAAAGCAACTGACAAAGGATTAATCTCCAAAATATCCAAGCACCTCATGCAGCGCAATATCAAAAAAAAACGAACAACCCAATCCAAAAATGGGCAGAAGAACTAAATAGCCATTTCTCCAAAGATACACAGATTGCCAACAAACACATAAAAAGATGCTCGACATCACTAATCATTAGAGAAATGCAAATCAAAACTACAGTGAGGTTTCACCTCACACCGGTCAGAATGGCCATCATCAAAAAATCTACAAACAGTAAATGCTGGAGAGGGTGTGGAGAAAAAGGAACCCTCTTGCACTGTTGGTGGGAATGTAAACTGATATAGCCACTATGGAGAACAGTATGGAGGTTCCTTAAAAAACTAAAAATAAGGGCTTCCCTGGTGGCGTAGCGGTTAAGAATCCACCTGCCAATGCAGGGGACATGTTTTTGAGCTCTGGTCTGGGAAGATCTCACATGCCACGGAGCAACTAAGCCCGTGTGCCACAACCACTGAGCCTGTGCTCTAGAGCCTATGAGCCTCAACTACTGAAGCCCACACGCCTAGAGCCTGTGCTCCACAATGAGAAGCCACCACAATGAGAAGCCCGTGCACCGCAAGGAAGAGTAGCCCCCGCTGCTACAACTAGAGAAAGCCTGCACGCAGCAACAAAGACCCAACTCAGCCATAAATAAATAAATAAATAAATTTTTTAAGAAACTAAAAATAGAACTACCATATGACCCAGCAATCCCACTACTGGGCATATACCCTGAGAAAACCATAATTCAAAAAGTCATGTTCCACAATGTTCACTGCAGCACGATTTACAATAGCCAGGACACGGAAGTAACTTAAGTGTCCTTCGACAGTGGTATAGATAAGGAAGATGTGGCACATATATACGATGGAATATTACTCAGCCATAAAAAGAAACGAAATTGAGTTATCTGTAGTGAGGTGGATGGGCCTAGAGTCTGTCATACAGAGTGAAATATGACAAAGAGCAAAACAAATACCATATCCTAACACATACATATGGAATCTAAAAAAAAAATGGTTCTGATGAACCTAGGGGCAGGACAGGAATAAAAATGCAGATGCAGAGAACAGACTTGAGGCCACGGGGAGGGGGAAGGGTAAAGCTGGGACCAAGTGAGAGAGTAACACTGACATACACACACTACCAAATGCAAAACAGATAGCTAGTAGGAAGTAGCAGCATCGCACAGGGAGATCAGCTCTGTGCTTTGCGACCACCTAGAGGGGTGGGATAAGGAGGGTGGGAGGGAGACGCAAGGTGGGAGGATATGGGGATATACGTATGCACATAACGGATTCACTTTGTTACATAGCAGAAACTAACACATTGTAAAGCAATTATACTCCAATAAAGATGTTGAAAAACAACAACCAGGCAGCAGGCTAGATTTGGCCCATGGGCAGTATTTTGCCAACCCCTGATCTAAAGTAAGGTCCAACAATTAACAAGCACAGAACTTCCAATTAGAATTTTATTGCCTCACTCAAATAGGAAAAGAACCAAAGATTATCCACTGTTTAAGGAAGCCTTTGAGACAAGAAGAGATAAAGATAAAAAGAAAAAAACAAAGTTAGAAAATAAAGTCAAGGACTTCCCTATTGGCGCAGTGGTTAAGACTCCATGCTCCCAATGCAGGGGGCCTGGGTTCGATCCCTGGTCAGGGAACTAGATCCCACATGCATGCTGCAACTAAGACCCAACACAACCAAATAAACAAATAAACCAATATTTTTTAAAAACAAAGAGAAAGGGAAGAAAGAAAATAAAGTCAAGGTGATCTTTCAGAATGTCAGTTGAATAAGAAAGTAAAGAGAAGGGGAATTCCCTGTCGGTCCAGTGGTTAAGACTTGGCACTTTCACTGCCGAGGGCCCCGGTTCCATCCCTGGTCAGGGAACTAAGATTCCACAAGAGGCGAGGTGAGGCCAGAAAAAAGAAAGAAAGAAAGAAAACAAAGAGAAGGAAAGCATAAGAGAAAACGTAGGAGAGAGTATGAACCCAGGAGCTCCAACATTCAAATAGAAACAGTTCCAAAAAGAGTGAGGGAAAGGTGGGCTTGAAGGGGAAGGGCATAAAGAGAGAGGGTCCTTATGAAAAAATTTTTTAAGTTTAAACTTTTTCTTACTATAAATGAAAAGTAGAAGACTAACAGAAAAAGCACAGTGAACTTTTAAAAACGATGAAAGGAAAAAAAATAGAAACAATCACTATATTCCAGAAAAGGATGAAGAAATATTAAAAGGTTCCCAGAAGAGGTAAATAAAACCCAATTGGGGTTGTACAAGGGAGCAAAATCAGACTAGCATAAGCAACGCTGACTACTTTAGAACACGGGAAGAGATACCTTCAAAGTTCTGAGGAAAAACAAATTTTAACCTGGAATTCCATATCCAGTCAAACTACCATTTAAATAGAAAAAGAAAATAAAGAGCTTCAAAAATGCAAAGGCTCCAAAATTTTACTCTTAACGATTCTTTCTTAGTATGTACAAACAAGGGAGTAAACAAAGAATGGAAAAGCCTGTGTAAAATAATTAGAAGACTCTCCTCATAAGGCAGGCTTGAAAGATTACACCCTCAGTTAGAAGGGTGCATAAGCAAATAATAATGGTAGTAAAACTTAAAAAAAAATAAATCAGACAATTAGCATAGAAAAAAAAAACTGTCACTCCCTGGTTTCAGAGTGAGGGAAAAAATTTTCTCCTGAGAAGTTTCAAATACAGGTTAGCCTATAAGGTAAACTCTAAATCAACATCCGCCAGGTCTAAGAAACACCAAACTAAAAATTAACATCAGTGACTTTTCACTGGTGGTACCTGACAGAAGCAAGGGCAAAATACGCTTTGGAGGCTTGTTTCCAAAAACCAGGTCTGGCAGGGTTCATAGTTAAAGCCCTAGTAAACACACTCAAACTCCAAAACTATAAAACATTGGAGGACACCATCTACAATAATCAGGAATAGGCAGAAGCAAGTAATAGTAAAATAGGACCTCAAGAACTTTAGATAATGGAATTATCAAATATAAATATGAAATCAGTACACTTCAGATATTTAAAAAATAAAAAGTAAAATGAAAAACAAGAAAACAAAGCAAACACAGCTAAATGTAATTTAAGGAAAACCATTTATAGTAAAAACAAAATATAAAATATATCAGAATAACTCATAAAAGACGTGCAAGACTTTTCTAGGAAAAAAGCTATATAATATTCAAAAATAAAAGATTTAAGCAAATGGAAAGGCATGCAATGTTTCTGAACAGGCAGATACCATATTGTAAAGATAGCATTTTCTCCCAAATTAATCTATATATTCAAAGCAATTCCAACAAAAATGCTGACAAGTTTTTAAAATGAACTTTCACAACATGATTCTAATATGTTTAAGAGCTAAAAGCCAAGATCAGTCAAGATAATCTTTAAGAAGAACAAGGTATATGTGGAGGGGGATGAAATTATCTTAATGAATAACAAAGTTTACTATAGCTTTATAATAAGCAATAAAGGCAGAAAAATGGGGGAAAAACTGATTTTTAAAAAACCTCTCATATATCAAAAGACAGCTCTCTAAAGAGTAAAAAGTCAAGTGTATTAGTTTATTGCTGTGTAACAAATTACCCCAAAACTTAATGGGGTAAAACAATAATTCCTTATCTTTCAGTTTCTTTGAGTCAGGAATCTGGGAGTGATATGGCAAGTGGTTCTCTCTGAGCCTCTAATGAGGCTGCAGTCAGATGTCAGCCAGGACTGCAGTCATCTGAAAGCCTGACCATGCTGGAATATCCACCTCCAAAGTGGCTCATTCCCATGGCTGGGAAGTTGGTGCTGGATGTTAACAGACCCCAGTTCTTTACAGAACTGCAAGAGTGATAGTTGTTTTCGCCTAGAACAAGGAATCCAAAGAGTAAGGAAAAAGCTGTATACCTTTAATGAAGTCTCAGAAGTCACTGTTAACTCTGCTATACGCTCTTGGTCACCCAAACAAGCCCTGAGTCACTGTGAGCAGAGACTAAAGAAGGGTGTGAATACCAGAAGAGAAGAACACTGGGGCCACCTCAGAGGCTGGCTACCACACTAAGCCATAGTAGGCTAAGAATAAATCTTCAATTTACATAACCAACAAAGGATCAGTATGTAGAACTTACCAAGAATTCTTGTAAATCAAAACAAAAAAATGTTAGCAAACTAAAAAAAATAGAAGACATGTGGACAAGTAATTCACAGAAGCAACAACATAAATCGAACGTAACAAGCATTCAAAAAGTATTTTTCCCTAGAACCACGTAATTCATGCTATTTACGTATCATAAAGGCATAGAATTTAAATATTTTTCTAAAAATGATGCATTTATGTTCATTCATCCTTGTTTTTTCCCACTTCCCCTTGAGACCAATGTCCATTCTAGAAGCTGGCTAAGGATGAAGGTACAACTTGTGGCCACAGAGGAGACACAGATTAATGTATCCAACACCATGATCCCAACCTCAGAACTTGTCCTCTGGAAAATAAAATGAAAGAACTCAGTCAACCAGTAATAAATATGAAAAAAAAAAAAAAAATCAGCAGATCTACAGCACACTATTTACAAAAGGTCAATTTTAGTTATTAAGTACTTTCTTCCTCTTTACATTTACATTTGGGGCAAGCTCTTTATGAACTGTGATGGGTACCCCAAAATGAAGGACTATAAATGCATGAATCTTCCACCTTCTACTATTCCATGGTCTGACACTCTTCCTAATGACTTTACATTATCACTTGGTTACAGCCCCTTTAAAGAAGCAGGTCTCAAACTTTTTGGTCTCAGAATTCCTCTTACATTCTTAATCATCAAGGACCTAAAAAGCTTTTGTTCAGATGGGTTTTATCCATCCATGTGTACATTATTAGAAATAAAAACTGAGGATTTTAAAATATTTTATTTAATATTGCAATAAATAATTGTTAATAGCAAATCAATAATCTGTTTCATTAAAATTAAATATTTTATTAATTCATTTAAAAATAAACACATTGCATGTTTAAATAACATTAACAGAAATAACTAATTTCCAAAACCAAAAAAATTTTTTAGTAAAGAGTGGCACTGATTTCACTTTTAAATCTCTTTAATGTTTAGTTTAATAGAAGATGTCTGTATATATACTTTTGCATTTAATCTGTTGTGAGAGATTGTTTTGTTTGAAGACTATAAAGAAAACTTGGCCTCATATAACCCATGTACTTAAGAAAAGGGAAGAGTATTTTAATAGTCTTTTCAGACAATCTGTGGATATTCTTCGATACATTCAAAAAATTTAAAGTGTTTTTATTTATTTCTTAAACATCAGTTGCAATGTGAAATTTCAAACTATGGTGATGAACTTTTACTACGCCCTTACATTAAAATCTATTGGTCTATTTTGCACTTTGAATCTTTTTCCTATGTCTGATTTTGTAACATGATGCATTGGTCATTTGGGAAATACCGGTTCACTATGTAGATCTTCCAAACGTTGACATTTCATTGCACAATATCAAAAAAAAAAGTGTTACTATCACTACCAATCTCATCAGAAAAGCCTTTACATATTGAGAAGCTGTCAAGCTCATGGTGGCATATACAAGTTTCCCAAAAATCCTAATTTTCATTTAAAAGCTCAATTTTTTCCATTGGCAACATATAACATCAGTTGTTTCTCTTGAAATGACAAGGCTCAATTCATTCATTTTTAAGAAAATATCTGCCAAATATCCATTCTTTTTTTTTTTTTTTAAAGGCTCTTTGTTTACTTCTTGGTATTGTATTTTTTTTGAATTAATTGATTTATTTATTTACTTATGGCTGTGTTGGGTCTTCGTTTCTGTGCGAGGGCTTTCTCCAGTTGTGGCAAGTGGGGGCCACTCTTCATCGCAGTGCGCGGGCCTCTCACTATCGCGGCCTCTCTTGTTGCGGAGCACAGGCTCCAGACGCGCAGGCTCAGTAATTGTGGCTCACGGGCCTCGTTGCTCTGCGGCATGTGGGATCTTCCCAGAGCAGGGCTCGAACCCGTGTCCCCTGCATTGGTAGGCAGATTCTCAACCACTGCACCACCAGGGAAACCCCCAAATATCCATTCTTGAAAACCACAGTTTGTTACTCATTCTTTCAAGTAAAAATTATTTTCCAAGAAAAAAAGCAGCTAATTCAACTTGGAATTCAAACAACTGCACAAGTACTTTTCTTATTGCACTTCAGTCTGCAGCAGAAGCACTTTATGCATTACCCCATTTCATCGCACAGAATATTAAGGATAAAGATTTTAAAAACAGGGACGTCCCTGGTGGTCCAGTGGGTAAGACTCCATTCCCGATGCGTGGGGCCCGGGTTCAGTCCCTGGTCCGGGAACTAGATCCCGCACGCCGCAACTAAGAAGTCCGCACACCACAACTAAGACCCGGTGCAGCCAAAATAAATAAATAAATATTTTTTAAAAATTTTATTTATTTATTTATTTATGGCTGTGTTGGGTCTTCGTTTCTGTGCGAGGGCTTTCTCTAGTTGCAGCAAGTGGGGGCCACTCTTTATCACGGTGTGCGGGCCTCTCACTATCGCGGCCTCTCTTGTTGCGGAGCACAGGCTCCAGACGCGCAGGCTCAGTAATTGTGGCTCACGGGCCCAGTTGCTCCGCGGCATGTGGGATCTTCCCAGACCAGGGCTCGAACCCGTGTCCCCTGCATTAGCAGGCAGATTCTCAACCACTGCGCCACCAGGGAAGCCCCTAAATAAATAATTTTTTAAAAAAAATATTTTAAAAACAATTTTCACTGCTTCATCAAGGACATAAAAGTAAAACTAACATAATTTTTGTTGGTGGCGGTGGTTTTACTCTAAGTATGTGACGGTAAAGTTACAATAACTTTTAGAGTGCTTCGGAGGCACTATCTTACTTCCTGCTAAGGTGGCAAGCAGTCTTACCCATCATTGCTTTTGTATTATTAATACAAACGTCAGGACAGTGAATAAGGCAAATAATGAATCAGTGTTATAATGAAAACAGTTTCAACTTTGCCGACACCTGAAAGGGTATCAGAGACAATCCCCCCCACTCCCCAACTCAGAGTTTCATGGACAACTTTGAGAATCTACTTTAAGGTACTATTCTCATTTAGTGTCTGCTAAGAGGAGTATATATAAGGAAATTAAAAGCAGTTAGATTCCCCTAACTGAAATTTTTGGTGTACAGATATTAGACCTTGTAAAAACTTAGGATTTAGAACATTAGTTTACAAGTTTTAACACTAAGTTTTAGGCAGCTGAAGAGAGGTTTGGAACACAAATGACTTTGTTCGGTGTGCCATACTTCATTAGATGTCAGAAAAACCTAGAAAAACACCAACAATTTGCCTTCCTGCCTCTTCTTTTCTGCTTACTGTGAGATAGAGGTAATCACAAAGGCAACAGCAGTACAACTTATTGGGGGCTTACCAGGCGCCAGGCACTCTATGAAGCAATTTACAATGTATTAACTCATTTAATCCTCACAATTAACACTATGAAATAGGTATTATTATTATTACTCTCAACTTATGGATATTAAGTAACATATCCACAGTCATTCTAGTAGCAAATAAAGCTCAAAAATGAATGCAGGCAGTTTGACTCCTGAATTGTGTGCATTTCACCAACCACCATGCCATAAAACATTAAAAAGTGTTTTTCTTTGATACGTCTTTAATGACTGATTGCTGATGACTATGTTATCATTCAAAAACTCAAGCATGTTTATGTCAAACAGAGCATTAGAGAAAGTAGGACCTAAAAAAATCCCGAAACAGATAAGCCACACCCAGAACTAGCAAACTGCCAAATATTACATGTACTCCTGGGACAAGAACTTCCAAGAGCTCAAACAGAAGATTCCCCTGCATGGCTTACCATGCTCAGTGATAAAACACAACCACTGTGAGGAGGTGCTCTTCACACTATACCCAGAGGTATTCCCTCCCACTTACCACATGACTGTTGCCATCTCAGACTTTTCACAAAAAGTTGAAGATTCATAAACAGAATCATTTTTCCACGTTGATTATTCCCCACAAAAGATAAGAATATTAAACTTATGTAGATGTAAAAAGTTAGCGTAAAAGACAGTAACAGAATCACACAGAATTTTACTGGATAGGAACTCAACTTCATATTGCAAACCTGGAGAGGCTGTCTAGGTGACTTGCCCAAGGCTACACAGCATATTAACAGCAGAACCCAATGCAAGTTACTCCCAATCCAGATAATCATCCACATCACCATGCTGTCTATGTGTTACTACAAAAGTCTCACCTCCTTCAAGAGTTCATTTGAGAGGTTGTTCAGATGCATCAATACATATTTGTATTTTTACTGATACATTATAGATTTGTACATATCCACTACTGATAGCTATTCTGACTGAATCTGAAATAAACCTAAAAAAATAAAAAATAAAAATCACAAAAGCACTTTAAAAAGCTCACAATTGAGATTCAACAAATATTAACTAAATTATCTATTTTGATTTTCCAAATATTCCAACAGCACATAAATCAGTCTTTCTCCTCAAAATATTTAAATCCATGTCTCTCAAAGTGTGGCAGGTTCCAGAATCAGAATCACATGATACTTATAAAAAATTCAAATCCTAGTGTTTCATCCCCAAGTCAATTGAAACAGTCTCTGAAACTCCCAAAATGGTATTTTAAAAAGCTCTCCAGATGATTCTTATTCATCCAAAAGCTATTTATTGAACATTCACTCTACAATATTCTAGTGGGAAACAAGGAACAAACAAGTACACAAAAACAAGTAAACATTCTGGATTTTAGCTGTCCTATGAAGAAATAAAGATAATATGTCAAAGAGTGACCTGGAAGACTACAACTGTCCCTCAGCAATCTCAGGGGATTGGTTCCAAAACCCCCATCAAATACAGAGAGCCAACTGTACCTTAAAAGGAGCAGCCAGACAGAATTTTCAGGGCAGTGAAAATACTATGTATGATATTACAATGACGAACACATGTCATTATACATTTGTTCAAACCCTTAAACTGTACAACACTAATAGTGAACCCTAACATAAACTGTGGACTCTGAGTGATTATGATGTAGGGCCATCAACTCTAAAAAATGTACCACGCTAGTGAGGGATGTTGATAATGGGAGAAGCTATGTAGGTCTGGGGAGAAGGGATATATGGGAAATCTCCATATCTTCCGTTTAATTTTGCTGTAAACCTAAAACTGCTCTTTAAAAATAAAGCCCTAAAAAAAAAAGTGATCAAGAGAAGGTCTTTCTGCAGAGGCAACATTTGAAGTGAGGAGCCCTTCACTTAAGAAAAGTGGTTCTCTTGGGGTTTCCCTGGTGGCGCAGTGGTTAAGAATCCGCCTGCCAATGCAGGGGACATGGGTTTTTAGCCCTGGTCCGGGAAGGTCCCACATGCCACGGAGCAACTAAGCCCCTGTGACACAACTACTGAGTCTGCACTCTAGAGCCCACGTGTCAGAACTACTGAGCCCACGTGCCGCAACTACTGAAGCGCGCATGCCTAGAGTCCGTGCTCTGCAACAAGAGAAGCCACCGTAACGAGAAGCCTGCGCACCGCAACGAAGAGTAGCCCCCGCTCACCGCCACTAGAGAAAGCCCGCACGCAGCCACGAATACACAACACAGCCATAAATAAATAAATAAATTTTATATATTAAAAAAAAAGAATAGTGGTTCTCAAACTTAGTGTGCATCAAAATCACCTGGAGGACTTAATAAAAATGATTTCTGGTTAGAAGGTCTTGAGTAGGGCCCAAGAATTTGCAGTCCTAACAAGACTGCAAATGATGCTGATGCTGCTAGTCCAGAAACCACACTTGGAGAATCATCGATCTAAAGGGAACAGCTAAAGGGTTTGAATAACTCTGGTGTGTTAGAGGAAGAGAAAAAAACCCATTAAAAGGGAGGGTAATGCCATTGTTTCGGGACCACTTAAGATGGTGAATTAAACTACCAACTATGGATACCCAGACCAGAAATGGAATCACAGGTTGTTCAATAATACCTTACATTTGCAAAGCTCTTCAGTTTATAAAAGCATTTTCACTTTCATTATTTAATATGATTTAGTGAGATATAAGTGAAGAACTATTAGCTACATTTAGAGATAAAGAAACTGAAGGACAGAAACATTATGAACCTGAGGGAACCAGAAAACAATTAAGGGGCAGAACTATGTCCCCTGACTCCAAATCCAGTGTTACTTCCAGAACAGCATGTTCGACTTTTTTTAAACAGCAAAGCAAAGGATACATACAGGAGTTACTAATAAGTTACTTTCTAGACTCCCTGCCTAAAAACATGATGGCTTCCAGACTTAATTTGTTTTAGATACCACTTAAAAAGCAACACTGCCTTAAGATTGACAGTATTTAGTCCCATCTACTTATTTCTCCTAGTTCAAAAACAAAAGATGGAGAAATGAAGAGGGAATTTACACACTATTATTCTCTCTCCTGCATAAGTAATACAGAGCTAATTTCATAACCTCAGTCCCTCAGCCACATCAATCAAACACAATTTTCATCTTGTGTTTACTCTAAATCTCTCACCTATTCCCGGTTCCCACAAGAACACTGAATCCTACATGTCTTACTATACTCAGTGAGGCCATGAGCAGTTAGTTATACACCCATTATCCACCCTCTATATACCCATTATCATTTAGAATCTTCTCCATCAATCAAACCGTTACTCTTAACATTCTTACCTGCACATCTCAATAATACTTCAAACCCAAAACTGAAATCATTATATCCTCCCTCCACCCCACACACACCTGCTTCTGTACCTGAATTCTTTTATTTGCATTAATAACACTGCCACCCACCAAACAAGAAACCTGGAACTTGGCCTAGACACGTGTGTCTCTCTCACTCCAATCTCAATTAGCCTCTCATATCCATTCCCACAGCTACTTAACAATTAGTTACCACTAATAATAAACTAGTTGCCATTTCACTAATAACTACCATGTACTAGTCACTTAACACACTTCATTCTATCAATAACTCTATGAGGTAGGTAATTTTGTCCTTGTAAAATTAATCTGTCCAAGTAACAAGTAGGACGTGACAAAGTAGGCATCCAAACTCAAATGTTTCTCCCAAAGTCCATACCTTTTGCCCATACCAAAACACTTCCTTCTTTAACACCTTATATCACTCCTTTACTACCTACTCCAAATGCTAATTTCTTCCCTAGATTACTGCCAGGATTCTCCTAACTGGCCCTGCCTTGGGTCTTTTCTTCCCTTACCCTTCAATGTGCCCCCAAGTGATCTTTCTAGATCACAAATGTGATCCTTTTATCCTCCTGATACAAAAATCTGTTAGGGACTCCCTTTAATCTATCTACACTGTACAGGATACATTCTACAGGATGAATCCCAAACCCTTTAGTACAGGTCCACAATCCCTTCCTTACCTGAAGTTCCAAAATTCAAAAGCTTTGAAATTTTAAAGTTTTTTCATAACTCTGCAACAAAACCCACCCTGAACTGCAGGAGGTTATTGGTCTATCCCATTAGAATAATATTCACATGCTTCACTGCAGAAACATTAATGTTTGATAATGAGCTGTTAACCCAGACCCCGCTGGAGTGTTAGAGACCTTACCAGGAAAAAGAAAAATTTCCAACCTATTCTGATATCTAAAACACACCTGGTCCCAAGGGTTTCAGATAAGGCACTGCAGACCCCCTACCTATTCAGCCCATCAAACCAACCTAATTTCCACCAATCACCTTACACATCGCTTAGCTCCAGGGATGTGTAAGGTGCCCTGTGCCCTGAAAACTCTCCAACCCAGGGAGCTACTCACCCTTCAAGAAACCTACTCAAGGGTTTCCTTTTCAGTGAAGTTTCCTTGACCTTCTCTTGATTGTGCCACAACCACTGTACCAAGGACCCACCTCCACTGCTGTACCTTATATGTTTGTTTCCCCTATGCTGGACTATGAATGAGCTCCTCATTGAGTATTTTATCCAATTCTAGCACAGTATCCGGAACACTAAGTGTTCATTAATGTACAAGGAACTGAAATTCATGCCCAGCCCTCCCTAACTCCCAATTCCCTTCAAAGTTCATTTCTCCTTCACCCCTAAACCTTAAGATTTTTCCCTATCCATGTAGGCCCCTCACAGCTATTTTGCTTCCGGAGTTCCTCCTTCTCAATGTCATCCTAAAACTACTCTCTACCAGACGCCTTCTCTTAGCCCCAAATTCTCTAATGCCCTTTAACCTCCCTAGTCCTTCTTCCCCCTAGCTTTGAACAGATCAAATCCTCTCCCTCTAAGGCAATTCATCCTCACTGCCCTTATCTCTTAACTACTACCTCCTCAACACCTCTCGCGCCTGGGCCTTCCCTCCAAAATGCTTCTCACAAGCGGATTCCCAGACCCCCTCTTCTCTCACAGTCCGTTCCACCCGCTCCCGAACCTGCGCTTGGCCAGAGTCCACCCCTTCCCGGCCCGTATCCGCACATCGCGAACCTCCCCTGCAGCCGGTGTCCCCTCCCCCAGCCTCTCGCAGCCGGCACCCCTCCCTTCACCCTCCCCGTATTTCTGGAGGTCCAGCTTCTCGGGAAACTGTCCCAGGAGCCGTGTCTTTCACCTCAGACCCCTTAGGATTACGCCGGTCCGAGCAGCCCCGGGCCCGAGCACCTCCGTCCCCAGATCCTCCTCGGCACCGCAAACCCCCTTCGGCCCAGACCTCGGGCCAGGCCTCCCGCTCACCTTGCTGGATGTCGCCGTTGCTGCCCCCCGGGATGGGCACGTTGAGTTGGCGCTCGGGCTCCGGCAGACAGCGCAGGCAGAAAGAGTGAAGACAGGGCAGCAGCTTGGGCTCCGCCTCACGCCGGCTCTGCAGGCTCTGCTGACACACGGCGCAGGTGTCCAGGAGCGAGGCTGGCGGTCCAGGAGGCGGCCCCGCCGAGGGACCCGGAGCAGGAACCGAAGCCGGAGCTGGGGCCGGCGTCGATACCGCCCCCACGGAAACTCCAGGGCCCACTGAGGCTGCAGGGGCTGAAGCAGCCGGGGCCGAGCCCGAGGAGGCCGCGGCCACCCCCCCGTCGTCGGGCCCGGCCGCGCCGCTCTCCGCGCCGGCCCTGCCGCCTTCCTCCTCCTCCTCCTCCACCAGCACCGCGGCGAGAGGCGGCTCCGCCTCCTGCGCCGCGGGCCCGGCGGCCCCGGCAGTTACCGGCGCGCTGCTGCTGCCCCCGCCGCCGCTCTCAGCCTCGCCACCGCCTTTGTTTTCCGCCATGTTTTCCTCTTTGAACCCGCCGGACCGCCCCGCGCCGCCCGCCGCCGCCGCCGCCCCCAGCCCCAGCCGCAGCCGCAGCGAGAGCGGCCGCCGAGAGCGAGCAGGCAAGCGAACGAAGGAACGAGAACGCGCGCGCACGCGGCGCCCCCACCCTCGCGTCGCGCGGTTGCAGGAGGGCGGGCGCGGCGCGCGCACGTACGCACGGACGTCCTCCGGAGGGAGGCGGGAACTCGGGGCGCGGGCGCGTAGACGTCTTGGCCGCCCTTCCTGACCTCCGTGGCCGGCGTGTGGAGTCCGCCCCGTTGCAGTTCGGCTCGCAGTGAGCGTTTAAAGTCAGAGGCTCTTGACGCTGAACTACCTTTGGTCGGGGTGGTTAAGAGCTCGGCCGCGGCGATGGTGCGGGGAAGAGCAGGCAAGGGTGGAAGACCGGGGCTGGTTGCTGCGGAGTGAGTGTCTCTCGGGCGGCGAGGTCCCCAGAGGCGGGCGCGTCTCCTCCGGAACCTCACTCGGCGCGGGGTCAGACGCCTTGGCCTCCTGGCTCCGAGGTGCCGACCTCCTGGGTCTCTGTGCTTTAACTGGCCGCGTTCCTTTGGATGGTTGTGTCTCAGGGGAGCAGTAAAGTGAGGATTTTTGGTTTTAACTGGTGGCGTACCAGAAATAGGCTGAAAAGACCCAGTGAGGAAAAACAGCTGTTTTAACAGCTATTTTTAGCTTCTTAAGGTGATTGATTCTCTGACGTTGCTACGCTTCAGAAAACCAATCAACTGAGAAGCTTTTTCAAAGCAGAGCTGTTCCAGGACCACACCCCAGACCTACATCAGGAAGTGGGGGAGAGCTGATGAATGTTGAAAGCGCTTTGGCTGATTCTGATGTGCGTCAGTTTGGGGAGTCACGATCTAACCAATATTATGTCCTGAGAGTCTCACTTAGTGCCCTGGCGGGAGCTGGGTTGCAAATGCCTTAACAGTGTCGGTAATAGAAGCTTTCAGGAAGGGTCTTTATTGAGAAACAAGTACTACGGCTGTTTTAATGTTAGGATTGTGAAGTGCTTTCCTCTTCTGACAGTGTTCCCAAGAAACCGTTATTCTTGAGCTGGTAAAAGTCCTTAAAATAAACCACCTCGAAACATTTTTCATTTATTCGTTCAAAAATAGTGACCTCTTACTATGAGTCAGGCAGTGTTTTAGAGATGCTAGGATTACAGCAAAGAACAAAGGAGATCCTTACTTTCAAGGAGTTTGCAATCTGGAGGAAGAGTGACATAAATATATGGAGGGAGTGATAATTGCTATGAAGAAAAAAAAGCAGAGTAAAAGAGATTAGAGATGATTGGGGAAGGCCTCGGCTGATAGGTGAACAAGCTTGTGGTTCTCTTGCAGAAGAGTGTTCCAGGCAGAGGAACAAACAGTAAGTACAAAGGGCCTGAGGCAGTCTTGGCTTGTAAGTGGAACAGCAAAGAGTCTGTCTGTGTGGCTGGAGTGGCTTGAAGGGGGAAAGAGTAGTAGAATATGACATAATAGAATTAAAGGAGCCAGGTCATATACAGAAATGGCCTTCAACTTTTTAAACTTCTGTGCCCTGGAAAAGAACTTTGAAAAACTATTTTCTCCCTCGAACATTATAAGTTGACTCTTAACATTTTTCGTCAGGAGTGTAAATAGTTGCAAAGATTGCCATTTCTGACATTTTGAAATACCAACATTTTTTAATTGTCACATTACTTTTAAATCTATCCAATGGAAAGGTAAACAAGTAGTTTAACAAACATCGTCATCCATTTTAAAAGTACATGATCAAAAATGTTCTATTTCATTAAATAAATATTAAACATGAAAAGTAAAATGTTAATTGGGACTGTCTTAATGAGATGACATAGTTTTTTTTAGTTTGTGTAGACATGGATGTATATAACATTACTAGGAAGAGATGAAGTCCTGTATCAATTCCATTTTTCATTTTTATTGACATAAGCACTGCATTAAAAAATGCACGTATACATATGTGTATATATATATGAATTAATATAAAATTAAATCTCTTAAAACTATCCTTGTGTACCCTTTGGAAAAATTTCCTCCACTGTAGTACCCGAATACTCATACTCCAGTTTTAAGATGCTGAGTGAGATAGGAAATCTTGGATGAGTTTTGATCAAAGACTCAAAGTTGTTAAAAGAGTCACTGTGGCTGTTTACTGTAGAAATCACTTGTAGGGGGTCAGAGTGGAAGAAGGAAGACCAGTTAGACTGCTAATAAAATAATATTTCAGCCAAGGAATAATGGTGGATTGAACCAGGGTGGTATCTGTACAGGTGGTGAAAAATAAGGTGTATATATAATAAAGAGCAAATAAAGACTTTTCTCCAAATTCACTTCAAAAAAACAAATTAGTGGGCCAAATTTCTCAACCAAAATCTTTGTTTCCTTGCATTTTTCTTAACCTTTTGATGCCTGCTACCACTTGCCTTTATTAAAATCTAGTATAAGGGAATTCCCTGATGGTCCAGTGGTTAGGACTCCACGCTTCCATTACAGGGAGCATGGGTTTGGCACATGCCACGCAGCACAGCCAAAAAAAAAAAAAAAAAACTATAAAAATCTAGTATAAAAGTGCTTGTTTTTTTAACACTTTTAAAAAAATTTTATTTATTTACCTATTTATTTTTGGCAGCGTTGGGTCTTCATTGCTGTGCACAGGCTTTCTCTAGTTGCAGTGAGCGGGGGCAACTCTTCGTTGTGGTGCGCAGGCTTCTCATTGCAGTGGCTTCTCTTGTGGAGCATGGGCTCTAGGCACGTGGGCTTCAGTAGTTGTGGCACACGGGCTCAGTAGTTGTGGCTCACAGGCTCTAGAGCGCAGGCTTAGTAGTTGTGGCGCACAGGTTTAGTTGCTCTGCAGCAAGTGGGATCTTCCCGGACCAGGGCTCGAACCCATGTCCTCTGCATTGGCAGGCGGATTCTTAACCACTGCACCACCAGGGAAGCCCAAAAGTGTTGTTTTTGAAAACGATATAATTTTATAGAGAGCAAACTGTCCCCCCACCAATATAATTTACTGTGTGCTCTGAGAATGCAGTGCCTGGAATTAAATTGTCATGGAGTATTTGGGGACATTGAATCAGCTACATTCTCGATTTGCAATGGGAACCCAGAAATCTTGCAGGAGAAATTGTGAAATTGAAAGACTGACGTATGATATGGACAAATCTGTCTGATGGAGAGACTGCACTGCATGGAGGTTGAGCCTGTGCTGGAGCCAGAATGTCTAGTTTGAAGCCTCGTTCCACCACCTACTAGCTGTGTGATTTGGGGTAACTTACTTAGCTTGCCTCAGTTTCCTCATTTGTAAAAGGGCTTTTTTTTTTTTAAACTTTGTTCTCATAGAATTTTTTTTTTTTAATTAATTTTTGGCTGTGTTGGGTCTTTGTTTCTGTGCGAGGGCTTTCTCCAGTTGCGGTGAGCGGGGGCCAGTCTTCATCGCGGTGCGCGGGCCTCTCACTGTCGCGGCCTCTCTTGTTGCGGAGCACGTGCTCCAGACGCACAGGCTCAGTAGCTGTGGCTCACGGGCTTAGTTGCTCCGCGGCATGTGGGAGCCTCCCAGACCAGGGCTCGAACCCGTGTCCCCTGCATTGGCAGGCAGACTCTCAACCACTGCGCCACCAGGGAAGCCCCTGTAAAAGGGCTTTTGTTACCAGTAGGATCTACTTCAAGGTTGACAATTAAATATTTGTAAAGTGCTAACCGTACCTGGCGCATGGTAGACATGAAATGAATGTAAAAGTAGACAGACCTAAAGGTTCATGAAGGGAACAGAACTGGAGGGAGAAACAAAGATACCTCAGAGAAAAATCTCAAGAAGAGAAACCATGCTGTGGGCTGAACTGAGCAGCGAGTGTAAGGATCCAGCCATTCTCCTAACCTAGGCTATCTTTTACCCCTGACCCACTTGCCCAAACATTATAAGAAAAACACAGAAAAAAAAAAAAAAAAAGAAAAGAAAAACACAGTTCTGAAATAAAGGAGAGCTATCAGTAGATGCCTAGTAGCTCTGCTGTGGAGAAAACTGCCCTGATATTGCTGGTAACCAGAAGTGAAAAGAACTTTACAGTTGTCCAGAAAAGAGAAGGAGCACTGGGAATGACATAGCTAAGTGAGCAATGGTGAGAGCACAGCAGGTTGGCAACAGTGAGGCAGAGTAGCCCAAGAATAGCATGAAGGTTTGCAATGGCTGGTTCTGCCATTCTTGGACAGAGCAACTACAGTCATCAGCAGGAATGGAAGAGGTCATGAGGACCAGCAGAGGAATGCTGAGCTGCAGTTAAGATTTGGGGCGTTTCTGGGGAATTCCAGTGGTTAAGACTCCACGCTTTCACTGCCAAGGGCTCAGGTTCAATCCCTGGTCAGAAAATTAAGATCCTACAAGCCACGTGGCGCAACCAAAAAAAAAAAAAAAGATTTGGGGAATTTCTGTTAATGTGCCGTATTAGCAATCATGAGTGGGTAAGGCCAGGGGATATAAAGGGGACATCTTGTG
The DNA here is from genome assembly GCF_028021215.1 of Eschrichtius robustus. Classification (NCBI taxonomy): domain Eukaryota; kingdom Metazoa; phylum Chordata; class Mammalia; order Artiodactyla; family Eschrichtiidae; genus Eschrichtius; species Eschrichtius robustus. Next base: position 101,204,415 of record NC_090826.1, read on the forward strand.
ATTTAAAGTTCACTTCTCTAAACACAGGTACATAAGCACATGTACCTTGGATTAGCATATCCTTGGACTTAGCAGGAAGTCCAACTTCAGAGCAAGGACCTTCCTAAAGCACATGTCAAAAAACCAAAATTAAAATGGGTGATGTGGAGAAGAGCAAGATTTTTGTCCAGAAATATGCCCAGTGCCACACTGTGGAAAAGAAAGGCAAGCATAATAAATGGTCCTGGATGGAAGACAGGTCAGGACCCTGGGATTCTCTTACACTGATGCCAACGAGAACAAGGGCATCACCTGGGGAGAAATGTATTTGGAGAATCCTAAGAAGTACATCCCTGGAAAAAAATGATCTTTGCTGGCATTAAGAAGAAGACAGAAAGGGCAGACTTGATAGCTTATCTCAAAGCTTCTAATGAGTAATAGTTGGCCCACTGCCTTATTTTCTTACAAAACAGAAATGTCTAAACTTCTTTTATGTGTAAGATATTTAAATTGATCTCATATACCAGAATTCAGATCATGAGTGGCTGACAGAATATTTTTTTGGACAGTCCTGATTTAAATAAGATTGGCTGTGGTTAAATTAATGTGATCAGCTTTTTGAATTTTGATAGTAATTCCAGTTCAGCAAGTACTGTCACTGTTTCCCTCTTCTAAAGATATAATTAGACTTGACTGTTAATATCAAACTTTTCACAAAGACGGTGAATGCCATCTCAAAACCTATAGAATATTGGTTTTAATTTGGGTTTATAGAACTGATTATATGAGTATAATATTTAGATACTGGGAAAATCACTTTGTCTCATACAATTGAGCAAGACTCACCTGCATTTCAGTTTGCGTTCATTAGGCTGTAAAGGGTTGAAGGTAGAAATATCCATTTTATATTTTTGGTCTTAACTATGCCAATCCAAAATTCCCTGTATCCAAAATGTTGCCTTTTGGGAATTCCCTGGCAGTCCAGTGGTTAGGATTCCGCACTCTCACTGCCGAGGGCCCAGGTTCAGTCCCTGGTCTGGGAACTAAGACTCCACAAGCCACGCAGTGCGTCCAAAAAGAAAAGAGAAAAATAAGTAAAAATAAATAAGTAAAATGTTGCCTTTTACTTAATGAAAGGCATTTTAGTGTGGTTTATGTAAAATATCAAAGAATATTTAACACTTCTCACATTTTATAGATGATCTATAAGGTCAGAGGCTTTTAAAAGTCAGTGTGACAAGATATAATAGCAAGTTAAACTTTGCTTTTAAATCCTTTACTATCTGAGTGAGACTGAGTTATAATTCAGGATTGTCTTTAAACAGCTATTCAAAACTACATGAAACTATAAAACTCCTGTATGTATGTGATTGGTAATGGTGTCTTTGCAAACTCATTAGAGGATTAAAGTAGAGGAGATACACTATCAGCACAAATTTGTAGATTTTGTGACCATAAGGCTTAAGATAATTAAAAACAAGATCTTAGAAAAAATAAAGTTCACTTCTCAGCATTTCATGATGTTGTGCAAAGCGCTCTTTGACTTCCAGGTGCCATGTTGTCTGAGTTTGAGAACCACTAGTACCAAGAAAAGAGGGACAAATGGCAGAGTTCTGAGTCTAATTGCTAGCCCTTTGGCTTTTCTATGTTTCTAAGGCCTTCCAGGAGCACATTGTTAATCCCAGTAATAAACAGGACATTTGAACAGCAGTTTACAATTTACAAAGTGATTTCACACACATTATCTCTAATTCTTGCAACCAGTAAGATACATTCCAATTTAGACAATAAACAGATTTCTTAATGTGAGTGTACTGTAATATATTAGCTGTCTGTTCTTACACAATAAGGTTGTTTTCAACATTTTGCTATTATAAACAATACTGTGATAAGCATTGTGATGGATAATACTTTGCATGTCTATAGTTATTTTTTATGACTATTCCTAAAGATAGAAGTGCTGATTCAACAAGTATACCCATTGTAAAAAATTTTAATATATAAATTCAAAGCGTTCTTATTAGGTTATTAAATAACTAGATTATGTTTGATGTATTTTGCTACTATAAATAAAGGTAAATTAACCTGCAATCTTTTTCTTCAAATTTGTTTCTCTGTGTAAAGTTCTCTGCTTCCTCACATCCCACTTATTCCTCAATCTACTCTGGCATGGCTTCCATTTCCATCACTCTACTAAAACAGCTCTTGCTAAGGTCATCAAGGACCTCCATGTTTTTTAAATCCAGTAGACATATTTTATTCCTAACCTTACTTGTTTTCTCCATGGGATTTCACACCTTTGACAATTCCCCCTTCTGGAATCACTTACTTCCATGGCTTTCATGACACCATACTCTGGTGGTTTTCTTCCTACCTCTTGGACTGCTGTTTTTCTTTTACATACTGTGTCAGGGTCCCCAAGAACAGACTAGAAGAACTCACAGGACTCAGAAAAGTTGGTATGCTCATGGTTATGGTGTATTACAGTGAAATGATACAGATTAAAATCAGCAAAGGTAAAAGTTCCATGGAGAAAATTCCAGAAGAAAACAGGCACAAGGTTCCAGGTGTCTCCTCCCAGTGGAGTTGCACAGGCAGTAATTCTCCCAGCAATGATGTGTGACAACACCTTTGTGCAGTGTTGCCAAACAGGGAAGTCCACCCAAGCCTTGGTATACAGGGTTTTTATTGTGGGGGAAGGTCTGTCCCATAGGCATGGACCACCCACATAACTGACCTCAGCTGCTCAAATTCCAGCCCACAGAGGTCAAACTGATATATCATGGTCCAAGGCCTCAGGCATACTAAAACAGATGTTCAGCATAAATCACATTGATAGCTTAAACTATTCAGTCAAAGTGATACAGTGTGGCGCAAGGCCTCAGGTATACAAACCATTCTTATTAGGCAGAGTATTCCAAGGGCTCAGAGGTTATCATCTCCCAGGAGTCAGTCAAGAACAGTTCTAAAAACAAGCCTTTCTTTGGAATATGCATGGTTTGATCAATACAGGCCTACAAAATTAGCACTTTCCTGTACTCAGACTTATTCAATGTTGGGCTTTCTGAAATATCAGCGCTAGACCCCCTTCTCGTCTCAATCAATTTTCTTCCCCTAGGCAAACTCATCCATGCTTCAGCTTCATTTGCCATCCATACAATGATAATTCCCAAGTGTATGACTTTAGCCCAGGTCAATTAATATCTCCACGTGAATGTCTCAAAGGCACTGCAAAGTCAGCATGTCCAAGACTCAGTAATCTTTTCCCCAAACCTCTTCATCTTCTTCCACATTCCCTATCTCAATAAATGGTGTTTTGGGCTAGAAAGAAAGATATTTAGAAGATACATTAACTGATTTTATTGACAGATTACATACAGGAGGGGGCCGTCCTTAAAACCTACAACTTCTTACCACTCATATCTAATCTTTTACCCAGTCCTGTCAATTTGACTTTCTAAATATTTCTCCACATCCCTCCATTTGTCTCCATTTCCACTGTCACCACCCTAAGTCAGCTTACCACCCTCAAGATATCACAAGCCTCATCTCCACATGTACTGTGACTCCCCTATAATTCACTGTCTAAACTGGAGTTGAGTAATCTTTTCAAAGGAAACTGATCCCTGCTTCCCCAATCCTTATCTTCATGGCTTTCTCTTACTCTTAGGATGAAAAACAAAATCCCTAAGGGCCACTAAGGCCCCATTTCATCTGGCCTAGACTACCTCTCTAGCCATATAATGTCTCACTTTTCCCTTGCTTTCTACATTCTGGCTACATTGGCCTTTGAATTTCTTCACTGTGCCATGCTCCCTCTTGCCTCAGGGCCTTTGCACGTTCTGCCCTCTAGGTGAAATGATTGCTTCTCCTACCACCACTACCACCTACTTTGCAGAGTTAATGCCTACTCAAACTTGAGGTCTGAGCTCAAGCAGTACTTCCTCAGAAAGCTCCTGTCTAGATCAGTTTTCTTTGTTGTATATCCTCATTGATCCCTCTTTCTGGGACTTCCCTGGTGGCGCAGTGGTTAAGAATCCGCCTGCCGATGCAGGGGACACAGGTTTGAGCCCTGGTCCGGGAAGATGCCGCGGAGCAACTAAGCCCGTGTGCCACAACTACTGAGCCTGCGCTCTAGAGCCCGCGAGCCTAGAGCCCATGCTCTGCAACAAGAGAAGCCACCACAGTGAGAAGCCCACACACTGCAACGAAGAGTAGCCCCCGCTCAACGCAACTAGAGAAAGCCTGTGAGCAGCAACGAAGACTCAAGTCAGCGAAAAATAAAAAATAAAATAAAGTAAAACTAAAAAAAGATTCCTTGGGCTTCCCTGGTGGTGCAGTGGTTGAGAATCCTCCTGCCAGTGCAGGGGACACGGGTTCGAGCCCTGGCCCGGGAAGATCCCACATGCCGCGGAGCAGCTAAGCCTGTGCGCCACAACTACTGAACCTGCACTCTAGAGCCCACGAGCCACAACTATGGAGCCCACGTGCCACAACTACTGAAGCCCGTGCTCCTAAAGCCCGTGCTCTGCAACAAGAGAAGCCACCACAAGAAGCCCGCACACTGCAATGAAGAGTAGCCCCTGCTCGCCGCAACTAGAGAAAGCCCGCGCGCAGCAACAAAGACCCAACGCAGCCAGGAACAATAAATAAATAAAATTTTTTTAAAAATTAAAAAAAAAGATCCCTCTTCATAGCTACTTGTGAGGACCAGTATAGCATAATGGTTAAGAGCAGGGGCCAGACTATTTGGGTTTGAATTCCAACTCTATCACTTATTGGCTGTATGACCTTGGACAAGTTACTTAACCTCTCTCTGACTCAGTTTCATTTCTGCAAGTGGGTATAATAGTGGTGGGCATAATAAAACTATATACATATTATAGTGCATATAATACATTATTTATGATTAAATTAATGCATGGAAAGAGTTTGGAATAGGGACCAACAAATATGAGTACATAATATTTCATTTTATCATTAAGGTCTCAATTTGCAGTAATGCATTCATTAGTGTGATTATCTGATTGATATTTGTCTCATTAACCTCCATGAAATCAGGGATGATATCTGTTTCTGCTTATCATTTTATTCATGGTACCTGGCACATGGGTGCTCATAAATATTCAATAAGTTAATAAGTGATTTTTTAAAATTAATTAATTTATTTTGGCTGTGCTGGGTCTTCGTTGCAGTGTGCAGGCTTCTCTAGTTGCGACACACAGGCTTAGTTGCAGTATGTGGCATCTTAGTTCCCCAACCAGGGATCTAACCTAGGCCCCCTGCACTGGGAGTGTGGAGTCTTAACCACTGGACCACCAGGGAAGTCCCAATAAGTGATTTTTAGAAGTAGAATTACATTGGATCCAAAAAAATGTACATATTAAATGTTTTCTAATCAGAGGAAGGTTTATCTTTGTTTATAAGAAGGGAGAGACTTGGCCATTTTTCTGCTTAAAGAAAAGAACTAATAATAATCCAGAATTTGAAAATAAAGGAAATAAAGGAAACTTTTACCGAAGCAGACTCCCTAAGAATCTGGGAGAAAATAGGAATATAGAACACATGATGGGTAAATTAGCCTTGGAATAAGAGAAAGAATATCACTGCCTGGAAATTATGGGAAAGAAGATACAGTACTGTGGAGATGTAGGTAATTTTGTGCCTTAGGGGATGTGGATAGAAGAGTAGGAAAAGCCTGTGTAGCCTCTGAGAAAGAAGCAAGGCTGTATGCTGAGAGAGGGGCATCAGTAAGGTTAGTTGGGCAGTTAGAATTCTTTTGGCTGCAAGTAACAAAAGATGGTGGAAAGAAGGGTTATTGTGAAGGCAATCAGCATTGTCTATTATAACTGATAAATATTAAAAATAGTCACTGAGCTCTTCTTCTTACCCGTTTCTTTTCCCTTCCCCAGCGATTCTGCCCAGAAGCCATTAAGTGGGATCAACAATGTGGGTATTTGTGCCTGAGAGGGAGAGCAGCTGTGCTCCAGGGCAGTCAGAGACTAAGCAGGGTTTCCCCCTGGGGAGAGGGGTCAGCCTCTGCAGGATGAAGAGGGAGGCTTCTACATCGGAGGGTGGGCCATCAGGAGTTTGGAGAACAAGCAGGGTGAAGAGTGTGTCCTTACAGGGGATTATCACCCAGCACAGACAGTCAAAGCCAGAGAAGAGTGGGGGCACCCAGCATGGGACATCAGAGCCAGCACAGGGTGAGGAGGGTGGCCAGCACAGGGGGATGGCCTGGCCCTGGCATCAGAGCCCATGATGGAAGGGGAAGGCATCTGTGTAGAGGGAAGGCCCGGTGTAGGGCTTTGGACTCTGAGCAGGGTAAGGAAGACATCCAATGGGAGAACAGCTTTGCATGGGCAGGGGTTAGCCCAGCATAGGGTAGCCTGAGAGGGTTAAGAAGGGCATCAGTGCAGGAATGGAACCCGTCATAATGTGTCAGAGCCTTGGTGGGGTGAGGACATCCTCCTCAGTTACAAATATGGAAAGAGAAAACTAGAATAAACTCTGCAATGCTGGGTTGGAATTGTGGTATCTGTGTCCTCATGGGTGTCAACATATAGAGATAGTTATAGAAATAAATACATAAATGAGACATAAATGTATAATTGTATATGTATGTATATATAATGGAAGCAAAAATTTTACCTCTACCCTCTTAAGGTCTCTGGCTGGGCCTGAGAATTAAATTGACATAAGACAGATTAAGGGACTTCCCTGGTGGTCCAGTGGGTAAGACTCCATGCTCCTAATGCAGGGGGCCCGGGTTCAATCCCTGGTTGGGGAACTAGATCCCGCATGCATGCCACAACTAACAGTTTGCATGCCGCAACTAAGAGTCCACATGCTGCAACTGAGTCTGCATGCCACAACTAAGATGTAAAGATCCTGCATGCCGCAACGAAGACCTGGGGCAGCCTAAATAAATAAATAAATACATATTTTTTTAAAAAACATTAAGAGGAGAAAAGCATACAGATTTATGTAATATAAGTTTTACGTGACTTGGGAGCCCTCATAAGGAAATGAAGACCCAAAGCAATGACAAAACCTAAGGGCTTATATATTAAGTTGAACAAAGAGAGGCAATTGTGGAAGAGTAACTAAAATATATGGGGAGACTAAAGGAAGATAAGAGTTATTTTAACAAGATCTGTTGTATACAATTTTCTCAGCGTTGACTCCCTATCTCTGGTGATAAGAATGTGTCTTTCCTCCTGGTATAAGGAATACATCTTTTACATGGGGGTTTCATCTCCTGCTTTCAGGTAGAAAAGGGGAAGTCAGAACACCCTTCCTGCACCTGCTGTTTTTTAAGAACATTTTGTTCAAAATAATCCTTAGGCCATAGTAGCACATTTTGGGGTGGCATATTCTGCCACCCTTTACATATTTATGTGGATGTATATGTGTGTACATAGAACATATATTCCTTAGGTCTCCACTGAGAGGCTTGAGAGCAAAAATACCCCAATAGCAACAAATACACCTAGCACATATTGTACATCAACAATACTTCAGTAAAAAAAATTAAATTAAAAAATAAAATTAAAGTAGATGTTACAGATTCACAGCCCCTCATTTACAATTCTAAAACTTCACAGGTTTTAAAAATCAGAAGTTTTTTGTTTTTGTAATTTTTGGCAGTAAAACCTGAAGTCTGCTAAAAATAATAATAATAATAATAATACACCTAGCACCCAGATCCTAGCTCTTAAATACTCTTCTCTTTTAAAAAGAACTAGAGCCCTTTGGTGAAATAGCTGATTCCAAGCCTACAGCAGAGAAAACAGAAGATGAGCCTGGAATATTTTATTGTTGCAGGAAAGGAAGTCTTCATAAAATGATGGTAACATGTTAAAAGGTAAGAAAAGCCAGCTTTAATGAGTTTTGAGTAGCCAAATCTGGAACAATTTGAGCATCAAAATAAGTAATGATAGGAACAGATTATAACACACAATAAAATAGGAAACCATGAATCCAAACTGATGAAAAGAAATAAATAAAAGTTTGTTGAGGAAATTTTATTAACATAGCCTCAAAGTTTACATATTTGCATAATTTAGTATCTCATTTATATACTTAACGTAGTGTCAAAATATTACTTACAAAATATTTATTAATTACAAAGAAAAAAGGAGTAACTTTTTAGTGGAGAAGAGTAGCAGACACTACCTTAATCACAAATTGAATGTAAGCCACCAGTAATGAGACAAATCAAAAGTATATTAGGATGGCATGAGAACACAGAACACAATTCTTTTACATTCCTGCTAAAATTGTATAACCTGCATCTAGTCATGAGGAAACATCAGATAAACACAAACTGAGAGATATTCTACAAAACAGCATGTCTCCAATCTTCAAAATTTCAAGGTCGTTTGGAAACCACGTTAAGAAGATGGCAAAGCTGCAAGATGGAAGAAGCATGGGATCTTGAATCACTATCTACTGATCAGAACCACTGGTTTTGGAATTTATGGGAGTGATAATTAAACTTCTGCTTGAGCCACTATTCACTTGGAGGACCAAAAGAAAAACTATCAAGGTCACAAACATCAAGGAGAGACTGAGGAACTATTCCAGATTGAAGGAGATTAAAAAGACTGACAAAATACAAATCAAAACCACAATGAGATACCACTTCACATACATTAGGATGGCTATTATCAAAAGAAAAGAGAAGAAAAAAAGAAAAGAACAAGTGTTGGCTTTTACGTAGAGAAATTGGAACCCTTGCGCATTGCTGATGGGAAAGTGAAAAGGTGCAGCCACTCTGGAAAACAATATGGCACTTCCTCAAAAAATTATGCTTAGAATTACCATGTGATCCAGCACTACCACTTCTGGGTATACACCCAAAAGAACTGAAAGCAGGAACTTGAAAAGATATTTGTACATCAATGTTCATAGCAGCATTATTCAGAATACCTAAAAGTTGGAAACAATTTGTGTCCACTGATAAATGAATGTATAAACAAAATGTGGTATATACATACTATGGAATATTATTTAGCCTCAAGAAGAAAGGAAACTCTGACACATGCAACAACATGGATGGAACTTGAAGACATTATGCTAAGTGAAAAAAGCCAAACACAAAAAGACAAATATTGTATGATTCCACTTATGTGAAGTACCTAGAATAGTCAAATTCATAGAAACAGAAAGCAGAATGGTGGTTGCCGTGGTATGGGAAGGAAAAAAATGGAGAATTATTGCTTCATCGGTATGAAGTTTCATTTTGGAAAGATGGAAAAGTTTTGGAGATAGATGGTGGCAGTGGTTGCACAAAATGTGAATGTATTCATGCCACTGAGCTGTATATTTTTAAATGGTTAAAATGATAAATTTGTTTTGATACAAAGGACATTTCTGGATCTATTGGTAAAACTTAAATGGGTCTGAGGTAGTAGTGATGTATGGTCTTTATAGTTGTGCTGTGGCTACTTAGGAAAATATCATTTGTAGGAAATACATGAAAATGTTTGAGAATGATGGGGCATCTCTGTTTGCTCTCAAATGATCCAGGAAAAGAAAAATACATTTTTCTGCTGTGCTTATAACTCTTTAACATACTTAAGATTATTTCCCCAAAAAATTTAAAGGTAAAATTAAAAGTGGAAATTAGCAGTGGTCTGTTAAATAGTTGAGAATAATGAATCCTGGGTTAGTTTTAGCATCAGGATTTAAGCACAGGTCTCCTAGATTATAGCCTTGGAGCACTTTCACGTAAAGTCAGTACAATGTTAATATAATAAAGACTCCATTGTAGTACGTATTTTTGTATATATGGTGTTTTATTTGTTAAAGGTTGGCTTTTTCTAACTACCTAGCACATTATTGTGTTATGAATCACCATTCTCCAGACAATGTATCCTTAGGAAAGATAGCCATAAGTTAATAATAAGGAAAAGAGAATGGAAATAGGAAACCAAGGCTGATGGACAAAAAATTGTGTCTGTATTCTAAAACTAACTACAAATGATTTAAAATTTTTTTTTTGTTATTTTGTATTATACTTGTCATAGAAATGTGTGGGTTTACTAGAGGAAGTTAGTTACAACTAACTTCCCTTAGTTGTAAATATACTATGGTCAATTGAAAGTGCTGCCTACTTTTATATTTTATTTGGCCTTAAAAAGGTTGTCTTTTATTATGTAAATACACAAATTAATCACTGAAAGGAATGGTCCAGGGATTGGACCATTTGGAATTGGAATGGAATTGCTAAGTATATTGATGGCTAATGTCACTGAAAAAGCAGGGAAGAATTGGGATCCGGAAATGGCCTTGGATAGGTGGGATGCTCTGGGGGCAATTCTTCTCAAGTTAATGGACAGAGGGAAGATGTCAAAGGTCAGGGGCCAAATCTGGCCTGCTTTTGCATGGTCCCAGAAGGTAAGAATGATTTTAATGGATGAATATTTGCAACTGATCAGAGCCCCCAATTAATTAATGTTATTCCTAAAAAAAAAATCATTCTTCTCATTGGTAGACCTTTTATATAAAAACCCATGTAATATCCTTGATTTTGCCTCTTGGCCTTCAAAGTCTAAAATATTTACTATCTGCCCCTTTACAGAAATGTTTGCTGAGCCTTGTTCTAGAGGTAGAAAATGGTCTATGTTCACGTGAAGAATGGAGTTGCAGCAAAAGTTGGAATTCTTGACAGACTCAATTATTTGTGAAGAGGTGTCTGCTGATAGGGAATAAAATGGTTGAAAAGTTTTGAAATAATTGCTGTGGGAAGTGCCTACATATGATAAAGGGACAGTTCAAATCATGGGGAAGAGTTAGATCTTAAGTGATATTTGTGCAACTGGCTAGTCATACACAGCAAAAAGAAAATTAGGTCGTTACCTCACTCCTTTGCCAAATAACTGTGGATAGATGAAAATTAGAAATGTGAAAGAATGAAAACATTAAAGTACCAAAAGGAAGTTTGGGTAAATGTCTTTTATAAATGTGGTATGAGAAATGTCTTTTGAATCTTGATGAATATTTAAGAAATAAAAGTTGAGGCCATACCTTTGACTACATAAAAAATTTAAAACAGATATAGCCCTCCTCCCTTAAAAAAAAAAAAGATATTCAAGGCTAAAAAGCAATTCACAAATGGAAAAATATGTACACAACATACATGATAAAGGGTTAAGATCGTATCTCTTAACAGTATTTTTTATTGTTTATTTTTAAAATTTTAATCAGATGAAGTTGATATTCTTTGTTCTATGAAGGCTGTCTTAGTTATGCAAATGTAATTGGTGAAGGCACCCACTGTCCTGCAAGAAGATTCTAACAAAACTTTTTGGTGTGTTGGACTTCCCTGGTGGCACAGTGGTTAAGAATCCGCCTGCCAATGCAGGGGAAACGGGTTCAAGCCCTGGTCCGGGAAGATCCCCCATGCCGCAGAGCAACTAAGCCTATGCGCCACAACTACTGAGCCCGGGTGCTGCAACTACTGAAGCCCACGCACCTGGAGCCCGTGCTCCGCAACAAGAGAAGCCACTGCAATGAGAAGCCTGCGCACCGCAATGAAGAGTAGCCCTTGCTCGCCGCAACTAGAGAAAGCCCGCGCGCAGCAACAAAGACCCAACACAGCCATAAATAAATAAATTAAATTTAAAAAAAAACAACTTTTTGGTGTGTGTGTGTGTGTGTGTGTGTGTGTGTGTGTGTTTCTTTCCAATTAGCAGCTGCTTCACCTTAGTTTTACCTAGTGGGTCACTGGAGAGGACGTGACTCAGTTTGCCTTAGAAGCCTAGTACCCATAGGGAAGAGGAGACCAAAAACCCTTTATGCTCACCAAGATCTGAAGTTAAGGAAAATTTATGCGGATGTGCAAAGACTCAGTGGCACAGGAGGACTGAGTAGACACCAGTTCTAGTTCTCTCTGTATTTGGCTATTAAAAGAGGAATCTATTGCCCTTTGGGCTGAGTAAGCCCCCCTCAGTATTCTTGGACAATCAGTGGAGACAAGGGAAAACCACAATGGAGAAAACTAGACTTTCTTCTAATAGGGCATGTGGCAGGCCTTGAAAATTAATGGATGTACTTGACCACATTTGTACCTTGAGTTTGTGGAGCAGATCATACTAGTTACACTAGTATAGAAAGAACTCTTTTAAAAATCAAGAATAAAGGTCCTACTGAATAGCACAGGGAACTATATTCAATATCCTGTGATAAACCATAATGGAAAAGAATATAAAAAAAAGATGTCTAAAATAAAAAAAAAAAGAAAGCTACTGAACCACCCCCCCCAAAAAAATCAAGAAGAAAAAAGCATTCAATATAGAATAAACAAAAAGCATGACCAACCAATCATATAAGAATAAAAATAAATGCATATTAAGTGCATGAAAATGTTAAAGGTGCACTGGTAATCAAAAGAACTATACAAATAAAAAGTGACATTATTCGTCACAGATCAGATGGTTCAAGAAAATATTATTCAGTGTTGTAGATGTGAAAAAATATATATATTCCCATGTACTGTAAGTTAAGCGGTGTAACACATTGTCATTATGTATTAAAAAATAATATGTATATTTGTTTAATTTTAGAAAATAAATAGAAGAGGGATTTCTAAGGAAATAATTGGGCAAGCACCCAAAGATATGAGAACATTTGTTGTAGAGTTGTTAGATAATATATACAATTCACGAGTACAATAAACTAATTTGTGCCTTGGAGTAGAGTTCAGTAAAAGAGATTGGTGCAATGCCTTCCAAATTTATGGGAGTCCTACGATTTCCCTTTTTTTTATGTCTGTATTTTTGAAAGCTCATTCACTGCCCTCCACTACCAAGTCCTACCCCCAACTATGCCTAAGTTGCTGGAAATTCTGTCAGCTATTCTTAACAAGAACAAAAGAAAGCAGTATCAAAGTTGAATGAGAAGGAAAGAAAAAGAGGGTGAAACCGAGAGTAACCATCAGATCCATTAAACTATAACTTGCTTAAAAATAATAAACTGTAACCTGCTTTCACTGATCAAGCTTGCTTTGTTTTTACAAAAACTTGCATATCCTCCAAGCATCATGTAGCCTAAACAATGTCACAAATCTTAAGACGTTTGCCCAAGTTGTTTTTCAGGAACTTAGTCAGCTGTTGTCCATTTCGAGCTGGTTAAGACTTGCTGGGACCATGGACCCTCCAACTGGACACGCACAACTGTCCAGTTGATGACCTTTTGACATCAGAGGGCCAAAAACTCCACCTTCAGCACATGGCTAATGCCGCCATTTTCTAAAAATGTGTCCAGGCTTCCCTGGTGGCGCAGTGGTTAAGAATCCGCCTGCCAATGCAGGGGACACAGGTTCGAGCCCTGATCCGGGAAGATCCCACATGCCGCGGAGCAACTAAGCCCGTGCGCCACAACTACTGAGCCTTTGCTCTAGAGCCCACGAGCCACCACTACTGAGCCCGTGTGCCACAACTACTGAAGCCCGAATGCCTAGAGCCCATGTTCCACAACAAGATAAGCCACAGCAATGAGAAGCCCGCGCACCACAACAAAGTGTAGCCCCTGCTCGCCACAACTAGAGAAAGCCCGCGCACAGCACCAAAGACCCAAACAGCCATAAATAAATAAATATAAATAAATTTTTTAAATAAATAAATAAATAATAATGTGTCCAATGAAGAAGCATGTAGCTTAGTTTCGCCTGTGTGAAACTACCTCATCTTTTCCTTATTTCCAGTCGCAGTGTTTGGCTTGCTGTGTGTCAGGCAAAGGAACTTGGCCTGGTAACAGGAAGAACTGGGATTTCCCAGTCTACAAAAATTTTGACTTTGTCTATGGCTATAAGGAACTGAAGGATGCCTCCTGGTCTTTTGTATTAGCACGAGGGAAATCCTAGTGGGCTTCACATGAAATGTAAATATGATTTAATCATTTCTAGAAAGCAGACTATTTACCGACCCTTTCCAGGTCATTACTAACAGCTCCACTTGGACCAATTCATATGCACTTGTTCTTTATGTATAATGGAAACCATATAACTTATCATCTAAACCAAAATGCTTGAGAATGAAAGGGGATGCTGTTAATAATTATGCTGCAATTGTCCTAGGAAAACCAGGGCAAACAGTCACCCTATTTACATACCATATGATTTTGCCATGCTGCAGGGGGAAAACAGATCTAATTGAATTCAGATATTAGTAGATGTAAATTGAAGTAAATTGAAACACAAATCAGATAGATAGCTACCTAGCTAGAGAAATAAATATTGATTTGTGAAAGATGTAGAGACACATGGCACAATGATTTTAATAGATATCCATTTTGTAGTATAATACAGTCCACTAAATTTTCTTTTTACCTGGCTTCTGCTTCACAAATATGCTGATTTTATTACAACGACTTTAACAATTTTGAAAAATGCTGTTGCTAGTTCTTTAAACAGTATTTTTTTTTTAATCCTCTTGGGTTTTTTGGTTTTTTTTAATAAATTTATTTATTTATTTATTTATTTTTGGCTGTGTTGGGTCTTCGTTTCTGTGCGAAGGCTTTCTCCAGTTGCGGCAAGTGGGGGCCACTCTTCATTGCGGTGTGTGGGCCTCTCACTGTCGCGGCCTCTCCCGTTTCGGAGCACAAGCTCCAGACGCGCAGGCTCAGTAGTTGTGGCTCACGGGCTTAGTTGCTCCGTGGCATGTGGGATCTTCCCAGACCAGGGCTCGAACTCGTGTCCCCTGCATTGGCAGGCAGACTCTAAACCACTGCGCCACCAGGGAATCCCCTGTTGCTAGTTCTTTAGACTCTTGTCCTTTTGTTACCGAACCAGGTTCACTTGCCCCATAGACGCCAAGGTTTGCAGCAGAGATAGGGTTTATTCATGAGACAGCCAAGCAAGGAGACAGGAGAGCAAATCTCAAATCCAGCTCTCCCAAAGGCGAGGGGTTTTGAACATTTATGGGTAAAGGGCATAGAGTGGTCAGAGGTGCAGGGAAGGTGACTGGAGGTAAGAAAAGAGGAAGTGAGGTAAGTGTTGCTCTGTGCAGGTGCAACTGGGCTTCATGCTCCTTTGTAGGATGTATGTTCAGAAAATGGCGGTGGTAGCATGATCTAAGGGTAGAATTTTTGGCCCTCTGACTCAGAAGGTCACCTATGGAACACTCGAGCAGCCCCGGTTAATGGGTCCATGGTCTCAACCGGCTAGATGTGGACAAGAGCTGACTCAGTTCCTGAAAAACAGTTTGAGCACACATCTTAAGACTCACGTCAGAGATGCTATCTATAAGGGGGTGGTGAAGGGAGTCTTGTGATACATTGTCTAAGCTACGTGAAGCTTGAAGGGCATGCAGTTTTGCAAGCTTGATCAGTGAAGACAGATTACAGTTTAGTATTTACTAGACCAGGAAGTTAGTTTAATGGATATAACTAATGACCATCCTCAGTTTCACTTTTACATATTTTAAAATCTAAAAGGTAAGCAGTGGCAGATACAATAGATAGGCTCATTCAGCCTTCATTTCAAACCCTTTTTTGCTTACCTTAATCTACCATAGAGGCTTGTGCTCCCAGACCCTCTTGTTGCTAAGTGTGACCATGTGACTCAATTCAGGCTAATGAGAGTTAAGTGGAAGTCTGCTGCTGCTTATTCCTTTTCCTTCTTCCTGTTTGGAATGTATAAAATATTTGATGCACAGCATCCATTAGCAAGAAAGCAGAACAGGACTGCTAACGAACTGGTTTCTTCTAACTGTATGTGTGTGTTGGGTTTTTTTGGAAAAAATGTGTACATATTTGTATTTCTCCTTTTTTATTATACAGAACTCATCACACCATATATATTATTTTGTGGCTTACAATTTCACTCCTCATTAGTACACAGAGATCTTCCTTCTTCTTTTTAATGGCCACATAGTATTCCATTCTGTGAATTTTAAAATCAAACCTCAAATTTGAATAAAAAGAAAAACAAATAAACTTCCAGTCCTTCCCTCCCCACCCCCAGAAGGACTATGAGTTTGGGATTAGCAGATGCAAACTATTATATATAGGATGGATAAACAACAGGTCCTACAGTATATAGCACAGGGAACTATATTCAATAAACTGTGATAAACCATGATGGAAAAGGATATGAAAAAGAATATATATATGTATAACTGAGTCACTTTGCTGTACAGAAGAAATTAAACACAATATTATAAATCAACTATACTTCAATAAAATTAAAAAAAGAAAAACAAATAAACTTAATTGTATATAAAATGATATAACCTCAGGGACTTCCCTGGTGGCGCAGTGGTTAAGAATCCACCTGCCAACGCAGGGGACACATGTTCGATCCCTGGTCCGGGAAGATCCCACATGCCGTGGAGCAACTAAGCCCATGCGCCACAACTACTGAAGCCCACGCACCTAGAGCACGTGCTCTGCTACAAGAGAAGCCACCGCAATGAGAAGCCCGTGCACTGCAACAAAGAGTAGCCCCCGCTCGCCGCAAGTAGAGAAAGCCCATGTGCAGCAACAAAGACCCAATGCAGCCAAAAATAAATAAATAAATAAATTTTTTAAATGCTTAAAAAAATACTTTATAAAATGATATAACCTCAGAGAGAAAAATAATTAATTCAAATAATTTTGAGTACAGGTTTCTCACTGTACACATTTAGTGGGGTATGATTTGAAGACAAACAGAACTAAAATGAAATCTTAAAATTCTACTTAGGAAATTTGTTGTTGGTAGTGATATTGGTGTTGCAACTCTGAAACTCTTGTGCATAATATAGGGAAGAGCAAATAATTGATATTGAGACCTGGGGTTTTCTCTGTGGGAGAAGGAAAATAAAATATAGAATGGTGGAAAGTGAGGAAAGACCTTGTGATGTTTGATTTGAATTGGAGGGGTCACTGTATACTGATGGTTTTTGTTTTGTTTTATTTTTAAGTGCATTTCCTAGCTTTGTCCACTGAAAAGGCCTAGAAGCAATGACAACCCAGAACGATTTCTAAATATTATTCTCCACTATAAAGAATCAGAACTCCTTAAAGAAATGGCTGAAACCAGCTCTGGGGCAGAGAAAGCACAAGGTAAGCCTGCAGTGTTTGGCTGTGCCAGAAAGCAAGGAACTGTTCAAAGACTATTGGGAACAAAAGGACAAAGGAGCCAATGTGAAGGGTCTCCCACTGTCCAAATTTGAGACAATATGGGAATCAAACAGCATAATGATGGTAAAGGATTATAACATGCTGGGATTTTTTTTTTTTAATTCCACAAGTTCACAGTGACATCAGAGAGAGAGGGAGAGAAGCAGATGCTGTTGATGCCTTTTTCCACATTACCCTCAACCCACTTGAATTCTTTTCTATCCACAGTTCCCATCATTCTGACAGATGCCCACCTTTCTGCTCTGCCTGAGGTCTTTTCTCAGGAACCACTTAGAATGTATGGCTGCTGAGGGAGGCAATGGGAAAGTGCAGAGGGTTAGGAAGTGGGGGGATAGTTAATACATCCAGGGCAGCTCTTAACTAACAGATGTTGGGATTAGCAGCACAATTCTAAGGAATTCAACATCATTTCTCAGTGGGACTGAGGTCCAATTATCCACAGCAGAACTGTTCACTGATAAACCGTTTACTGGCTTTTCCTCCTTGCCCTGTCTAACTTTCCCCATTTCCTCTGTTCCTCTGGTATCATCTCCCAAATAAACTACCCACAACCAGGTTTCTGTGTCAGGGTCTACTTTGGAAGGACAAAAAGTAAGAGTTAAAGAGACTAGATAAAGGGGGAAAGGGTAAGCTTGTATTATAGAAGAATGCCAGCTAATACATATAAAAGGAATGATAGAATTGGGAAAATCACCATTTTGCAACCTCGAATTAAAATTTGATTCAGGCAAGAACTATTAATTTATGCTAAAATTATTATGAAAGGTTAATGGGAAACAAGATATTCACATGGTCTCAAAGTATCACCCACCCCTCAGATTACTTAATGATTACAAGGAGATATACATGTTAAGTGGAAAGACTGGTCACCACCTCTACCAAGTTGTATTAGTCAGCTCGGGCTGCTATAACAAAATACCATAGATTGGGTGGCTTCAATAACAGGAATTTATCTTCACAGTTCTGGAGGCTGGGAAGTCAAGATCAAGGTCCTGGCCAATCTGGTTCCTGGTGAGAGCTCTTTTCCTGACTTGCAGATGGTCACCTGCTTGCTGTATCCTCACATGACAGAGAGAGAGAGAGAGAGAGGCAAACTCTTTGGTGTTTCTTTTTTTAAGGACACTAATCCCACAATAAGGACTTCATCTTCATGACCTTATCTAAACCTAATTACCTCCCAAAGGCTTCATCTTCAAATACCATCATTTTGGAGGTTAGGGCTTTAACTTATGAATTTTGGTGGGACACAGTTCAGTTCATAACACCAGAGATCACAATTAGCATCACAATAATTGGGTAACCTAACATTATGTGCCTTCTGATTTTATGCAAAAAAAGGGTACAACATGTATTTTTGCTGAAATATTTCATTTATTGCACTAATGGAGAAACAAAGGAATAAATCCTGGGACTTCCCTGGTGGTCTACTGGTTAAGACTCTGCGCTCCCAATGCAGGGGGACGGGTTCCATCCCTGGTCAGGGAACTAGATCCCACATGCTGCAACTAAGACCTGGCACAGCCAAATAAAAATAAATAAATAAATAATTTTTAAAAAAAGAAAGAAAGAAATCCTGAATGTGGAACATTCTACAAGAAAACTGCCCCAGACTCTTCAAACAGCATAATTAAACATTTTTAAAAAGCCAGGAGAACTGTTCTAAAAATGTAAAAGAGTAAAGAGACATAACACCAAATGTAAATTGTGAACCTTGAAAAAAAAAGCAACTATAAAAAAGACATTTTGCAGACAATTGGGAACATTTAAATATGAACCTAATATTAGATGATTAGACATTATTGTTGATTTTCCTAGATATGATAAAAGTAATGTGGTGGTAGGAGAATATCCTTATTCTCAGGACAAGCACGCTTTACCCCATTTACTTAGGGGTAAAGTAATATAATATCTGCAACTTACTTCCAAAAGGTTTAGCAATAATAAATGAAGTAATAAACAGTTTAAAAAATAATAAATAGATCAAAAATTTAAAAATAAGGCAAGTGTGACAAAATGTTAGCAACTGGTGAATCTAGGTAAAAAATGTTCATTGTGCTATTCTTTTAAGTTTTCTATAGGTTTGAAATTTTTTAAAAAACTGAAAAAATGTAAATATTATATAGAAGCCATATAAATGTTGTTTTTGTTGCCAAAGTGGAAAAATGCATCCTTGTGAATGCCTTTATTCCAAGTCTCCCAGGCCAATGTGTCATCTCTTTCATGCTCTATGATGCTGAATTCTAGGGCTTCAATAAAAAGCTTCTCTGGGACTTCCCTGGTGGTGCAGTGGTTAAGAATCCGCCTGCTGATGCAGGGGATAAGGGTTTGAGCCCTGGCCGGGGAATATCCCACATGCTGCGGAGCAACTGAGCCCACGTGCCACAATTACTGAGCCTGCACACCTAGAGCCCATGCTCCGCAATGAGAAGCCACCGCAATGAGAAATGAGAAGCCCACACCGCAACGAAGAGTAGCCCGCGCTCACCGCAACTAGAGAAAGCCCGCGTGCAGCAACGAAGATCCAATGCAGCCAAAAATTAATTAATTAATTAATTAATTTTTTTTAAAAAGCTTCTCTAACTCTTGACCACTCCCCTTAAAAGGTACTAGGTCATTTCTAATGTTTCAGTATTATGAATATATTTTATGTATTATTCCTTTTATATCCTTAAATACTTGCTTAGAATATCTGCCATTAACTCTAAGAATCCTTAATTAAATGATAGTTTTCTACTTCAGAAGGCAATCACTACCACAGGTCCATGGTTACCAGTTACATGGTTCCTTCTAGACCTGGTTCTGTGCAGATTCATGTTACCCAACTTCAAGTTCACTTTCCCTGCTATTCAGCAGTTCTCTAGCCAGCTCCTTTTAACTTACTGTAAAGCAAACAATATGTTTTTTTAAGACATCAGTTTCTTAAGCCCTCATTACACAACTATGCCTACCTTTTCCTAAAATTAATATTTATTGACAAGTAATACAAGAACATGTTATCTTTATAAAATGGTGGAACATTGCAAGTTTAACTGACTTGTGACCATTTATATCTTCTGCTTATTCTGTGCTAGGCACTGTTCTAGTAATAAATAAAAAAGACAAAAATCCTTGCTCTCATGGAATTTACATGCTAACATGGGGAAGCCAGACCCCAGATTATTTAAAATATATAACTCATGATTGTTCTAAGAGCTATAAAGAAAATAAGGCAGGGAAGAGGAAAAGGGACTGCAGAAGAGATTATTTTGTGCAGTGTTCTGTAGTTTCGCCTTTCACCTCTTTGGTTAAATTTAGTCCTAGGAATTTTATCCTTTTGGATGGTATTATAAATGAAATTGTTTTCTTAGTTTTCTTTTCAGATTGTTTGTTGCTAATATATAGAAACACAACTGATTTTTGTGTATTGATCTTGTATCCTGCAACTTTACTGAATTCGTTTATTAGCTCTAATAGTTTTTCTGTGGATACTTTAGGGTTGTCTATGTATAAGATCATGTCATCTGCAAATACAGATAGTTTTACGTCTTCCTTTCCAATTTGGATGACTTTTATTTCTTCTTCTTGCCTAATTTCTTTGGCTGGAACTTCCAGTACAAGGTTGAAGTGACAAAAACAACTATCCTTGACTTGTTCCTGATCTTAGAGGGAAAAGCTTTCAGTCTTTACCATTGAGTATGATGCTAGATCTCACACTTTTATAAATGTCCTTTATTAGGCTGAGGAAATTCCCTTCTATTGGTAATGTATGCTCTTGAGTTGGATTATTTTGTTATAAAGTATATTATTGGGACAATTGGTAAAACTTGAATGGGGTTTGAGGTTTACATAGTGTTAATTTTCTGATTTTGATGATTGTAATGTAGTTATATAGGAGAACAACCTGTTTGTAGGAATCACACACCAAACTATTCAGAAGAGTTGTGCATCATATGCTCAAATGAAAGTTCTCTGTACTATTCTTGTTATATATCTTGAAATATATTTTTCTGTGAGTTCAAAATTACTTCAAAATAAGTATATTTCTTAAGTAAACATTTTTGTTCAAAGAAATCCACCATAGACAAAGTTTAACAAATGACTGAATGAGATATTTGCAATCTAAATTCAATAAGGGATTAATATCTAGAATACAAGTAAACTGGTATATTAACAGGAAAAAAAAATCAGCAACCCCTGCAGAAGAATGAACAAAGGATATGAAGAGATAATTTAGAGAAGAAGAAACTCAAAAAGCTACCAAGCATATGAAGAAATGCTCAGATTCATTGATAATCGGACACATTTAATTTGGAACAAAACTGATATGTCATTTTAGTTACTGTATTAACTGGGAACCTTCATGCCCTGCTAGTGGGGAATGTAGCCTGGTGCACCCTTGTGGAAAGCACGTTTGCTCAAATTAGTCAAACTAAAGGTAACCGTCCTCTATGTCTGACAGTTTCCCTCCTGGGTATATATCTCAAATTCTCCCATGGGCCTATGCAAGGAAATATATAAGGATATTCACTGCAGTGTTATTTGTGATCATGAATAACTGGAGGCTGTCTGGGTGTCCCTGCCTGGGAGAGGGGGTACTCACCATGGAAATCCATGCAGAAGTTGGTAGCAACAGACTAGTTATATAGCTAGCAACATGGATGGTTCTTAAAAACATGTTTTTAAGTAAAAATCATAAGAAAATGATACTGTACATTTTAAAATGGTGAAGACAGTAAATTTTCTGGGTTTTTTTTTTACCACAATAAAAAAAAAAAACGAAATGAGAGGTATTACAAAACATGATTTTCCATCTTTGTTAACTAAAAATAAGTCATACTAAAAAGCTGTATACATTTTGTAAGAACAAATACAAATAAAAAGATGTACTTTTTAAAATAATTATTTAAATTATTTATCATCTGTTCTAATTCCTCTGCTTCCTTTTATAGATGTGATTTCCTCCCCTACTTTTTCTTCCTTTTTGGCTAGTTCTACTCTCTTTACTTTAACCCGCGAGTGCATGTTTCCCTGGGTGTGGTGGCCAGTCTTTTGGGCACTGCCTATTGGGGAAGGTTGGAAAGCCAGACCGTAGTCTTTGTCAACCCAGAGAAATTTAAGTAGAGAGAAGGGGAGGAGTCCTAGGTGCTACAAAACTAGTGAAGCACACCACCTCCCCTTGCTCTAAGCAGCAATTCAGCATTTGGACTTCACTGTCAAACCCTCTGGGAGAAGAACCACTAGGAGGAAGTACTCCCTGGATCGTCATCTACCAGCCATGGTGGTTTGGAGAGTAAGAGAGCAGGAGTAGTGCCCATGGCTAGCCCACCCCCACTGCTTTCCTAACTCTTCACTCTAGCAGGGTTTTGTACTGCGGTAAATTCATCCCTGGACCGGAAATACTGGACAGTAGAGATTTCTGCAATAAAGGTTGGCAATGATTGTTCCAATGCCAAGGGGATGGACGGGCAAGAGGAATGTAAGTTGTTTTTCTCCAAGTTACCCTCTTAGAGCCAAGACAACACTCTCTGTTCTAGGATGCACCAGCACTACCACCTAGATCCCCCCAACACACACATATACTATTTCAAAACAACCTTTTATCTGCTCAGGGGGTTCTTATGGTTTGCTTGTTATTTCCTGGAAACCTATAGTTTCTCCAAGGTTAATCTCAAGGGGAGGAGCCAGCAGCCTATCTATTTCACCATATTGGTCAAAAGATGCCATTAAACACATTAGAATGGGAAAGAAAGGGAGTTGGGACTGGGCAATGGAGTTAAAAGGGAATGAATGAATAAATAAACAGGAGAGGGGCCCTGAATGGGGCAAAAAGCCACATAGTATTCACGGTTTTATTATAAAATATAATTATAAAAAAATAGTAATTCCTTGCCCCATCACACTCTACTCTGATTTCCACAACCCCAAACATTCAACTCTTTCAGATTTTTCTTTTGGTACTTATCTTGTATTTCTAAATAAAGTTTTTAAACTCTTCTTTCTTTCTTTCTTTCTTTTTTTTTTTTTAGAAATTATTTTTTTTAGGGGGGGGGTGGCGCCATGCTGTGAGGCTTGCATTATCTTATTTCCCCAACCCGGCCCTTTGGCAGTGAAAGCGTGGAATCCTAACCACTGGACTGCCAAGGAATTCTCTAAACTCTTATTTCTTGATTTTCCAATTTTAGATGCTTTCCATTGACCATAGAGGGAGATTTTTTGTGAAACTAACATGGCTTGTGTTTCAGAGTCCCTCACTTTCACAGGCCCTTTTCAAGGCCCCATTCTTAACTTCAAACACATAACTTTGTATTACTTTTCTTAAAGACCATCCCTCGAATCATATGTTCCTCTGGCCCTACAAAACTCGAATCCATCCCTGATTTACTACCGAATTTGCACCATGAGGACTTAGCTAAGTTATATCCCACTCCCTTCAACACACACCAAAACACATACTTTTCCCTTCCTCGATCTCACACAGTTATATTATGTTTTTAAATTTTAGGCCATCTACCATGTTTTAACCCACAAATGCTCTTCCTTGTTATCTTTTCCACATTATCTTGTTTTGTCTTATGGGTGTGAAACCGAGCAGGTCCTGGTGGGGCTCCTGGGCACGGAAGCCTTTCCGTGTCCCCCGTTCCTTGTTTGTAGGGAACAGACTCCAGCCTCCATGACCTTCCCTGAGTTCCAAAGGGCAGATTCGAACAGTTGCTAATCAGGGAAGGGAGGGGATGCAGAGACAAGGGA
This sequence comes from Eschrichtius robustus, assembly GCF_028021215.1. Taxonomy (NCBI): domain Eukaryota; kingdom Metazoa; phylum Chordata; class Mammalia; order Artiodactyla; family Eschrichtiidae; genus Eschrichtius; species Eschrichtius robustus. The sequence goes on from NC_090826.1 coordinate 101,228,250, forward strand.
GGAGCAGCCAAGAAACAACAGTGCAGCCTTGAGGCAGCGTCCTGATTCCCCCTCAAGTAATACACATAATATCTTTGAGCTCTTTATAGAACTAAAACCCAACAAATGGAAGTTGTCAGCATTCTTCCTACCAGAGAAGACCACCTGAGGCCAGATTAAAGGAACCAGAGAAGCTCATCAAGAGATTATCTGAGACCAGATTAAAGGAGTGCAGGCCCAGTACACACCCTAATCTTGTCAGCAACCCCACCCTTGTACTATTGCTATACAACTCGTCACCAAATCCTCCCAGGTTGGGACACAACAGTTTATGAGGACAGGAACCTGCTGTGTCCCCTTTTGCCTGGCAAAGCAATAAAGCTATTCTTTTCTACTTCACCCAAAACTCTGTCTCCGAGATTCGATTTGGCACTGGTGCACAGAGGCTGAGTTTTTGGCATCAGATGCGATATTTTATCTCTCTAGTAATATTGCAGGGTTTGTTTTGTTTTGTTGGTTAGTTGGTTGGTTGGATTTATAGTTTAGTATAGTTTAGTTTAGTTTAGTGTAATTCCCTAAATTGTCTCTGTTTCCTCTAAGTTCCTTCTTTCTTCATGTTTCTTCATGTTTCTTCTGTTTAGCCCTCTCTCTTACACTGTAGACTTCTCTTAAATGGGCAGTAATCCAATCAGATTTAAGAGTGAGGTACTTAAAAACTGATCAGGAACTCAGATGGGGGAAGTTTTGTAAATGGTGGGTGTGGTAGGCAGGCTCTAAAATGGTTCCTCGTGATCCTCAGCTCCCAGTAGTCATGCCTTTGCAGTGAAGGATTATTCCAAAGAGAGGCTGGTCTTTGCCCTCAGTTCCTGGGAGGTCAGTTCTAAGCCCTTGGAATATTCTGCCTGGTGAGGGTATCTTATGTACCTGGAGGCCTAGGGCCACGCGAGGTAGTCTGTGCTAACAATGTGATTTATGGTGGTGGCTCTGGACCACGCAGGAACAGCTCATCCTCCAGAGGGGCTACAGACTAAGGTTAGCCAGGCAGGCAGTCAACCATGTCTACATGCCTAAGCCCCAGTACAAATTCTGGACACCAAGGCTGGGGTAAGCTTCCCCAGCTGGCAATGTTACATGTGCATTGTCACACATCGTTGCTATAAGAAGTAGGCACTTCTTGCACAACTCCTTGGGGAGAGGAAGACTGGATGTTCCGCACTTAAGCTCTCCTGGACACTGCCTTATGTTCCTCTTCCCTTGGGTGATTTTGATCTGTATTTTTTCACTATAATAAACCTTAACCATGAATATGACCACTTTTAGTGAGTACTGTGATTCCTAGGAAATTATCAAACCTGAGGGTGGTCTTGAGGACCCCTACATTTGCAATGCCTTTGTGTAATCCTTTCCCTTTGAATGTGGGCTGGACTTACTGACTCACTTCAAGCCAACAAAATATGACTGAAGTGATGGGATGTCGCTTCTGAGATTAGTTTAGAAATAGGCTGAGGCTTCCATCTTGGGTACTGTAGACAATAGCCTCTTTCTTGTATTGCTTGCCCAGGGAGAAGACAGCTGTCATGTCCTGAGCCAGCTCCATGGAGAGGCCCACTTGGCAAGAGTCCAGCAACCACATAAATGTGCTTGGAAGTGGATCTCACTTCAGTTGAATCTTCAGATGAAAACTGCAGCCCTGGCTGACAGCTTGCCTGCAATCCCACAAGAGACCTTGAGCCAGAGGTACTCAGCTAAGCCATGATTCTTAACTTAGAAACTGTGAGATAATAAATGTTTGCTGTTTTAAGCCACTAAGTTTTGGAGCAATTTGTTACACAGTGGGCTACAATGTAAGGTGATTAGGAGGATCCTATGTATTGAGTATCCAGAATTGTTTTTGTCTGTAGGTATTTTTCCTGAGGCCATTCAATTCCTTTGAAGAAGAACTCTCCAATCTCCCAGAGAATATATGCCTGGCTGCCTGAGTTGAGGGGCCAGAGCTGGAAAAGGGACCAAACTTTCACTTATTCCCTCCATTTTTAGCCCCAAGGCAAACCCCTGCCCTCTAGTGTGTTTGGTGTGCCTAATTCTGAAGCCTTTCCCTTGTCATCTGTCTGGAGAAGTTGTTGTAGCTACACCCAGGTGGAGAAGGGGCCTGGTGGGGCTAACGGCTCTGTATGTAGACTTTCAAAATTTTTCCTTGTTTTCAGCCCAGATCCTTATTCTCACCTTTTAAAGTAACTAGTGTCATTCACAAAAATCAACCCCACAAGAGTTACGGATCTACTATGAAAAACAAAACTATAAAACTTTTAGGAGATAATATAGAGGAATATAATACCTTTATGACCTCAGGAAAGAGAAAAATACCTTAATATAGCTTTAAAAAATATAAATTATAAAGGAAAAATATTATAAATTGGTCTACATGAAATATAGAATTTTGTTCATCCAGAAACACCATAAAAAGAGTAGAAAGACAAGACATATATAGTTACAACACATATGATCCACAAGAGGCTTATAACCTAACTATATAAAGCTATCTTAAAAATCAGTAAGAAAACAAAGGCAACCCACTGCAAAAATATGGGCAAAAAGCCCTGAACAGGCAATTCGCAAATAAGGACATTAACAAACATATGAATAAGTGCTTAATGTGGTTAGTAATCAACGAAATGCAAATAAAAACCTAAGTGAGGTACCACAACACATCCATTGTACACGATGCAAATATCTATGAGCAGAAGCGTGATTAGTAAATTGTTGTTATGTTCAGACAATAGAATACTATCCTTCCAAGAAGATGCACAAACTAAAGATACATGTAACATAATGAATGAATCTTGAAACACATTTTTAAATAAAAGAAGCAAGATATGAAAGGATAAATATAGTAAGATTCTATTTATATAAAGTCCCAAATCAGGCAAAACTAGGAATGTCTACATAGATTGTAGAACTACATATATATTTTATGTATATATAAAATATATATACAGGCATACCTCAGAGATATTGCAGGTTTAGTTCCAGACCACCACAATAAATTAAATATCACAATAAAGCGAGTCACATGAATTTTTTTGGTTTCCCAGTTATATAAAAGTTATGTTTACACTATACTGTAGTCTATTAAGTGTGCAATAGCATTATGTCTAAAAAAATGTACATACCTTAATTAAAAAATACTTTATTGCTAAAAAATGCTATCATCTGTGCCTTCTGTGAGTCATAGTTGTAACATGAAAGATCACTGATCATAGATCACCATGACAAATATATTGTGAGAATTACCAAAATGTGATACAGAGACACAAAGTGGGCAAATGCTTTTGGAAAAATGGGGCTGAGACATTTGCAACAACATGGACATAGAGGGTATTATGCTAACTGAAATAAGTCAGACAAAGACAAATACCATATGACTCCACTTATATGTGGAATCTAAAAAAACAAAACAAATGAACAAACATAACAAAACAGAAACATAGTCAGATACAGAAAACAAACAAGTGGTTGCCAGAGGGGAAGGGGATGAGGAGAAGAGAGAAATAAGTGAGGGAGATTAAGAGATACAAACTTCCAGTGAGCTTCCCTGGTGGCGCAGTGGTTGAGAGTCTGCCTGCTAATGCAGGGAACACGGGTTCGAGCCCTGGTCTGGGAAGATCCCACATGCCGCGGAGCAACTGGGCCCGTGAGCCACAACTACTGAGCCTGCACGTCTGGAGCCTGTGCTCTGCAACAAGAGAGGCCGTGACAGTGAGAGGCCTGTGCACCACGATGAAGAGTGGCCCACGCTCGCCGCAACTAGAGAAAGCCCTCGTACAGAAACGAAGACCCAACACAGCCAAAAATAAATAAATTAATTAATTAAAAAACAAAACAAAACTGTGCATATATATATTTTTTATAAAGGACCTGAACTTCAGTAAGTCCTGAGACTTAACTGTGCAGTTTCAGTGGGAAGATTGTGGGTTCGAGTCCCATATGCGGTGTGGTTTTGAGACAGGAAGGAAGGGGGCAGGGCACAACCTTTTTTTTTTTTTTAAATAAACTACTTTATTTTATTTATTTATTTTTGGCTGCATTGGGTCTTCACTGCTGCGCGGGCTTTCTCTAGTTGTGGCAAGCGGGGGTCACTCTTTGCTGCGATGCGCAGGCTTCTCATTGCAGTGGCCTCTCCCGTTGCGGAGCATGGGCTCTAGGCATGTGGGCTTCAGTAATTGTAGCACATGGGCTCAGTAGTTGCAGATCGCGGGCTCCAGAGCGCAGGCCCAGCAGCTGTGGCACACGTGCCCAGCTGCTCCGTGGCATGTGGGATCCTCCCAGACCAGGGCTCGAACCCGCGTCCAAGGCGACTCTCAACCACTGCACCACCAGGGAAGCCCTAGACCCATGTTTTTATAATGTTAGTGCCTAGTTTCTGAGAGAACCAGCTCATAAAAGCCACAGCATATAAATTATACTACATCTAAGTTATAATTTTATGTTCACATTACATATAGATATTCCCCAATATATTCATAAGTGATTCCCAGACATTTTTGGTTCATCACTAAGGTTTTTATCCTCTTATAAAACAAATACTTTATAGTGGAGAATCCTGGCAGATACCAAGTGATCAAGGTTAACATCACCAGTAATAAACATCATGTTGTACCCCTGATATGATGCACTAAGAAGGGTACATCACCTTGTAGTAGCCTTCCCAATAATGTAGAACCTCAGTAATTACAGGAAAACATCAGATAATTGTGGGATAATTGTCCCAATTGTGGGATAGCCTATAAAATAACTGTCCAGTATTCTTCAAAAGAGTCAAGTTTTGGGAATTCCCTGGCTGTCCAGTGGTTAGGACTCTGTGCTTTCACTGCCAAAGGCCTGGGTTCAATCCCTAGTCAGGGAACTAAGATCCCACAAGCCATGCGGCATGGCTGAAAAAAAAAGATGTCCAGTTTTGCGTATTCATTATTTTTAAGAGTTGTAATATATTTAATAGTATGAATGTTCCATAAATTACTTAATCAGTTCTCCATTAACACACACTTAGGATAGTTTTTCACTACTACAAACAATACTTCTGTGAATACTATTCTACATGTATTTTTGGGTCCTTTTGCAAATAAAACTGTAGAGTTCACTCTTGGATCAAAGAGTATATGCATTCAGAAAAAAATTATAGGTATTATCAAATTTCCTTCTTAAACAGCTATAATGGGACTTCCCTGGTGGTGCAGTGGTTAAGAATCCACCTGCCAGTGCAGGGGACACGGGTTCAAGCCCTGGTCCAGGAAGACCCCACATGCCTCAGAGCAACTAAGCCCATGTGCCACCACTACTGAGCCTGTGCTCTAGAGCCCTCAAGCCACAACTACTGAGCCCACGCGCCACAACTACTGAAGCCCAAGTGCCTAGAGCCTGTGCTCTGCAACAAGAGAAGCCACCACAATGAGAAGCCCGTGCAGCACACTGAAGAGTAGCCCCTGCTCGCCGCAACTAGATAAAGCCCACAAGCAGCAATGAAGACCCAATGCAGACAAAAAAAAAAAAATAGGCTATAACAATTTATAATACGTTTTGTTCCAACCTTGCCCTCACATTATGAAAGTTCCTTTTCCCCCAAATCATCTGCAACACTATTATCAATTATTATTATTATTATTTTTTTAAGCCAGCATTTTATTTATTTATTTATTTTTGGCTGTGCTGGGTCCTCGCTTCTGTGCAAGGGCTTTCTCCAGTTGCGGCAAGTGGGGCCACTCTTCATCACAGTGTGCAGGCCTCTCACCGTCGCAGCCTCTCTTGTTGCGGGACACAGGCTCCAGACGCGCAGGCTCAGTAGTTGTGGCTCACGGGCCCAGTTGCTCCGCGGCATATGGGATCCTCCCAGACCAGGGCGCGAACCCGCGTCCCCTGCCCTGGCAGGCAGACTCTCAATCACTGCGCCACCAGGGAAGCCCCAATTATTTTTATATTGACCAATTTTTTTTTTTTTTTTGACTACACCACACGGCTTGTGGGATCTTAGTTCCCCAACCAGGGATGAACCTGGGCACTCAGCAGTGAAAGCGCAGAGTCCTAACCAATGGACTGCCAGGGAATTCCCTATATTGACCAATTTAATAGAATAAAAAGTGATGTATTGGAAGGAGGATTCTGGGAAGATAGTGAAATACAAAGCACCAGAAATCTGTCTCCCTACCTACGCAACAATTGCACTGGCAAAATCTGTCTGGCGTAGCTATTTTGGAACTCTGGCATCTATAGGAAGTCTCACAACTTCCAGGGGAAGGCTTGGACAGTAAATTGTGGTTAATTTTGGTCAATTTAAGCTCTTAGCTCAGTAGCAGCTAGTTATCCCCTATATCCCAGTCCCATAGTAGGCAGCTGTGCAGGTGTTTCAGGAGCAATGTGTGCAGCCTGTGGGAGCCAAGGCGGGCAATAAGGATCTTGTCCTCTAAATACTGGGGATCTGTGTTCTGATTGATGATTGCTGCTTCTGATCATGGAAGTTCAGACACAGATATGGGCAGCAATTGTTACGCCCTGCCCCACATTGTTACAAGCCTCTCCAGCTCTGCCTGAAATGACTTCCAAGGTATTTAAAGGACTGATGCCTTTTTTCCGTACTCTTTATTTTTCTCTTGTTTCACTTTTGGGAGCCAGACTAGGACATTCAAGGACTAGGATATTCCAAAACAACCACATATACAAAGTCATTGTGCATGCCGAGGGGAAGGTGCAGGCTCAGAAAAGACTTGAGAAGACCCTAAATTTACACTTCAGGTTTATTCCTAGCACAGAGATATCTAAAATAATCAAAAATAAAAATAAAAACAAAAGCAAAAAACAGCAAACCCTGGGGAAGAAGGAGAATCTGATTTCTAGAGTTCCCATATTACTAGTTTCAAAAGTTCAGTTTTCAACAAAAACTCACAAAACATATAAAGAAACAGTAAAGTATGGCCCACTGAAAGGAAAGAAATAAATCAACAGAAAGTGTCCCTGAGAAGGACAAAGTGGCAGACCTATTAGACAAAGACTTTAAAATAACTGTCTGAAAGATGTCCAAGGAGATACAAAGTATAAAATGAAACCAAAAAGAAATTCTGAAGCCAAAAGTTACAATAAATTAAATGAAACATTCACTAGAGGAATTCAATAGCAGATTTGACCAGGCAGAGGAAAGAATCAATGAATTTAAAGATAGGATAATGGAAATTATGATGTCTGAGGAATAGAAAGAAAAAGAAGAAAACTGAACAGAATCTAAGGGACCTAGGTGACAACATCAAATGGACCAATATAAACATTGTGGGAATCCAAGAAGAGAGAGAAGAAGGCAGAGATATTATTTGAAGAAATAATGGCCCCAAACTTCTCAAATTTGAAAGACATAAATATAAACATCCAAAAAGCTCAGTGAATCCAAGTACAATGAACTCAAAGAGACCCACACCAAAGTACAATTATAATCAAACCGTCAAAAGATAAAGACAAAGAACGAATGTTGAAAGCAGCAAAAAGAAGTGACTTGTCCCAAAGGGTCCTCAATAAGATTATTAGCATATTTCTCATCAGAAACTTTGGAGATCAGAAGGCAATGGGCAAATATATTCAAAGTGCCAAAAGAAAAAAACCGTAAACCAAGAATCCCATACCTCGCAAAACTGTCCTTCAAATGTGAGGGAGAAGTTAAAACACTTCCAGATTTAACAAACAAACAAACAAACAAACAAAAAATACTGAGGGAGTTTGTTATCACTAGACCTACTACAAGAAATGCCAGAGGGGGTCCCACAGGTTGAAATGAATGGACAGTAGACAGTAACTTGAAGCTGTATGAGAAAGTAAGTTCTCAGTAAAAGTAAGTACATGAGCAATTATAAAAGCTAGTTATCATTGTAACTTTGATTTGTAACTTCACTTTTTGTTTTCTACATGATTTAAGAGACTTTTAAAAAAAATAAATTTATTTATTTATTTATTTTTGGCTGCATTGGGTCTTCGTTGCTGTGCGTGTGCTTTCTCTAGTTGCAGCGAGTGGGGGCTACTCTTCATTGCAGCATGCAGGCTTCTCATTGTTGTGGCTTCTCTTTTTGCGGAGCATGGCTCTAGGTGCATGGGCTTCAGTAGTTGTGGCACGTGGCTCAGTAGTTGTGGCTTGTGGGCTCTAGAGCGCAGGCTCAGTAGTTGTGGCGCACAGGCTTAGTTGCTCCATGGCATATGGGATCTTCCTGGACCAGGGCTTGAACCTGTGTTCCCTGCACTGGTAGGTGGATTCTAAACCACTGTGCCACCAGCGAAGTCCCTTAAGAGACATTTTAAAGAAAAAACAATTATTTGCCTAAAAGCTAGTATAAGTGTAACTTTGGTTTGTAACACCCCAAGTTTTTAAGTAGTTTGATTTATTACTATTTACCTTTATGGCTTGTGGGTTTTTAGATGTGCCTTTTAACAAAACATTCATCACTCCAAGAAGTTAAAATAATTCACCCACAGTGGTGATCATTTTGTAAAGTATAGAAATATCAAAACACTATGTTGTGCAGCTGGAACTAACATAGTGTTGTAGGTCAATTACACTTCAATAATTTCTTAAAAATCACCTATACTTTCTTCTAGTGCTTTTATTCTTTACATTATAATTTTTAATTTATCTAGAATTTATGGTTATACAAAGAATAAAGAAAAAATTTGGTATGCATATAATTTTTTTTCAAAATGGCCTTAAAATTTTGAGTAATCTATCTTTCCCCACTGATTTGAAAAAAATAAGTTAATGCATACTAAATTTTACGTGTATTTCAGTCTATTTTTTCTACTTTCAGTATTTTCCTTTGATCCAATTTAGGTCCCTTTCTGCATCAGTACCAATATGCTTAAATTACTATAGCTTTATAATAGGATTTATTATCTGGTTATTTGGTATGGCTAGCCACCTGTTATTCATCTTTGTCAGATGATACCTGGCTCTTCTCAAACATTTATTCTTCTAGATAAACTTATCATTTCATGAAATTCTAACCAAGTAAGCAAATAAACACAAACCAATTAGTATCTGGGTTTGGAGCTACATTGAAATTACAGATTGATTTTGTGAAGAACTGGTATACTTATAATCTATTTTAGTCTTCCTAGCCAAAAACATTTAAAAATTTTATTCCATTAAAAATATTTTTCATTTTAATAAATAACTCTTGAATGCCCAATATGCATTAGATGCTCTACTAGGCATCAGGGAAACAAAAATTAAGACATGGTCGGGAGTTCCCTGGTGACCTAGTGATTAGGATTCCAGGTTTTCACAGCTGTGGCTGGGTTCAATCCCTGGTCGGGGAACTGAGATCCTGCAAGCCTCGCGGCGTGGCCAAAAAAAAAAAAAAAAAAAGACATGGCCTCTAGGAGCTCATATCCTGGCTGGGAGGACTGACAAGTAAACAAGTAGTTCTAACATAATGTGTGATAAGTAAATATAAAAGTGTGTCTACAACTTAGAGAACAGATACAGAAGAACATAACTGTCACTTGGAGAAGGGTATCAGGGAAGGCTGCCAGGAGGCTATGACCCTTACCTGCTCCTTGAAGGATGAACATAAATTCATCAGCAGCAAATTGGGGAAGGTATTCTAAGGAGAGGACAAAGCATATGAAAAGGGACAAAATAATGAAAGGGTATGTCATGATAGGTTTGGAGAATTATGAAAATTTTACTACGGCTTAAGAATTGCATTCAGATAATGAATTGGCAGATGAGCCATAAAATATAACTTGTCTTAAATTTAGAAACTGTAGCAGAACTTAATATGTGCCATATAGTGTTCTGTGCATTCTATACACTTTACGTGTGTTAATTCACGTATTCCTTACAACAACTCTCTCAGACAGGTTCAATTGTTGTGCATATTTTTCACATGGGAAACAGACACAAGGAATAACTAAACTTGCCTGAGGTCACATAGCTATAGGTGACAATCAAAATTTACTCCTGGAAGTCTGACTGAACCACTAGGCTCACTATCTGCCTCCCTCTGAAAAGCTTTGTATGCCATGGTAAAAAGTTTAGCTTTTAATTATAGGTAACAAAGAGCCAACAAAGAATTTTAAAGAAAGTAATGACTTATTAGGTTAATTTTGGGAGGAAGATTACTTTGGTAGCAGCTTTGAGGGTGAGTAGTAGGAAAAGATGGTTACAAGGAGAACAGGGAAGAAGCTATTCCTATCATTCAGAGATAAGGAGGACCTGAATTCATGACAAGTGGCAGTGAATACAGAAGAGATCAGGATTAGTATGACATGTCCAAAATAAATGAATAGGATTGGGTGGTCAATTGGATATACGGATTAGAGAGGTATCAACACCTCCTTTGCAAAATATCTAGGTGGAGTTGTCTAAAGACTGCTGGGGAGAGGGAATTCCCTGGTGGTCCAGTGGTTAGGACTCAGTGCTTTCACTGCTGGGGCCTGGGTTCAATCCTTGGTTGGGGAACTAAGATCCCACAAGCTGCACGGCATGGCCAAAGAAAAAAAACCTGCTGGGGAGAGAGTCAGGCTAAAGATACAGATTATTGAGTCATCCAGATTATTGGTGGTAATTGAAGCCTATGGGACTAGAAACCCCAGGTAAAACAACCAAACAGAGCTTTAGGGAATACCAGCATGTAAGCAATGAGCAGAAGAAGAGAAGTAGCCTCTAAAAATAACAGATAAAGACCTGTAAAACAGGTAGGAAGATAATTAACAAAAAATAGAAAGCAACAAATACCGTAAAAGAGGTACAAGCAAATTAGTGTGGGAGTTCAGAGGAGGATTACAACTTAATCTTTCTGAGCCTCTGTTAAGTCATCTGTAAAATTAAGTTGGACTAAGTGGTCCCTGAAGTCTCTTTTGTCTCTAAACCTCTGAATCTATTCAGTGTCTATCATATGCCCACTAACACAGGCGATGGTATGAGAAGATGCAAGGCACAAACCCTGCTCTGGAGGAGCTTTCAATCTACTGGAGACCCTGGCCTCCTCCCCCTCCCCACCACACACTAAAAAAACACTGGAGATGAAGATCATTTATTTATAATTAAGGGGTGAATTTTGTGGCATAGCCTGTGGGATGCAAATTCAGAGATGAGAGTAAGATAATATGTACATAAAAGTTTAATGGAAAAAGAGAGTGGAATTGGGCTGGATTTAGATAGAGGAGAAGGATGGAGAGAAATAAAGATGTGAGTCCACTTGCTTGACTGAACTTGAAGATCTCAGTTGGGAGTTCATGGGAAGTAGGGTTTTACTAGGTAGCACAAGGTCAGATTATGGTGGTTCTTACAAACCAGAGAATGGGGTTTAGAATTGACCTGGAGTGAGCAGAGAGCTATTATAGATCCTTGGCCAGGGTTGGGATATATTTAAAGTACAGGACATAGGTAATTTGATCGATCTCAGCTAATTTTACCCCACAAAATGTTTACCGCTATATTATACTTCATCCCACTGCCAATTTCAGTGTTGTGGATGCTGCGGTGTGCTGCCTAAATCACCCTCCTCAGGTCTGAAGCACTCTAGCTTCTGGGAGAGTAGACAGCTGGCAACTCTCAGCTAAGTCCTTGTCTGGAACTTGCCTTGGGCTGAAGACAGCCACCTTGTCCAATGTCATGCTACCTCACCAGGAGCAGCCTACCTTCAACAGTACTTACAAAGGCCCAGCCAAGCCATCCCAGTTCAGAAAAGCTGAAAAGTGTCATCCCAGTTCCAGAGTTCCCAGTAGGGATTGATCCAGGCCTTTCCTGCAACTGTATCACAGTTCAGCTTCCCCTCCAGCCCACTCCTTCTTCTTTCCCTCCTCCACAGGTGTTGATCCTAAGAACACTTCCCTAAGAAACGTTTTGCATGCTAATTTCCGCCTCGGATTTTTTTTCCTGGTGAACCAAATTGCAACACCCAAGACAATAATATTTTCACTCAACTCTTCATCTATTCTACTTGACAATTTAACTGAAGAAAATTTGTGAACCCAGATTTTGGTTTGAGCAGTTTTCCTCAATAATGTTGACATTTGTAGTTTAGAACACCAAGATCTACCTTTTATAAAACCTGTAATATCTAAGATCACATAACTTTTTTGGCAATATACATCACTTCATTTTACGAAGAGAGTACAGCTACAAACAGCTAAGCATAAATAATGAATACCGATCAAAAGGAAATACCGAGTTGGTGGTAACCGTGGCTTGGCAGGCTGATGGAGCACATTGCTGGGTGTCTTGTATAGTAATATACTTGCAAGTCACAGGTGTTCCTCAGAGGTGGTCCATAGCTGAAGATTTTACAGAGTGCTGTTTCAGGTCATGAAGAATCATGACACCGTCTGATTTTTTTTTTTTTTTTTTTTTGCAGTTGTCCAAAATATCTTACTTTTATATATTTTGCACTTAGCACTACTTAAAAAAAAAAAATCACCAACAATTATACTACCAGATGGCTCTCAGCTAAGCACATTACTGTCTTGAAAACACCTTGAACAAAGTTCAGAAATTTAAAACTTGGAATAAAAACGGGTAACAAAATATTACCATCCTAAAATTGGTGGTAAAGTGGTTACCACTGTTACAATGGTTGCCTCAAAGAGTCCACAGCATCAAAGTGCCTGTGAAAAATATCTTGCTAAGACAATGACTGGTCTGGCAGCTTTTTTTTTTTTCTTTGGCCACCCCGCACAGCTTGTGGGATCTTAGTTCCCCGACCAGGGATTGAACCCTGGGCCCACAGCAGTGAAAGAACAGATTCCTAACCACTGGACCACCAGGGAATTCCAGGTCTGGCAGCTTTTGAGGGAAGGAAGTGGTATGGAAAAGGGATGGAGAGATTGGCCATCTATATTGCTGATGGGCTACGGCCACTTTTTTGTCCTTATGATGCCTTGTTTTTCAAAATGTCCTTTTCTCAACGAGATTAATAGATGTAGTTTAGAAATAAGTAACACTCAGTGCTCACTGAAATTATCAAGTTTTTAACCCTGAAGTAAATAGGCTTACACTGCACTCTTTATAATACATACAAATTCAGTAAAGGGAAACATCCATTGAAAATGCTGGGCCTGCAATTGACATATTGCCAAAGAATAAATTATATCCTGTGCTGTAATTATGTATTCAGAAATAATGAATACTAGGAGAAAATAGCAAAGTAGTAATTATGCCAATTACAATTGATTAGTTGGTATTAACATTTAAAAATGTGCTCATTTTATTATACTCTCTTATGCCACATGAAGGCTGATACATGAAGATATCTCATTCCTCTTTAAAATCCCTTTTTATAATTGATTAAATTCAGTGAACTCAGAAGAATACTGGGAATTTGTATTATTACCCATGATGAAATTTTATTTAGTTATGCTACAATTTTCATTGTTTTATGTTACTGTTTTCTAATTTTCTAATCTGTTTCTCCTGTGCTATTGGAATACTATCATTGAATTTTTTTAATCATTGCATTTTTATATAGAACAAAATAATGCAAAAGAACTGTAACAAGTGGAGTACCTCAATATCCACTGTTGTTTACTTTTTGTTAGAAATTGAGATTAAATGTGGCAAAGTGATTGCCATTCTATATAAAGTAGAACTCTGTTTCTCTGCAGATCTACAAAGTATGAATTTGTTTAGCAGGACAAGATGATAATCCAGTGAGTTGGGCGCCCTTCATAGTTTTAACACTGAAAGTGAAGTCTACTTGAAATTAAATTTAACCTCTGAAAAAAACAGAAGGATCCTTCAATATGTGAAACATCAGAGTAAATTAATTATCTCCGTTTTCTCAAGTCATGAAATGGAGAGCAGACAGGTATTACGAATTGCTGCATAGGTAATTTACTTAACTTTTTATGACCTTGTGCCCTCTATGGTCAGACAAGAATACTACAAGAAATAAGCAGTTCCTCTCTTAAAGTAAGAGAGCATAACAGAATGTGAATTGAAGGAAAGACCTTCAAACTTAGTGAAAAGTACAAGCAAAATAAGGCAAGGAGTATTTACGTGTGGCTAGATAGATGTTCTTAGGACCAATTTTAGTGAGTGGTTAAGATTTTATTATAGTGGGACTTCCCTGGTGGCTCAGTGGTTAAGACTCCACACTCCCAATGCAGGAGGCCAGGGTTCGATCCCTGGTCGGGGAACTAGATCCCACGTGCATGCCGCAACTAAGAGTTCGCATGCCACAACTAAGGAGCCCACATGCCGCTACTAAGAAGCCTGCCTGCTGCAACTAAGACCCAGCGCAACTAAATAAATAAATAAATAAATAAAGATTTAATTACAGCTATAAGCAAAAGCTTAACATATATGGTCATTAACAGAATTCAATTTAAGAAAGTTATTTCCTAAGCTGTACACACTTCTTTCCTTTGAAAGAATTTGATTGCATAGTATGGAGGATAAAAGGAAGACTGAGGGAAAATGAAGCTGAGGGTTTTTTTTTCCCTTTTTAATTGAAGTATAGTTGATTCACAATGTTGTGCTAATCTCTGCTGTACAGTGACTCAGTTATACACATATAGACATTCTTTCTTCATATTCTTTTCCATTATGGTTTATCACAGGATATTGAATATAGTTCCCTGTGCTATACTTTAGGACCTTGTTGTTTATCCATTCTAAATGTAATAGTTTGCATCTACCCACCCAAACTCCCAGTCCATCCCTCTCCCTCCCCCCTCCCCCTTGGCAACCACAAGTCTGTTCTCTGTGTCTATGAGAGTGTTTCTGTTTTGTAGATAGGTTCATTTGTGCCATATTTCAGATTCCACATATAAGGGATATCATATGCTATTTGTCTTTCTCTTTCTGACTTACTTCACTAAGTATGGTAATCTCTAGTTGTATCCATGTTGCTGCAAATGGCATTATTTCATTCTTTTTTATGGCTGAGTAGTATTCCATTGTATATAGGTGCCACATCTTCTTTATCCACTCATCTGTTGATGGACATTCAAGTTGTTTCCATGTTTTGGCTATTGTGAATAGTGCTGCTATTAACATAGGGGTGCATGCATCTTTTTGAATTATAGTTTTGTCCAGGTATATCCCAGGAGTGGGATTGCTGGATCATATGGTAATCCTATTTTTAGTTTTCTGAGGAACTGCCATACTGTTTTCCATAGTGACTGTACCAACTTACATTCCCACCAACAGTGTAGGAGGGTTCCCTTTTCTTCACACCCTCTCCATCATTTGTTATTTGTAGACTTTTTAATGATGGCCATTCTGACTGGTGTGAGGTGGTACTTCATTGTAGTTTTGATTTGCATTTCTCTAATAATTAGTGATGTTGAACATCTTTTCATGTGCCTACTGGCCATCTGTATGTCTTCTTTGGAGAAATGTCTATTAAGGTCTTCTGCCCATTTTTCGATTGGATTGTTTGTTTTTTTGTTGTTGAGTTGTATGAGCTGTTTGTATATTCTGGAGATTAAGCCCTTGTCTATAGCATCATTTGCAAATGTTTTTTTCCATTCTGTAGGTTGTCTTTTCGTGTTTCTTTTTTTTTTTTTTTTTATGGTTTCCTTTGCTGTGCAAAAGCCTATAAGTTTGATTAGGTCCCATTTGTTTTTTTTTTTTCTTTTCCTATTCCCTTGGGTGACTGACCTAAGAAAACACTGGGGGACTTCCCTGGTGGTCCAGTGGCTAAGACTCCCAATGCAGGGGGCCTGGGTTCGATCCCTGGTCAGGGAACTAGATCCCACATGCCACAACTTAAGAGTTTGCATGCCGCAACCAAGAGTTCTCATGCTGCAACTAAAGATCCCACACGCCACAACTGAAGATCCCACACACCACAATTAAGATCCCACACATGGCAACGAAGATCCCACGTGCTTCAATTAAGACCCAGCACAGCCAAATAAATAAATAAATATTAAAAAAAAATAAGGTCATGTTACAACATACTACATACATTAAAAAAAAGAAAACATTGGTATGATTTATGTCAGAGAATGTTTTGCCTATGCTCTCTTCTAGGAGTTTTATGGTGTCATGTCCTATGTTTAATTCTTTAAGCCATTTTGAGTTTATTTTTGTGCATGGTGTGAGGGTGTGTTCTAACTTCATTGATTTACATGCAGCTGTCCAACTTTCCCAGCACCACTTGCTGAAGAGACTGTCTTTTCTCCATTTTATATTCTTGCCTCCGTTGTCTAAGATTAATTGACTGTAGGTGTGTGGGTTTATTTCTGGGCTCTCCATTCTGTTCCATTGATCCATATGCCTGTTTTTGTACCAACACCACACTGTTTTGATTACTGTAGCTTTGTAGTATTGTCTGAAGTCTGGGAGAGTTATGCCTCCTGCTTTTTGGGGTTTTTTTTCCCCCCTCAGGATTGCTCTGGCAATTCTGGGTCTTTTATGTTTCCATGTAAATTTTTGGATTATTTGTTCTAGTTCTGTGAAAAATGTCATGGGTAGTTTGATAGGGATCACATTAACTCTGTGAAGCTGAGCTTTTTACTGTCCTGAATTATGTAACCTTAAACTCCATACCCAAATTACTTGACCAAAAATTTTTAAGATCTAGAGAGAGAAAATTTTATATGAGGGTATTAACACCCCTCCTTCTCCTACTGTATTTCTTTTCACTTACTGAGATATATGGGACATTTGGAGTACCATCCATTTTATTTCTAGGTTCTGCAGAGTGAGATTATATATTCACATGAACAAAATTTGGTTGTAACAAAATGCTGATGCCCATTTTAAAGGCATTTTTATCTGTAGCAAACTGTATATAAATTAATATTACTAGCATACTTCTTTCTTTTCTCTTCAATTGGTTTGACATTCTCTTGAAATTAATTTTTTAAATGATGGTGCAAAATCAGCTTTGGGAAAACCAAAGTATAACTGAAGGTAACTCAAAACGTTGCAGTTGATGATAATGGTTTTTATTATACAGTAAAATCCCATTTTAATGAATATGCATTGCCATGTTGTATCCAAATCTCATTAAAATGGAAATTTCCTGCTACTGTGCACAGACTATTTAACCATTTAAGTAAAATAAGTACTAAGCATATTGTTCACATCATATCAGCACAGAATTCTCCTTTTTCCTCATTTGTATACCACCCTTTCTTCTAATGTAGCTTGACAGTAATTTATGCTATGAAGTTAGGTAAGTCATCACTGTCCAGGTGTAAGATTCTTGGTTGGTAAAATGTGGAAATTAAGAGCATGACTTGCACCAACAAGGACCTACTGTATAGCACAGGGAACTATATTCAACATTTTGTAATAACTTATATGGGAAAAGAATCTGAAAAAGAATATATATATCACTGTGCTGTACACCTGAAACTAACATGAGATTGCAAGTCAACTACACTTTAAAAAAACCCCACGGATTGAAGAAAAAAAAAAATGAAAAAAAAAAAAAAGGGCATGACTTGCAAGTTGCAGACGTCACTTCAGTTCCTATCTCACTGAACACAACCTAGTCACGTGGCATATGCACATGATTGGATGGGAAATTGGGAAATTAGTTTTTAGTTGAGCAGCCATGTGCCCAGCTAAAACTTCTATTATAGGAGGGGATAACATATACCAGAAGGACAAGTTGTAGTCTTGGCTACAGTAAGTCACTGAGAGAGTAAGCTGAGTTTACCCCTTTCCCTCTCAAAAGACATAAGAATCCAATCAAGTCAGATAGACATTATAGGGGTAATCTTGAATTTGTATAATATACTTAAAAGACAGTTATTTAAAACTTCAGATACTGACCTACTGTTAATAACAAATTTCTTATCTGTCATCTCTCAACAAATCACTACAGCAAGGTTATGAGCTGTTGACTTTTATGGCTATTTCCCAGCCCAAACTATATAATAGACCAGTAAAAACATCTCAGATTTTCCACTGCTGGGAGTTCCCTGGTGGCCTAGTGGTTAGGATTCAGCACTTTCACTGCAGAGGCCCGGGTTCAAGCCCTGGTGGGGGAACCATCCAGCATGCCGCTTGGTGCAGCCAAAAAAAAAAAAAAATTTCTCCACTACTAAAATTATATAATAAATATGTCTATTACATTTTTCTCGATAAAGAAAAACATCGGTACTTCCCTAGTGGTCCAGTGGTAAAGAATCCACCTTCCAATGCAGGGGACGCAGGTTCGATCCCTGACTGGGGAACTAAGATCCCACATGCGGTGGGTCAACTAAGCTGGTGGGTCAGCTAAGCCCCTGCGCCACAACTACTGAGCTCGCACACCTCAACAAGACAGCCCACAAACTACAGAGCCCACGGGCTCTGGAGCCCACGCGCTCCAGAGCCCGCAGGCCACAATGAGAGAAAACCCGCACACCACAACCAGAGAGAAGCCCGCGCACCACAACGAAAGATCCTGCATGCCTCAATGAAGATCCCACGTGCCACAACTAAGACCCAACACAGCCAAAAAAAAAAAAAAGAAAAGAAAAACATCATGGGGAGTAGGTGGGCGAAAACTTTATCATAGTGGGCAGCTAAGTCAAAGGGGTTATCTTTTAACCTAGGGAAGATTCAAAGTGTAACAGGTTATTTTTGTTTACCCAACTTCTTTCTCTCCTGATGGTGGAAGCACCATCCCCATCTTACTTTGAGGAATTATCACTCCAATCCAATCAACTGCCAACTATAGTACCCTACCACAAGACCACACGTATATGACCACAACCTGGCCAAATATACTACCCCAAATCCCTGGCCATACCTCTGAGTCCAAGGATTGAACATGGAATCCAGACGTGGTCAATCAGAACTCTTCTCTGGAATTATATATACTGATACACTTGCTTTCCTCTGAGATTGCTGAAGTGGGATGGTGTAAGTCTGTAGCTGCCTTGTACAGAGGAAGCCTATCTGTAGGAGGAGAGAATAAGGCCAGAAAAGGAGAGAGAAAAAAGAGATGAAAAACAATTAGGATGACATAGAATCCCTGCATTTAGCTGACCCTGCAGTCAGCTCCACCTCTGTCCTCACCAGTTAAATGAGCCAATAAAGACCCTTTTACTGCTTAAGATAGTTTTAGTTAGCTTTCTGTCACTTGCAGATAGAGTTCCAATATGCAGAAATACATTCTAAGGATGGAGGAAGCAAAGAGGATATAATGTAATAAATGTTAGTCCTTAGGGTAGAAAATAGGGTAAAATATATACATCCATTCATAAATGTTTACAAGGTGTCCCATTAGTTTATCTTATTCATTTTCGATTCTATGTATTGAAATTAAATGAAATTTGGGGTTTCTATCTGTGACCATGTGCTCTTCTGGCATTAAATTAAAATAGTACCTTCTAATACATAGAGTGGCTATCTTTGAGTGGTGGGTTTATGAATAATTTTCATTTTCTTCTTTTTTGCCTGCATTTTCTGAATTGCCTATGATAACCATTTTTTTTTTACCATTTTAATCAAACAGTTATTTTTATTATTTACTACTGTATTAGTTTCCTATTGCTGCTGTAGCAAATTACTGCAAACAGTAGCTTAAAGCAAAACAAATTTATTATTTTATCGTTCTGGAGGTTAGACGTCTAAAACTGATCTATAAGGCTGAGTTTCTCTGGGAGAAGAACATTCTAGGGGCAGTTTGTTTCTTTTTCTTTTCCAGTTTCAAGAAGCTATGTACATTCCTTAGCTCATAGTCCCTTTCCTTCATCTTCTAATCCAGCAGTTTAGCATCCTCTCTCCTCTCTGATCTCCTACTTCCCTACTATAAGGATGCTTGTGATTACACTGGGCCATCCAGATAATCCAGGATAATCTCCCCATTTCAAGAACCTTAACTTAATCACATCTGCAAAATTCCTTTTGCCAAGGAAAGTAACACACTTATAGGTGCCAGGGATTAGGACATCTCTGGGGGCCATTATTCAGCCTACCACAATTAGCTACATGTAAATAAACGTGAAAGGTAATTAACATAAAAACTGAGAAGCATAACCTAGCTATGTAAAGAGAAGGTATCTTAGTCCATTTGGGCTGCTATAACAGAAATACCATAGACTGTGTGGATTAAACAACAAACATTGATTTCTCACATTTCTGAAGGCAGGAAATCCAAGATTAAGGTATTAGCAGATTTGGTGTCTGGTGACAGCCTACTTCCTGGTTCATAGACAGCAATCGTCTCACTGTGTCCTCATACAGCAGAAGGTGGGAGGAAGCTCTTTGGGGTCGCTTTTATAAGGTTACTAATCCCATTCATGAGGGCTCCATCCTCCTGACCTAATCACCCCCCAAAGGCCCCATCCTCACATACCACCACACTGGAGATTAGGTTTCAACATATGAATTTGGCGGAAGGCACAAATATTTGGTCTAGAGCAGAAGGCAATATTTCCATGGGTTGGATGAAGACCCCTGGGAGAAAATAAGCTGAACAATCTCTGGGTCACGGCCTGGCTTTAGCTTCCCTAACAGCTACAAGAGCCTCTTCTGGGGAAGTTAGGCAACAAGGCTATAAGTGAATCCTGGGAGACGAAAGACTCATCAGTGTTGTTGGGCTTTCTGGCAAAGCTGGAATATAGGCTAGGGGCTGCACCTTTGGTAGGAATATGTTCAGGAGATGAACTCCTATGAATTTTCTACTTCTAAGCTCTCCAGAAGTAGGATATAGCAGAACACTTCCAGCAGGTCAAGGAGGGGAGAACAGGAACTTCATCAGGACAGAGAGCAAGCCAAGTGTAGGTCAGAAATGTGGGCCAGCTCACCTGGGCATCCTGCTCCTCAGGGTATAAGGATGGCGCCACTGTAGTGGGCACCCTTGTGATGAGAGCT
This sequence comes from Eschrichtius robustus, assembly GCF_028021215.1. Taxonomy (NCBI): domain Eukaryota; kingdom Metazoa; phylum Chordata; class Mammalia; order Artiodactyla; family Eschrichtiidae; genus Eschrichtius; species Eschrichtius robustus. Next base: position 101,249,023 of record NC_090826.1, read on the forward strand.
CTCAAAATGTTAGTCTCTTGAGTCATACTATTCCAACCTGAACTGGCTGCCCTCTATTGAGTGTACAGATATAATCCTGGGATCCTCTTTCACCAATCTCTTTGGAAGAGTCCCTTTACCTTTTCCCTGTGTTGGGTCAGAAAAGCACATCCTCAAGTAGCTCCTTAAGATGCTCAGGAAGTAAATGTTTTCAAGATCTCACTTGACTGAAAATGTCTTTATTCTATCCCCACACTTAACTGTTAACTTGACTATACATAGTGTCCCAGGTTGGAAATTTTTCATAATTCTGAAGGCACTGCTCCATCGGCTTTTTTTTTCTAAATTTATTTTGGGCTGTGTTGGGTCTTCGTTGCTGCATGCAGGCTTTCTCTAGTTGCGGTGAGCAGGGGCTACTCTTTGTTGCTATGCACAGGCTTCTCATTGCAGTGGCTTCTCTTGTTGCAGAGCATGGGCTCTACGGTGCATGGGCTCAGTAGTTGTGGCGCACGGGCTTAGTTGCTCCGCGGCATGTGGGATCTTCTCGGACCAGGGCTCGAACCTGTGTCCCCTGCATTGACAGGCGGATTCTTAACCACTGTGCCACCAGGGAAGTCCCTCCATTGTCTTCTTTCTAGCTTCCAGAGTTGATGTTGAGGAGTCTGAAGATATTTTGATTGATTTTTTCTATGTAGCCGGTCTCTTTTCCCCAGATCTTGCAGAATGGGCTTTGCTGTTGTTATATCATTAATCATAAACTTAACTCTGCAATCCAGCTAGACTTGTGAAAAGGAAAACATGGAACCCAAAGAACTGCAGTAAGAACACAAAGGTTATAGGAGGTTGTGAGTAGATGGGGGTGGAGGGGTGCTCTCCTGAGCTACGGAAGAAATCGGCTGGTAGTTAAGATCAAACACGAGTCAAAATTTTTTTTTTTTTTGGCCACACCCTGCAGCTTGCAGGATCTTAGTTCCCCGACCAGGGACTGAACCTGTGCCCTTGCAGTGAAAGGATGGAGTCCTAACCACTGGACTACCAGGGAATCCCCTCAAACTTTTTAGTTGTCCACAGTCAGCAATAGTGAGCTTCCTGCCAGTATTGTTATTATTCATGGACCCCAAACACTCCATGGCTTCCACAACATTCATATCCTCTTTTCACCTCGCCAAAGACCACATGTTTTCCATCCAACCATTCAGTCTTGGCAGTGCAGATGAAAACTGGAAACGATGGGCTTCTTATTCAAAAAGGATGCAGTTCAGCTGAGGTTGAATCTGGCGAGAAGGGAGAGAAGGGACAGAGGAGGATTGGAACTTGATTTGACAGAACAGTCATGTCTACCCGGGGAGGGATCTTTCTTGCATACATCAGGTTCAACCTGATGTAAATTACACTCTATTAAAATTGCATACACGCATATAAAGCGTTACACAGGATGTGACGCAGTTCACAGAACCCTTGAAGCCATTCATAGATCTTTAGCCAGTTAAAAATACTTAGTATATAACCTTTCAGGTATTTGCCCATATGAGAGAAAGTCACTTCCTTTTGTATATAAATTCCTAAATAAATTTAGAAAAGTTAGAAAAATGGGGAGGGTGGGAGAAGGATGTTGTTTCCAGAAAGCTAGAACATAGAAAAATCCTAAATCACACTAGTATTTTTCCCCTTGAGTGTGACTAACTTTGCAAAGTGTATTATCACCTCATCTTAAAATTTAAAAAAATCTGTTAAGAGGAAATTAAAATGTAATTCCTTTTCCCCCCATCTCGTCATAAAGAAATATGTAGCAAGCATTATCCTCAACAGTTTTAACATGCTACTAAACTTTCCCCAGGGTTTAGGTTTAGACCATTGTGATGCACTTTGTTTTGTTTGGCCGTGCTGCGTGCTGCGTGCTGCACAGCTTACGGGATCTTAGTTCCCCGACCAGGGGTCGAACCTGGGCCCCCTGCAGTGGAAGTGCGGAGCCCCTCGCTGTGATGCGTTTTGGATACTGATTCTAAATCTTTAAAGATTTTTAAACTTCATCACTATACCTTTTTTGACGTTTCATAAGTACTTCATACGTTTCTCTAATTTATTGTCCTCCGTAATTAAGCAGTCAACAGCTCAAGACCAATGAGCTTCCTACTGAGGCTAAAGATTTGCCAGTTCCAGCATACCTCATATATCCATTTCCCAGTCATTTTTATTTTAAAAAGAGCAACATATGAAAATATTCAATAAATTATATAAATACTGCTATACAAAAGATGAGTAAAACTGAACTGCTGGATGGTATGAGCTCTACCTTATAATAATATGAAATATTTGATAGCTCACATATGAAACTCCATACTTACTGTATAGAGAAGGTATGAGTGCAATACACAAAAATTTTAAGATGATTTTTAAAAATCCGTAAATGAGGTTACATTATACAAATTATTCTGTAACCTGTTTTTCCTATACATGTACCTTCAGAACCACTGACCCATATTGTCAGTTATACCTCAAAAAAAAAAAAAAGGCACTGACCATTACCAACATAATAGGTTTAAAAAGTTCTAGGTTTAATTTGTATTCTTAATGTTTAACATCTTTTAATTTTCTTCTGGTGAGAGTTCACCTCTCAGTGATTTGTGAAAGGTCTCTGTGCAGTTAAGACTATGACCTTATTTGATATATTGCAAATATTTTTTTCTGAATTGGGCAGGAATCTTTTATACTTTTTAATTCTTTACAAGTAGAAGGGTAAGAGCACAACCATGGTGCTAGACTACTGGGTTCAAAACTTAGATGATGCTTTCTAGCTAATAAAACTTCGGCAAATTAATCAGCACCTGTTAGTTTGTGTATGTGAACAACAGCATGTAATTCCATAGGTTTTTGTGAGGATCCAATTATTTTTCTATTCATGTTAGTTCATCTACCTGAAGTGCTTGGAACAGTGCTCAGCACATACTAAGCTTTATGTGTTACTTATGATGATGATCATCATCATAGATAACATATATGGAGTCATTGTATTTCTTTAGTCTTGTTTGGTAATTAAGAACTTGTTTAGAACTACCTTTTTTAAATTTTGGCCGCACTGCACGGCGTGCAAACTTCCCCGACCAGGGATCGATCCCGTGTTCCCTGCATTGGAAGCACGGAGTCTTAACCACTGGAGCACCAAGTAAGTCCAACTACCTCTTTATTTGAAATACTTATAAATCAAAAGTTTCCAACTTCTTGTACATGTGGAAAACTTTCAATAAAGATCTCTTGGGTACAAAATATGGTCCTGGTGACTCAAAATTAATTCTACGAACATAACATTATTATAAAGTCATACTTATTTTGAAAGTCTAAAGTTCTTTTAATGGCAAAAACACAAAACAAGCCACCACTATGTTGAAATTTTTTATTTTGCTGAAATGTACAAACAGAATATAACAGTCCACATTCTATGCTTTCTAAACATTTAACCACTGATGATTTCTGTAAGATGCTGTTGTTCTTCACAGTTCAGATGTTTGATCTTCTGTGAAAGCCCAACATGCTTTCCTTTCTACCCACCAGATTAGTCTTTTTCAGAAGTCTTGCCGCATGTTTTCTTTGTTTGCCTCTCCATGTTGCTGCTTCATTTGAAAGAGTTCATTTTCTAATTGTACAATAGTCCTTTCAATCTCATAATTCTTACTGACCAGGGATACCCAACTAGAAAAGAAAAAAGGGGGGGGAAATTACTTAATGTGAACTTTCCCTTATAAGATTTTTATAGTATATATATTTTCAGCCAGGGTCATAACACTAACCTTCACTTTTAGCTTTACATTTTCAAAAACTGAGGTGTAATTATGTGGGAAAGCGAGTAAAGGGTGTATAGGACCTCTCTGTATTACTTCTTTTTTTTTTTTTTTTTGTATTACTTCTTAAAATTGCATGTGAACCTACAATTATCTCAAAAGAAAAAGTTTAATTTAAAAAAGAACAAGTTAGAAAGAGTTGAAGAGATATGAAAGAGTGATTGAAGTTGGTATTTAATTGGATTAACAGAAAAGGAGAGAAAATAAGGCAGAGGCAATAAAGAAAAATGATGAAGAATTTCTACAACTGCTAAGATAAAATTCCATAGATTCGGGGCTTCCCTGGTGGCGCAGTGGCTGAGAATCTGCCTGCCAATGCAGGGCACACGGGTTCGAGCCCTGGTCTGGGAAGATCCCACATGCCACGGAGCAACTAGGCCCGTGAGCCACAATTACTGAGCCTGCGCGTCTGGAGCCTGTGCTCCGCAACAAGAGAGGCCGCGATAGTGAGAGGCCCGTGCACCGCGATGAAGAATGGCCCCCACTTGCCACAACTGGAGAAAGCCCTTGCACAGAAATGAAGACCCAACACAGCCATAAATAAATAAATAAATAAATAAAATTAAACTTAAAAAAAAAAAAAAAAATTCCATAGATTCAAGGAATCTTCCCCTTCCCCCAGAAAAAAGTCTTAGGACAAATGAAAAGAAACACACATGTACACGTAGAAGATTATATTAGTTTGAACAACAGTGTGGAAAGATGCATAATAGACTGATAACATGGGGTACTTAGAGGATGAGGGGAAGGTGGAACAAGGACAGTGATGTGGGTGATGGAGGTTAGGGAAAGAGCAAATCAAAAAAGAAAAGAAATGATAAAAAAATCATGACTATATTCAGAGATTTGTACAAACTTATTTGAATACATGAAGAACATTAAAAAAACAAAATATATAAACAAAGGGAAAAACCCCGAGACACATACAAATTATCAAGAAAGTATGGAATCTCCCTCCTGCAAGAGTTAAAAAATAGACTTTTTTCCTTTTAAAAGGAGAATATAGGTAAAATCCTATTCAGAGCAGAAGTACTGGACAGAAAACAGGGTGCTCTAAGATCAGAATAAATTAGCAGTGGTTCAGTTTTTGTTTGTAACTCTCATTTCCTTCCGAGCCCATACTTCAGAAAGAGGAAGAGGCAGTGAAGAGCGGGATTCAGAAAATAGCATTTCTTTGACACCTGTGGCACCCTATTTGAATACTGTTTGAATTATATTGTTGAATCCTGATCTTAAAATGTGCTAAGCAATTTAAAAGGTGATGGGATTGTAGATACTCACGTTGACTCCATTTCTCTTAATTTAGATCCAGCTGTGAGTTGCATGTTCTTTCGCTGCCAGTTTAAGTCTTGAATATGTTTCCTGTAAAAACATTTATACAAGCCACCTACATTCTAAAATAAGACTAAAATCAGCAGAAAAATCTATAACTAATATAATACATCTTTAGTCCTTTGAGAAGTACAGATATATATGTGTATATATATACACATATATAGTCATAGACTAATTCCAGGAAATAACTTTTTTTTTAACTTTCTTCTCATTATTTTTCAATTACAAATTTCATAAAACATGCTCATGGTGAAGAATTAAATACACACACACAAGCATGCACACAAACAGATTAAAAATCCAAAGTCCCTCCTCCCATGTGCTTCTCCTTCTCCCTGATAACTTTTGTTCAGTTTTTGGTGAGTGTCTTTCCAGATTCTTTCCTGTATACATATGTGCATGTATAGATTAGGGTGTTTTGTTTGTTTGTTTTTGTTTTTAACATAAATCAGATTATACATGTTATTCTACAACTTTTTCCCCTTCTAAAAGTACCTTTTCAATGTCTGCAGACTTGCAAACTGCAAATGACCCGGTAGAGATATTTTCAGACCTCAGGTCTATTTCTCCTCCACTCAGGTAGGGCAAACCCAACACCAGACACTTGACAGAGTGGATCATCAATTATTTACTCTCATATGACTATAGTCCAATGGTTCCTTTTACTTCTCATTCTATTTATTAAGATTCACCTCAACTTTATTCTGAAATAAGAAGAAAAACAATTTACCTTAACTTCTGGAGCTCTTTCTGTGCATGTTCAATCATATGAACTAGATTTCTAAAAAAGAAAAAGAAAATCAGATTAATGTACGTTAAAATCACATAGTACCAACTAAAAGTGTACTATCTAGTTGATACAAGGTCAAGTTTTTCTGCTAAAAATAGTTAATATTAATTGAGCTTTCTGTGCCAAAACCATGTTAGATACTCTATAAAACTAATTTAATTCTCATAAGAATTCTTTGAGGTAGGTATGATTATCCCTATTTCACATGTTAGGACACTATACTCAGAAAGATTAAGTAACTTGGTCAAGGTAACATGGTTAAGTGTCAGAGGTGAATTCTACTTCAGGTCTTTTAAACTCTTGAGCCCAAGCCATTTACCGATATTCTGATTTTGTGTACTTATATCACTTCGTAAACTGTTATTGTCTTTTCATAGACAAGATGGGAAGTATCTGATGAGTGCACTCATTTACACTCCCTTTTATCTCTTTATTTCTTTACCTACATTTATCTTGTCACTCTCCCCTCCTGTCTACTGCTAGCTAGAGAGAAGAAAAAAACTGTTGTGGAAGGCTATAGATTCAGATTCCAGTCCAAGTCAGCTCTAATGAGCAGAGGGGAGAAGTTGAGCCATACAGAGTTCCATGTGATTATTATCATTAGAGAAGTGATTCAAGGGTAAAGTTCAAAATCTATCTTTTCCTAAATAACAGCTTTACTGAGATATAATTGACATACCATATCAATTTCCTCTTAAGGCAGTAGAGTCCATTTCAACCACATTGGCCCTACTATGCTCTTGCTCTAGATCCAGTATTGTTTCCCAGCTTTTGTGACTCAAATTTCCTGCTGCCCTTCTGAGTTATTCTATCTCCACTGACTGATTTCCTATAACTAACTCCAATTCTCTAGAGATTTGGTCTTCAAAAAGTGGTGCCTCTCCAGCTTTCCTTTAGCTCATCCCAACTTCCCTAACTTTGACACTCATTCCATGCTGAGGACAATAAAGCTTAGTACTCTATTCCTGACCTCCGACCATTAACAGGGAGCTTTCTTTTGAATCACCTCTTCCTGAAAGCCCAGCTTGTGGTCTTCTCCCTTCTTCCAGCCTCCCTCTTAAGTACACAGGTCTCTCCTCACGTACTCTGAATGCTGAAACTGATCACACTGCATCATGGGAGTCAGAAGACTCCCAGCTCTGCCCTAGATAGCTATGTTTCCTTTGATGAGTCACCTGACATCACTAGGGCTAAATCTGCTTATTTGTAAAGTTAGGGGCTGACCTTGAAGGTTTCCCTTCAGTTTCAAGTACAGAATTCTCTCCTTATTAATGAAATACTATTTTTTTAAAGCAGTTCTGCACCAAGACCTACTTAGAGCTAAAAGCTTTCTGCCTAGCATATTTGACACCCTCAAATCCTATCATGAAGAAAGAAAATATAGTACAGCTCCTCTGGAGAAGCATCCATTGGGTTTGGAGGAGACAAAATATGTGCAGGAGAATGACCAACACTATAAAGTGTTATGTAATTAAATGTAAAACAAGTGATGTGCATAATAATTTGTACAGTTTCTCAGAAGAGAGAGTACCAGAGGCAGAATTTTAATCAGGGAAGAAAAGGAAGCAGATTAAAGTTGGGCCTTAAATAAGTTGAATTTGGGTAGAATAGTTAAGGGTATTCCAGGAGGAGATAAGGCCTGAGTAAAGGCTCCGAGGCAGAGTTTATGATAATCACCAAGGAGAGGACTAGTTTGGCTGGAGTGAAAGTCTACAACTGAGGTATAGCCTTTTGCTTTGAATATCATGTTAAATAGCCTGGACCTTAACTTGTAGGTAAGGGAAAATTATTAAAGGTTTCTAGGCAAGACGAAAGCAATGCTCTCTTCAATTTAATGCCTCCTCCCCACCCCCCATCCCCTCACCTATGTTCTCCTCCATTCCTGGAATGTTCTTGCTCTCCTTTAAACATCCAAATCTCACCCTTTTCTGGAACCCCTGTACACTGTTGGTGGGAATGTAAATTGGTGCAGCTACTATGGAAAATAGTATGGAGGGTCCTAAAAAAAAAAACTAAAAATAGAACTACCACATGATACAGCAATTCCACTCCTGGGTATATATCTGGAAAAAATGAAAACTCTAATTCGAAAAGATACACGCACCCCAATGGTCACAGCAGCACTATTTACAATAGCCAAAACATGGAAGCAACCCAAATGTCCATCAACAGATGACTGTATTAAGATATGGTGCATATATACACATATACAATGGACTATTAGTCATAAAAAAGAAATATTGCCATATGCAGCAGTGTGGATGGCCCTAGAGAATATTATGCTTAGTGACATAAACAAATTGGACAGAGACAAATATTGTACGATGTCACTTATATGCGGAATCTAAAAAATAATACAAATGAAAATTCATGCAAAACAGAAAGACTCACAGATATAGAAAACAAACTTGTGGTTAGCAAAGGTGAGAGAGAAGGGGAGGAGGGACAAATTAGGGGTATGGGATTAACAGATACAAATTACTATATATAAAATAGGTAAGCAACAAGGATATACTGTATAGCACAGGGAATTATACCTGTTACCTTGTAATAACCTACAGTATAATCTGCAAAAATACTATATCACTATGCTGTATACCTCACACTAACATACAAATCAACTATACTTCAATAACCCCCACCCCCACCCCCTAATCGCACCCTTTTATAATAGTCCTAATCCTTAATGTCCCTTTCTGTGGATCTCTGTAGCTTATGGACCACAACACACAATGCAGCACTTGCCCCCATACTGCCAAAAATGAACTACTAGTTATCTGGCCTAGAATATCTTGCCTCCTCAACTAGATAAAGCTTCCTGAGGACAAAGATCACATTTTTCCACTTTGTGAAATACACATTTTTGGGATTGATTTGCTCTCTTAAATTTCTTAATCACCCCAACCCCATTTTCCCTTTATTCTCCTTGCAACATATTCACAATAGAAACTGAATTGTTTGTTCTGTAGTTTCTTAAATTCTGGATTTTGCCCAAAGATCCTTATGTGGCCAATAGAAATTTAAACATGATTCTGAAAACTTGAGAAAAGGTATTTATCATTTCGTGATTTTTGCTTTACTGTTTCAGGAATCATACTCTAACAAACAGTTTTATGCTGTGAAGTTCAATGGTCTTTTCTCCTTAAACTGTTAATAGAAACTCGGGACTTTAGGGCTCAAAGGAGCCATGGAGATCATCTAACCACTGAGTTTTACAAGTTGGAAACTGAACCCTAAATAGATAACAAAACCTAAAGCTAAAGCTAGTTATATGGAACAGAAACAGGAGCTAGTGGCACTTTTGTCTCTGGTGTTAATTCTCTACTTACAGTCAATTCTCATTACTTGCAGATTCTGTATATGTGAATTTGCCTACTCACTCAAATTTATGTGTAACCCCAAAATCAATACCTGCAATGTTTTGTGATCATTCATGGACATGCTCAGAGCAGCAAAAAATTTTAGTTGCTGGACACGCACATTTCCAGCTGCATTGGAACAAGGAGATACTCCACCTTCTTGTTTCAGGTCTCATGCAGGGATGACCAAAGGATAGAGTCTGATTTCCAACTCTGGCAAGTTACTTAACACTTCTGAACTTTATCTTCTCTTTTATAAAATAAAGAAAATACAGAATCTGCCAGGATGAGCTGTTTTAAAGGATTTAAGATTAGAATCTATCTGAGATGTGTATATATACATATGTACATACTTCTCCCAGGAGAAATGGTTCAGTATTTGTTAATTCAGTATTCAAGGCCACTTTATAAAGCACAACATGCAATAATGAGAGTTAACTGTATAAGCAACCCCCCACATTAAGGATTACATTCTACCAAGCTGTGATTTGTAAATCAGACCTCAGAACTCATTATTGCAATATTACACAACAAATGTGTTAGGTTTACATCCCCTTAAACTTTGAGATGGGTCTCAAAGCCTTTCATATGGGTTGTAGTTCTGGGACATGACCCCAAGTGAAAGTCCAGCTATACTATTTTTATCCCACTTCTCCTACTCTACTTCCCACATTAAAAAAACAAGACTAAAGGTGGCATGGGTTTAAAAAAAAAAAAGAAACATAAAAGGCTTCTTACTCATTATACACTTTCCAGGCATTGCATCCATGCTGTGACATTAGTTCCAGATTCTCAATTCGAACCGCTTGATGCTCTAACTGGGCCATAGAATTGTTTACGCATTCTTGCCACGCAGTAATGTCATTTTTCTGACCCGAGGAAGGGGCTGGAAGTTCATATCTGAAATTAAACAACAATGAAATAAAATCACATATTCCTCCAAACCTTTCTTTCTCCTCCCAACAGAATGCCTCATGGGTCTATGCACACTGTAAAAACTACAGAAGACTGAAGATAAAATGCAGACCTTGCAATAATAAGAAATCTATTTATCCTAAGAAACAATCAATGTACAAATAAGATCTAGCGTCATTATACACAGTAACAAAAAATTGTTCACTTCAATGAACAATTCAATAAGCTACACTGTGCATTCATGTAACGTACTGTTATATTAGCTATTAAATGTTATTAAAGAATAATTAAAAACATTAAGATGTTTGTAATACACTAAGGGAAAAAAGTAGGATAGAAAAAAATATGCACCTACATCCATCCACCCTCCCACCCACGTACCTACACCCCTCTAGAGAAAAAATGGCAAAGGGATACAATAATTTTTACATTTTGAACTCAGTCTTTTCTCTGTCTTCATAATACCCAGTCCTTCAACACTGCCAACATAGCCAGCAACATACACTCTTCATAAATCTCAGCTCATTACTGAGTCACTACAAACTAATTTCTAATTTCCATTTTGTTATTTTTACCAGGTATTGTAAAAACTCCAAATCATTCCTATGAAAAATTGAGGGATATGCAACTGGGATTAAGAAGTGATAAACCATTTTGTTTAAAAACAAAAAAAACACAAAAAACAAGCTTTACACATGCATCATGAATGTAGCATTTTGGGAACTTCTGATCATAACCCACAGTAAGAAATATTTTACACTGTGATCCAGTACACAAATACACACAGCTGAACAGAAGTTTCACAAAACAAAACTTACCTTTACATGCAATGCATTCTGATATTTTCTATCCTACTTCCTTAAAAAAGTGCTGTGGTGTCTTACTAAACTTACTTCACAATCTACTGCTTAAAGGATCATGACCTACTTATGGGTTCAAAATATACTGTTATGAAGGAGTTACTATCATGAAAATCTTTAGAGCAGAAGCACCTGGAAACAAGAGAACTGAGGAGTCCTAGGAGTTTGCCTTTATCATTCAAGCCAGATGGAAATGCAGCACAAGAAAAGGAAAAATCTGGTCCTTCGGTTCTATAGACTCAAATCCCTCTTTTAATCTGTACATATGCTGAGAGGATAACCCTACTGTTCATGTGGCCCTCTCTGCTCTGCCAGATTAGTTACTGGTTCTCATCATTTCATAGTTTTCTTAGAGCTGAAGGGGACCTCAGATGTTAAGCAACCCAATTCTCCAATTTAGTGAAAGTAACAAAAGGGTGTTTTGGTTTTTTTCCTGAAACAGTTTTGTAGTAAAGTGGCATGGGAAGGGAGACAGTAGAACCAAAGTCAAACTATGCAGGTACCCTGAGTTTACTAATGTTGCCTGTGTAAGAGTGAAGCACTACATGTCTAATCAGGAATCTTTCCTCGGGAGTTCTTAAACATGAACTTAGTTACAATTTACCATTCCCCTGTTATTGGATTTTAAAATATTTTGCATTTTTAAACAATGGCGCAAAGAATATTTTTGAACATTAATACAAGATTACATGAACCACTATTATACCTATTACATGAAAAAACTAAATACATAAAAACAGACAAGAATTTTTTCTTTTCCACGTTTATTTTAACATGGCTACAGCAGTTTTACTAATAAATTATAATTAAAGTAAACAATGATTTGAGGCCAGCTGAACCCAGAAGTAGGACTTACCGTTTCATACTGAGCAATTCAATTGGTTGTCGAGCAGCCAATCTTTCAAATTCATTTCTCATTATGTCGGTCTGATGTGTAAATTGAAGAAAGAATTATTTCCAAAATCATATCAACAAACTGTATTACTATCCATTATTAACGGATCATTTCCCCACCCCCCAGGTCTTCTCTGCAGTCAGGGCTCTCTAGAATCTGGAGAAGTGCACAGACACACACACGCTTCATATGTAAAGGGGCCCTCAGAGAAAAGGATTAATCCTAAATCAGTGGTTCTCAGTCCAGCACACATTTAGAATCAAATGGGAGTTTCGAAAACAATTCCAATACAATTCACATTATCACTTCTCTCCCCCACTACAGGACATGATTATAACTTTTGTTTTTAACTCACCAGTTGATTGTAAAGTCAAGCCAGTGTTGAGAACTATGGATCTAAGTATTCACTGGGGGCATGGGAAGAGAGAAGAGGACTTGGGACATAAAATAATTTGCTTTAGCGCTATGAGCCTAAACCTATACTTTCTTTTTGATCCTGGCTGCTCTTTTCACTTTACTCTTTGCAAAGGAGTAACAGGGGAAGGGACAAAAGGACCTGGTTCTGTTGTTTGCTCTAACAATTTTACTATTTAAAAAAAAATGTGGTATAGCTCTACCTCTTTAAGTCCAGTGTTTTGGTCAACGTCCTATTCCATTTAGAGTAAAGAGTAGGCAAAAAAGGCCTTCCAGAGGTCACATTCCTTGCTTAAAAATAGTGCATTAAGCATGTCTTCATTGGAGAAGGCCTTTTTTTGGACTATTGCTGAGTTTCACACAACTCTAAGAAAATGTGGTTACTTAGTTTCCTGCAGAAATTAAGGCATTCTAGCTAGAAGGCTATGCACAGTGACAGAGTAAAAACTAACAATTAGGTAAGACAGAAACTACAAAAATATAGTACAAGCAATCTTCAGCCACGTAACATCACATGGCTAGTAAGTGACAGATCTGGAATTTTAACTCAACTCTCTTCAAAGAATGAACCAATGCTCACAGGGCTAAGTCATAAAAAGAACTCCAGGCATGAATGGCACACATTAAGCATTCATTAAACTGCCTTAGGCGCTCTTCATACATTCAGTGATAAATATCTGGGTTCCTATTGTGTGCCAAACACTGTTTTAAGTGATGAAAATACAGTGCTGAAGAAGACAAAAAAGATCCCTGCTCATAGAGCATTCTCATTCTCAGCTTAGACAGGCCTTCCTCAGCCATCCTATCTAAAGCAGTCACCCAGTCACTCTATATCACATCATTACTTTAATTCTCTGTATAGCTTTATCAATAATCTGATATTTTCTGATTTATCTGTCTCCACACTCTAGAATTTAAACTCCTGTTCCCCAATAACTAGAATAGAATCGATTTTCAGAAATAGTTGTTAAATGAATTAATGAAAGAGCAGTTCAAAGGCAGTTTGAGGAGTGCTTAAAGTCTTGGGTAAATTAGCCTAAGCTGCAGTTTCCCCATCTAAAAAATTGGGATAATAAACATACAGTTATATAGTTCACAGAGCTGTTTTTAGGACTGAGACAGTGAACCCAGTACACTATTAGCTTCTACTATTAAAAAGCGTTAACTAATCAGTATACTAATTATAAAGATAGGAAACATAGGTTGTATCTAAAAGAGGTAAAAAGAAAACTGGCTCAAGTATTTAAAAGTTTGTGACTGAATGCAATTATCTAAAACTTTCAGAAGTCAAGCTAATAAGTACCCATTACTGTCCTTAGTTCTTAATGTGATAACATCTATATTTGGGAAACATCATTTACAAAAAGCATGGGAAAACAGCATGCCATAGGAACATCTCTCTCCTACTTAAAACTTAACCAATATTTTTTTTCATGTTACTTCAATAAGAAATCCTGCGTTTTAATAACAGAATTCTTTCATAAATAAACGGCTAACTGTACTGGGGGCAAAAACGGAACATGCATGTACTAAAATGCCTAACAGAAATCCATTAACTTAGAAATGATATTTTATATTTCATTCAGCTAATTAGACCCTAAATAGTATTTTGGGTGCACTTCTAGGCTAAATATCTAAATGGTTTGATATGGTTCACTCAGATATGATTTATCTCTACAGTCATTCACGTCCACCCAGTAAATATTTAAGACTTGATACCAAGGCCGCCCTCCAGTGGTTCTCAGAGGCTTAGGTAATTAGGCTTTTGTAAATATATTAAAAAACCCTAGATCACTTGTTTTACAGTAGACCTTAATTAGAGAGAAGAGGATCCCTTTGTGAATTTACGCAATAAACCTATCTCGGAAAAACGTAACACTAATTTTTGCATTGTTAGGTCAGTTCGCGGAGCCCCAGAAAGTCCTTCCGTGGATCTCAGAATAAGAACCCCGGGGAAGGCTTATAGGTGTAGCTATTTTCAACTGACTGACAATACCTATACAACAGGGTAAGTAGTAGCTAAGCAAGTAACAGTTAAAGCTGGAATTTTAAATTCACTTCTACGTGGCGAAGGCTCTCGATCCAAAATAAGGATTCACAGGATCCCGGTTCATACGCTCGGCTCAAAACATCACACTTACTTCAAAAGCGGAATAATCCGGGGCTGTCAGGTAGCTCAGGTAGTTCTTGGTAGGTCGGTATCTGCGTGTTTCCTCCTCCACCAATGCCGCAGCCTAAGAACGAGAATAGGGGCCAGGGTAGGGGCAGCAAATTGTTAAGCGATTCTTCCAGCACTAAAGGCCAGCGAGCGCTGAGTCAGTTACACAGACACCCCGAACTTACCGCTTCCCGCACACCAGGCGCTTCATAACCTTGGTCAAAATACGGCAGCGCATCCACCACAACCTCTCCGGCCACCAAACCCGTACCCGCCATTCCTAGGTTCGCCGGAGCTTTCCGAGTCTGCGCCGGCTCAGGTTCTCTTAAATACTCCTGCGCCCGACGCTAACGTAATGACGTCGGCTGCGCATCAGCTTTGGCGCCTAAGTTAATTCTGAGGGCGCGCTGGCTAGAAATTGCCCGGCCATTTTGTTTTGGTCGGACTTGATGTCCCGTCGTGGTTTCCCCGAGTCAGCGGTACATCTCAACTTCCGGTCCCCGTGTGCTCTACCGTTTTGCCTCCGACTGGCAGCAAAGTGGACAGGAGTTGGGACTTTTGGTTTCCTTCAGGACGCTGATATCTGGGTGGGGAATCCTTTAAAACTTTTGGAGGGAACTGGCTGCAGGATTTGGCGGGGAGAAAGTTACTGGTTTCCCACCTCGGCTTTACTCTCCTAACCTTCCACCTTCTTCCGTTAAACTTCTCTCCCTTTGCACTTCCTTGCTGTACCCCCACCATTCTTCGTTCTCGGCGCCCCGAGGATCTCTGCACTAAGTGCAGTTCTTTCACAGATTCTGGAAGTGGGCGCTAGTCTCCAGTTAAAATTGCGAACCTTTAGACTGCGTAACAAAATGAACCTGATCTCGCCCCCAGGGCGAAATAACTGCCCGCTAATCCCATCTTTTAAAAAGACTGTGATTTCGCCTTCAGGGCGTGTATAAAATCCAATCATTTTGCCTTTAGAACTTACAGTAATAGAATAGTTTCTCATTGCCTCCGACCACTCCTGCTACTGCTGGTGCCCAGTCTCTGGTCCCTGGCTTCCAGTTCCCTTTGACTAAGCAGGGAAAAACCAAATAAGGTAGTCGGACTATATACCGTGCCCGGTGTGCAAATCTAGACCCCGACTTTGCCAAGAGCCTGGAAATGTTGGCCACGGTAATTAAGCTTGGTTAGTCTAGGATCGATTATCTTTTACCTACCATTAGATAAATGTGTTAGCTATAGATTTAAGTGAAGTAAAATATCTTTACAGCTTAAGCAATTTTATTTCAAATTCTCCAGGAGATCCATGGAATTTTTTGTGTTTGTTTATTCATTAAAAGATCTGTAAACATTTTATACAAATTTTCAGCGATTATTTTACAAACGTGTCCAGAATTTGTAATACTTTACAAACAAAAAATAAAACAAACTGAAGAAAAGGAAGCAGCTTCAGATCGCAGGGATAAGACTCCCATCCCTGAAGAAAAGGTCTCCTCACAGAGGGATGTCTGGGATGCACCACAGTAACACCTTATACCCCCATTTTATAAACACTCAATTCCCAATTACTAATTGTTCCCTCAGGGTGGGAGTGTCAGAGGAGACCAAATGGGGAAATGTCTGGTAAAAGCCCCACTGAGGTAAGCTGCTTAATAAACTTTTTTTTTTTTTAAACATAGGCTTAGTTCTATTTTCTGGACCCACATCTATAGGAATTGTATTATACAGCACCCGTCTTAAATGGTGTCTACTTCAGATCCATTCACACACACCTGAGTGGGTTGTAACGACAATACTGCACAAGTTAATAAGTTGTATCATAACACAACTTATAATGCTTTAAGTTTGAATAAATAGTTTTATGCCAGTTAAAGCCATCAGCAGGAGTTGAAGAAAACAAACTGACACTTGCTGTAACATTTATCAATTAGCGTTACACCAATGCTGACAAATTCCTCTTTCAAACCACTACTACTACTTTAGATATTAAGGGTTGGAGTGATTATGTGGTGTGTGCCCAGGAAATGTCCATATTCTGAGTCCAATTTAACTAGAGCAAAAAGTCCAACATTTCTAGAGGAACCAAAAAAAGTCTCATCTAGACACCTATAGTTTGAAGTCCCTTATTCTCAGAGCTGCAAGTTGACTCTGGTACACTTCAGCTTAAAAAACAAAAACAAAATAAAAAAAAAAGCTTTTTCAATAGCTATAGTCCCACAGAGTTCAAATTTCCATCTGTAGGAATAACCAACTTTCTATGTGTTCATAAACTAATAGTCCTGGCTTCAGTTTAAAGTTATTTAAACTCTCTGAATTCCATTTTCCTCATTAGTAAAATGCAGATGCAAGTATCTCATAAAGTTGATTTAAAGACTAAACAAGATGACATACATGTACCATTCATGGCACACGGTGGACACTAAAAAGGAAGGTAGTTCTCACGCCCTTAAAGGACAGTTTCCTGTTAGGTATATATTTTTTTCTTTTCTTGTTTTTGGCCATGCCACGTGGCATGTGGAATCTGCATGGGGGATTTTAGTTCTTGGACCAGGGATCAAACCCGTGCCCCCTGCAGTGGAAGCGTGGAGTCTTAACCACTGGACTGCCAGGGAAGTCCCCCATTAGCTATAATTCCCCAAAGTTTAATGTTGACATGCGTGGGACAAGCTACCCAAGTGCCACACAAAGTGGAGGAGGAGCTATAAAATGTCTATTTTTATAAGATACTCAGTAACAGTGATAATACATAGGGCTTCCACGTAAGTGAGATTCCCCTAGACAGAGCATTAGACCAAAAAAAAAAAAAAAGATGAGTATAGTCCTTAGCTCAAACAGCCCATAGGTTTAAAGCTGCCATGGTATTTCAGTGATGAGAATTATGTGTGAAGGGCTAGTCCTCTACTTCTGCCATGCCTCCATAGTACCTTAAATGCAGCACTTTTCTCATTGTGCTCATCTTTGAGCTGTTTTTAAAATGCAACACCACCTCTTTCTTGTAAAAGACAAGTGCCTTCATAGACTAAGCTCAAAACACAAAGAATGAGCTCAAGAATCAAAAAGAAAGGCCACTTAAAAAAAATCTGGAGGCAGAGTAAAGGGAGCATTGGTTCCAGACTACTCCCAACAATTCTCCAGTGATTACTACAGCAGCAACAGGAGAATCCTCCTCCGAGAACCTGGCCCGCTCTGTAACCTTTCAACTTTCAAGATTTTGTAGAATACTTCAGGGCATCTTGACTCTTGGAAAAATAGTTTCTTTGTCACTTTCTGTTCTATTTAGGATGGAGGCTGTCAATCAAAGATTTCATTTCTTCTGCAGAAATTTCATTTTACTTCCTAAAGGAAAAAAAGTAGAGTGAACTCTCATTAGTTCATTTTTATTTATTATACATTATTTGAGGCAAGGGATTAAACCTAGTCATTCAGAACAGCCCAGAAGTAAGCTGCCATCTCAAGCTATCAGTTGATGTGTTTAACCACCAAAAAACCCCAAACCAAACCAAACCAAACACACACACACACACAAAATCCCCACATTTCTAATTGTAGAGGTAGAAGAGAACTGAGACATCATCTAATCCCATGGTTTTCAAACCTGACTGTAGGTTAAAATCAGCTGTCCTGCTCCCCAGAGATTTCGTGGAGCCTGGTGTGGGGTGGGGGGTGGATTTTCTTTTTGTTTTTTCTTTTTCTTGCTGCACCACACAGCTTGCAGGACCTTAGTTCCCTGACCAGGGATTGAACCCGTGCCCCTGCATTGGAAGCGTGAAGTCCTAACCACTGCACGGCCAGGAAATTCCCTGGATTTTCATTTAAGTTCCCCAGAGATTATAATATTGTAATCAGAGCTGAGAACCACTGATCTAATCTAACACCACGGTATAAAGATGAAATAACAGCCCTAGGCATAGTTTTCCATGGTCTCTCAGCTACTTAGGGGCTAATTTTAATTAGGGGGGCATATATTTCAAAGATCAATATAAATACCATAGAATACAGGTTCTTCATTGTTTGGGGCTACCACACCACTGTTCTCCTACATCATACTGGATGATTAAAAGTTAACTATAATTGAAAAATCATAAACAACTGTGTTTCCTTATGAAGAGTAAAATTAGAGACTTGCAGGAAATCCTCTTTTGCCTCAGATGCCCTCTGAACCAGGTATTTTTAACCTGAAGTGTATGGATGGGCTTCAAGGGGGTCCATTAACACCCTAAAATTATATGCATAATTTGTTTGTATGCTCCAAGTATATTTTTCTGGGAAAAGGTGCAGATTTTAATAAGATTCTTCCAGGGATGTGGCCTAGAAAAGATTAATAATCATGATACGCAAAATTCTTATATCATGAGGGAGCTTCATCTGAGGAAAACAGCCCCATGCACGACTCTGATGGAGAATCCTAACCTCTGAGAAAGAGTTTTGTCTTTCTCCAAAACACTTAGGAAATAGGGTCATGGTTTCTGGTCACCCTCCTTGAGGTTATATTGTTGATGTGATTATAAAGCTTTTGTGATGAGGCATGCTTACCGCAAAAGTTGTTTTTTTTTTTTTTAACTATATTTATCTAACAGGAAAACACAGCAACTTACCAAGACTCCGCAAAATTCTATTCACTCCGCTGGGCTCAGACTCAGGAATTGTTTCCAAATACTGGAGGGCCCGGACCTCAAACAAACCTACAAGAAAAACTCATGTTGGTGAAACTGCCATACATTCAAGACTGAAAATCAATTGAATAAAACTCTGTACTCACTACCAATGTACTTCCGTAGCTAAAACAACATCACAAAATAAATGTTTCCCATAATAAACAACTCATAGTGAGCCCTTGTAGCTTTATGCTATTTTTTGTTTATATTATTTTCAAATCTTTCAAGTACTCACTAAATACAGAGGGAGAACTTTATGATGAAACTGACCTTTCACCCCACTTTTCCGAAGCTCTCGGTCCTGGATGAATCCTGCAAACATCTGAGTTTCCATGAAGAGATCCAGGAAGTGGCGTACACTTCGGGAGGTGTGGGATTTACGGAATGGCTCCCTTTGGAATACACGCTCCCCATGCTCAGTGACAGTCATGCTCAAAGAATAATGTCCCACCAGTTCAACAAAAAACCTGACAAATGCTTCAGACACCAGAGAGTTGAGTGTCACATCTTCTGCTAAATGAACGAAAAAAGAAAGAAGGGGGGGAAAAATCCCCTAAATTTTGTGTTTATAGGGACACTGGCTCCAGTTATAAAAGTGACGCCTAGGGGATCACAGATTAAAGGACAGAGAATAAATGTAGGAATCCTCATTCTTAGCTTTCTTGTACTCTTCATGACCTGAAAAAAAGCAAATGGCTTATATCCTTACCTTCATGTTCTTCCCACGCATACTGTGGTCTGCACATCTGTGATTTCACTGTAATGGCTCTTTCAAAGGCCACCAGTGAGAACCAGCCAAATTTAATCTCCTTTTCTATTTTTATCCTCCTTTAAACTCTGTGCTGCATTTGTGCTGACCTCCTCCTCATTCCTCTTGTCTCCCACAACTTTATGCTCTCCTGATTTCCTGATTCCTCTCCTGCCTTTATGACCAAACATTTGTTTTGCTCTTGCCTCTTCTTCTTCTTCCTAGGCATGGTCTTTGGACCCCTTCTCTTCAACATTCCTTTCCTTAAAGAGCTAACTGGGTATAGAGAGAGAGAGCTGGCTTTCTTTGTCAATAATTCTCAACCTCAGATCTCCAGTCCTGATATTTCACCAAAATTCACTTTCTACATTTTCAGGCTACCTATAGGTGATCATCATTTGGCTGTCCCATTAGCACTTACATTCCATTTGTCTAAAAGTCACCATCTAGGGAATTCCCTGGAGGTCCAGTGGTTAGGACTCTGTGCTCTCACTGCTGAGGGCATGGGTTTGATCCCTGGTCAAGGAACTAAGATGTTGCAAGCTGCACGGCACAGCCAAAAAAAAAAAAAAAAAAAAGTCACCATCTCAGGTCCTTTTGGGAAATTGGTAGACTACAAATCAAATAAACAATACGTGCCAAAAACCAAATTCATTATATTTCTCCACCAAATCAGTTTCTCTCTCAACTTTCTCATTTCATATTGCATCATGATTATTCCATAATAAATAATAATGTCTTGAGTGCTTTTACAAATTTTAAAATAATTCAGTGAGGTAAGTCTATTATTTCCCTTTTACAGCTGAGGAAACTGAGGCTCAAATCAAAGACATTCTCCAGGGTCACCTCATCCAGTACCGTGGAGAAGCTGCAGCACTCCCAAGTCAAGTGATTCTTAACCACTATAATACAGCACAATGTGTTGCCTTCCAGGTTCCAGGCTCAAACCTCAGGTTCAACTAAGACTCCTCCTTTTCCTCCCATATCAAAATAGTATTCCTTTCCTCACAATGTCTCTTGCTCTTTCCCATGGGCTGACTGGGAATCTGGGACCCAGGTTTAATCAGACTTCTACCATGAAGCAGCTGTATAATAGGGGGCAACTTGCTTTACCTCTCATGGCCTCTCTTTCCATATCTGTATAATGAGGTGGCTGATTAGGCAATTTCTGAGCTCTCTTCCGACATTACATTTTTATTCTTTTTTTTTTTATTTCATTTTTATTATTTGGCTGCGTCAGGTCTTAGCTGCAGCGCGTGGGCTTTTCTCTAGTTCTGGCACGTGGGCTTAGTTGCCCCATAGCATGTGGGATTTTAGTTCCCCAATCAGGGATCGAATTCATGTCCCCGGCATTGGAAAGCAGAATCTTAACCACTGGACCACCAGGGAAGTCCCTACATTTTTATTCTAATCTAGATTTTTGTTATATTTTGTTCAACAGACTTCCTTCTCATCTCTTTCTTTCTGCAGCTGAGACTCCATCACTGCTTTATCGTTAACGCTTTTGCCCCACTCTCCCATCGCCTCCAGTTACTGTCCCATCTCTCCTCCAGTTCGCAGCAAAAAATTTCTTGGAAGAGTTGTTTATACCTGTTGTACCTACTTTCTTACACCTAATTCCCTTTCTTTAAAAAATTATGTTTTTCTATAACTTATCTTCCATTCTTTGTTTCTGTTTTAATGAATAACTTTATAGATTCTTGTAACATGTATGAATATTTCATAAGATCAGCAGTGAGATGACCACACAAGTGCCCACCACAAAGCTTAGAATAGAACATCATGTGTATCTCTGAAGTTCCCTGTGTGATGCCCTCTCAGTGGTGTTCTTCCCCTACTTTCCGATAGAGGGTGACCGTTATTTGTAATTTTGTGAATATCATTTGCTTTACATTACAGTCTTACCATACACATCCAACACCAACAACATATTGTTAGGTTTTGTATGTCTTTGAACATTATATAAAACATTATATTCTTCTGCAACTTACTGTTTAATTCAACGTGGTTTTTCAAAACTATTTATTTATTTATTTATTTGGCTGTGCTGGGTCTTAGTTGTGGCACGCCGGATCTTTGAAATGTGTGTTTTTAAGCTTCTTTTTTTTTTAATGCTATATTCTCCTGTCAGTGGACATTTAGGTTGTTTCAGTTTTTGCTATCACATACAATACCACTATAAAAATTATGTACTTGTTTCCTAGTTATCATGTGCAAGAGTTTCTCTGTGTATATATCTAAAATGGAATTGTTGGGTTGCAGGATATGTACACCTTTAACATTACTAGATGATGCCAAATTGTTTTTCCACAGGGGTTGAAGTAATTAACACATTCTCATCAACACCTGATACTGTCAGACTTTTAAATTTTTGCCAATATGGTGGGTATAAAATGGTATCTCACTGTGGTTTTAATTTACATTTCCCTGATTTTGATGGGGTTGTGTATCTTTTCATGTATTTATTGGCCTTTCATGTTTCCTCCTCTATGAAATGACTGTTCATATCTTTCCCCCATTTTCCTCTTGGGTTGTTCATCTTTTTACTTTTAAATTGTAGGAATTTTTAAAACTAAATTCTAGATACTATTTCTTTGTTAGTTATATTTGTTGAAAATGCCTTCATCTAGTTTATAGCTTGTTTTTTATTTCTTTTCCATGGTGTCCCCTGATGAACAGAAATTTTTAAAATTTAGCATAGTCAAATTAATCAATCTTATCCTTTATAGTTTGTGCTCTTTGTGCCACATTTAAGAAATCCATTACTGTCCCCAAACATAAAATATTTTCTTCTACTATTTTCTAAACATTTAAATTTATTTATTTAGGCTGTGCCAGGTCTTAGCTGCGGCATGCAGGATCTTTCTTGAGGCCTGTTTAGTTGTGGCATGCGGACTTCTTCGTTGCAGCATGTGAACCCTTAGTTGCGGCATCTGTGATCTAGTTCCCTGACCAGGGATGGAACCCAGGCCCCTGCATTGGGAGCACAGAGTCTTAGGCACTGGGCCACCAGAGAAGTCTCTAAACATTTTTAATGTTTTACTTTTAACATTTAAGTCTTTAATTCATCCGAATTAATCCTGTGTATAACATGAAGTATAGATCCATATCCCTTTCTTTTCATATGGAAAACCAGTTGCCCTAGAATTGTTTACTGAATGGTTCATTCTTCTCCCACTGATATTCAATGCTGGTGCTGACTGACACAAATCAAGTTTCCTTATGCATGCGCATTCTCTATTCTTTCCATTTTTATTGCTCTATTTGTTTATTTCTGTACCCAAACCAAACGATCTTAATTACTATGACTTTATAATTAATCTTGATGTTCTGTAGCGCAAGCCCTTCAATCTTCTTCTTTTTCAGGAGTGTCTTAGCTATTCTTGACCCTTTGTACTTCTACTAAAATTTTACTGAAAGCTGAATGTCATTGGAATTCTCTCTTGAACCCTCCCCAACCTTGCTTTCCTCCCACCATTTCGCTGAATCTGCTGCTACCAAGGTCTCCAGAGCCCTTCCCCATTGTCAAGTCCACTGGTCAATTCTCAGTGTTCATATTACTGGACCTCTTTGCAGCATTAAACATAACTGTTGGGGGAGGGGGGAGGAATTGGGAGATTGGGGTTGACATATATACACTATCGATACCATGTATAAAACAGATAACTGATGAGAACCTACTGTATAGCACAGGAAACTACTCAGTGCTCTGTGGTGACATAAATGAGAAGGAAATCCAAAAAAGAGGGGCTATATGTATACATATAGCTGATTCACTTTGCTGTACTGTACAAACTAACACAATATTGTAAAGCAACTATACTCCAATAAAAATTAAAACAAAAATAAAAACAAAAAAACATAACTGTTTACTCTTTCCTTCATGGAATACTTTCTTCACTCAGTTTCTACAATATCACATACTCCTGGTTTTTCACCTACTTCACTAGCTGCTCCTCTTAGTCCCCTTTGCTGGATCCTTCTCCTCTTCCCAACTACCGAAAGTTGAAATCTAAGCACATCATTCCCAACCAGGGCTCAATCCTTAAATCTTTTTAATTTTCTCTCTATACTTACTCTATTGGGCTATCTCATCTGGTCCCACAGCTTTAAAATAGCAACTTTTAAATGTATGTCTCTAGCCCAAATCTTTCCTCTGAATCTCAAATTCATGTATATAAATGCCTACTTGATTATCTCCAGCTGAAAGTCTGCCAGGTATTGGATGTCCAATAGGTATCTCAAACTTAATATTAAAAACTGAACTTTTAGTTACTCCTCTAAACCTGCCCCTTCTCTAATGTTCCCCATTGGTAAACAGCCTTAGTGTTCTCACCTGTAGAATGGGGATTAAATCATAACACCTGCTTCATAAAGATATTACAAGGATGAAATAAGATGTATGCTAAGTGCTTAAAAAAATGCCTGGCACAGGGTAAGCCACCCAGAAAATATCATTCATCCTTTTATTCAACAAATACTTATTGAATACCTATTTACTGAATGCTGCTTAAAGTACTGGAAATAGAAAACAAATAGACGGTCACTGCTCTCATGGAACTTACATTTTAGCACATCAGATGGTGATGAAAGCCATGGAGAAAAATAAGGTCAGGGAGGAGGATAGGAAGTGCTAAGGGAACAGGAACAATCTTAAACAGGACAGTCAGAAAAGGCCTCACTAAGAAAGTGACATTTGAGCATGGCCTGCAAGAACAAAGAGCAGGAGCCATGTGGATATCTAGGGGAAGAGCATTCCATACATGGAACTGAGCAAGTGCAAAAGTCCTGAAATAGAAGGGGACTTGGCACATCTGAGGGCGAGCAAGAAAGCTGACTATAAGCTTATGAAGGCACAGGCAATCTCATACTACTATTGCATATGCTTTGGCAGGGTGCTGGGCATTTGGTATTTACTGCCTTGACCTTAAATCCTCAGACCACTTGTCTCATACCTTGTAAAGACTTCTGCTCCTGAGCCAAAATTTCATTTCGTTCTTCCAAAATTTGTATCAGGGCAGCTTGGAGTTTAGGTGGTAGAATTTCATCTTCATCAGATACCTTAAGGGAAGAAATTGAGATTTTCATGAGCTTTGAGAGAGAAAGTCTCAAACATGCCCTATTTAAGTCCCTCAAGTTCCACAGGTGGCTTTGTATATATTTTGGCTGAAGAGTCAGTCTCAAGCTTCCTTCCCCACATTGAGCAGAATCCACAAAACTTATGGTGTATACATCTTCATTACATTTAAGAAAAACAAATAATATGCCTTATAAAATTTTCTGGCACTTTCCCACAAAATGTTTCTCATCTCCAAGTCTTATGCTATATTACAAAGATCATCCCGAAATAAATGGTGCTTCACATGTGATGAGCTGACTGATTCTGAAAAATGACAGTCTTGGGAAACATTCTTTTCACCCTGCTCTCAGTGCTCACAAACCTATATACAGGTTACATACAGAGGGCTGCTCTAAGGCTTTACTAACTCTCCTCTCCACCTCACTATCCAGAATAAGTGACCACTTCCTTTCTGCCCCTTCTGTATCTTGTATAAGTTTCTATTACACCATTTCTAAAACTTTATGGCTATGTCTGCTCCCTCTCCCCTCCCCTTTAAACTATAAGGCCTGAGGGATCAAACTGAGTATCTTACTCATCTTTAGTTTCTGACTGGCTAACAGAATATCTAAAAATAATTGGTGCTGAATGCTTGTTAAATTTAATTAAATTAGAGACCTATACTTCAACCCATAAGACTTGAAGGGAGGGTTACCTCTTTTGAGAATGACATTTAATCTGTTTCCTCCTTCCCTAAATTGGGACAGTCAGCTATGAACCCAAACCAAATTTTTCAGGTCAATCTTGTATGATTGGCCACAGTGTCAAGTGAAGTATGTGTAGGAACTATAAGTCTTGCCTGAGTCACCTTCTCTAAGTACTTTCACATATTTTCTGGCCAATTATACCTAAACATTATGTAATCACCTCCTCTGTCACTCACCTCCTGTAAGAACTTGTCTGCACAGAGATCAACTATCAGCACCTATGGAATAAAGGAGCCAGACAAGTTAAACCAGAGACATTCACAGAGAAATACATTAGACACTGCTAGATCAGGAAGAGTGTTTTGATTCTTTCATGCAAATGGGAATAGTTTTAAATAAACTTAAAGGTTTGTTTGTTTTGTTTTCTTTCTTTTTTTAAAAATTGAAGTATAATTGACTTAAATATTATATTAGTTTCAGGTGTATAAAGTGATTCAATATTATTATACACTAACTTAAAGTTTTAGCCCATTTAAAAGTTAACTCATCAACACAAGTAAAAAGAATTTCAAGTTAAAAAAAAAAATGATGGCAGCACACCTAGAGATTAAAAGAGACTAAAAAAACCACACCAACCAAATGTACTGCATGGACGTTATTTGGAACTTAATTCAAACTATTAAAAATTTATGAAATAATTAGAGAGCTGAATACTGAATTTTTCTGATATTGAGGAACTGTTATTAAATTTTTTAGGTGTGATAATGGTATTGTGATTATGTTAAAAATGACCTTATAGAAATTCATATTGCAATATTTAGAATTATGAAATTATGTCAGGATATACTTCAAAATATTATGGGAGAGAGGTAGAAGTATGATTGGCCAAAACTTTGTAAGTATTTAAGGAGGGTGATTGGATTTATTTTACTCTTTTATTTACTTTTACATATGTTTAAAATTTTCCATTATAACAAGTTAAAAAAATAGGTTAATACGAAAATCAGAAGTGTTTCTATACACTAACAATGAAGTGTCTGAAAAATAAATTAAGAAAACAACCCCATTTTCAATTGCACCAAAAAGAATAAAATACCTAGGAATAAATTTAAACAAGGAGGTAAAAGATATCTGTGCTGAAAACTATAAGACACTGATGAGAGAAACTGAACAATACACAAATAAATGGAAAGATATTCCATGCTCATGGACTGGAAGAATTAATATTGTTAAAATGTCTAAATTACCCAAAGCAATCTACAGAGTCAATGCAATCCCTATCAAAATTCCAATGGCAATTTTCACAGAAAGAGAACAAACAATTGTAAAATTTCCATGGAACTACAAAAGACTCCAAATAGCCAAAGTGATCTTGAGAAAGAAGAATAAAGGTGGAGACCATCATACTTCCTGATTTCAAACTATATTACAAAGCTATAGTAATCAAAACAGTATGGTATTGGCATAAAACAGACACATGGCTCAATGGAACAGAATAGAGGGTCCACCATAAATAAACCCCACACATAGTCAATTAACTTTTTTCTTATTAATTTTTTTTTAAAAATTTATTTATTTATTTGGTTGCACTGGGTCTTAGTTGCATCACATGGGATCTTTAGTTGTGGCATGAGGGATCTAGTTCCCTGACAGGGGTCGAACCCAGGCCCTCTGCATTGGGAGCGCACAGTCTTCACCACTGGACCACCAGGGAAGTCCTAGTCAATTAACTGATGACAAAGGAGCCAAGAATATAAAATGGGGAAAGGACAATCTCTTCAATAAATGGTGTTGGGAAAATCAGATAGCTGCATGCCAAAAAATAAAATTGGATCCCTATCTTACACCATACACAAAAATCAACTCAAAATGGATTAATGACTTAAACATAAGACCTGAAATCATAAAACTCCTAGAAGAAAACACAGGAGGTAGCATCTTTACATTGGTTTTGGCAATGATTTTTTGGATTTGACACCAAAAGCAAAGGCAACAAAAGCAAAAATAAGCAAGTGGGATTACATCAAACTAAAAAGTTTCTGTACAGCAAAGGAAACCATCAATAAAATATAAAGGAAACATAAAGAATGGGAGAAAACATTTGCAAATCATATATTGGATAAGGGGTTACTACCCAAAATATAAAGAACTCATACAACTCAATAGCAAAAAACCCCCAAACAATCCAATTAAAAAATAGGCAGAGGAACTGAATAGACATTATTCCAAAGAAGACATACAAATGACTAACAAGCACATGAAAAGGTATTCCACATCAGGGAAATGCAAATCAAAACCACAATGAGATATCATCACCTGTTAGAATGGCTAGCAACAAAAGACAAAAGATAACAAATACTGACAAGAATGTGGAGAAAAGGGAACTACTGTGCACTCTTTATGGGAATGTAAATTGGTTCAGCCACTATGGAAACAGTAAGGAGTTT
This sequence comes from Eschrichtius robustus, assembly GCF_028021215.1. Taxonomy (NCBI): domain Eukaryota; kingdom Metazoa; phylum Chordata; class Mammalia; order Artiodactyla; family Eschrichtiidae; genus Eschrichtius; species Eschrichtius robustus. Next base: position 101,277,168 of record NC_090826.1, read on the forward strand.
CGTCAAAAAATTAAAAATAGAACCAGCACACGATTCAGCAATTCCACTTCTGGGCATGTAACCAAAGGAAATAAGATCACTATTTTGAAGAAACAGCTGCACCCCCGTGTTCACTGCAGCATTACTTACAACAGACATGACATGGAAACAACCTAAATGTCCATTAACAGATGACTAGATAAAGATGTGGTATGTGTGTATACATACACACACACACACACAATGGAATATTATTCAGCCATAAAAAGAAGGAAATCCTGCCATTGGTGACAACATGGATGCTAAGTGAAATAAGTCAGGCAGAGAAAGACAGATACCACTTACATGTGGAATCTAAAACAACTGAATTCACAGATACAAAGAACAGATTGGTGGTTGCCAGAGGTGGGGATGGGGGATGGATGAAATGGGTGAAGGGGGTCAAAAGGCAAAAATTTCCAGTTATAAGATAAATAAGTTCTGGATATGTAATGTACAGCATGGTGACTACAGTTAATAATATTATACTGTATATTTGAAAGTTGCTAAGAGTCTATCTTAAAAGTTCTCATAACAAGAAAAAAATTTTTCTAACTATGTGAGGTGATGGATATTAACTAAACTTACTGTGTAATCATTTTGAAATATATGCATATATCATATAATATCATTATGCTGTACATCTCAAACTAATACAATGTTGTATGTCAATCATATCTCAATAAAACTGGGGGAGAAAAAAAGGTTAACCCATCAGTGTAATAGAGAAGAAGAGCTATTTCAGTAAGTGTTACTGGGATAGTTGGCTATCCATATGAAAAAAATGAAACCACCCCTACCTCCTTTTTTTGTTTTTTTGGCCACACTGTGTGGCTTGCAGGATCTTAGTTCCCTGACCAGGGATTGAACCCACGCCCTCAGCAGGGAAAGCAGGGAGTCCTAACCACTGGACTGCCAGGGAATTCCCCCTACCTCTTATTATATAAAAAAAAAATCAAGCCCCCAACTTCAGAAACAAAAATTAAAGGCATAATAATAAAGCTTCCAAGAGATAATATAGGAGGCTATGTCCATCAAGTTAATATAAAGAAAAACTTAAGCAGTTCACACACACACACACACACACACACACACATAAAAACACTAACCATAAAAAAAAAATTGATAATTCTGACCACATTAAAATTAAGAACATCTCTGTATTTAAAAAACACCATTTTGGGGGCTTCCCTGGTGGCACAGTGGTTGAGAATCTGCCTGCTAATGCAGGGAACACGGGTTCGAGCCCTGGTCTGGGAGGATCCCACATGCCACGGAGCAACTAAGCCCGTGAGCCACAACTACTGAGCCTGCGTGTCTGGAGCCTGTGCTCCGCAACAAGAGAGGCCACGATAGTGAGAGGCCCGTGCACCGCGATGAAGAGTGACCCCCACTTGCCGCAACTAGAGAAAGCTCTCGCACAGAAACGAAGACCCAACACAACCAAAAATAAATAAATAAATAAATTTAAAAACAAAAAAAAACCAAAAAAAACCCCACCATTTTGGAGAATGAAAAGGCAAGCTACAAAGGAGCTCGTATCCAGAGCTATAAAAGAAGCTATAAAAAGGCTTCTTGTAAGAAGCTATAAAAAGGCTTCTTACAAATCAGTGAGGGTAAACAATTCAGTATAAGGATATAGCCTATGAATTTTACAAAAGATGACATTCAAATGGCCAATAAACATATAGAAAGATGCTCACCCTCAACCATAATCAAGGAATGCCAATTAAACCACAATGAGAGTACAACTACATACCCATCAGATAGGCTAAATTACACAAACTGATGACAACAAGGGCTGACAAGGATGTGGAGCAACAGGAACTCTCATACAGTGCTGGAGGAAGTTTAACTTGGCACAGCTACTTTGGAAAAGCTTGACTTTACCTACTAAAGTTGAAGGTATGTTTACTCTATGGTCCAGCAATTCCATTTTCAAGTATATGTCCATAAAACTGCATGCACATATGTACCAAGGGTCATGAACAAGAATATTCATAGCAGCATTATTAATAATAACTCCAAATTGGAAACAACTCAGATGTCAATCAACTGTAGAATGGATAAGAAAATTGTGGTACATTCACACAGTGGAATACTATACACAATTAGAATAATCAAACTACTGTTGTTAAACCCATAAACATGGATGAATCTTAAAGACATAATGTTGGGGACTTCCCCGGTGGCGCAGTGGTTAAGAATCCGCCTGTCAATGCAGGGGACACGGGTTCGAGCTCTGGTCAGGGAAGATCCCACATGCCACGGAGCAACTAAGCCCATGTCCCGCAACTACTGAGCCTGCGCTCTAGAGCCCATGAGCCACAACTACTGAGCCCACATGCCACAACTACTGAAGCCCGCTTGCCTAGAGCCTGTGCTCCACAACAAGAGAAGCCACTGCAATGAGAAGCCCGCACACCACAACAAAAAGTAGCCCCGCTTGCCGCAACTAGAGAAAGCCCACGCAGAGCAACGAAGACCCAACGCAGCCAAAAAAAAAAAAAGACATAATGTTGCTCCAAAGAAGCCAGACTGAAAAAAGAAAAGAAAGAAAGAAAAAAAAATACTGTATGAGTTCATTTATTTCAAGCTTAAAACCAGGCAAAACTGAATTATATTGTTTAGGTATACATGCCTAGGACGTTAAAGTATAAACAAAACAAGAAAATGAGCACCATGAAAGTCAAGATAATGGTTACCTTTTGCAAGGGGTGGGGAAGGGAACAGTGATTAGAAGAAAGCATGATGGGGGACTTCCCTGGCGGTCCAGTGGTTAAGACTCCGTGCTTCGAATGCTGGAGGTGCGGGTTTGATCCCTGGTGGGGGAACTAAGATCCCACATGACATGCGGCATGGCCAAAAAATTTAAAAAATAATAATAATAAAAAAATTAAATTAAAAAGCCATGATGGGGACTTCTGTTTCCATTGCCATAATATTTCTATTCTATTCCAATGTTGGTTACATAAGCATTCACTATGTGATAATTAACTGAGCTATACATTTTGTTTGGGCATTTATCTATACGTGTTTTATATCTGAAACAATTTTTTAAGTTAACCCAGAGTAGTTTCTGTGTATGATTTTTAAAAAAAGACCTATTCTTCTATACAATGGAGAAAAGACAGCCTCTTCAATAAATGGTGCTGGGAAAACTGGACAGCTACATGTAAAAGAATGAAATTAGAACACTCCCTAACACCATACACAAAAATAAACTCAAAATGGATTGAAGACCTAGATGTAAGGTCAGAAACTATAAAACTCTTAGAGGAAAACATAGGCAAAACACTCTACGACATAAATCACAGCAAGATCCTTTTGGACCCACCTCCTAGAGAAGTGGAAATAAAAACAAGAATAAACAAATGGGACCTAATGAAACTTAAAAGCTTTTGCACAGCAAAGGAAACCATAAACAAGATGAAAAGGCAACCCTCAGAATGGGAGAAAATATTTGCAAATGAAGCAACTGACAAAGGATTAATCTCCAAAATTTACAAGCAGCTCATGCAACTCAATATCAAAAAAACAAACAACCCAATCCAAAAATGGGCAGAAGACCTACATAGACATTTCTCCAAAGAAGATATACAGATTGCCAACAAACACATGAAAGAATGCTCAACATCACTAATCATTAGAGAAATGCAAATCAAAACTACAGTGAGGTATCACCTCATACCTGTCAGAATGGCCATCATCAAAAAATCTACAAACAATAAACGCTGGAGAGGGTGTGGAGAAAAGGGAACCCTCTTGCACTGCTGGTGGGAATGTAAATTGATACAGTCACTATGGAGCACAGTATGGAGGTTCCTTAAAAAACCAAAAATAGAACTACCATAAGACCCAGCAATCACACTACTGGGCATATACCCTCAGAAAACCATAATTCAAAAAGGGTCATGTACCACAATGTTCACTGCAGCTCTATTTACAATAGCCAGGACATGGAAGCAACCTAAGTGTCCATCGACAGATGAATGGATAAAGAAGATGCGGCACATATATACAATGGAATATTACTCAGCCATAAAAAGAAATGAAATGGAGTTATTTGTAGTGAGGTGGATGGACCTAGAGTTTGTCATACAGAGTGAAGTAAGTCAGAAAGAGGAAAACAAATACCATATGCTAACACATATATATGGAATCTAAAAAAAAAAAAAAGGTTATGAAGAACCTAGGGGCAGGAGAGGAATAAAGACGCAGATGTAGAGAATGGACTTGAGGACATGGGGAGGGGGAAGGGGAAGCTGGGACGAAGTGAGAGAGTGGCATGATGGACATATATACACTACCAAATGTAAAATAGATAGCTAGTGGGAAGCAGCCGCATAGCACAGGGAGACCAGCTCGGTGCTTTGTGACCACCTAGAGGGGTGGGATAGGGAGGGTGGGAGGGAGATGCAAGAGGGAGGAGATATGGGGATATATGTATATGTATAGCTGATTCAGTTTGTTATAAAGCAGAAACTAACACACCATTGTAAAGCAATTATACTCCAATAAAGATGTTTTAAAAAAAAAAGACCTATTCAGAATAACACAAGAATTAGCCCACGGTTCAATACTGCAAATAAGATACAACTTCAGATTCATGTGTACTATAGAATTTTTCTCACTTTCATAAACAGATACAAAAATATGATAGCATAATGTATTAACAATCATAATTACATATTATTATTAATTAATGACATATCCACCACTGTTAAAGATCACTTGTTTTCATCTGCCAGTGCCCCAGTCTTTTCCACAGGTACTATTTCTCCCATCTCACCTCTTCAATGGGTAGGTCCTGGAGCTGTGGTAAGGAGCAAGACAGGATTCCAATAAGGAATGGAGTAGGTGAGCACACAATGTCGATCATAGATGCTGGCAGGACTGGGATGTAGGTATGCTGCCAGGTGAATGGATACAGTGTGGCAACCACAGCATGGCCACATTTTGACAGGGTGCTAGCCAGAGGAGAAAGCAAATGGTGTCATATAAAGAGCAACAATGGAGGGCATTTCAGACATTACGTTACAGAATTACAAAGTGATGCCAGTTAGTGATCACAGATTAACAATTCTGTGACTACTCATTAAATTTTAACATTTTATTTAAATTTTAACTTAATTTACTGAATATCTTTAATCTCAATCTAGCTGTTTCCCACAATTTATATTGCTAAAAGCTAGTGTGTACTTAGAAAAGCAATACCAATTTTTAACAACAGTTTAAACAAAACACATTTTGAAGGTGAATTAATTGCAACCCCCAAAAGTCACTGTTATAGCCGAATGCAAATAGCTTTTGGATTATCCATGTCACTATAGCATTAGGTAATTGAGATCCTACCTAAGTGTTTTCTAATATGCCCAAATTTTAAAATAGTAAGAACAAGTAAAACAACAGTCTGAAGTGACATATTTTACTTATTTCTCACCTTAGGCTGTTGGCAACAAAGATTATCCTCCGCTCCAAAAGGAGAGAGGCACAGACCCGAATGAGATGGCACACACTCAGGCACTTAAAGAGACATTCAAAATCAACATGTTCCAATCGTGAGTCCAGTGGTCGGCACAGTTCAATTGACTGAAATGCAAAATTTGAATCAGGGGAGCTGAGGTGGAAAAACAATCCCTAATGACAATACTAATGGATCCTGTCATTCTTTTACAGGTTAAATTCAAGAGAGAGGATCTGCTACAAAGGGTTTGTGAAGCTGCCTACACTAATGCCAAGACTTAAATTTTATTTTATTTTTATTTATTTATTTATTTATGGCTGTGTTGGGTCTTCGTTTCTGTGCGAGGGCTTTCTCCAGTTGCGGCAAGCGGGGGCCACTCTTCATCGCGGTGCGCGGGCCTCTCACTAACGCGGCCTCTCTTGTTGCGGAGCACAGGCTCCAGACGCACAGGCTCAGTAGTCGTGGCTCACGGGCCTAGTTGCTCCGCGGCATGTGGGATCTTCCCAGACCAGGGCTCGAACCCGTGTCCCCTGCATTGGCAGGCAGATTCCCAACCACTGAGCCACCAGGGAAGCCCTAATGCCAAGACTTAATACCTTATTTTGGGGCTGTAAATTTCTGGTGAAATCTTTCATCCCACTGGACAATAGTACGTATAATCTTCATTTATCACACTGAAATAGACATTATGCAGGGGCTCAATCTACGAATGGTAGAAAACCTCTGGTTCCTGGGTCTAGCATCAACTATCTCACAGATCAATTGGATGTTTCTCCAGTGCTTTTGTGACCAAAACATATTCTGTGCAGTTTATGAAAAAGAGAAAACTATCCTCTAAGGTTTCTATCAGGTAAGGCCTACTAGTGTAAGGCCTGCTTTTTGGCAGGTATCAAACCTTTTCAAAATGAACTAACTTACCTCATCTCCAGCCCCAGGGAGGTAGCTCTTTACTGTGATGGTGCATCCAGGAGCTGGGAAAGGAGCTTCCATGACACTTCGCATAAATGGGTAAACCAAAGCTGGAGACATTTCTCTTCTCTTCTCTACTTCATCCAGAATCTACATACACACAAAAGAAATTTTTTTTTTAATTAGGGACTCAGTTCAAAAACATAAAAGAATCCTTTTGAAGGAACTGCCAAACTGGGTGCACAAACTTGAAAATAATACCAACAGATTTTAAGACAGATAAGCTTCTGCAACCAATAAAACTTCATTAAAGGCATCATTTCTCTGAGAGGTACCTTTAAATCTCCAAGAAAAGTTAGTAAAATAAATCAACTTAATTTTAGAAGAGAAGCCCCTTTTTATATCACTAAGGCAGGGGCAAAGAAGGTGACACAATAATACCCTGCAGTTTGGTGTCTGGGAAAGACATGAGACAAGATAAACTTCAGGCAATGTTTTGCTTTAAGCTGGGAGGTTTAGCAAACCAAAATGAGGATGACGGGGCAACATCATCTGGATTAGAGGTCTAAATTTAAGCCTTCAAACCCGTCGTTCTAATCTACTAATGGGGAACCCTTTCTAAAGTAGTATGTTAAAGTCTAGGCCACTTAACATTGTCTAGTGAAGTCATGAGAAACAAAAACCTACTCAGAGCTCAGAAAGGACACCACTTTTCATAGGGCCCATTCTCCACTCACCTTTGAAAAAAGGTTGAAGCAGCCTAGGCGACTGACCATGCAGTATACCTCAGGGAGTCGCTTTCCTTTGCCTTCTGGCTGAAAAAAAAAACACAACAAAGCAAAAATTAAGCAGCACAAGTCTTTACTAATTTGGACTATTAATACCTCTTAATACTTCTTAGTATAGAGTAGGAACCAAAGCTCTCATTCTCAATGAACACTGAAAGATGAGAAAACGCTAAAAAAAAACAATGATAGTATGATTTATTCCAGTTTAGTGACGGCATATAAGCAAGAAGTAACTCAGAGCTCCCTCGATTGGCTCACTGTACTCCATTCCTCAAATATAACCAGACTGACTTCAGCTACAATGTCAGTGCTTTCTTCATCTATTTCAAACAAACAAATAAATAAAATAAATCCATACCGTTTCTATTATGGAACACTGTGGCTAACCTCCACCTTGCTCTTACTGTTTAAAGCTAACATAGCTTCAGGACTTTCCTGGTGGTCCAGTGGTAAAGAATCCTCCTTCCAGTGCAGGGGACTCGGGTTCAATCCCTGGTCAGGGAATTAAGATCCCACATGCCGTGGGGCAACTAAGCCCGTGAGCCACAACTACCGAGCTCATGCACCTCAACTAGAGAGCCTGCGTGCCTCAAACTATAGAGCCCACACGCTCCGGAGCCCATAAGCCACAACTAGAGAGAGAAAACTCGCACGGTACAACTAGAGAGAAACCCGTGTGCCACAACTAGAGAAAAGCCCACATGCCACAACTAAGATCCTGTGTGTCGCAACTAAGATCCTGCGTGCTGCAACTAAGACCCAACGCAGCCAAAAAAAAATAAAGAAAATAAATCATAAATAAAATAAAAATATAAAGCTTAACTAGCTTCTTTATAATACACAGATCACTGAGTAGCCCCCAAACTCATCTAGAGATCGTGTTTCTGAAGTTCCTAGTCTGACTCTTTTGTTCCTCTACCAAAGCTGCCTGTAGCACAAGTCTGGGACTTACCAAGAGCTTCTTACAGTAGCCAAACCACCGGCTCCCATCTTCACCAGTTAGGACAAAGGAGAACGTTTCACTGAAAAAAACAGTCAATAGTTTGAGATCCAAACAACTGCTTATGACATTCCTCGGAACAAACAATTATAAAAATTAGAGTCCAACAGCAGTCATTTTGTGATGTAAGAGGAGGCGGCAATATTATATTTATTGCAAGTCACATTCCTCCTGAGGGAGAATGCCCAGCCCTTGAGAATATCTTGCTCTGTACTGGAGTGAGAGAATAGAATGTGATGAGCTGCTGATGCCGCTGCCTCCTTTTACTTTCTTATTTATCCAGTCCAGCTATTAATCAAGCCTATTGTCCTTTTGTTGAACGTCCAGTTTAGTCAAATATATAGGTAAACTATAAAGAAATTTGATAAGCTATTCTTCCCTTCCAAATTCTTCTATTTAGTTCTGAGAGGTCATATGGAACTGTGATAGGGAAAAGGTTATATCCTTAATACATAAAAACTATTAGGAAAATTATCATCTCATTAGAAACACTGGTAAAAAATATGCATAGATAATTTACAAAATGAAGACCTAGAGATGCCCAAGAAATAAATTCATTAACAATCAAAAGAAATTCAAATCTGAACAATATATACCTATGTCTATATTTGGCCACGAATAAAGATTGGAAGGGAACATCTCAAAACATTTACAGTGATTATCTCTGAGTAACCAGAATGCCAGTGATTTTTAATTTCTGCTTTTTATTTACTCCTCTGTATTTTTCAGACATTCTAGAATAAACACACATAACTCTTGGGGAGGGGGGAAAGCCAACCATGGAGCAGCCAGGCCAATAAGAAAGAAGCTGCCTATGCAATTAGTACAACTGACAGCACAAAAGCTTCAGGGTTGATGGCTCAGAGATGAGAGCGGCGATCAGGCTAAACTGGTTAGGAGAGACAGGAGCATAGTCTGGAGGCAACGTGGGGTGGAAGGGCAGAGCTACTTAGGCAACAGCTGAGGCTGTCTTCCAGCAGGTCATTGGCATGTGATATGGTTCACATAATCACGCTTTTCAGCCTAAATACATGATCAATAATTACAGTTTTGAACAAAGCAGTTATCTATTTATAAGCAGGATATGAAACGATGATGGTTTATTAATTGAAAATAGTAATTTCCTCTAGATACTGGGAAGCAATTTCTTATAATTCCCTTCTCAATATACTTACACCTTCCAAACTAGAGCTCCCTCTTCGTACAAGTTCGACAGGGAACATACAATCTGGGCTATGGCTTCTTCTAACAACTTGAAGGAGATACAAGATGCAGATATTGCCACGTTTTATCTCTGTTTCTCAGTCCCTAAGTTCAAGTCTTTCTTCCTTTTCTGTCCACTTGGTGGCATTTCTGATTATATGTAAAGTGGAACTTTTTTTTCTGCAGAATTGGCAAATTGAAGAGACTCTCAAACTTGCTTTCCCTTTGACACTGTGTTTTTCTTTTTTGAGCCCCACATAGGAAATGTCCTAATTGTTTCTTCCTTTCCTCCCACTGCATCCTTGATCTGCCACAGAGTCCACATAGCTTCACTGCTGGCTCTACCTGTTTCTCAAAGATTCTGGTTCTACTTTTGCTCGTCCAACAAATAGAAATCAGATAAAGTAGTCTATTTACCTCTTGAGTTCTGAGGTCGGCACCCAGTCCTTTGAATCAGGAAAACAAAATTTTGGGATAACTTTGAGCCTCTCTTCAGTGTCTCTGGATTGCTTAATGCCATGATCACCCTGAAAAAAAATAACACTGTAAGTGACTAATAGTCTATGTAAGCGGAGTATAGAAATAAACTCAGCCTGGTCTTAGGAAAAGAGGTCTCTGATAAGTCTAGGTAGGTGTCTCAGAGTGGTTTTGTGCTATTTAATAAAACAGGAAGGCCAAGACTGGTAATCACTGAAAACATACTGAGAACTGAGTTTCTAAGGAAGAAGAATTCTGGTTTTACACAGAGAGGGTACTTATGGAGATCCTATAATCTGATGTAAGAGAAATGATTGAAAACAGTGTCTTAGCTAGAGGAAGAATCTTAATTCACAACTCACATACTAGTGAGAATATTTTTATGAATCATGGGACATAAAATAAATGAAAATCTATTCTACAATATACTGATAGCAAAAACCTAGTTAGCTCAAGACACTCTCTGATCAATAATCCAAGATGTTTTGAAAAGGCAGATGAACATTACTTAGAAAAGATACTATTTTTAGAATCCACCCCATATATAATCATTTCCCTTAGCATATAATCTTTGCTACCTAATTATGGGTTTGCAACTTCCTGTAAGATTTTAGCATGGAAGACCTCTGTGCAAGTCTGGTATTGTACTTTAAAGGACAGTCTAAATTTAGTTAAACCAAAAGACATTTTAAAATTAGTATAAAAACAAGCAGATACGTCTAATTACCATATTGCCTTCATGTAACTAATACCAATGATCTATCCTTTAATTTCTAAAACAAAACATGCAGCCATTCTGGGTCATTTAGATATTAAGCTCTTAAGAAATGGAAAAGCATTCTAACAAAATTTTAGTTGTGTCATATTCTATTATTTTTATATTGTTAAATGATTCACAATCATCTTCATTCAAGGTTTTCCACATCAGAATCAAGAGGGGCTCAGGCAGCTCTTGCCCTCCCAGACTTATAGATGCCTAATGCACAATAACACCAAGTAACTCGCTTAGAGACATCCTTGAATTACTGTCAGAGTCAACTGGGTCCTCATCTGGTTCCACACCCATAACTCAGGCTGTGTTGAAAACAGGTTCAGGGGCTTCCCTGGTGGCGCAGTGGTTGAGAATCTGCCTGCCAATGCAGGGGACACGGGTTCGAGCCCTGGTCTGGGAAGATCCCACATGCCGCGGAGCAACTAGGCCCCGTGAGCCACAATTACTGAGCCTGAGTGTCTGGAGCCTGTGCTCCGCAACAAGAGAGGCCGCAATAATGAAAGGCCCGCGCACCGCGATGAAGAGTGGCCCCCACTTGCCGCAACTAGAGAAAGCCCTCGCACAGAAACGAAGACCCAACACAGCCATAAATAAATAAATAGATAAATAAAAATTGTATAACTTTAAAAAAAAAAAAAAAAAAAGCAGGTTCAACCTCGAGATTTCTCTTTGCAAATGTAAGACTGATGAACAACAGAGAAAAAAATTAAGCTCCTCTTTATGGGAAATTTGATTCCTCAAGACTATCTAGATTACATTATTTTAGACTCTTACGGTACTGTGTTACTAAAGAGTGAGGTGACACTGTGCTCTCAGGCCACACTGAGGAATTTTATAAAAAATTAAACATTGATTTATTTACAGCAGGAATGTTGGTGAGGAGTTTCTTAAAAAATGAGACCCCATGCAGGAAATGTCTCAGATGTCTCAGATTTCAGTTCAGTTGTGCTTCACTAGCTTTTTTTTTTTTTTTTTTTTTTTGGCTGCGTTGGGTCTTCGTTGCTGCTCGCGGGCTTTCCCTAGTTGCGGCAAGTGGGGGCTACTCTTCGTTGCGGTGTGCGGGCTTCTCATTGTGGTGGCTTCTCTTGTTGTGGTGTATGGGCTGTAGGCGTGCGGGTTTCAGTAGTTGTGGCATGCAGGCTCAGTAGTTGTGGCTCGAGGGCTCTAGAGCACAGGCTCAGTAGTTGTGGCGCACGGGCTTAGATGCTCCGCGGCATGTGGGATCTTCCAGGACCAGGGCTCGAACCTGTGTCCCCTGCATTGGTAGGCGGATTCTTAACCACTGCACCACCAGGGAAGCCCTTCACTAGCTTATCTAGTGAAACATGCAACTCAGGGTTTAAACCCAAAGTCCTAAAGTTCCTGAGCAGATAATGAGAGAAGTGGTCCAAAGTAGTAAGCTGGAGTGTGAGTAAATGTCCCTGTTTAAAGGGATCACTCCTTCCCAAGGCCAGCTACATAATTTGCAGAGCACAGTGCAAGATGAAAAACTGTGAGTCCCTTGTTCAAAAAGCAGGAAAAAAATAAATGTAAAATGAAATATAAAACTTGTTACTTTCTTCTGTGGTTTCTTTCTCAACCTGCAATGCGGTTTTTTGATTTTCTACTTAATGGCATGCTCCCTCAGGCACGAGGATCCTGGGGACAAGTGCAGACCCTCACAGGTGCCCAGGGACCCTGGCCTGCAATCTGGTGCCCAAGTGGCCCACCAGCTGCTGGGTTTCCCCTCGGGCCAGCTGCAGGACTGAAACTCTGTGTCCTGACTAGGGGTGGGAAAGTTGAGCCAAGGACCTCCCTTCCCACGGGCCCACTACTCCAACCCGCAGCAGCTGGGCGACCCTCAAGGGGTTGTAGCCTCCACATGGGGACGTGCTTAGTACTTGGACTGGGGGTGGTGAAAAGGCTTGCTCCCCCAGGCCACCCACTGAACACAGTAGCAATGCCCAGGGCAGGGAAGGATCTACCATGTGTTGGTTGCTTAAGACACTTTGGGGTTAATGCTTGCCTGATCCTGACCACCTCCCATGCCCGTGCAGAGGGTGGCAGCAGTCACTGAGTGAGGACTGAAAGGGGGAAGCCAGACAGGGCCTGGGGAACCAAGGGGTAGGAGTGAGGACAACTGGAGAACCCATCCTGGAGAGGCGGCAGCAGGTGACAGCATACATGAGCCAAGGCTTTAAGACCTTGGCACGTGCCCCACTGTCTCATCAGATCTCACTCCTCACTTACAAAACACAGATTCAAATATAAAATTATTAAGAACTTCAACGGTGACTGCGGAGCAGGGTGCAGGGCCCTTGCAAGTGAGGGGCCTTGTGTGACTGCACTGGTCACATGCCCATGAAGTCAGTCCTGCTCCTTACTCAGCTTCAGCCAATTCATGCCACTTAGGAATGTTGGCTGAGTGTTGGCAGTCTTTCTAGTTTCTCAGGACAAAGCAGAAATACAGCTTTTTATGTGAAATATGACTTTTAAACAAAAAGTTGACAACAAAAATTTTATTATTTTATTACTGTGCAAACCCAAAAAACATATCTGTGGGCTAAATATGCTCAGAGGCCATCAGTTTGTTAAGCCCTGATGTAATGATCATGCTCTTTGTATTTACTGCCACAAAGCTCAGAGCCACATTTGGGGTCTATTTTGTAAGCTCTGGGAGGGCAGGGACCAAGAAGATCTATTTCAGTTGTATCCCCAGCACCTAATCTTGGCAAATAGTAGGTATTTATGAAATACTGATTGAATAAATGAATGAATTATTTTGTGAAAAAGGTATTGTAAATGAAATAATACCGTTAATAACAGTTACCATTTATCAACTGTTACTATGTGCAAGGAACTGGATTAAGCACGTTATATACATTATCGCATTAAATCCTAATAGGGAGTAACATTACATAGTGCTTACTGTATGCTAGACACTGTTCTAAGTGCCTTATATTAATTATAATTAGCTCATTTAATCCTCACCACAACTCCATGGGGTAGACACTATGAAGATTATCCCCCTTTGACCAATGAAGAAAATGAGGCACAGAGCAGCGTAACTGCTCCAAGTCACACAGCTAATCAGTGGCAAATGCAGATAGCTGGCTCACACTCCATTCTCTGACTGCTACCCTGCTCTCCCACATTTATCACTCCCCTCATTAAGCATGAGAAAAGTGAGGCTCTGTAACTTGCTAAAGGTCACTTAGTAAATAGCAGAGCAAAAGATAAAAACCCAACTTGAATAATGAGCTTCAATTCCCCCTTGGTTACAGCTCATGCCTGACACAAGATATCATCAGAGTGCACCGGATCCTACAAGAAGTACAGTATTAGTAAAAGCTAACTGAGACGACAGTAAACAAGAAGAGAGGGAATAAATACACAGAGACACAGAAACGTTCCTGGATGCCTCATAGCCTCCATGCACTTACCTTGCTAGGGAATTGTTGTATGATCTGGGGAATGTAGCTTATTTCTGATGGCTTCTTCTGTAGAGACACCACCACAAAAAGTTCAAACAGCTGCTGCTCCTGGAATTCAATTAGATCCCTCTCTAAGGTCTGGTAGTGAGGATTCCTCTTGGAAGATTGCTGCAGTTGTGCTATGCGCTTGTAGCGACCTGCGATGAGATCACGGAGTCTTGTTTTCCTTTATAGCCCTATCTTCCCTATAGCACCCAGAGGTCATGACCCACGCGGGACTAGTCTTCACTCAGTCGTTGCTAATGAATGTTGACTAACCAATGTCTGCCACCCAGACATACTTGTTAGGGCTATGACATACTTGGACAAGTGCAGATTCTCACAAGCACCTGGGGGCCCTGCAGTGGGACCGATGTTCTGTGTCCCAACCGATACCTATGTATGTCCCAACACATACTCTGTGCCATCCCATCTTGCACGGCATGACACCAGGATACACGGAAAATGTCAGGTAAAAGCACTGGCCTGACAAAAGATGCCATTTTGGGGACCATGAAATCATAGGTGGGGGAAAAGATTTGATAAAAGAACTGAGTCCTATAGAAGGTAAGTTCCTAAAGAGACAAGTTTGATAAAATTAAAACAAAAACTATCCTCACATTAAAGAAATGTTCTTTTCCCTTCTCTCCTTGGCATATATTACTGATAATGGACATATACTTATATCAATAAATGGTGCTAAATGCAAGAGAGAAAAATGACATGTAAGAAGGTATCCATTAGCAGACTATTTCTCAAAAGAAAGAATTCATAGAAGCATACTATTTAAACAGTATGAGCAATCCCACCCAAAAGTGGATACCATTTATCCTTTATTCTCATTTATCTCTAAATTCTGAATAATTTGGGGTAGTCTCCACTAGGGGACATGCAGTACTTGCAGAAGAAATAGTCTAAGCATCCCAGAGATTTGCTTATGTGTCATTCTGAGCCAATGATGGAAAGACTCATCCTCTAATTGTTTTGTTTTTCTTTTGAGATATGATGCATTCTGCCCCCAAAGAAGTTACAATGTAGACCAAGATATTAAGAACACTTAAAAAATAATTTTGGAGTGCCTCTCCAAAATTATCCAGTACATTTAGTGCTCTAGGCAAACCTTCCTTACTCCAAAGGGCTCAGTTCAAGTCAAGAAAATTTTAGGGCCTGTTTCTCAGTAGCAACAGAACAAAATTAATCATCTTTACACATCCAAGCTGAACCTGATGATGACTTAAGTTTCACCTTCAGTCAGGCTACAGAATCAAACACCTGAAGCAATTTAGGCTACTGGTAGGAGCACATGATTATTAATCATAAGATCAGAGTATCAGACCTGGAACTGCCCTGTACTCAGCTTTGATAATTCAGGTCTCCTATCTTTTCCATGCTTCAGTTAAACAGAAACTAAATAATTTGCTGTGAAAAATCCATTAGGATGAAGGATACAGAGCACTATGACTGCTTGAACAAATACAGCCAAAAATGCACGGCATCTTCTACATTCTAACAGAAAGTAAATGGCACAATAATTTAGAATATAAATACCTATGAATAAGAAACAGATCAGTGTTTCCTGTCCCAATGTCAGAGATATCTAAGATACTCAAATGAGTGACTATGAAAAACTCAGATATTTAATGCAAAGTATTTGCCTCAGAGAATGACTCACATACTCTGTTTTGGCTGCTGCACATATGTCTGAATGTGCAGTTCTGCCGCTCCCCTCTTAAGATGGAAGAACATTCCATCTTAAGAACTACACTGGTCTGCCTGACTACACCACAGGAGATTTTTAATGCTGTCAAACATCTGACAGTGTACTGTTTAGTTCCCCAAATCTCAACAGGTTCTTATAATGAAGAAATCACCGACAAAGTGAAACTTCGTGTAGAAAAAACATGCTTAATCACAAAGGTAGGTGCCACTCCACCTACAACCAGGATCATCACGGGAAAGGGAGCAGCCCCACTGACTCACTCACTCTTTGGCAGATATTCGGCATCACTTTCGTACCCACTGGTTTCACCTGAAAAGAAAGAGCTTCCATTTGTATTGTCCAACAAGAACAGGCAGAACATGAGGACGAAAACAATGTAAAAGCTCCACAGACCTGGGGACTTACTTGGAGTAAGGAATAATTAAGGATGCTGAGCCTTTCTCCAAACCACTTAGCTGTATCAGGGCAGGACAGGTGCAAAAAAGAATAAAAGGCTCAGAGAAGAAACTATTCCATTCCATCTTCTTCCCATACCCACCTCCCTCCTCAGTTCCCCTCTCATTCTTAATTCTAGAAATTAACAGCAGTTCAGACTAGTTTTAGAAAGCCTTGATCAGAGTGGATTTGATTTCTACCTTCATATCGTTGTCTTTATATTCCCAAATAAGGTATCAAAGGTAAAACACCAACCTGGCTAAACAAAAATCTCAATACGGAACACACTATGAATTTAGATTAACAGGAAAATGTGAGGTTAAGAAAGATTACCAAATAAGTTTATGAAGTAATATTCTACCTCTTTTATGATGCCTCTAAGCCACCTCTAATGCCAAACTAAACTGAACTTTACTCTGAATTCTTATAGTACTCAAATGGCTTTGAACTGCTCTTATTTTCCACAATTGGATTTTAAGTATCTTGAGGCTAAGGGGCTTTGTTTTTAGAAGGGAATGTTCTGTACAATACTAGGCACATTGTCAATTTACCAAAAAAAAAAAAAAGTAAGAAAGAAAACAACCAAAACACAAAACAAAACATCGTGAACAGGTGAACGAAAAATTTCTAAATTAAGTCTGAAAAGTTAAAGCAAAATTTTAAAATATAAAGAAAGGGAAAAAATTTTAATGTATCAGGAAAAACAAGGACTAGGAGTCATAAATGAAAAATGTATGGAAGTTTGATTGTATAAAAATGTAAAATTTCTAATCTAATAAAAAATCATTAGCAAATTCAAAAGGTAAATAAACTGGGGGAATATTTGTAATCCACATTGCAGACGCAAGGCTAAGTTTCTTAATATTCAAATAGCTGTTACAAATGAATAAGGAAAAACACAGCACAACAAAAAAAATGAATAAAAGAGTAGGAATAGGCAATTTATAGAAAAAGACTGATAATTATTGATAAACATAACTGTCCAAATTCCTAATTAATAAAATAAAATAAATTTAATAAATTAAAACAATAAGTAAGATACACTTTTCAACCATGAGACTGGCAAAAAATAAAAAGCTCTAATAAAACACAGTATTAATGAAGATGACAAGGAAAAAACCATTTTCAAAAGCTCTTCATAGAAATATAAAGCTGTTTTTTTTTAAGCTGTTAAAATCTATTTGTGAGACAATTTGGCAGCAGTTATAAAAATTTTAATTTACGTGTTCTTTAAAGTATGTGTTCTTTGATTAAGTACACTGCTAGGAACTTATTCTACAGATGTATTCTTCCCAATACACAAAAAAATATATAAACAAAAAATGTATATTACAGCATTGTTTGAAGAAAAAAAATCTATATCTATATATCTACCTATCTATTTATAAAAGTTAATTATCCACAGGTTAAATAAAATGTTAGAAACAGCCAAAATGTCTACCAGCTAAATAAAATTCTTTTACATCTATACCAAGAAATACAGTACAGCTATGTGGATCTCTATGCATTGATGCCAAAAGAGCTCCACAGTATATTAATTATATTTTTTTTAAAAAAGCAAGACATACAAAGTCTGAATAGTATAAAACTATTAGGGGAGAAAAAATATTTGCATGTGCATAAGATTTTCTGGGAGTAGTAGGAGGAGGTTTGGGAAACTTTGGCTTTCCGTTTTATGTTATTCTATATTATTGTAATTTCTTGCTGTGCTCATTTTAATTTTGTAATAAGGAAGAAGAGAACATAAAAAAAATACTGTCTCTTCATTAGATATGTGGGAAAGGTACACAAGACATGTTACAGAAAAAGCAGGTATTTAAATATTGTGTACTATACAGGTTTTATAACTTCAAACTAACTACAATGACAAAAAGTATACTGGGGCTATAAAATGTTGTTCAGCATGAAAGAACAAACACTGTGAGCTCCTGAGTCCTATTTGTATCCTTAGCACCAAGCACCTCTTGGGAGCCCATGAAGTGTTTGGAAAGAAAAAAAAAAGAAAGAGGGAAGGGAGGAAAGGTAATTTACCTGGAAAAGACCTTACAAAAGATCATTTAAATGGCTTTAACATATTCACATCTATGGGTTTTGACGATCTGCATTCCAAGACACTGAATGAAGGTTAAGGGGTTTATAAGCCAATAGGAAAATCTGTTGAGAATCTGTAGGGATCAAAAAAGTACTAGGTTGTCCCTTTTTTAAATGTGACTTCAACACACAAAATTATAATTTTGAAGAAGGACAATAAATCATTTTGTGATACCTGATAACTGAGAGTTAAGAACTGTTTAGGTTGTAACAGATTCAGTAAAACCTAGCATGTACTGGCAGAGTAGGTAAATATAATTATCTGGTTCTATGAGGCATTGTTGATATACAGACAAAAGCTTAAGGAGGTAAACAAAAATCTGAGAACTGTGACTATTGAGCCAGGAGATCCTCAGGCATGAGAGAAATTCCTCGGGTCCACTGAAGGAGTTGGCCACAGAGACTGAGTAAATGCATATTTCCTTTGAGCCACGCAAAAGAAAACAAATTTGTAGGGACTACTCCTTTTTGTGTGTGTATGTGTTATAAGTTGGCAGTTTATGCTCTTAAATTTTTTCTTTTCAATAATGATACAGTGAAAAAAAGGATTTGGCTCTTCAAAAACTTTTCTTAGAGCCAAATTTACTAAAATGGTCCTAATCCATAAAGCATTCAAATAAAATAAGAGATCGGTGATAATCTACCTAGGGTGGCATATCTGGTGAATACAGTTATCAATAGAGTGCTGTTAATATGGGAAAATGATAATGTTTTCTAAGAATTTGTCCTGGTTCCAGTGTCTTGGTATTTCACAAGATTTGTAATTTATAATTTATTTCCTAATTTATAAAACAATAATATTGGCTACATGCGGGTATTTAGAAAAACAATCATAATAGAGAAGATTAAGACTTTGTGGTATCATGTTCCTTGATTCAAATTGATGCTTCCTCCTCTGGCTCAGCTTCTTCCTCTGTAAAATTAGGATAGTCCCTACCTCCCAGTGTGGTCATACGTTATACACCAGATAAAGTACATAAAGAAACTATTACTTCATTCAGTAAATGGTAGCTATTATTATTAACAATAACCAGAAATATTTCTTCTACAGAAGAGAAGGCTGAAATGTTGTAATAACTGCTTCTGAAGATATGAAAACTCACATTTAAAATGGTGATGAGATGATTTTAATCATCACAAAGTAAGAAGAAAGAGTCTTGAATTATTGAATGGGGAAGTTTATTTTCACATAGTAATTGTTAGAATGAAGAAGAGATTTTCAATGGAAATTAAGAAATTTCTGTCTTTGGAAGTCTGCCAAAATATGAAATATTCTTTTCTGGTATGACTTGGCTGTTGTTTCTCACTTATGAATCTCACAGACAAAAACTGCTAAACTCTACACATCCTTTGCCAGACAACCAAGTTAAAGTTGTAAAGAAAATTCTACAATAATAATTCACTATAGATGTTGAAAGTTTCGTAATTAAGACAATCTAAGTTTTATCTAGGCATCTGAAGGATAAAACTACTGAACTTATTAGATGACTATAGGTTGAGTACCACATACATTCAGTATATATATACTTAATATTTTCATTTCTCCACTGAGAGAGTCTATACTGACAAAAGACTATAAATCAAAGTAGTACTACAAAATAAGAATGCAACCTGTCCATGAAAATTAGTCTCATTGGTTTATAACTATATTTTAATTTATTTACTTATTCATCCAATAGTTATTACTTGGTACAGAACTAAACAAAAGGGATTTGAGGAAGAACAAGAAATAATCCCTTAGCCTAAAGAAGTTTTATGTTTAAGTGGGATAGACAGGAAAGTAAACCAAAAATTATAATTCACATCAAACATTAAATTATATAATGATTCGCCCCTCATATGCTAATAGCTATGGACAGTTGGAACAATTCTTACCTTTAAAGGGAGGTACATCTTTTCCAGTGTAAAGGTGTAACTTTACCCTCTTCTTCCCTCTCTTAGATTCAAATATATCATCTATTTTCAATACAAGCTGAAAAAAGACCAGAAAAGTACAAGTTAAAACAAACACCAACAAGTTTTGCAGCTTGATATTAACTTATTAGTGATTCTCGTTCAGAGAAAGATCCATTTTATAAATAAACACCTTTACATTTTTCAATTTTGAATCTAAAATTATCTTTAGTAAGATGATATGCTATTCTAATACATACTCCATTTAACATGGGTAAGAGAAGTGGGAAAGGATATTTCCTTTCCAGAGGAATTCAGCACAGGCTCTTAGAGAGATTGCTTGTCATTCCATGTCACAACATGCAGGAAATCTGGCTACTGCACTCCATATATTGACCAAGCCTTACCAATGGACTCAAGTTTTTGCTTGCCCAGAGTAGGAAATGGGATATTTACTCACTTGTAAGGCAGGGTGAGGCACAGTTATGTCTGCTCCCAGGAATTTTTGCAAAGAGAGGATAATCACGCTTAGAAAGCTTTAGTCAAAAGGAATACTCCTTTGCTACTGGGAGCACTAATATTATAATTTATTTTAGAAACATGTCATAAAAATAGGAGATTCTCAAGTATGCCCAAGTACAAAACAATGTTCCATTTAATATGCATTATTCATTACAATTCTTTCTTTGCTTCTGGGAAGTGTGTATAAAAGAGACAGACAGACAGACTAGGCTTAAAAAAGAGAAAAGAATTAAAGTTGATCAACAGCCACTTTTAAAAGGAGAAATTGATTAGTTTTTCTATGTATATTTTTCTTAAAATTCCAAACTTTTTCTTAACTATCAATCTTGATTTAACAAATTTAATGCCCAGAATTACAGTTGTTAGGAACATTATGTAATATGATAACCAACAAAGTTGCTTGAGAAAAATGCTCTTGTTTTTTCCTTTGTCCTTGTTTCTCTAGCAATCCTGGCAATCCATAGGCAGTGAATCAGTCCACTGCAAGAAAAAGAACATGTGAGAAACATGTGCTTCCAATATGCAGATTATTCCCACATTTTTGGATGAGTTTATTCTTTTAAAGATTTTCATAGCTATAATTCAAATGAAAAGTTACCAATATTCTTAAATATTAGCATTATAAAAAAAATAAGAGAATCCAACATAAAAAGGTATTGCTAGGGGCTATAGGAAAGCTGTATGAGAGTAAACATGTATTTTGGGTACATAAGGACCAAAAATAGTAGAATTATTAATGTGTATTTGAAAAGTATACTTAAAAGTATACTCAAATGTTACAAAGGAGAGGGAACTATCTATTCTAGAAATATGAGATAAAGTAATAAACTTTAAATTTTGATTATGAGCTAGGAGCCTATAATTACCTTCTAGTTACAGGAAATACTGTAGAATAGTCTTCCTAAGAAATGATGGAAACCATATTGCTGTACACACTTGACACAAACAATATAAAACATTAGGAAATCTACTCTAGCAAACAATCCCACACAGATTGCCACAGTAGAGAAAGAAAGGAAGGGTAAGGAAGAGGCATATGGACTAGATCAGTTATTTTCAAACTATGAAACCAGTTTCCCTTCCAGAGATAGCTCTAGTCATCAAAGAGGAAATAAGTGAAAACTGCTTTCCTCATGGAATGTTGTTCCCGAAGATAGTCCAAAACCAAAATTTGTATTGCAAATGAAACATCCTAAAAGGATTTAGTCCAAGGAGGGTCACAGGTAGAAATGCTAACAGTCTGTTCCTGCCTGACAATCAAGAATTCATCACCATTTTTCTCTTCCCCTCTTCTCAAAAAAACCTTTGGGAAAATATCAGAAGAGGAAAAGTTGGATCATCTCACCTATAATCAGAAAGAGAACAAGCTTTGAGTACTCAAGGGATCCACAGTACATAAAATACTGAGGCATGAAATCAAAAGCACTGCAAATATCCTTGAGTCTCATTAAATTCCACAATCCGTAAGTTCTAAATATTTGTTAATGCTATTCCAAGAACCACATCTTAAATACAATTCCTTATGTGTTTGTGTTCTAGCCCCTGTGAACACATGATCTGCTGTTTCTGGAACATGTGGGAGGCTGCTTTGTTGTGCCAGCAATTCTTTTTTTTTTTTTTTTTTGGAAGTATAGTTGATTCACAATTCTGTGTTAGTTCCTGGTGTACAGGAAAGTGATTGTTGATTGTTATGCATTATATATACATATATCCTGGAAATTCTTTAAACCTCTGATTTTTAAGCAGTCCTCACCATACACAGGAGAAAAAACACCTAAAGATTTTTTTTCCAGAGAGATCAGTTTAGTGCTTTAAAAAAACTCTGTGTCTTTAACACTTCACATATTAAAGAGGGAGGGGCAGGAAATGGATCAGAAGAATTAAAGTAACTGTGGAACAGAATATTTCCCAAGGAACCAATCAGCAGTTACTACACCAAGAAACAGCTATGACTTTTGTTTAATGTTAAAATCAGGTATAGAAATCATGTGCTAAATGAATATAGCTAATTCAGATGGGATTAAAGAAAGGAATACTATTTAAATGATTTTATTTCTGCATAGTAATCCTGAAAACATTCTGAATTACAGAACAAAATAACATAAAGAGTTTTTAAATATTTTCATGTAATTTCTTAAATGTCTCTCCTAAAAAAATATATATTACAAATAATCCAAATTTCTTTATTTTGGTTCAGTGGCTCTCATTGAGATGATTTACAGACTTATTGCCTTTTCTCCCTTGAGAGAGAAGTCATTTATTTAATATAATTGGCAAAAATTTCTATTCCCAAGTAATAGTAAAATTTCTTTTTTCCTTCCTTTGAGTGGACATTTTTGGCATATACTTTGTCATTACCGAAAATCTGTAAACTCAGGCACAAAACTGAATTAACTTTGGCTGTTATACAAATGAGTGAGAACAACACTGAAGCCAGCTTACTAGAAGGTCCTTTTACATGACGTTCTAGGGCTTCCTTCACACAGGCAGCTGATTTTAATGAGAACTAAGGTAACTAGAGTGAAGCCCTCCATCTAAAATCAATTTTCCAAATCCACACACACACACACAAAAACCTTGGCAAAAGCCATTCATGAATTTTTCTTGCATGAGCAAAAACTTAAAGCTTAAGGCTGCTTTCCAAATCTTCTAATTCCAGTAGGTCAGTTCTAACCTATTATTCATTTCAGTCTAAAGTTTATTTATTCGCATTTGTGGAAATGCTGAAGTAAGAGTTGAAGAATCAAAGTACTGGAGTTCTTACCCTTGGAAGATTTTTCCTTTTCCTGTTTGCAACTTCTCCAGCTCGGAAAAGCTTCCATTCAGTTAAAGTGACAGGCAACGTGGTATCTCTTGTGAGCTTTGACCGTAAATAAACTTGTGAGCTCTTCAGTTCCATAGTCTTCCGGTGAAAGAACTGAGGTTTGGAAGGAAGCTAAAACAGAAGAGGTACTGCTAAGGTAAGATCATCTAGGTAATGCCTGTGTTCTCAAAGTCAAAGCTATCCCCCCAAAATATTTATCTTTCCTTTAAAATCATGTAAAGTGAGGACACCGTAATTTCTTTTTCACTGTTTGTAAAGAAGTTTCTTGGGTTTCTAATCCAAGTTCTTCTACAACAATGTAATCAAATTTCCAGAAAACAATAGCTCAGAGTCCTCATTAACTCAAGGCAGCCTTTGCTTTCAGGGCTGGTGAGTGCTTTCAGGGACCAGACAGGTAATTTAGGCCACAGGTTGATGTGAGACTATTACAGTGCTGTGGTAACTATAGTGAACTAAAAGGTTTATGGTCTGTCTAAGGGTGTTTGTATTCAAGTTTTCTGAAGCGCTAAAAAACAAACAAAAACCCCTCCCCAAAACCAAAAAAAAAGAAAAGTTTTGTGCTGCTCCCCCCAAAACAAAACAAAGAACAATAAACCCACATTTCAGCGCCTCTTAGTTTTGGCCCTAGTTACACCATTTTAACCTTTTTGTAGGATCATAAATAAGATTCTAATATTTTCTTATATTAATTCTCTGGTTATACCTTGGGTGCCTTGAAAGCACTTTTAGGGGGTGGTAGCTTCCATGTTGAAGGAGATCTCCACATGGGCAAAGGTTGCACTGGAATATCTTCATATGGATTTTCTTTGGTGGGATCTTGAAAAATAATGAAAAAAAAAAGTTTAGAGGAACATAATTAAATGGGAACACACTGACTACACTTAAAAGGAAAAGAAAGCAAAAACTGGCTAAATATGTTCAGCTTTCTACTCTACATTGCTGTAGGGATGTAGGTCTCAAAATCAATGGTACTTTAAGCTCACAAACCACTCAGGCGTCCAACCAACCTCAAAGAATTCTCAAAATACCATACTACACACATCTACTTCCGAACTGAACAGTCCAATAAACTAGTTGTAAAATCCATTAGAGAATTAAGGAATTTATACAACAAAGGTTTCAATATTAGAAAGGAAAATCTAGAGCAAGACATGCTTGATTGTAAAAGAAAATAACATACTCTAGTTAAGGGCTCCACCAACTACCTTCTCACTAAATTTAATTGCAAAGTTTGTGGACACCTACATATGATATCCTCATAGATATTGTCCTCAGACTGTGTGTAACAAAGTGCTGAGCCAGAATTTCTTCTAAGTTCTTCATGAATCTTCCGGGAGTTCTGATTTCGAAAGTGCTGAATGTCCTCAAATTCAAAGGATTTCCTTAAGAAAGGAGATACATTTTAAAGTTGTATCTTTTAAAACTCTAGTATTCTTTATATTGGTATGATAGACACAAATTGATAAGAAAAGGACTTAGTGTACAAAATTACAAAGGTGTTTTATCAGATACCTAAGAATAATAAATTAGGCTGATGCCCTATATGCACCATGAGAAAACTGGAGGCTTTTAGCCAATTACATTCATGTTCTTCTTTGGGTACTTTATTAAATTCACTCTGTAATAAAAAGTGAGGTTAACGCCAGCATGCCCTAAATGAAGTAGAAGAATGTACTTGTTTCCCTATACATTTTTTTTTTCTTTTTTGGCCGTACCACGTGGCAGGTGGTATCTTAGTTCCCCAACCAGGGATCGAACCCACGTCCCCTGCATTGGAAGCGCGGAGTCTTAATCACTGAACTGCCAGGGAAATCCCCTATACATTGTTAAAGATATAAAATGGAAGTTTTTCTACGGTACTTATGTCAGTAGATTGTCCTGGATATTACCTATACTCCTACTGTTTCACTTGTATGTATTTTCCCCTTGGGTTAATCAACATCTGTATAATCAAATTATAGGTGTAACCCACACATGGAAATGGAAATTGGTTTGAAAAGGAAACAGAAGCTCAATAGTTCTATAAGGAAAATACTTAAAATCATTACCTTTCAAATAAAAACATACCTTTTAGATCTCCCTCTGATTTTTCTGCCATATTTCTTTGGTTCAGGTTCCTGAGAAGAGGCTAAAGAGGACTCTGTACAAGAATTATTTTCACAGTATTTTCTGTCACAGTTTCTTTCTTTACATGGCATAACACCAGATTCAGATAAATATCTGAATGTCCTACGAGGTTTTGGCAAAGGATTTATAGAAGGTCCACACTCTTGTCCCTCAGGTTCAGAGTAAATGTTTTCTAAGCTCTTTGTTACTCCATATGAACTATCCAGACCTCTGAAATTCAGTTCTTTTTCTGAAGAGTCACAATGTTCTAAAGCCAAATTTAAGACTTTATCTGGGGGAAGTGCTTCTATTTTCTTCCACAATATCTGTGAAGTATAGAAATTTCCTGGAGGTAATGAAGTCTCTGGATCCAAAACTTCTTTCCGGCTTTCAATTTGTTTGGCCCGAGAACATACCCAGTTGGATTCTGATTCATTTTTAAAGAAGTGTGCATCATCATATTCACGTTTCTCACTTTCATCCTCACTTTGATTGTGGCTTTTGGCATCTTCATTAATACCTTGATCAACATTTTGAGAGTTGGTGACATCCAGCTTTTTGCTCTTTCCCTCAGCAACAGGATTTCTCTTAAGAAGAGTCTCTTGATTACAGTTATTATATCTCACTCCAAAGTCCTTTGGATCACACTTATCTGGATTAGATTTACCATTAGTTCTTCCTTCCCACTGAGAAATTTTTTGTTTGATGTTTTTGCAGTGGCTTCTTGACAGTGTATGAGCAGCAGAACGAGAAAAACCAACATCCATGTTCCCAGTTGGGTGCATGACAAGTGATGAATTTTACTGAGGTTCCATTACAAGTAACTGTGAAATACTATATTCTTTATCCTGTCAGTTAGAATCCAAACAATTCCAGTATTTTCCTTTCATCTTTAACTTGAAAATGTTTTAAAAAGAAAAATTCTGATCATCGATCCTTGTTGAAAATGGCTACAACTTTATCTTGAATAATCCTATTAAAATGAAACGAATATGTTAACACAGTTTTATAATTTCCTAATTTAAACTCCACTAAAACACTGCCCACCTATCCCTAAATAAGTTGCTCACATTTCATATGTAAAGATGTACCTGTCATCCATTAAGCAATTCAACCTCATAAAGGCATTCCTAAGATGGTGGTATAATATTACAGAGAAAATATTACTTATGGTATTTCTCAAATTGTCTGCTTTAACATTCTGCATATTTAATTTCCTAAAGTTAAGTAGAATGAGGTTTTATAAGAGATTATATATAGTAGTATACAATATTATTTTGCGATAAATCAATTCTTTATGAAACCTTCTGTTAATGAAACAAGCTCCAACAGAGTATTATAAAAAGCATACAGAAATACATCTCAAATAACCAAAAAGTTTATGTATACATCCAGAGGAAGAGCCAGTTAGTCTGGAAACACACCAATAGCTGATTTCCTTCTCCAGTGCTACATTGAGATAATATTAGCTCATCACATACCCTTACTTCAACTTTACTATTAGCAACACAGAATTCCATACACACCACTGTCACTAAAGACAATCCAAGGTGCCATTAACTATCAGTTACTTCGAAATGTAATAACCTATTTTGTCACTGACTGAACTTTCCGCATCTCTGCCACCACACACTTGACCCAAATCAGCAAAAATACTTACAGTCACATCCCTTCCTTTCACATAGAGGCTTCACTCATTTAGGACCATTAACTGTTTCCTCAAATGCAAAATTTGGCAGAGAACTTTTCCTGTCAACTGAGTAAAGACCTGATCTCAAGTTCTACTGTATACTGTTTAAAAATAGCAACTGATTCGATACTTCCTGAGGCAGGGGTCATCCTTCCTTGAGCTTTGTCTGTGTGGCCTTGATTAACAGGCAGGAAAATGTCTTGGCCCAGCTCTGTCAGTGTAGCTGACCAAAACTGATACATACACAACACACACACACAATTTATTCTAGGCATAGCAACTGCTAGTCAGGACTACCATCAACTTTCAATTAAACTATTTCTTCAAGTTTGTAGGAAAACCAGGTTTGCTAGCAAATAAACTTTGATGAGGGTCTGATGCAAAGAAAATCATTCTAAAAAACCTTAAGAAATTGAACTCATGTGAGTGGAAAAAAACAAAACAAAGCACCCAAAATATAAAAGCTGTTGGGCAGACTCTTCACAAAAGACAAATGCATAGAATTCGAACATCCAATCAGCTTCTACTGCTCATTATTAAAACTCTGAAAATCCTTTACTAGTTTCTGATGTTTACAGAGAATTCCTAAGGATTTTAAGGTGTCCTTTAGACTCAGGTTTTCTTCACTACAGACAAGATAGGAGTATTGTTCTCTCTCCTGGGAGCCTAGTCAAGGTTTTTGGCAGTCCCAAACTCTTTCATTACTCTTCCCTTGTTAATGTGTTTTAAGTATAAATGTGTCAAACTGAGAAGAAGAAGATGAAAATTGCTTGGGCTAAAAAAAAAAAAAAGTTTAACTTGAAAAGAACTGGCAACAAATGGCCTAATCTATGGAATTCACATACAAATATAAGTGATGTGTATTCATTGTGTTTCAGTGGCAAGAGAGTAGCATAGCAACATGACACTCCTTAAATCTAGGTAAGTATTATGAAGAGAAATGCTACTTTCTCCTAACTATGTATTAATACATTGCAGCTTTTAAAAAATGACAAATTATTTCAAAACCAAAAAGTTTTAATGCACTCTAATTAGATCGATGCCTGTATTGATATTATAAAGTGCCTTTATACATGATTGCGCAGCTCCAATTTTTGCCAAATTAAACTCTTTATAATGTGGCTTGCCTATTCTTATACATAAGTTGTGATTTTGTCCTATCCAAAAAATAAGAATCACCAAACCAAGAGTTGCCTGTTTTTCCCTTACAGGCATCTCACATCTAACTGTCCTTTTAGTCTAATTAAATTGAGTCACTTTGCTACCCAGCACCTCCTCCCCTATGGCTCTCCTAGCCTGCAAGATTCTTTATATCCCATCCTTCACCTCTAGTTTCTTGCCTTGACCTCCACTATCAGTAGACATTCTAATCCCTACGTGCTGGCCCAGTGCTCAAGTCCTAGATCTCTCCAAGCTTCATCTTTTGAAAGCTCCCTAAAGCCAACTTATTCACATTATTTGCCCCTAGACACTGCTTTCTCAGCCTTGCTTCAACAGTTCTCACAGAAACATAGATTGAGAAAATATAACAGCTTCAATAATTTTTAAAATTTTGTTTCTTCTCTTAATACTACAAAATGAGTCAAAAGCTTCTCCAACTATTTTTTTTAATTAATTAATTAATTTATTTATTTATTTGGGTGTGTCAGGTCTTTGTTTCTGTGCGAGGGCTTTCTCTGGTTGCGGCGAGCGGTGGCCACTCTTCATCGCGGTGCGCGGGCCTCTCACTATCGCGGCCTCTCTTGTTGCGGAGCACAGGCTCCAGACGCACAGGCTCAGTAGTTGTGGCTCACGGGCCTAGTTGCTCCGCGGCATGTGGGATCTTCCCAGACCAGGGCTCGAACCCGTGTCCCCTGCATTGGCAGGCAGATTCTCAACCACTGGGCCACCAGGGAAGCCCTCTCCAACTATTAAAGACTATTAAGTCAGGCAGGACTCACACGAAAAGAAGCTAGAGCTCACAATAACCACAATGGGCAACCTCAAGAGAAGAAACCAGCAACTCAGTTCCTCGGGTGGGCAAAAGAAGTATAAATGTGAAAAACTAAGCATGATTTTAAAAGTATAATAAAACAGAATGCTTGGAGTAAAGGCTACTAATCAATTCTTTTTTCCTACTCTTTGTTCCCAAAGAGGTGATTCTTAATCATGTCCTTTGGTTTTACAGTAAGTCCTCCATATACAAACGAGTTCCGTTCCAAGAGCACATTCGTTAAGTCCAATTTGTTCCTAAGTCCAGCAAAGTTAGCCTAGGTACCCGATTAACACAATTGGCTATATAGTACTGTAATAGCTTTATAATACTTTTCATACAAATAATGCATAAAAAACAAAAACAAAAAATAAACATTTTTACTCTTACAGTACAGAACTTTGAAAAGTACAGTAGTAACAGTACAACAGCTGGCATACAGGGACTGGCATCGAGTGAACAGGCAAGAAGAGTTACTGACTGGAGGAGGGATAGGAGGTGGGAGATGCTAGAGGTGAAGGATCGTCAGCAACAAGAGACAGAGGGCAAACTGCAAGTTCACTCACACCTGATGTTGATGGCACAGGTTCTGCAAGTTCACTCACACCTGATGTTGATGGCACAGGTTCTGGTTCCTTGCTGGATTCAATTCTATCTACCTTCTTGAAAAAAACAATCCAGTGATGTCTGGGTAGTAGCCCTTTTTTTCTTGTCATAGATGACACGGTAGCACCGGATTGCATTCTGAACGGCTGCTTTAACCTTTGTGTACTGTTCTACGTTCGGGTCCTGTGCCTCAAAAACTAACAGTGCCTCCTCAAATAAAGAAAATCCCCTTGCCATTTCCTGCATCATGAATCTCTTTGGTTCTTCAGTTACTTCTTCCTTCTCTTGTCTCTCCTCATCCCTTCTCTGGGCCTCCAGTTCCTGGTCTTTTTAGCAGTACCAGCTAGATCACCACTGCTTTTACACTTGCTTCTGGACATCCTGGGCTTGAAATAAAGATACTGTACTACTGTACTCTATACAGTACTGTAAAGTACACAAAAGCACAACCTCTTGTAGAGGATGCATGCACGTGACAATGTACACCAGACACGTGAACTAACTTACGTGACTGGACATGTGAACAGACATTCACATCTTTGAAAGTTCACAACTTGAAGGTTCGTATGAGGGGATTTACTTGTTTTCTATTGCTTTTCTGAGTATTTACTTTCATCCAAGATATACGACAACTACAGTTTATCAGCTTAAGATGTAATTTATAGCATAACCTAACACATATAGGATTCTGTGTTCTTAGCCTTTTAAAAGAAACCAATCTAAATCCATTCAGGTAAGTGAAATTCTCTTTAAGAAAGAGAATATTAACGTTCTATTTTACTGACTCAAGTCTATACAAGGAAAGTTTCTCACTCCAAATCCTTTAAAATATTTTATTTGATTAAATATAATCTGGCCAAATAGGAAGAATGTAGAACATTCTAAAAGTTGACTTAAAAACTGATGAAAGGATATACTTTTAAATGGTTAATTTTTGTTATGTGAATTTTACCTCAATTAGAAAGAAAACAGATGAAAGGGACCGAAAAGACTCTCACTTCTGGTGTGATAGAATAATTGGACTAGACTTGCCCTTCCAACATAAAAAACTATAAAACTGGACTTATATGTAAAATAAATGCTTTTAGATATTGAATAACAGCAAAGGACTGTGATCCCTGAAAGAAGGAAAACAAATGAAGTGGACACCAAGATGACCCAGCTTTCACCCTGGAGGCTCTTTTCAGAAAACAGCATAGAACATGGTAACCATGCTGAGTTAAGGAAAAAGAGACCAGAGTGTGCAGGGGCAGAGGCAAATACAATCTTCAGGGTACAGTATCAGAAAGGAGGGAGCAACACAGAAGAGAAGCTCCAGAAATCTACACAGGATCTACTTGAGTCTTGGGCTGAATACTAAGCTGGTAAGGTATAAGGTAACACTGCACAAGGCTAGACAACATATTACTGGGAAAGAACAGCTAATGGAACCCTGTAAAGCTGACTAACACCCCAGAGTTAACGAAGGTCTGGGAAATGTTCAACTTCCAATGATCTTCACAAGAGAGGCCTTGTCAAACACCTGGGTAATTCAGTAGAAACAGTAGGAGGTCACGGCTTGCCAGTTGGACTTAACTAGCCCTAGAGTGAAGGCTACTTTAGAACCACCACAAAAAAAAAGCTTTAAAAAAGCTTTTCAGAAGGATCAAGTTGATTCATAAGTAATTTAAATAACCACAGAAACAAAAGTCAATAATTTTTACATGAAGACATCAAAATCCAGACACGCCATAATGTAACATTTACAATGTCTAGCATCCAATCAAAATTACTGAACATGCAAAGAAGCCTGAAAATGATACTCATAATCAGGAGAAAAATCAGTTAACAGAAACAGAAGCAAAAATGACAGACATGATACAGTTGGCAGAGAAAGACTTCAATTCAGATATTTTAAATATATTCATTAACTTAAAGCAAAATATGAACATAATGAGTACAGAAATAAAAGACATAAAAAAGAAAACAAAGGGAACTTCTGGAGCTTAAAAATACCTCACATGAAAAGAAAACTTCGCTGGATTGTTTGAACAGCAGATTTTAGATACTGCAGAGGAAATGATCAGTGAAGTTGAATAAGTAGTAATAAAAATTGTCAAAAACTAAAACAAAAACTGAAGCACAGAGAGAAGAAAAGGGTAAAACAAAAGTCTCACTGGGACAGTATCAAGTGGTTTACCTTACATATAAATGGGAATCCCAGAAGTGAGGGGGTGGGAGGCAGGGAACAAATATTTCAAGAAATAATAGCTGAAATTTTTCTAAATTTGATGAAAACTCGTAACACATAGATCCATGAGGCTCAACAAATTCCAAACAGGATAAATATAAGGAAAGCCTTACCAAGGCAAACCATAATCAAGTTGCTGAAAACTGGTGATAAAGAGAAAATTCTTAACAGCCAAAGGAAAGAATATACATTACATATAGGAACAACAAGGTAAGTCAGAAAACAATGGAAAATATTTAGAGAATTCTTTGGTGGTCCAGTGGTTAGGACTCGGCGCTTTCACTGCCGTGGGCCCGGGTTCAATCCCTGGTTAGGGAACTAAGATCCCACAAGCTGCCCAGAACGGCAAAAAAAAAAAAAAAAAAATTAAAGTGCTAAGGGGAAAAAAAATCTGTGAATCTAGAATTCTAGACATATCCTTCAAGACGAAGGTGAAATAAAAACATTTTCAGTTAAACAAAACTGTTGTGAGTTTGTTAACAGCAGACCTGCACTTAGGGCCAGGGACATAATTTGTGGGTCCCAGGGCAAATTGAAAACGTGAGGCCCCTTGTTCAAAGTGCTTTAAAGGTACATATGAAGCTTTTCCTTTTTCTGCAGTCTTCTTTTCAACTTATCATGCCGTTTTAAATTTACTATTTAATGTTTTATGTGAAAAATTTTTAAATTTAAATTATTAGCATGTGTTTTACCATTCATCTATATGTTGTGCAATATCATTTTAAATGCAAATATCAGAGCAATACATGGAACATTTACCAACAGACCATACGTTGCGCCATAAAATAAGATGTGATAAATTTAAAAGGATTGAAATCATTCTGAGAATGTTTTCTAACCCACTATGGAAATGAATTAGAAATTAGTTCTAAACCAAAAGGAAAATACCAAAATATTTGGAAATAAATGCTTATATTACAAAAGGAAAAAAAAGTTTAAAAACAATGAATGAGGGGGCTCCTCTGGTGGCGCAGTGGTTGAGAATGTGCCTGCCAATGCAAGGGACACGGGTTCAAGCCCTGGTCTGGGAAGATCCCACACGCCATGGAGCAACTAGGCCTGTGAGCCACAAATTACTGAGCCTGCGTGTCTGGAGCCTGTGCTCCGCAACAGGAGAGGCCGCGATAGTGAGAGGCCCGTGCACCGCGATGAAGAGTGGCCCCCACTTGCCGCAACTAGAGAAAGCCCTCACACAGAAACGAAGACCCAACATAGCCATAAATAAATAAATAATTTTTTAAAAAAAACAATGAATGAGGATACTATTTCTTAGTGTTTTAAATTGGAACACCTTCTACCCTGTTAAGTTTCAAGTTATATTTTATCTATTTCTTTAATTTAATTTTATTTATTTTTTTATACAGCAGGTCCTTATTAGTCATCAATTTTATACACATCAGCGACTGTCAATCCCAATCGCCCAATTCATCACACCACCACCACCACCACCCCACCGCTTTCCCCCCTTGGTGTCCATACATTTGTTCTCTACATCTGTGTCTCAATTTCTGCCCTGCAAACCGGTTCATCTGTACCATTTTTCTAGGTTCCATATATATGCAATAATATACGATATTTGTTTTTCTCTTTCTGACTTACTGCACTCTGTATGACAGTCTCTAGATCCATCCATGTGTCTACAAATGATCCAATTTTGTTCCTCTTTATGCCTGAGTAATATTCCACTGTATATAGGTACCACAACTTCTTTATCCATTCGTCTGTCGATGGGCATTTAGGTTGCTTCCATGACCTGGCTATTGTAAATAGTGCTGCAATGAACATTGGGGTGCATGTGTCTTTTTGAATTATAGTTTTCTCTGGGTATATGCCCAGTAGCGGGATTGCTGGATCATACGGTAATTCTATTTTTAGTTTTTTAAGGAACCTCCATACTGTGCTCTATAGTGGCTGTATGAATTTACATTCCCACCAACAGTGCAAGAGGGTTCCCTTTTCTCCACACACTCTCCAGCATTTGTTGTTTGTAGATTTTCTGCTGATGCCCATTCTAACTGGTGTGAGGTGATACCTCATTGTAGTTTCGATTTGCATTTCTCTAATAATTAGTGATGTTGAGCAGCTTTTCATGTGCATCTTGGCCATCTGTATGTCTTCTTTGGAGAAATGTATATTTGGATCTTCTGCCCATTTTTGGACTGTGTTATTCGTTTTTTTAAAATTGAGCTGCATGAGCTGTTTATATATTTTGGAGATTAATCCTTTGTCCATTGATTCGTTTGCAAATATTTTCTCCCACTATGAGGGCTGTCTTTTCGTCTTGTTTATGGTTTCCTTTGCTGTGCAAAAGCTTTGAAGTTTCATCAGGTCCCATTTGTTTATTTTTGTTTTTATTTCCATTACTCTAGGAGGTGGATCAAAAAAGATCTTGCTGTGATTTATGTCAAAGAGTGTTCTTCCTATGTTTTCCTCTAAGAGTTTTATAGTGTCTGGTCTTACATTAAGGTCTCTAATCCATTTTGAGTTTATTTTTGTGTATGGTGTTCGGGAGTGTTCTAATTTCATTCTTTACATGTAGCTGTCCAGTTTTCCCAGCACCACTTATTGAAGAGACTGTCTTTTCTCCACTGTATACCCTTGCCTCCTTTGTCATAGATTAGTTGACCATAGGTGTGTGGGTTTATCTCTGGGCTTTCTATCTTGTTCCATTGATCTATGTTTCTGTTTCTGTGCCAGTATCATATTGTCTTGATTACTGTAGCTTTGTAGTATAGTCTGAAGTCAGGGAGTCTGATTCCTCCAGCTCCGTTTTTTCCCTCAGGACTGCTTTGGCTATTCAGGGTCCTTTGTGTCTCCATACAAATTTTAAGATGATTTGTTCTAGTTCCGTAAAAAATGCCATTGGTAATTTGATAGGGATTGCATTGAATCTGTAGATTGCTTTGGGTAGTATAGTCATTTTCACAATGTTGATTCTTCCAATCCAAGAACATGGTATATCTCTCCATCTGTTGGTATCATTTTTAATTTCTTTCATCAGTGTCTTATAGTCTTCTGCATACAGGTCTTTAGTCTCCCTAGGTAGGTTTACCCTAGGTATTTTATTCTTTTTGTTGCAATGGTAAATGGGAGTGTTTCCTTAATTTCTCTTTCAGATTTTTCATCATGAGTGTATAGCAATGTAAGAGATTTCTGTGCGTTATTTTTTATCCTGCAACTTTACCAAATTCATTGATTAGTTTTAGTAGTTTTCTGGTGGCATCTTTGTAGGATTCTCAATGTATAGTATCATGTCATCTGCAAACGGTGACAGTTTTATTTCTTCTTTTCCAATTTGTATTCCTTTTATTTTTCTTCTCTGATTGCCATGGCTAGGACTTCCAAAACTATGTTGAATGATAGTGGTGAGAGTGGACATCCTTGTCTTGCTCCTGATCTTAGAGGAAACGCTTTCAGTTTTTCACCATCGAGAATGATGTTTACTGTGGGTTTGTCGTATATGGCCTTTATTATGTTGAGGTAGGTTCCCTCTATGCCCACTTTCTGGACAGTTTTATCATAAATGGTGTTGAATTTTGTCAAAAGCTTTTTCTGCATCTATTGAGATGATCATATGGTTTTTATTCTTCAATTTGTTAATATGGTGTATCACATTGACTTACGTATATTGAAGAATCCTTGCATCCCTGGGATAAACCCCACTTGATCATGGTGTATGATCCCTTTAATGTGTTGTTGGATTCTGTTTGCTAGTATTTTGTTGAGGATTTTTGCATCTATATTTATCAGTGATATTGGTCTGAAATTTTCTTTTTTTGTAGTATCTTTGTCTGGTTTTGGTATCAGGGTGATGGTGGCCTCATAGAATGAGTTTGGGAGTGTTCCTTCCTCTGCAATTTTTTGGAAGAGTTTGAGAAGGATAGGTGTTAGCTCTTCTCTAAATGTTTGATAGAATTCACCTGTGAAGCCATCTGGTCCTGGACTTTTGTTTGTTGGAAGATTTTTAATCACAGTTTCAATTTCATTACTTGTGATTGGTCTGTTCATATTTTCTGTTTCTTTCTGGTTCAGTCTTGGAAGGTTAATACCTTTCTAAGAATTTGTCCATTTCTTCCAGGTTGTCCATTTTATTGGCATAGAGTTGCTTGTAGTAGTCTCTTAGGATGCTTTGTATTTCTGCAGTGTCTGTTGTAACTTCTCCTTTTTCATTTCTAATTTTATTGATTTGAGTCCTCTCCCTCTTTTTCTTGATGAGTCTGGCTAATGGCTTATCAATTTTGTTTATCTTCTCAAAGAACCAGCTTTTAGTTTTATTGATCTTTGCTATTGTTTTCCTTGTTTCTATTTCATTTATTTCTGCTGTGATCTTTAGAATTTCTTTCCTTCTGCTAACTTTGGGTTTTGTTTGTTCTTCTTTCTCTAGTTCCTTTAGGTGTAAGGTTAGATTGTTTGAGATTTTTCTTGTTTCTTGAGGTAGGCTTGTATAGCAAGAAACTTCCCTCTTAGAGCTGCTTTTGCTGCATCCCATAGATTTTGGATCGTCGTGTTTTCATTGTCATTTGTCTCTAGGTATTTTTTGATTTCCTCTTTGATTTCTTCAGTGATCTCTTGGTTATTTAGTAACGTATTGTTTAGCCTCCATATGTTTGTGTTTTTTACGTTTTTTTCCCTGTAATTTATTTCTAATCTCATAGCATTGTGGGCAGAAAAGATGCTTGATATGATTTCAATTTTCTTAAATTTACTGTGGCTTGATTTGTGACCCAAGATGTGATCTATCCTGGAGAATGTTCCGTGCGCACTTGAGAAGAAAGTGTAATCTGCTGTTTTTGGATGGAATGTCGTATAAATATCAATTAAATCTATCTGGTCTATTGTGTCATTTAAAGCTTCTGTTTCCTTATTAATTTTCTGTTTGGATGATCTGTCCATTGGTGTAAGTGAGGTGTTAAAGTCCCCCATTATTACTGTGTTACTGTCGATTTCCTCTTTCACAGCTGTTAGCAGTTGCCTTATCTATTGAGGTGCTCCTATGTTGGGTGCATATATATTTATAATTGTTATATCTTCTTCTTGGATTGATCCCTTGATCATTATGTAGTGTCCTTCCTTTCCTCTTGTAACATTCTTTATTTTAAAGTCTATTTTATCTGATATGAGTATTGCTACTTCAGCTTTCTTTTGATTTCCATTTGCATGGAATATTTTTTTCCATCCCCTCACTTTCAGTCTGTATGTATCCCTAGGTCTGAAGTGGGTCTCTTGTAGACAGCACATATATGGGTCTTGTTTTTGTATCCATTCAGTGAGCCTGTGTCTTTTGGTTGGAGCATTTAATCCATTCACGTTTAAGGTAATTATCGATATGTATGTTCCTATGACCATTTTCTTAATTGTTTTGGGTTTGCTTTTGTAGGTCCTTTTCTTCTCTTGTGTTTCCCACTTAGAGAAGTTCCTTTAGCATTTGTTGTAGGGCTGGTTTGGTGGTGCTGAATTCTCTTAGCTTTTGCTTGTCTGTAAAGCTTTTGATTTCTCCATCGAATCTAAATGAGATCCTTGCGGGTTAGAGTAATCTTGGTTGTAGGTTCTTCCCTTTCATCACTTTAAGTATATCATGCCACTCCCTTCTGGCTTGTAGAGTTTCTGCTGAGAAATCAGCTGTTAACCTTATGGGAGTTCCCTTGTATGTTATTTGTCATTTTTCCCTTGCTGCTTTCAATAATTTTCCTTTGTCTTTAATTTTTGCCAGTTTGATTACTATGTGTCTCGGCGTGTTTCTCCTTGGGTTTATCCTGTATGGGACTCTCTGCGCTTCCTGGACTTGGGTGGCTATTTCCTTTCCTATGTTAGGGAAGTTTTCGACTATAATCTCTTCAAATATTTTCTCTGGTCCTTTCTCTCTCTCTTCTCCTTCTGGGACCCCTATAATGCGAATGTTGTTGCGTTTAATGTTGTCCCAGAGGTCTCTTAGGCTGTCTTCATTTCTTTTCATTCTTTTTTCTTTAGTCTGTTCCGCAGCAGTGAATTCCACCATTCTGTCTTCCAGGTCACTTATCCGTTCTTCTGCCTCAGTTATTCTGCTATTGATTCCTTCTAGTGTAGTTTTCATTTCAGTTATTGTATTGTTCATCTCTGTTTGTTCTTTAATTCTCCTAGGTCTTTGTTAAACATTTCTTGCATCTTCTCGATCTTTGCCTCCATTCTTATTCTGAGGTCCTGGATCATCTTCACTCTCATTATTCTGAATTCTTTTTCTGGAAGGTTGCCTATCTCCACTTCATTTAGTTGTTTTTCTAGGGTTTTATCTTGTTCCTTCATCTGGTATATAGCCCTCTGCCTTTTCATCTTGCCTATCCTTCTGTGAATGTGGTTTTTGTTCCACAGGCTGCAGGACTGTAGTTTTTCTTGCTTCTGCTGTCTGCCCTATGGTGTTTGAGGCTATCTAAGAGGTTTGATGGGAGGCTCTGGTGGTGGGTAGAGCTGAGTGTTGCTGTGGCAGTCAGAGCTCAGTAAAACTTTAATCCACTTGACTGTTGATGGGTAGGGCTGGGTTCCCTCCCTGTTGGTTGTTTTGCCTGAGGCAACCCAACACTGGAGCCTACCTGGGCTCTTTGGTGGGGCTAATGACGGACTTTGGGAGGGTTCACGCCAAGGAGTACTTCCCAGAACTTCTGCTGCCAGTGTCCTTGTCCCCACAGTGAAACAGAGCCACCCCCGCCTCTGCAGGAGACCTTCCAACACTAGCAGGTAGGTCTGGTTCAGTCTCCCCCACGGTCACTGCTCCTTCCCCTGGGTGCTGATGCGTACACTATTTTGTGTGCGCCCTCCAAGAGTAGGGTCTCTGTTTCCCCTAGTCCTGTCGAAGTCCTACAATCAATTCCCACTAGGCTTTAAAGTCTGATTCTCTATGAATTCCTCCTCCTGTTGCCGGACCCCCAGGTTGGGAAGCCTGATGTGGGGCTCAGAACCTTCACTCCAGTGGGTGGACTTCTGTGGTATAAGTGTTCGCCAGTCTGTGAGTCACCCACCCAGCAGTTATGGGATTTGATTTTACTCTGATTGCACCCCTCCTACCGTCTCATTGTGGCTTCTCCTCTGTCCTTGGATGTGGGGTATCCTCCTTGGTGAAGTCCAGTGTCTTCCTGTCGATGATTGTCCAGCAGGCAGTTGTGATTCTGGTGCTCTCGCAAGAGGGAGTGAGAGCACGTCCTTTTACTCTCCCATCTTGGTTCCTCTCTCAAGTTATATTTTAATTTTCTCTCCAGGTTAAATGCTCTAGCTTAACATTTGTTTAAATTACTTTACAGCCAATCCTGAACAAAATGTACCATTCTTTTCAAAGTTACATTTTTCTAAACCATGTAGTGAAATTTGAGTGTCATCATTCCACCTAAGAATTGAAAAATAAATGATTTAAGGTTCTCCCTTAAGAAGAAAAAATAAATAAATTAAGCCCAAAGCAAGTAGAAGAAAGGAAATAATAGTGAATATTGATGAAACAGCAACAGGTGAAAATGGAAAAAATACCAATAAAACAAAAAGAGTTATTTAAAAAGATCAGTAAAATGATAAACCTCTAGGTAGACTGGACAAATAAAAAAGAGAGAAAAAGCACAAGTTAGCAATATCAGGAATGAAAAAGGGGGCATCACTGCAGATCCCACATTAAAGGATATAAAGGACTATTATGAATAAATTTATGCTAGTAAATTTGACAACTTAAAGGAACAAATTTCTTGAAAGAAGCAAAGTACCAAAACTGGTGTAAGCCTTGGCTGCAGCTTTTACTTTCTGTGTAATCTTAGTCAGGTTCCTTAACCTCTCTCTTTCTCCATGAATGTGCCAATTCATAAGCTGATACATTTCAACTATTGATACTTAGACCAGTGCCCGGCACATAGAAAACACTCAGTGCATGCTAGGTGATATTAATATCATCATCATACAGACAGGGACCCCTTCCAAAGAATATATGGCATTTACATTAGATCAGTTTGAGAATTGTCAACCTCATCAAATACTACCCTAGTATGTGAGTGAGTGGGAAGATTACAACAGAAATTAATATTTAATGTAGCAAAAACTGCATCAAAAAGAAATTGTTTTTTGGTCTTTATTAGAAAACTGGACTTCTAGCAATGCGAAAAATAACCCCTTCAAATGATGGTATTTCAGATCTTAGTCTAAGTCTTCCTTCTTAAGCATTATTTCTGTTTTCCCTGGGTTAACCTAGCCAGCTTGTTTTCACCATGATTTGAATTCAGACCATTACTGGAAATGTGTAGTGCTGATAATACAGCTTGAAGTACTTTAAATTTTTGTCTGGAATGGCTTCATGTACAAATTTGAGTAGGGTGGGATGATAAAACAAAAAAAAGCCCATAACATTTACCATTAAATTTTTAAAGTAAAAACAAAAACAAACAAAAAAGAAGATATAGGAATTCTGAATATCTCTATATTTAATTAAAAATTAATTTTAAATTTTAATTAAAAACCTTCCCATAAAGAATACTCCAGGTCTAGAGAGCTTCACTGGTGAATTTCATTAAACATGTAAAGAGACAATGTCAACCTTACAAAAACTCTCTCAGAAAACAGAGGAAGAAGAAACACTTTCCAATTCATTTTATGAGGCCAGCATTACCCTGTTAGATAACCAGACAAAGACTTTACAAGAGAAGAAAAACACAGAACAATATAACTCATGAAAATAAATGTAAAAATACTTTAAAAGTATTAGCTAAAAAATTCCATATACTTTATAACAGAATGCAAGGGTTGCTTTAACATGAAAAGCCATCACATTTATGACATAAAGAAAAAAAAAACCCTCACACTGGTCAAAATGGCCATCATCAAAAAGTCTACAAATAATAAATGAAGAGTGTGCAGAAAAGGGAACCCTTGTACACTGTTGGTGGAAATGTAAATTGGTGCAGCCTCTATAGATAACACTATGGAGGTTCCTTAAAACCTTATCCCATTCCTGGGCATGTATCTGGAAAAGATGAAAACTAATTCAAAAGGATACATGCACCCCTATGTTCATAGTGGCACTATTTATAACAGCCAAGACATGGAAGCAACCTACATGTCCATCAACAGATGAATGGATAAAAAAGATGTAGTGTGGGTACACACACACACACATACACACTGGCATACTACTCAGTCATCAAAAAGAATGAAATACTGCTATTTGCAGCAACATGGATGGACCTAGAGATTATCATACTAAGTGAAGTAAGTCAGACAGAGAAAGACAAATATCATATGATATTGCTTATATGTGAATCTAAAAAATAGTATAAATGAACTTATTTACAAAACAGAAACACTCACAGACATAGAAAACTCATGGTTACCAAAGGGGAAGTGGGAGGAGGGATAAATTGGGAGGGAGTATGGGATTAACAGATGCACATTACCATATGTAAAAATAGATAAACAACAAGGATTTACTGTATAGCACAGGGAACTGTATTCAATATCTTGTAATAACCTATAATGGAAAAGAATTGGAGAAAAGGATATAGATATATGCATACATATATGCATAACCAAATCACTTTGCTGTATACCTGAAACTAACAGTGTTGTAAATCAAATATACATCAATTAAAAATAAATAAATGAAAAAAACCTCTATATGATTATCTTAATAGATGCAGGAAAAGGATCCCAAGATGACAGAGTAGAAAGACCCTGTGCTCAACTCCTCTCACAGGCACACCAAAATTATAACTGTTTACAGAACAAATATCGCTGAGAAAGACTGAAATCTACCAGAAAATATATTCTACAACTAAAGGTATAAGGAAGGAACAACAACAAGACACGTAGGAGGGGCAGAGATGCAGTATAGTCAAGACCCATATCCCTCGGTGGGCGACCCATAAACGGGAGAATAATTACAATTGCAGGGGTCCTCTCCAAGGAGCAAAGGGTCTGAACCCCACATTAGGCTCCCCAGTCTGGGGGTCCTGCACCAGGAAGATGAGCCCCCAAAACATTTGGCTTTGAAGGCCAGCGGGGCTTACTCTGGAGAGAGCCAGAGGGCTGTGGAAAATAGAGACTCTACTCTTAAAGGGTGCACACAAAATTTCACACACTCCAGGACCCAGGGCAGAAGCAATAATTTGAAAGGAGCCTGGGTCAGAACAACCTGCTGATTTTGGAGAGTCTCCTGGAGAGGCAAGAGGCAACTTCAGCTCACCCTGGGGACACAGACACTGGTGGAAGCCATTTTGGAGGCTTGTTCTACCACGTGGACACTGGTGCTGGCAAGCGCCATTTTGGAATCCTCCCTCTAGCTTATTAGCCACAGGACCCCTGTTTACCAACATTTAGGCACCAGTACTGGGACACCTCAGGCCAGGCAACTAACTAGGCAGTGACACAGCTCCACCCTCCAGCAGACAAGCTGCCTTAAGACCCTCTGAACTCACAGCCGCCCTTGGACACGGCCCTGCCCACCAGAGGATCCAAGACCTGGCCCCACACACCAGATCCAGGGCCCTCAGGGTCCTGCAGCCAGACAACCCAGAACCCAGCTCTGCTCACCAATGAACAGGCACCAGCCCCAGAATCTCCTGAGTCCCAGCCCCACCCACCAGCAAGCCTGCACTAGCCTCCGGACCAGCCTCACCCACCAGTGGGCAGACACCAGCCCCCAGGACTACAGCCCCACAGCCTGCCATGGCAGGACCCAGCCCACCCAGCAGCAGGCCAGTAACAGCCTTGGGACAATCTGGGAATCAGCCTTGCCCACCAGCAGGCCAACACAAGCTTTGGGACACCCTGGACCCCACAGTCAGCTGTGTCAGGAACAGGCCCCACCCACCCGTAGTCCAACACCAGCTCTGGGACACGTGTGCTCCACAGCCAGAACCCAGGACCCAGCTCTGCCTACTAGTGGGCTGGCACTAACCCAAGGATCTGGCTTAACTCACTGGTGGGTGGATACCAACCCTGGGATATCCTAGACCCCAACTCCACCCACCAGTGAGCCAGCACTAGCCCCAGGGCCCTGTGGGGTTCTGCAGCCAGCCAACTCATGACCCAGCCCTGCCAAAAAGCAGCTGGCAGCCTCCTCACAAGGCAGGGCCTGGCAACTAACCAGGCTGGGGGCCAGCCATTTCTACCAGACTGTCCACAGTAAGAGAAGGATCCACACAGCTCAATTAAGGGGCACCCCCAGCTCTGGTGACCAGAGGGAAGTGTGTTTCTGGGATGCATAGAATGTCTCCTACAAACGGATACTTTTCCAAGGTTGGAAGCATAACCAACCTACCACGTACACAGAAATAAAAACAGCAAGTTAGGCAAAATGAGGTGACAGTGGAATATATTCCAAACAAAGGACCAAGAAAAAACCCCAGAAAAACTATGTGAAGTGGAGAAAGACAATCTACTTAAGAAAGAGTTCCAGGTAATGATTATAAAGATGATCAAAGAACTCAGAAGAATAATGAATGAACAGAGCAAGAAATCAGAAGTTTTAAACAAAGAGTTAGAAAATATAAAGAACAACCAGAGTTAAAGAATATAATAACTGAAATGAAAAATATACTAGAAGAAATTAACAGTAGACCAAATGATACAGAGGAACAGATGAGTGAACT
Source organism: Eschrichtius robustus (assembly GCF_028021215.1). Taxonomy (NCBI): domain Eukaryota; kingdom Metazoa; phylum Chordata; class Mammalia; order Artiodactyla; family Eschrichtiidae; genus Eschrichtius; species Eschrichtius robustus. Next base: position 101,320,931 of record NC_090826.1, read on the forward strand.
GGAAAACAGAATAGTGGAAATCACTGAAGCTGAACAGAAAAAAAGAAAAAGAATTAAAAGAAGTGAGAAGAGTTTAAGAAACCTCTGACACAACATGAAGCGTACTAACATTTGCATTATAGGGGTCGCAGAAGGAGAAGAGAGAGAAAAAGGGGCAGAAAACATATCTGAAGACATAATAGCTGAAAACTTCCCTAACCTGGGAAAGTACACAGAAATCCAAGTCCAGGAAGCACAGAGAGCCCCAAACAGGATCAACCCAAAGAGGATCATACCAATACACATTGTAATTAAAATGACAAAAATTAAAGATAAAGAGAGACTATTAAAAGCAACAAGTGAAAAGCAACAAGTTACATACAAGGGAACTCCCATAAGACTATCAGCAGAAACTCTCAGGCCAGAAGGGAGTGCCTGATATATTTAAAACGATGAAAGAGAAAAACCTACAATTTAAAATACTCTGCCCAACAAGGCTCTCATTCAGATTTGACAGAGATATCAAATTTTTACAGAGAAGCAAAAGCTAAAAGAGTTCAGCATCACCAAACAGGCTTTACAAGAAATGTTAAAGGGACTTCTCTATGTGAAAGAGAAAAGCCCACAACTAGAAACATGAAAATTACAAAAGGAAAAAGCTCACTGGTAAAGGCAAATATACAGTAAAGGTCATATACAAAACTGGTAGGAAGGTGAAAAAACAAATGTAATAAATTCATCTATAGCTACAATAAGCAGTTAAGGGATATACAAAATAAATAGATGTCAAAAACAGTAATCATGAGGGGAGAGGAGTACAAATGCAGAGTTGTTAAAATGTGTTTGAACTGAAGAGATCAGCAACTTAAAATAATCATATATATACGTTTTATATATATATATGCATAAACTTCATGATAACCCCAAAAGAAAAACCTATAATAAATAACACACATACAAAAGAGAAAGGAATCCAAACATAACACTAAAGATAGTTATCAAATCACAAGAGAACAAAAAAAAGAACAAAGGAACAAAAAAGAAATACCGAAACAACCCCAAAACGATTGAGAAAGTACACGTATATCAGTAATTACTTTAAATATAAATGAACTAAATGCTCCAGTCAAGACACAGAGTGGCTAAACGCATACAAAAACAACATGTGTATATATGCTGCCAACAAGAGACTCACTTCAGATCTAAAAATACACAGACTGAAAGTGAGGGGAAGAAAAAGTTATTCCATGTAATTGGAAATGAAAAGAAAGCTGGGATAGCAATACTTACATCAAACAAAACAGACTTTAAAACGAAGACTGTTACAAGAGACAAAGAAGAATATTACATAATGATGAAGGGATCAATCCAAGAAGATATAACAACTGTAACTATATATGTACCCAACATAGGAGCACCTATATACATAAAGCAAATACTAACATACATAAAGGGAGAAATTGACAGTAGCACAAAAATAGTAGGGGACTTTAATACCCCACTTACATCCATAGACAGATCATCCAGAGAGAAAATCAATAAGAAAACACTGGCCTTAAATGACACATTAGACCAAGTGGACTTAATAGATACATACAGAATATTCTGTCCAAAACCAGCAGAATACACATTCTTTTTAAGTGCACATAGGACATTCTCCAGGGTAGATAATATGCTAGGCCACAAAACAAGCCATGGTAAATTTAAGAAGACTGAAATCATATCAAGCCTCTTTTCTTACCACAATGCTATGAGACTAGAAATGAACTAAAAGAACTGCAAAAACACCAACACGTGAAGGCTAAACAATATGCTAAACAAGCAATGGATCACTGAAGGAATCAAGGAAGAAATCAAAAAGCACCTAGAGATGAATGAAAACAAAAACACAACAACACAAACGCTATGGGACCCAACAAAGGCAGTCCTAAGAGGGAAGTTTATAACAGTAAAAGCTTACCTCAGGAAACAAGAAAAATGCCAAAGAAACAACCTAACTTTACACCTAAAGAAACGAGAAAAAGAAAAAAACCCAAAGTTAGTAGAAGGAAAGAAATAATAAAGACCAGAGCAGAAATAAATGAAATAGAGACTAAAAACAAAACAAAACAAAACAATAGAAAAGATCAGTGACATTAAGAGCTAGTTCTTTGGAAAGATAAATAAAATTGATAAACCTTTAACCAGACTCATCAAGAAAAGAAGAGAGAAGGCCCAAATCAATAAAGTCAGAAATAGAAAAGAAGTTACAACTGCCAGCAAAGAAATACAAAGGATCATAAAAGACTACTACAAACAACTACACCAATAAAATGGACAACCCAGAAGAAACAAATTCCTAGAAATATACAGTCTCCCAAAACTGAACTAGGAAAAAATAGAAAATATGAACAGACCAAATACCAGTAATGAAACTGAATCAGTGATTTAAAAAAGAAAAAAACTACCAACAAACAAAAGTACAGAACCAGATGACTTCACAGGTATATTCTACCAGTATTTAGAGAAGAGTTAACACCTATCCTTCTCACACTATTTCCAAAAACTGCAGAAGAAGGAAAACTTCTGAACTAATTCTATGAGGCCAGCATGACCCTGATACCAAAACCAGACAAAGATATTGCAAAAAATGAAAATTATAGGCCAATATCACTGATGAACATAGATGCAAAAATCCTCAATGAAATATTAGCAAATGGAATCCAACAATCCATTAAAAGGATCATACACCATGATCAAGTGGGATTCATCCCAGGGAGGCAAGGATGGTTCAATATCTGAAAATCAATCAGTGTGATACATCACATTAACAAATTGAAGAATAAAAACCGTATGATCATCTCAGTAGATACAGAAAAGCTTTTGACAAAATTTAATGCCCATTTATCAAAAAGACTCTCCAGTAAGTGGATATGGAGGGAATATACCTCAACATAATTAAGGCCACATATGGTAAGCTCACAGCTACCACCATCCTCAATGGTGAAAAGCTGAAAGCATTTCCTCTAAGATGAGGAAAAAGACAAGGATGCCCACTCTCGCCGCTTTTATTCAACATAATATTGGAAGTCCTAGCCACAGCAATCAGACAATGAAAGAAATCCAAATTGGAAAGAAAGAAGTAAAACTGTCACTGTTTGCTGATAAAATGGTACTATACTAAAGACACCACCAAAAAACTACTACAGCTCATCAATGTATTTGGTAAAGTTACAGGGTACAGGGTTTCCCTGGTGGCGCAGTGGTTAAGAATCCATCTGCCAATGCAGGGGACACAGGTTCGAGCCCTGGTCCGGGAAGATCCCACATGCCATGGAGCAACTAAGCCCGTGCACCACAAATACTGAGCCTGCGCTCTGGAGTCCACGAGCCATAACTACTGAGCCCACGTGCCACAACTACTGAAGCCCGAGCGCCTAGAGCCCGTGCTCCACAACAAGAGAAGCCACCCCAATGAGAAGTCCACGCACCGCAACGAAGAGTAGCCCCCACTCGCCGCAACTAGAGAAAGCCCGTGTGCAGCAACGAAGACTGAACACAGCCAAAAATAAATCAATAAAAATAAATTTTTTAAAAAGTTACGGGGTACAGAATTAATGTACAGAAACCTGTTGCATTTCTATACACTAACAACAAACTATCAGAGAAATTAAGGAAACAATCCCATTTACATCGCATCAAAAAGAATACCTAGGAATCATCCTACCTAAGGAGGTAAAAGACCCCTACTTGGAAAACGATAAGACACTGATGAAAGAAATTGAAGATGAAACAGATGGAAAGACATATTGTGTTCATGGATTGAAAGCATTATTATTATTACTTTTAAAATTTATTTATTTTCTTTTATTTATTTATTTTTGGCTGCATTGGGTCTTTGTTGCTGCATGAGGGCTTTCTCTAGTTGCGGTGAGCAGGGGCTACTCTTCGTTTCAGCGCACAGCCTTCTTATTGCGGTGGCTTCTCTTGTTGTGGAGCATGGGCTCTAGGCACACGGGCTTCAGTAGTTGTAGCACGCGGGCTCAGCAGTTGTGGCTCGTGGGCTCTAGAGCTCAGGCTCAGTAGTTGTGGTGCACAGGCTTAGTGGCTCTGCAGCATGTAGGATATTCCCGGACCAGGGCTCGAACCCGTGTCCCCTGCATTGGCAGGAGGATTCTTAACCAATGTGCCACCAGGGAAGCCCTGAAAGCATTATTACTGTTAAAATGACCATACTGTCCAAGGCAATCTACAGACTCAATGCAATCCCTATCAAATTACCAATGACCTTTTCACAGAACCAGAACACAAAATTTTTAAATTTGTATGGAAACACAAAAGCCCCCAAATAGTCAAAACAATCAAGAAATAAGAACAGAGCTGGAGGTATCATGTTCCTTGACTTCAGACTATACTTCAAAGCTATGGTAATCAAAACAGTATGGTACTGGCATAAAAACAGACACATACTTCAATAGAACAGAATGGAGAGCTAGAAATAAACCCACACATCTGTGGTCAATTAATCTACAACAAAGGTGGTAAGAATACACAAGGGAGAAAAGTCAGTCTCTTCAATAAGTGGTGCAGGGAAAACTGGATAGCTACATGTAAAAGAATGAAATTAGAAATTCTCTAATACTATATACAAAAATAAATTCAAAAAACCTAAATATAAGAACAGAAACCATAAAATTCCCAGAACAAAACATAGGCAGAATGCTCTTTGACATAAATCATGGCAATATTTTTTTGGATTTGTCTCCTAAGGAAAAGGAAAAGGAAAAAAAGCAAAAATAATCAAATGGGACCTAATTAAGCTTACAACCTTAACAATTAACAAAACAAAAAATGAAAAGACAGCATAGTGAATGGGAGAAAACATCTGCAAATGAAATGACCCATAAGAGGATAATATCCAAAATATATAAACAGCTGATACAACTCAACATCAAAAGAACAAACAATGCAATTAAAAAATGGGCAGAAGACCTGAACAGACATTTTTCCAAACAAGGCATACAGATGGCCACCAGGCACATGAAAAGTTGTTCAACATCATTAATCATCAGAGAGCTGCAAATCAAAACCACAAAGAGATACCACACCTCACACCTGCTAGAACGGCTATCCTCAAAAATACCGCAAATAACAAATACCGGCGAGGATGTGGAGAAAAGGGAATCCTTGTACACTGTTGGTGGGAATGTAAGTTGGTACAGCCACTGTGGAAAACAGTATGGAGATCCTCAAAAAACTAAAAACAGAACTACCATATGATCCAGCAATTCCACTCCTGGATAGATATCTGGAAAAAATGAAAACACTAATTTGAAAAGATATATGCACCCCAATGTTCATAGCAGTGTTATTTACAATTGCCAGGATATGGAAGCAACCTAATTGTCCATCAACAGATGAATGGATAAAGAGGAGATATATATATATATATATATATATATATATATATATATATATATATATATATATATAATGGAATACTACTCAGTCATAAAAAAGAATAAAATTTTGCCATTTGCAACAAAATGGATGAACCTGGAGGGTATTAGGCTAAGTGAAGTAAGTCAGAGAAAGACAAATGCTGTATGTTATCACTTATATGTGGAATCTAAAAAACAAAGGAAACTAGTGAATATCAAAAAAAAAAGAAAAAGAAAAGAAACAGACTCTCAGATACAGAGATCAAACTAGTGGTTACCAGTGGGGAGAGGAAGGGCAGGAGGAACAAGACAGAATTAGGGGATTAAGTGGTACAAGCTACTATGTATAAAATAAATAAGCTACAAGAATATATCGTACACGAGCTCTACCCACCACCAGAGCCTCCCATCAAGCCTCTTAGATAGCCTCAACCACCAGAGGGCAGACAGCAGAAGCAAGAAAAACTACAATCCTGCAGCCTGTGGACCAAAAACCACAGTTACAGAAAGATAGACAAGATGAAAAGGCAGAGGGCTATGTACCAGATGAAGGAACAAGAAAAAACCCGAGAAAAACAACTAAATGAAGTGGAGATAGGCAACCTTCCAGAAAAAGAATTCAGAATGATAGTGAAGATGATCCAGGACCTCGGAATAAGAATGGAGGCAAAGATTGAGAAGATGCAAGAAATGATTAACAAAGACCTAGAAGAATTAAAGAACAAACAAACAGAGATGACCAACACAATAACTGAAATGAAAACTACACTAGAAGGAATCAATAGCAGAATAACTGAGGCAGAAGAACGGATAAGTGACCTGGAAGACAGAATGGTGGAATTCACTGCTGCGGAACAGAATAAACAAAAAGGAATGAAAAGAAATGAAGACAGGCTAAGAGACCTCTGGGACAACATTAAACGCAACAACATTCGCATTATAGGGGTCCCAGAAGGAGAAGAGAGAGAGAAAGGACCAGAGAAAATATTTGAAGAGATTAGAGTCGAAAACTTCCCTAACATGGGAAAGGAAAGAGCCACCCAAGTCCAGGAAGCGCAGAGAGTCCCATACAGGATAAACCCAAGGAGAAACACGCCGAGACACATAGTAATCAAAGTGGCAAAAATTAAAGACAAAGAAAAATTATTGAAAGCAGCAAGGGAAAAACGACAAATAACATACAAGGGAACTCCCATAAGGTTAACAGCTGATTTCTCAGCAGAAACTCTACAAGCCAGAAGGGAGTGGCATGATATACTTAAAGTGATGAAAGGGAAGAACCTACAACCAAGATTACTCTACCTGGCAAGGATCTCATTCAGATTCGATGGAGAAATCAAAAGCTTTACAGACAAGCAAAAGCTACGAGAATTCAGCACCACCAAACCAGCCCTACAACAAATGCTAAAGGAACTTCTCTAAGTGGGAAACACAAGAGAAGAAAAGGACCTACATAAACAAACCCAAAACAATTAAGAAAATGGTCATAGGAACATACATATCGATAATTACCTTAAACGTGAATGGATTAAATGCCCCAACCAAAAGACATAGACTGGCTGAATGGATACAAAAACAAGACCCATATATATGCTGTCTACAAGAGACCCACTTTAGACCTAGGGACACATACAGACTGAAAGTGAGGGGATGGAAAACGATATTCCATGCAAATGGAAATCAAAAGAAAGCTGGAGTAGCTATACTCATATCAGATAAAATAGACTTTAAACTAAAGAATGTTACAAGAGACAAGGAAGGACACTACATAATGATCAAGGGATCAATCCAAGAAGAAGATATAACAATTATAAATATATATGCACCCAACATAGGAGCACCTCAATACATAAGGCAACTGCTAACAGCTATAAAAGAGGAGATCGACAGTAACACAATAATAGTGGGGGACTTTAACACCTCACTTACACCAATGGACAGATCATCCAAAGTGAAAATGAATAAGGAAACAGAAGCTTTAAATGACACAATAGACCAGATAGATTTAATTGATATATATAGGACATTCCATCCAAAAACAGCAGATTACACGTTCTTCTCAAGTGCGCACGGAACATTCTCCAGGATAGATCACATCTTGGGTCACAAATCAAGCCTCAGTAAATTTAAGAAAATTGAAATCATATCAAGCATCTTTTCGGACCACAATGCTATGAGATTAGAAATGAATTACAGGGAAAAAAACGTAAAACAGACAAACACATGGAGGCTAAACAATACGTTACTAAATAACCAAGAGATCACTGAAGAAATCAGAGAGGAAATCAAAAAATACCTAGAGACAAATGACAATGAAAACACGACGACCCAAAACCTATGGGATGCAGCAAAAGCAGTTCTAAGACGGAAGTTTATAGCTATACAAGCCTAGCTCAAGAAACAAGAAAAATCTCAAGTAAACAATCTAACCTTACACCTAAAGAAACTAGAGAAAGAAGGACAAACAAAACCCAAAGTTAGCAGAAGGAAAGAAATCATAAAGATCAGAGCAGAAATAAATGAAATAGAAACAAAGAAAACAATAGCAAAGATCAATAAAACTAAAAGTTGGTTCTTTGAGAAGATAAACAAAATTGATAAGCCATTAGCCAGACTCATCAAGAAAAAGAGGGAGAGGACTCAAATCAATAAAATCAGAAATGAAAAAGGAGAAGTTACAACAGACACCGCAGAAATACAAAGCATCCTAAGAGACTACTACAAGCAACTTTATGCCAATAAAATGGACAACCTGGAAGAAATGGACACATTTTTAGAAAGGTATAACCTTCCAAGACTGAACCAGGAAGAAACAGAAAATATGAACAGACCAATCACAAGTAATGAAATTGAAACTGTGATTAAAAATCTTCCAACAAACAAAAGTCCAGGACCAGATGGCTTCACAGGTGAATTCTATCAAACATTTAGAGAAGAGCTAACACCTATCCTTCTCAAACTCTTCCAAAAAATTGCAGAGGAAGGAACACTCCCAAACTCATTCTATGAGGCCACCATCACCCTGATACCAAAACCAGACAAAGACACTATAAAAAAAGAAAATTACAGACCAATATCACTGATGAATATAGATGCAAAAATCCTCAACAAAATACTAGCAAACAGAATCCAACAACACATTAAAAGGATCATACACCACGATCAAGTAGGATTTATCCCAGGGATGCAAGGATTCTTCAATATACGCAAATCAATCAATGTGATACACCATATTAACAAATTGAAGAATAAAAACCATATGATCATCTCAATAGATGCAGAAAAAGCTTTTGACAAAATTCAACACCCATTTATGATAAAAACTCTCCAGAAAGTGGGCATAGAGGGAACCTACCTCAACATAATAAAGGCCATATATGACAAACCCACAGCAAACATCATTCTCAATGGTGAAAAACTGAAAGCATTTCCTCTAAGATCAGGAACGAGACAAGGATGTCCACTCTCACCACTATTATTCAACATAGTTCTGGAAGTCCTAGCCACGGCAATCAGAGAAGAAAAAGAAATAAAAGGAATACAAATTGGAAAAGAAGAAGTAAAACTGTCACTGTTTGCGGATGACATGATACTATACATAGAGAATCCTAAAACTGCCACCAGAAAACTGCTAGAGCTAATGAATGAATATGGTAAAGTTGCAGGATACAAAATGAATGCACAGAAATCTCTTGCATTCCTATACACTAATGATGAAAAATCTGAAAGAGAAATTATGGAAACACTCCCATTTACCATTGCAACAAAAAGAATAAAATACCTAGGAATAAACCTACCTAGGGAGACAAAAGACCTGTATGCAGAAAACTATAAGACACTGATGAAAGAAATTAAAGATGATACCAACAGATGGAGAGATATACCATGTTCTTGGATTGGAAGAATCAACATTGTGAAAATGAGTATACTACCCAAAGCAATCTACAGATTCAATGCAATCCCTATCAAATTACCAATGGCATTTTTTACGGAGCTAGAACAAATCATCTTAAAATTTGTATGGAGTCACAAAAGACCCCGAATAGCCAAAGCAGTCTTGAGGGAAAAAAATGGAGCTGGAGGAATCAGACTCCCTGACTTCAGACTATACTACAAAGCTACAGTAATCAAGACAATATGGTACTGGCACAAAAACAGAAACATAGATCAATGGAACAAGATAGAAAGCCCACAGATTAACCCACGCACCTATGGTCAACTAATCTATGACAAAGGAGGCAAAGATATACAATGGAGAAAAGACAGTCTCTTCAATAAGTGGTGCTGGGAAAACTGGACAGCTACATGCAAAAGAATGAAATTAGAATACTCCCTAACACCATACACAAAAATAAACTCAAAATGGATTAGAGACCTAAAAAAAAAAAGAATATATCGTACACAGTACAGGGAATATAGGCAATATTTTATAAGTATAAATGGAGTATAATATATAAAATTTTTGAATCACTATGTTTCATACCTGAAATTAATATAATATTGTAAATCAACTAACCTCAATAAAAACAAATAGATGCAGAAAAAGCATTTGAAAAAACTCATACCCATTCACAATCATAAAAAAAAAAAGAACCCTTCAGAAAATGAGTAATTAAATTTCCACAATCTCATAAAAAGCATCTATGAAAAAAACTACTGGTAATAGCATACTAAGTGGTAAAAGACTGAACCCCTTTCCCTTAAGATTGGGAAAAGGTAAGGATGTCGTCTTTTCCCCCTTTTATTCATCACCATATGAGAAGTCATAATCAATGCCATAAGGCAAGAAAAATTAAATAAAAGGCATTCAGATTGGAAAAGAAGTGAAAGGTTTTTTGGGCAAACAACATGATTGTATATTTAGTCAATCCCAAGAAATCTACAATTACAAGCTAACAGAACTCATGAACGAATTTAGCAAGGTCTCAGGATACATGGTCAATATTTAAGAATTAATTGTACTTATAGATACTGAGAATACTGGAAAATGAAATTTAAAATAACATTTACAGTAGCATGAAAAACAGGAAATACTTAGGAGTACAAGACATACACTGAAAACTACAAGATACTGAGAAAAAATTAAAGAATTAAACAAAGACATATCACGTCAATGAACTAAAAGATTTGATTTTGTTATGATATCTAGTTCTCTCAAAATTGACCTGTAGATTCAACACAATCCTAATCATATTCATAACAGGCTTTGTTGTAGAAATTGACAAGTTGATTCTCAAATTTATATGGAAATTCAAACGACCTAGAATACCCTAAATAATTTTGAAAAATAATAAAGTGGATTTCAGGCATTATAAAGCTATGGTAATCAAGACAATATGTATTAGTGAAAGCAGAGACAAATGGACCAATAGAACAGCACAGAGTCCAGAAATAGACCCACTTGTATATAGACAATTGATTTCCACAAAACTGGGGGAAGAATAATCTTTTCAGTAAGTGGCACTGGGATAAATGGATATCCATATGGAGAAAATGAACCTCGACCCTTACCCACACCAGGTACAAAAATTAACTTGAAATGTACAGGTGTCCCCTCCTTATCCATGAGGGATACATTCCAAGACTCCCAATGGGTGCTGAAACTGCTGACAATACCAAACACTCTGTATACTGTTTCTTCCTATAATGGGGGGGTAGCATAAACAGTGTGGATTCTTTGGACAAAGGGATTGTTCATGTGCCTTGTAGGACAGAGCAAGACGGCAGGAGATTTCATCATGCTACTCAGAACAGCATGCAATTTAAAAATTATAAATTGTTTATTTCTGGAATTTTCCATTAATATTTTTGGACTATGACTGTGTGTAACTGAAACCACAGAAATTGAGACCATGGAAAAGGGGGAATCACTGCATCATAAACCTAAACTTAAGAGCTAAAACTATAAACCTTTTAGAAGAAAAAATAAGAAAAAAAATCTTTGTAACTTTAGGGAGGGAAAAGACTTCTTAGGACACAAAAAGTACTAACCATAAAGGCAAAATATTGCTAAAATGGACTTCATCAAAATTAAGATCTTCTGCTCTTCTAAAGATGTTTTAAAAATTAAATGGCAAGCCACAGACAGGGAGAAATTATACACAATACATATATCTGACAAGAACTTAAATCCATAATATATTGTATATAAAGAACTATAACAACTGAATGAAAAGTCACACAATTAAAATGTGCATCAGATATGAATAGACACTTTACGAAAGATTTTAGGAGTAGCCAGTAAGTACAACAAAGCACCTGAAAAATGCACACTATCATTAGTTATCAAAAACATGCAAATTAAAAACTGCACACCCACTAGAATGGCTAAAATTAAAAAGAATACTAAGTATTGGAGTTCATGGAACTCTCAAACACTGCTGGTATAATATGGTACAACCACTTTGGAAAATAGTTTGGCAGTTTCTTATAAAATTAAACATATGATTGCCATACGAGACAGCAATTTTGAGACAGGTTGGGGCCTGGGACCTGGGACCCTTTGCTGCAGTCCTTACACCTGGACAAATGTCTCCTTGAGCAATAGAATACAAAGAAACTATAAGGAACTAAAAATAACTGTGTATGTGCAGTTGGGGCAAATTATGAAAAACAAGATACAAAAAGACCAAAAATGTAACTGCCACTTCTGAGGTGTTGGGAGCAAAAGCAGGGTACTGGGCATGACCCCTGCACACTGCACCACCAAGCAGGTGGGCAGACCACCTAAGACACCCCTCCAGCCTAATGCATGGGTACGCCCCTATCCTCACCCCATTTAAGGGACCAGCTCGCCCTTGGCCTCAGGGCGCAAGCAAGGGAACCTATAACTTGTTTTCGTTCCCTCGTGCTGCAGCATAAATCCCATTAAAGCCTTGCCTGAATTTCTCATCCGGCCTCTCATCAACTTCTATTGATTAAAGAGTCCAAGAACCCTGGTAGGTAACAATCTCACTTAGGCATTTCATATGAAAGGAAAATAATGTTCACACAAATACTTTTACATGAATATTCATAGCAGCTTTATTCATGCTAGCCCCAAACTAGAAACAACCAAAAGGTCGTCAAGAAGTGAATGCATAAACAAAGTGTGATATAGTCATACAATAGGACATTACTCATCAATTAAAAAGAACTAATGATATGTACAATAACTTGATGTCTTTCAAGTTATGCAGAAACAAGAGTACATACAGTATGATTCCATTTATACGAAATTTAAGAACAGACAAAACTAATCTATTATGAAAGAAAGCAGATCAGTGGTCGCCTAGGGCCAGGAAGGTAAGAACTAACCACAGAGAAGTATAAGGGAACTTTATGGAACGAAGAAAATTTTATATATCTTGATTGGGATGGTAGTTACATAGGTGTATACATTTGTTGAAACTAATGGACCATACACTTAAAATGGCTGCATTTTACTGTTTGAAATTATATCTCAGTGAAGTTAGTTTTTAAATATGAAAAATAAGATGAAAGGTAAAATATCTAGTACACTCTGAAAATCCTATGCATTTTTGCTCTTAATGTCAATGAGAAAATCATCCTTTTAAAACATGTTATTTACTTCAATATTAATTTGCATAGTATTTCTAGTTACAAAGCAGTTGCAGTTAATCTATCTCCTTTCCCCCTAACAACCTTGATTATTATATTATTGTATATATTTTTATAGGTGAGGATACTTATGCTCAGAGAAGATAAATGAATTACCAAAGTCCAAGGTTTTCTTCTATATCATAGCTACTATTAAAAACTTGACAGTTCAGTTAATTTCAACCTGTTCTTCCTCTACCAGAGCCAGAGATACTGAGCTCTCTAATTGTTTGCCATGCCAGAAAAAGAAAAAGCCATCAGGATTTAATTTCCTGAATCTGAATGCTTTAAGGGAAAACACTGCCAATGTCAAATTTAAAAACAAAAGGTCTCCTTTGTTGAAGTTAGTGCCCCTCAAAGCAGGTGTTACTGGTCCTCTGTATCCTTAATAATGAAGTGACAATCATTTAATTAAATAGTGTTAATAAACTTGTTATTAAAGTAAACAAAATCCAAACACAGTGAATTTCACTCTGGGGACAATATGACTAACTTTCACTAAAATAGTCTTCTATTCAATTTTCACATAAGGCTTACTGCTTAGACGCAAAGAAGCTTTGGACTTAACAAGGGACTTAACAAGAATTTCAGACCCATATATTTGTAATGAATTTCAGACCTTTTGGAAACACTGAACGTATGCTGAGTAAGATATGTTAATTACTCTAAACAAAAATCACTCTTTGTATTCAAGCCTAAATTCTGTAGCACCAGTATTACCTTTCTCTGAACAGCAGATTTTGATCAGGAAATGTAAAACAAGTTGTCATACAACCGTATCCTGGAACATCTAAATAATCTGATATTTCTTCCTCATAAATGCATTTAGCCCCCAAGAATACTATACTATTCACTGCAGATTTACCTTAAGCTCCTAGCTATTCCTTTGTCCTAGGAAAAGAGGAGGCTTGGGCATAGATGCCTATTTTTTAAAATGCCAGTTTCAGGTGTAGTGTCAGAATGACTGTTGCTATCTGAAGAAAATGGGTGCCAAAAGGATTCCAACTACTCAGATACTAGAAGGAACACAGCCAAGTGGAAAAAGAATCACTATTGGTGTCATAAGGGTGATTTATTTCAGGAAAGAGATAAGACTAAAGATAAAATCTCTGGAAAAGATGATTCCCCCTCAAAAAAAAACACCCTGTACTGATTTTTCAAAAAGGCATCGTAGTAGAAAGAGGGGAAGAGAATTAAGATTCATTTTATGCCTTCAGTGTACAAGGTCCTTTAACAAACATTATAATCCTCCTCTCAACCGTATAAAGGTAGATATTAATCTCTCTGTGCATATTTTTTACCTGAAAAATGGAGATGAGAGATTTTCTCAATAGTCCAAGGTTCCAACAGCTGGAGGAGTTGAGATTCAGACCTGAATGTGATTACTCCAATGACATTTGCTTTTCCCACTAAATATGTTATACTGTAACCCAAACAAAGAGTTTATTGAAATCAGAAGAAATGGAGTTCAGTCCTAACCCTGCAATTTATTAGCTGTGTGACCTCAGGAAGTCACTTTACCTTTCTGGGTTTCAGTTTCCTCATCTATAAATTCTGACTATTCACTGATCTCTGTGTACATCCTTTAATATTTCTTGTAGTGCAGATCTGTGGCAAACAAATTTCCTCCTCTTTCATTAATTTAAAATAACTTTATTTCACCTTCATTTTTTAAATTTTTATTTATTTATTTATTGGCTGCGTCAGGTCTTAGTTGCCGCACGCGGGATCTTTCACTGCAGCGTGCAGGCTTCTCTCTAGTTGTGGTGCGTGGGTTTTCTCTCTCTAGTTGTGGCACACAGGCTCGAGCATATAAGCTTTGTAGTTTGTGGCACACGAGCTCCCTAGTTGAGGCGTGCGGGCTCAGTAGTTGTGGCGTGCAGGCTCAGTAGTTGTGGCGTGCAGGCTTAGTTGCCCTGGGGCATGTGGGATCTTAGTTCCCCGACCAGGGATCCAACCCACGTCCCCTGCATTGGAAGGCAGATTCTTTACCACTGGACCACAGGGGAAGTCCCTCACCTTCATTTTTGAAGGATAATTCTGCTGGATATAGAATTCTAGGTTGATAGTATTCTTCTTTAATTAGTTTAAGGTTATGATTCTTCTGACTTGCAGTTTGCATTGTTTCTATAGAATGAGAAGTTTGCAGCCATTCTTATGTTAGTTCCCCTGTACATAATGTAGCTTTTTTTCTCTAGCTGCTTTTAGGATTTACCCTTTATCTTCACTTTTCAACAATTTGACTACAATAAGCCTAAGTGTGGTTTTAGTTATATTTATCTTGCTTGAGGTCTGTAGAGCTTCTTAGATCTTTAATTGGTGTTTTCTATCAAAATTACCCCCAGCTATAGTTTCAGGTATTTTGGGTTCACCTTTGGACTCAACTCAACTCTGGCAGAGCATCACTGCACAAATACATGAGACTGCACAATTTCTTTGCTCTTCCCACACCCTCTTGCAATGCTGCTTTCTTAGTAGAAATTTGAAGATGGGGGACACAGCAGATAATTGTTGGGCCAACTCGTTTGTTTTTACATTTGGGATTCTTCCAAATTCCAATCCACATTTCAATTCCAAGAGTCCATACTGTTAACTAAGGCTTGGCAGATTTCCCCTTGCCTCTATAAAGCCTCACCATCTATGTCAGGGCTACTTGTATCCAGACCATGTGCTTGTCCCCAGGTATGAAAGTTGCTGTGGCTTTCCACTCACTTATAAACACATTCATTTTGGAATTCAGTTCATCAAAGTTTCCTTCTGTCCACTGTTGTGCACAAGCCCCAGAGAAATATATGATCTTTATTTTGTCCAGGATTTTCTTGCTACTACGGGAGCAAATGTTTTTCGAGTCTTTCTAACCCTAACTAGAAGAGGAAGTCATAAAATGTTTTTAACGAAATAGAATAGTGTGAAATAGAAAAAGTCAGAATACACTGTATGTAAATAAGGGAAAGTATTGCTTCAGAGACGTTTATTTCAGATGTGTAATCGATAGACTGCAAATGTATTTATTATGGTGGGGTATGGTCAAAAAATTTTGTGAAGTCTCTGCTCTAGAGACATTAAAGTCCACTTCAGTATAAAGCACAAGTTTAGAGAAAGGATATTAGGATACCAATTTGTAAAGAGAACAGTCTACTGCTAGGTCACCTTCATGCTCTGAAACTTTTCAGAAACCCAAAGGCTTTTACGTATCAACACAGAACAAAGTAAGTCACTGTAAAAATATACAAAACCATAAATTATCACAATAGGCAACTGCTGTCAGAGAAGAATAAAACACATCCAGATATTTTAATAACAGACAGTCTTTGATTTTTTATTAAAGCCAGTTTCTGGACCTATGTACTGTAATTTAACTTGTTGTTAGTGATTACTATTATGAGGTTAAGTGTGCAAAGAAATATCCTGGAGAGAAAATATGCTCCTTTTACATTTTGCTTCCTTAATAAAAATCTTTTCAAAATCTCTTTTTAAGAGTGAGGGAGTTATACTCCAATAAGGATGTTTAAAAAAAAAAAAAAAAAAAAAAGAGTGAGGCAAAGAGCCAAGAATATTCTCTCAATGTAGGAAAGTTATTCCTAGGTGAACAGAATAAACAACTTTTAACTCAGCAATCAATGAAATAAACCATAGAAATAGGTATGTAATAAAACGTAGGTGGAGGCTACAATATTTAATTTATAGGGGAGGCATCACGGTGCATGGTACAAAGAAGGCAGGCTTTGGAGGCAGACACCTGGATTTAAATTTAAATTCTCTACAACTTACTGTGTGGTGTGGCCTCGTACTCTTAATCAATCCAGCCTTAATCTATAACAAGGGAATAAGACTCACCAGCAGAGTTATTGGAAGGATCAAATGAAAAAATATATAAAGTGTCTTGTACAAAGTGCCCAATAATACCTATGACATTACTGCCACAACTTATTTAAATATTGTATGTGTATGGGTGTCAGTACATATTCTCACCAATCTAACCTCCTGAATGTCTCTCTTTATTTCTATTACCATTACAAAAACCTTAATTTATGCCGTATCATACTTCTCCTAGATCTACTATAATGTAGCCTCCTCTATGGCCTACCTTCCTCCAGTATCAACCCGCCTCCAATATTGTTGCCAGAGTGCTATTTTTAAAACTTAGATATGATCAAGTGACAAACCAGTTAAAATCTTTTACTGGTACTCCATAATCTACCAAGGTGATTAGCAAAACATACCCTCAAAGAACCATGCACTTTCAAGAACAGAGCAAGGTTCTGCTATCAAAATTGAATAATATCTCCCCCAACCCCACTACTTTGCAGAAATAAGTTAAATTAGTGGGCATAATTTCCTCAATATTAAGTTTTTTTTCTCCACAAATATATCTTAAACATTTGACCCTTGCTACTATTTGTGGTGATATTCAATACTAACAAAATGGCAAAACAAATAAATATATGGCCAACAATATTAATGAAAAAATTGGAACAAGGAAATCATGAAGAGTTTTAAAGCTTTAAAAAAATGTCATAGGTACACACACATCTGTGTTTTATCTGTGTTTTATACTACCAGTGACAAGATAAAGTCCAAACTCCTTAACATGACATATGAGGTCTTTCACCCTTTGATTCCAGCTTTGACTCCTGCCACTTGCCTTTGCTCACATGCTACATGGTAACAACATTGAATACTTTGCATCTACTAGTGGTTTAAAGCTAGAAAATTACTAGTTACACAGAGTTCAAATACCACCAGACTTGTTTCTTGGCTGTGTGTCCTTAGTCAAATTACCTAATCCTTCTAAGCCTATTTCCTTATCTATAGAATGATCATGATGATTATAGGTAATACATATTGAGCACTTACTATGAGCCAGGCATAGTTCTACTCACTTTACCAATATTAACTCATCTAATTCTTGTGACAATCCATGAGGTAAATAGTATTGTTAGTCTCATTTTGCAGATGAGGAAACAGGGCACAAAGAGGTTAAGTAACTGATATATGTCTTAGCACTCTCTGCCCCAAAAGACACAGGTATTTATTTATTCTGTAAGGTTGTTATGGGGATTAAATGAGATGATGTAAATAAAATGTTTAAGACAGTTCCTGGCTTTCAGTAACTGCTCAATAAATGATAGCTACTGTTAATTGCTTCATGAACATACAATGTACTTTCAAGACCAGTTCAAAGTTTTTCTGTGAGATCTTCCTTAGCCCTTTACCCAGAGTTAATCACTCTTTCTGTGTGCTTCCATTACATTTAATACTGTTCTGTAATTGTTTCCCAATTTTGAATTATCCTTACAACAAATACTTCTTTATACCGTTCCATGACCTTAAGAATCTTAATATTCTGGAATCATTCTTGCTGGGTATATTTAGAAAAAAAAGGAAATTTAGGGATGAAAATGAAAAGAGAGACAGCATTAATAGCCAAGAGGAGTAAATGCTTCTGCAATGCTGTCTTAAAAGACCTAAAGTGAACCTAAATCTCAGAATGTCACTCCTGTACTTGTTACAGCAGAAGATGCTAAGACATGCATCAGAGAAAAATTGAACATAATAAAATCTACTCAGGAAGATGGGTAGGAATTTGAACTGCTCATGGTATTTGCTTTTTAAAATTTCTATTAAGTATATTTAATTAAAATATTAATATAGCATTTAATTTGTAAAGCCTTGAGATAAATTTTTAATAAAAGCCACAGGAAGAAATATTGCCTAAAATACATCATTAAATTTAGCTAAAACTATTTTAAAGCAAATGATAAAGGAACAAAGAAACAGAGGGAAAAAAAGTAAATGTCAGACTGGCTTCTGCCTTTCAAAACTTTTACCATTTTGCTGACTGTTCCTTGAATAACAAATCTTCAAAGCAAGCACATACAGGATATCAGCCTTTTATCTCACTCCTATCAGAGGAAACAGCCTTATAGGTAACTGAAAATGGTTCCCAAAATAGCAAAGAAACTTAAAAAACCCTAATATTACTAATAATAGACAACATAAACATCTCAAGCAGTTATTGTGCCTAATTGCAAAGTAAGAAAGACAATTCTTCAAAAAAAATTGAATTTTAACAATTCTACCAACTCTGTTGAGACATCCATCACAGAAATTTTTGAGGTTTTTCTAAAATGAAAGAATAAAAAATGATAGTTGATTTAATGCAGATTATATTCAGAATTTTGAGGCACAAGCCAAAGACTTAGAATAATACTAACTTCGTGATTGTATTATATAGTTGGTTACCCACATTATTCAAAAAACTTCCAAATGACTACAAGTCCTCTTCTTTGCTGCCCACTGATTTTACTGGGTACTACTGGAGGTTATATTTGCCACAGCTGTGTGACCTTAGGAGTTATCCTTATAACTAACCCAATGGTGTTATGGACTGAATGTTTATGTTCCCCCTAAATTCATATGTTGAAGGCCCTAACTGCCAATGTGACGGTATCTGAAGGTGAGACTTTGGGAGGTAATTAAGTTATGAGGGTGAAGCCCTCACAAATAAGATTAGTGCCCTTATAAAAAGAGACACGATAAAGCTGATCTCTCTCTCCATTCTGGGAGGTTACAATGAGAAGACAGCCATCTACAAACCAGGAAGAGGACCCTCACCAGGAACTGGATTGGACAGCACCTTGATCTTGGATTTCCCAAACTCCAGAATTGTGAGAGTTAAATTTTTGTTGTTCAAGCCACCCAGTCTATGGTATTTTTGTTACAGTAGCCCAAGCTTACTAGGACAAATGGTAATTCTTATTGGCTCCACTTTCAAACATATCTCTAACTCCAACCATTTACCATCTTCACTGCTACCACATTAATCCACGCCACCATCATTTCTCCCTCTCTCATTTTTCGATTTGTACTCAGTTTTCACCATCCCTGTTCATCTTATCTCAAATAAGCCTTCTTTCCCCACATATTTCTCTATGCCTTCACCATGCTATATTTTCTCCATAGAGCTTATCGTTTACCTGAAATTCTATTATTTATTTGTTTACTTGTTTGTCTCCCCTATTGGAACGTAAGCTTTTTCACTACTGTATCCCCTATCCCCAGCACCTAGAAGACTATGCACCAGATAGTAACCCTTCAGTAAATACTCGTTAAATAAATGACTAAATCCTGACTATAAGAATACATAATAAGGAAAGGTTTATGAAAATTAGCAATGCCTATTACTTTAAGGGCCTCTAATGATATGAAGTTGCCCCATTTGTAGAATAGGAAAACATCTTAGAATACTTTAAAGATAAATGAGTAATACCAAAACAACTTACTTAAATAATTATAAGCACCACAATAATGACTTTTTTGTACATTTCTTATTTGCCAGGCACTACATGCATAATCTCATTTAACCTTTACAACAATCCTTAGAGGAAGATATCTTCATTTTCTAGAAGAGGAAACTGAGGCTTAGCAAGATTAGATAACTTTTTAAGGTTATATATGTTATCATAAGTGGGGAAAGTATAATCTGAACTCCAAAACCCCTGTTATTATTAATATCATGTAACATATTACCTTCATGATAGAAAGACATTTTAAAAGCGGGCAATAGGGCTTCCCTGGTGGCGCAGTGGTTGAGAATCTGCCTGCCAGTGCAGGGGACATGGGTTCGAGCCCTGGTCTGGGAAGATCCCACATGCCGCGGAGCAACTAGTCCCGTGAGCCACAACTACTGAGCCTGCGCGTCTGGAGCTTGTGCTCCGCAACAAGAGAGGCTGCGATAGTGAGAGGCCCGCGCACCGCGATGAAGAGTGGCCCCCGCTTGCCGCAACTAGAGAAAGCCCTTGCACAGAAACGAAGACCCAACACAGCCAATAAATAAATAAATAAATAAATAAATAATAAAAAAAATAAAGGAATTCCTTTAAAAAAAAAAAAATTGCATTAAAATACTATTTATTAAATTAAAAAAAAGCGGGCAATATCTAAGTCAGGGGTCTTCAAATTTTGGTTCTAAACTCCTATGAACATAAAAGAATGATTTACGTATATTTATAAGTTATAAACATACACAATACAGTAACATCATGCAAATTATAAAGCACGCAAAAATAAAAAATTTAGGGGCTTCCCTGGTGGCGCAGTGGTTGAGAATCTGCCTGCCGGTGCAGGGGACACAGGTTCGAGCCCTGGTCTGGGAGGATCCCACATGCCGCGGAGCAACTAGGCCCGTGAGCCACGGCTGCTGAGCCTGCGTGTCTGGAGCCTGTGCTCCGCAACGGGAGAGGCCGCGACGGGGAGAGGCCGCGACAGGGAGAGGCCCACGCACCGTGATGAAGAGTGGCCCCCGCTCGCCGCAACTGGAGAGGGCCCTCGCACAGAAACGAAGACCCAACATAGCCAAAAATAAAATAAATAAATTTTTAAAAAAATAAAAAAATTTAAAAAATTAAAAAAATAAAAAATAAATAAAAAATTTAAAAGAGATATTTTAAAAATCATTTTATTACTTTTCTTAAAAATTAACTATGTAAGAGGAACGTAAAATAACCATTTCACTCTCACTAAAATATGATTAATTACAAATATTTTAAGTAAAAGCAATGTGATTAAACATGACATTGTTTCCTTGAAACAGTAATTCAAAGATCTAGTTCTAAATTCAGTTTATTTCAATACTTGATTCTAAGGGTGCTATCAGCTGAATTATGTCCAAATTCATATGCTGACGTCGTAACCCCTAGTACCTTAGAATACGACTATTTGGAGAAGGAGTCTTTAAAAAGGTAGTTAGGTTAAAATGAAGTCACTAGGGTGGGCCTTAATCCAATATGACTGTTGTCTTTATAAGTAAAGGAAATGTGGACACAGACAGATACAGAGGGAAGACTGTGTGAAGACACACGGAGAAGACAGCCACCTATAAAGCCAAGGAGAGAGGCCTCAGAAGAAACCAACCGTGCTAAACACCTTAATCTCAGACCTCTAGCCTCCAGAAGTGTGAGAAAATAAATTTCTGTTGTTTAAGCCGCTCAGTCTGTGGTACTTTGTTATGGCAGCCTGAGCTGACTAACATAAAGGGCCATAGTAACTGAAAAATATAACTTACCACCATACATAGAGCCAATGAAAGAAGAGCTTCATTGACTGAATCAAAATACTCATTGGTAAATTCCATTCACCAATTAAGCAAGAGTTTTTGTTGAAATTTGATTAGTATACCTCCATCTTCTCCAACGTCTGTCAACTATACTTGCAAACTAATTGGACAGTATTACATTATTTACATTTTTAACAAACTGATTAAAAATCCCCTGAAACTCCTTTGAAAGATCTTAAAACAGACTAGAGAATTGTTTCCAAGAGTGCTAAGTGTGCAGATAGGAGAGTTTTATAGATGACACGAATACTTTGTTTTGGGCAATAACAAATAGCAATGGAAACATTCCCAATTATCAAATTCCCTCTCCAAATCATGAGTTTCTTTAGAAAAACAACTGATTCCTCTCTCATTATTAACTTTTACCTTTAAGGAACACAATAAATGTGTTTATATTTAATTTTTTTTTTGCCAAAAACCACTTGTCATCACAGAAAACCAACAATTTTGGAACGTTTCTTATGGTAAAGGAAAATTGTGTGACATTTTAAGATTGGCAACTTTTAAAACTACCTCTCCATAACAAACTAGAGAACTACTGTGAGATACAAAATATTTTCATGCCAATGCTCATCTTATTTTCAAGGACTGTAATGATTCTATCATTTAAAACATAATTTCTAAATCCACCTACTTGGACATATATAAACTGGACACATATGACTGTTATGTGTTGCAATAACTGAAAGAGAACAATAGCTAAAAGACCAGTGAGGATGTCACTGCCAACTCTTTTTTGTTGGGGAATGAACACCTTCCCCTTGGGACTAATGCCTTAGATGAAATCTGGTAAGAGTGGAGGCACCAGTGTCAATCTGTATATTAAATATTTGACAAAGCCTAACTTATTACCTTTTTTCTTGTTTTTAATTTATTACTTTTTGAGGTGAAAACAAATATAAATAACTCTAATGCTCTTTTCACATCCTAATAAATCGTCTTGTGCACCCCCAGCAGACCATGAGTATAGAGTAAGATATTCCAACTTACACATGCATTAACTTTAATGTTCACCATTTTACAAAGGAACCTGAGGACATTCAGGGGTCTGCTAAAATAACCAGGTGGCCCAAAATCCTATGAATAGAAAATGTGAACAACTCTTCCCTTTGAGACTTAAGAGAACTAGTCAGAAGAAGCAATAACTATTTCCCCCTCAGCTTTATTGAGATATAATTGACATATACCATTGTGTAAGTTTAAGGTATACAACATGATGATTTGATACATATATATTAATATACATACACACACACACACCCTGTGAAATAATCAGCACAATAAGGTTGGTTAATATATTTGTCACCTCACACAACTACTTTTTTTTTTTTTTTTTAGTGAGAACATTTAAGATCTACTCTCTTACAACAACATTGTTGACTATTAACTATAGTCACCAAGAACTACTGATATTTTTTGAAAAGTGTAAAAGTACATGCCCACAGAGGTCATTTACATCTGGATAGTCCTTAGGCTTTCCTGAATGACAGGGAAAAATAAAGGAAGCCTACAGAAGGGGAGATATGCACTATAGGCAGAAGAAAAGAAGAATGTGATTTGGGAAAACTTCCTCAGTCTAAATATCAAGGAGGCTAGAAATCACAACAGTAACTATACTTCTGTTGCAGCTAGACCTTAATCTAGTGTTCCAGTTAGTAATCTAGTTTAGAGACAACCTAGGTATGGTTACTGCAAATTATGCCATATCCAGAAATGTACTGGTCCTAAAAGGTTGCAAGGGCCACTGAGGAAATAGGCCTTAAATAAGGTTGGAAAAGAACCTCCCAAACCAGCTTCTTATACCATGAAGCTAGCCAAGACTATATCAGGATTCATAGAAAAATGAATTTTCTTGTAGTAGAACCACTGTTTTAACATATATGCTAATTAGTACATGGATTAAATCACATCCTTGAACTGAAAAATAACAATTATACTGAATAAAAGACTAGCATAATGCAGTTAGCCTATAAGGTTTTACCAATACCAGTGTTTTAAAGATATTCAACTAAATTTACCCAAGAAAAATAAATTTATAAAGATACTTTGAAAAACTGGAAAATATATAAGCTCAAAGCTTAAAAAATATTTTCTAAATAATCTAATGATATGGTTCATTATCCACACCCCTGTTCCTCTCCCATAAATAAGGCTATAATTTAACAGGCAAGTATTTAATGTAATCTAATTGCATGGCTGACGTTCAAGGCAGTCCTCTCAGTCTAATTCAGTTCTTACATATTTCTGATCTGAGAGTAGAATCTAATTACCACTATTTGAATATTTTCAGCAAGTAAAATGTAAACGAAAAATCCAGGAGGTACAGAAGAGATATGTTTGTATAGAAATGTGATATTTTAAATGTCAATAATTATTCATTTATTAAGTGCTTACATGTGCCAACCACTGTGTTTAGTAGCTACCTAGATTATTACATTTAATTTTCACAGCTCTAACAGTCAGTATTACCTCCATTTTGTGGATGAGGATGCTGAGACTGAACTGGTTACGCAGGTTACCCAAGGTAACACAAACTTAGTTCCGCTTTACCCCAAAGCTTGTGCATTTAACCACTATATATTACTTGTTTTTGTGGGTAGACATAACAATAACATCAGCTAATATAACAGGATGTCAAATGCAACTTTTCCTGTCCTCTCTGAGTTTCTGCAGGGGGCTCAAAGGCCAAAATCAAAACAAAAGGAGTCAAACACTTCCCTACTCTACAGAGAAGGACAAGGCTTATAAAGTGGGGTGGCCAAAACCTGGTTCACTACCCTTGTCAAGAGGATATGAGAAGAATTTCAATTCTTTAATTGAAAGAATTACAAGGGACAACAGAGAGGATTTCCTTAAAGAAACTAGGTGGTCTATGTTTCTCTGCCTCCTAAGGGAAAAGGGGGAGATACTTCCTGCCCACCTCAAGCCAAGTGACTATAACCACAAGATAACCACTCAGAGGGCTTTAACACATACCCTGAATCAGGAGGGAGCGGGGACTAGTACCAAGTCCTGACTGGGGGGAAGAAAGAGCTGGCTCAGAGCTAAATTTTAAAGACTGCTTAGGTACCACAGTCAAATAAATGTTTCAGTAGAAGAGGAAGTTTTACAAAACGAAACAATGTGGAAAATTACATATAAAAATAACTTTAATAACATGAAACTTTAGAATTTCACTACATTAATGCAATGTTAATAACTATCTGCATAATTAAATGAGGTTTATCTTTTTTTATTGAGGTATAACTGACATGTAACATTGTATTAGTTTCAGATGCACAACACAATGATTTGCTATTTCTATAAGTGTGAAAAGATCACCACAATAAGTCTAGTTAACATTCATCAACATACATAGTTACAAAATTAAAAATTTTTTTTCTCGTGATGAGGACTTTTCAGATCTACTCTCTTAGCAACTTTCAAATATGCAATACAGTATTATTAACTATAGTTGCCATGCTGTACATTACCTCCCCATCACTTATTTGTTTTATACCTGGAAGTCTGTATGTACCTTTTGACCCCTTCACCCATTTTGCCCACCATCCCCACCGTCCCCCTCTCATAACCACCAATCTGTTCTCTGTATCTATGAACTTGAGTTTTGCTTATTTGTTTGTTTCCACATATAAGTGAGATCATGCACTATTTGTCTTTCTCTGTCTGACTTATTTCACTTAGCACAATGCCTCAGGGTCTATCCATGTTGCAAATGGCAGAATTTCATTTTTTTTTTATGACTAATATTCCATTGTATATATATATACCACATCTTCTTCATCCATTCATCTATCAATGAATACTTTGGTTGTTTCCATATATTGGCTATTGTAAACAATGCTGCAATTAACATGGGGGTGCAGATATCTTTTCGAATTAGTGTTTTCATTTTCTTCAGGTAATACCCAGAAGTGGAATTGCTACATCTTATGGTGGTTTTATTTTTAATTTTTTGAGGAACCTCCATACTATTTTCCATAGTGGCTGCACCAATTTACATTATTACCGACAGTGCACAAGGGTTCCCTTTTTTCCACATCTTCGCAGACACTTGTTATTTCTTATCTTTTTGATAACAGCCATGCTAACAGATACGAGGTGATATCTTATTGTGGTTTTGATCTGCATTTCCCTGATGATTAGTGATATTAAGCATCTTTTCATGGGCTTGTTGGCCATCTGTATATCTTCTAAATGAAGTTTTATCTTAATCTTTTTGATCTATTTATCCTTGAAAAAAAAACCCTCTAATGTAAGAAATAACTGTCCCAAATTAGAACTTTTCAGCTTTGTAAATACTTCAAATAACCTTAAAATAACTTAGTTTTTAAATCACAAACTCAAGCTTGGCTAAGTTCTTAGCAAGACATTGGAAAATAAAAGCAGCAAAATTCTTACTTCCTTGAGTGTACAAAGGTTGAAACAAATTTCCAAAAACTAAAAAGAAACTAAAAAGAAGCAATTTTTCAAAAAGGGATTTTAAAAGTCATACAGTAATACTGCTACTTTTTAGAAATTTTGAAAATATACAAAACAGGGGGAAAATATCTAAGCCTACCACATCCAACATAATCACCGGTATATTTTGGTATATTTCCTTCCTGTTTATTTCATAAGATATTTTTATATAGTTGCAATTATAGTGTATATGTAATTGTATCCTGCTTTTCTTTTTAATGCTGTATAAGAAGATGTACTTTTCAAGGTTTAAAACTGAGACATAGCAGGCTCTCCTAAAAACATACATTCATATCCATTGTACAATATAACTTCCCATTTTATACTAAAGCTTTTAAAAAAGCCAGAAGACAGACTTCTCAAGTTTTCAAATCACATCCCAAAATTATACATCCACTGGGTATCTTATCTCACTTTACAATATAAAAGCAACAAAAAGTAAAACTGCATTCACACAGATATTAAACATATCTCCTATCCCTAAAATTACCATTTAAAACACATAAAAGTATTAGTTCTGCAATATACTAACCCTCAGGCCCAACAATATCATATAGAAACAAAGTTATTACTAAGATAAAAAATTATTACCAGCTCTTCCCCTCTCTTCCTGAACAATTCAGCTGAAAGCCATTGGGTGGAACAGAGTGAGGTAGGCATCCATGCCTGATGCTAAGGAGCCCCAACAGCAGGGCAGGTTATCAAAGCACCAGGGCAGGAGGAGTAAGAAAAGCATCTGTGTAGGAAGGCTGCGAGTGTGGACCGTCAGGACCCACACAGGGTAAAGAGGGCAACTCCACAGAGGGGCAGCCTCTGTGAGATGTTAGTGTTGGAGCAGGATGAGGGGGTAGCCAGCCTGATGGGTAGTCTGGTGTGGGTTGTCAGAGGCAGAGCAGGGTGAGAAGAGGATCCTTGTGGGAAGGGGCAGACAGGCATAGAGTATTGACAAGTGGACCTTGGGCTGAATTTCAGCCCCTCACCTGGATGTCTGTGTGTAATACACAAACTGCTCAATTACATAGGACATCCTGATTGAATACTATGCATGTATTAACAGAATAAGGTAGAGACTTGCGTGCAGATATGGAAAGATGTCCAAAATAAAAGTGGGGAAAATATTTCTCAATTATGGTTCCTTTTCTACAGACTTTTAAAAAAGGATACACATATATCTACACACACCCACCCACACACATACCTTGCAATAATGTGAGTTTGGATATTACACAACTGACTCCTACCCTCTGTAGTCCCCTTTTCTGAAATGGGGGTGGGTGGGATAGATCTCTTGTCTTCCTCAAAGCGGAGAAAGAAGATGGTTAGGAAGTGATCATCTTATGATCATTTGGACATTC
Organism: Eschrichtius robustus; assembly: GCF_028021215.1. Taxonomy (NCBI): domain Eukaryota; kingdom Metazoa; phylum Chordata; class Mammalia; order Artiodactyla; family Eschrichtiidae; genus Eschrichtius; species Eschrichtius robustus. Next base: position 101,348,863 of record NC_090826.1, read on the forward strand.
TCAGTTCAGTATATGGTCAGTTGTGTCAATAAAAGTTTCATTATCTTCATGTTGGTACTTTTTATACAATCAGACCATATTTTTTGTTATTACAAGACTGAATCTTATAAGCCCTGCTTATTGAATTATGGTGGATATGGAAGAAATTGCCTACAGTGCGACCAGTGAGAAGGACTTGGGAGGAGGGGAGCAAGTTTTTTACTCTTCATTTTATAACTTCTTACAATGCTTGACCTTATGTATTTGTTGTTGTTGTTTTTAATGTTAAAACAGGATCTATCTGAACGGTCAAACAATGGGTCTTTTAAATTGCAATCTTCATGGGAGAAAGTATTTGCAAACGAAGCAACTGACAAAGGATTAATCTCCAAAATATACAGGCAGCTCATGCAGCTCAATATCAAAAAACAAACAACCCAATCCAAAAATGCGCAGAAGACCTAAATAGACATTTCTCCAAAGAAGATATACAGATTGCCAACAAACACATGAAAGGATGCTCAACATCACTAATCATTAGAGAAATGCAAATCAAAACTACAATGAGGTGTCACCTCACACCAGTCAGAATGGCCATCATCAAAAAATCTACAAACAATAAATGCTGGAGAGGGTGTGGAGAAAAGGGAACCCTCTTGCACTGCTGCTGGGAATGTAAACGGATACAGCCACTATGGAGAACAGTATGGAGGTTCCTTAAAAAACTAAAAATAGAACTACCATATGACCCAGCAATCCCACTACTGGGCATACACCCTGAGAAAACCATAATTCAAAAAGAGTCATGTACCACAGTGTTCACTGCAGCTCTATTTACAATAGCCAGGACATGGAAGCAACCTAAGTGTCCATCGACAGATGAATGGATAAAGAAGATGTGGCACATATATGCAATGGAATATTACTCAGCCATTAAAAGAAACGAAATTGAGTTATTTGTAGTGAGGTGGATGGATCTAGAGACTGTCATACAGAGTGAAGTAAGTCAGAAAGAGAAAAACAAATACTGTATGCTAACACATATATATGGAAACTAAAAAAAAAAAAAAAAAGGTTCTGAAGAACGTAGGGGCAAGACAGGAATAAAGACACGGACGTAGAGAATGGACTTGAGGACATGGGGAAGGGGAAGCTGGGACAAAGTGAGAGAGTGGCATGGACATATATACTCTACCAAATGTGAAATAGCTAGCTAGTGGGAAGCAGCCACATAGCACAGGGAGATCAGCTCAGTGCTTTGTGCCCACCTAGAGGGGTGGGATAGGGAGGGTGGGAGGGAGACACAAGAGGGAGGAGATATGGGGATATATGTACATGTATAGCTGATTCACTTTGTTATACAGCAGAAACTAACACACCACTGTAAAGCAATTATACTCCAATAAAGATGTTAAAAAAATAAATAAATAAATTGCATTCTTCATATCTTTCTATATTAAGTAAGGCCCTAATAAATGCTTTTTAAAAAACATATATGATGATGCAGAAACATCACTTCCAATAATTTATCCTAAGGAAATAATTGAACAAATTCACAAAGATACACACACACACACACACACACACATACATACACACAAGAGTAGATTTAGAATAAATCTAAATTTTAAATAACTTAAATTTCCAATAGGGGACTTAAATGTATTATGGTAAATCCATACAATGGAACATTATGAAGTCATACATGTTCATAGTAAAAGAAGAATGTTATAAAGCACTGTATAGTATAAGTTAATTTTAAAATCTATATGAGGGAATTCCTTGGCAGTCCAGTGGTTAGACTCCACGCTTTCACTGCCTCAGGTGCTGGTTCAATCCCTGGTTGGGGAACTAAGATTCCGCTAGCCACACGGCAAAGCCAAAAAAAAAAAAAAAAAAACTATACGAATAAAAAAGTGAATATGTATATAACACGAAAATGTTAACAGTGATTATCTTATCTCTGGGTATTAGAACTATGGCTCAGTTTTCTTTTGGCTTATCTAATTTTAAAAAATAAACATAAATTACTTTTATAGCACTTGTTTCATAAAATATAACTTACTTTTTAAAGGATTCATCCAATACTTTCTAAGCACCCATTTCATATAACATATTGTGGGAATTAAAACACAAAGAACAGTAGTTAAGTTTTTTAAAATAAAATTTATTTCTTACCATACCATATCACAAATCCTTTACAGTATTACTAAATAAACATATTTCATTTTTAAATTGACTTTTATAGATCACCATGCTCTGTTAGAGATAAGCTTTATAAACTCTGAAAACATTACTAATCCAGAACAGGTCAGTTCTAGGACATTCTGGGTCAGTCTTCTTCTATCATAGATGGTCATTTAAGTCATGAAAGTAGATAAAAGAAAGGAGAAAATACCAGGAGTATGTGGAATCATGGGAGCCAAAGGAAGAGAACCTTTCAAACAGAAAAGAATGGTCAACAGTGCACTGTCAAAAGTCAAACAAAGTAAAGACTTGAGTGTCTACTGGTCATTAGGACCTGGACAAGAGCAGATTCAGTGGAAGGAAGGAAGAGCATAGTGAATTGAGAAGTGGATGGGAAAGAACAAATGGAAACAGCAACTGCAGACAACACTTTCAAGGAGTTTATCCAGGTAGGCAAGTGGACATCAGAGTAGTAGCTGGACAGGAACATGTAGCCCAGGAAAGCTTTTTTTTTTTTTTTTTTAAGATAGAAAAGAACTAAGCTTGTTTAAACGCTGGTGGAAAGGAGTCAGTAGAGGAGAGAGAAGAAACAATGGCAGAGAGCAAACGCCACGCGGGAGAGAAGGCATGGCCTCCAAATGGAACTGGAGGGATTAGCATCTGACAGAAAGAGGGACAGCTCTTCCACGGGAACAGAAGGTAATGAGGAAAGAAAGACACAGACGCAGGTACATTTGTAGGTTTGGGGGTCTGTATGTTGATTAACTTGCCCTCTAATGGCTTCTATTTTCTCTTTGAAATAATACATGCAATTATTTGCTGAGAGTAAAGTGAGAAATAGAAAAGCCAAAGGTTTAAGGGGGGTAAAGGTTTAAGAGAGACATCACGGAGAAAAAAGCAAGAATACATAGTTACATACATATACATACATAGGCAGAGAGTTTTTAAAAGGCAAAGAATTAGGGATTAAACCTTTGAGAACATTAATCATGATTAGGAACTACAGATGGAAAGAAAAGGGAGAATCAGATAGAGTGGAAAAAAAGACTAGTGAGAAGTAAGAGAACCAGGATAATGTGGATCACAAATAATCACGGAAGGAAAATGTCCTAAGAAGAAAAGAAAGAGGTAAGGAGAATAAGGACCAAGAAAGGGTCCTTGTATTTGGTAACAGGGCATTAAATAAATGGTGTCAAAAGACAGTGAGGACAGGGACTTCCCTGGTGGTCCAATGGTTAGGCAGGACTCCTCGCTTCCATTGCAGGGGGTATGGGTTCAATCCCTGGTCGGGGAACTAAGATCCCACGTGCCGCAAGGTGCAGCCAAAAAAATAATAATAATAATTTAAAAAAAAAAAAAAAAGGACAGTGAGGGCAGATAACAGCTAAAGCTTAGGGAGAAAATTAGTGAGAAAATGGATCAAGTATGAATACATTTATTTTAAGTCAATAAGAAGAAGAAGATCAAAAAGGGGAAGCATGGGCTTCCCTGGTGGTGCAGTGGTTGAGAATCTGCCTGCTAATGCAGGGGACACGGGTTCGAGCCCTGGTCTGGGAAGATCCCACATGCTGCGGAGCAGCTGGGCCCGTGAGCCACAACTACTGAGCCTGCGCGTCTGGAGCCTGTGCTCCGCAACAAGAGAGGCCGCGACAGTGAGAGGCTTGCGCACCGCGATGAAGAGTGGCCCCCACTCACCGCAACTAGAGAAAGCCCTCGCACAGAAACGAAGACCCAACACAGGCAAAAATAAATAAATAAATAAATAAATAAATAAATAAATAAATAAATAAAAATAATTAAAAGAAAAGGAATTTTTTTTTAAAAAAAAAAGGGGGGGAAGCAATTTTAAATACAATGCTTTATGGTTGGGAAAAAAACCTATATATATTTTTAAAATGCAGCAAAAAAATAATGAAGGATATAATAAATACGTGGAAGAGGGAGGGGAAAGTTAGGTCACACGGAAGAAAGAGGAGTCAGGAGTCTGAGAAGTATGACAGTTCTTATGGATCTGGAAAAAAGATGAGAAGATCTGTGTATGCTTAAGACCCAGACCAAATCAGTTAAGCTTGCTCATACCATGTAACTTTAATCTTTGAAAATTAAAATAGCCATATTAAGATTTAGAGAAAAAGCCCATCTACTTGAGGATAAAAATTTTAAGAACTGCTCAACAATGAGCTGGGTAATTAATAGATTAATGGAAGTACACTCAATTGAAGTTGGAAACATGATTCATAGAGGGTCTGGCCTACCTACGTGATTCTTCATCTGTCTCCTAAAGCTGGGCACAAGAGTGAACAAAGTAAACTGGAGCCAAAGATAGGAAAACTAGTAATTATCTCCAGCGGGGGTATGCCTTGCTTCTTGTGCACAACAGAGATCAGTGGAGCAAAGGAACCTAGTGATATGAGGAGAGCAAAACTGAAGTCTAGGGCACTGGGTAAAGGAGAGGCATGTATGTGGGGAGAAACTGGGTTCGAGGGAAGCAATAAACACAAGGAAAGTAGGCACACATAATGTTAATAGGGAAGGAGATAGAGTGAGCAATCATAATTGTTTGCAGGAGAAATGGAAAATCAAAGAGAGATCATTTAAAAGCAGTAACAGCAGTCGTATAGGTTGGTATGGTTTTTTAGAATACACACACACACACACACACACACACACACACACAATCCCTAAGGGTCTTGAGCCTGCTTAGGAATCAAATCCTCTTTCTCTTGCACTGTAGGCCAATGCTTCCTAAACCCTTCTGACCAAAACCCATGGTAAGAAATACATTTGATTCATAGTACACACACACACACAACTGAAACAGAAGTTTCACAAAACAATAATTAACCTTACTACATATGATAAAGTAAAACATAAAGTTAACATCAAATATTTGGTCATTATTTAAATACATTTAAAATTCCAAAATTAGTACATAATATAAATATCAAAATTAGAAAAGAGTCAATGTAATGCAATGAGCGACCTTTCCTGTTCATAAATTAATTCCAGTCTGGAACACACAAGGACAATGTTACTACGTACTTATTAGGTTCACTATAGAGTCTTGCACTCTTTTGCTTTATATTGGGTCAGGGTTGAAAACCCTAGATGAAACAATAAGTTGTTGTGAACAGTAAAAATAGTACCATACTCATTCTACTTAGTAATGGAAATTCTTTGGTCTTAATACAAAGTGATGGTTAGCAATATCATTCATAATCACTTCAGAGTAAATTAAGAACTAAGGTGTAAGAATTCATTTTCTTCTTGGAATCCATATTGAACTCAGTTATTGATGCAGGGCAAATGGATCTTTTAGCTAAATGTTTTTCTTTAATGTTTTAAAATTCCCCTCAGGAAAGTATAATTAAAAGTTTGGAGACAGAGAAATGAGATTTTACAATATCTCTACATTTTATTTTGTTCAAATTTTCTTTAATGATAAGGCTCTCTTCCAGATGTAGCAACATGTTTGAAAGAGTAAAAGAGTACAAGTATTACTTGCCATAACAATGTTTTGGAACCCTTAGACATATAGCTTCAAATTTAGTTCACTAGGTTGCCAAAAATATCAGTTAAATATGCAAATTTTGCTATTCAAAAATACTGGAAAACACCTGCCAAACGAGAATGTTTTTCAACTAGAAAAATTCTAGATTCGCACAATCTGCTTAGCTCCTGACCTCTTAACAATTATCAAACTCTGCTGTGACACAGTAAATGGGTATAATTAGCTCTGAATAAAACATTTTTAAAACTTGGCTACTCAGCAAGTCTCCTTTATAATAATTAATAATTTTCAATATTTTTCAATACACCCAAGAGATTCAGAGGGTTTTCAGCACATACCAAAGCTTTGTATACGTAAAACAGTGATTCTAAAGAGCACTCTAAGCCCTTAGAACAAATGGGACAGAAAGAGAGTGTGCTCATTCATGCCCAGCCTACTGCTTCTGCTGGAGGGAAAGCTTCAAGGAGACCAGTAGTCCGGCTGCCCTGGACATTCAGAAGAAAGCAGGAGGATGTCTGCACTGTAAGTTGTGCTGTTTTGACTACTGTCTGTATGTCCATCTCTGTCTCTGTCTGTCTCTCTGTCTCTGTGTCTCTGTCTCTGTCTGTCTCTCTGTCTCTGTCACTCTCCCTCCCTCCCTCCCTCTGCTTGAGTGTTGGAAGGGTGCTTTGAGGAAATACTCAGTAAAACATAAGTGTGGACCTTTGGGGGAAAAAAAGCACTATTATCAGTAGCTTCAAACAATGTTTAAAATAACTCCTCTATGTTTTCTAATCATATTTGCTATTCCACTACTTACAATTACTTCAAAAATTTTTCCCAGTTTAACTTATGAGGATCAACAATTCCTTTTCTATAAATATGCCCATACAGTTGGAGCTAAATTTAAACAACACAAGAAAATCTTCCTTATTAATTATCTTGCTACCATATGTGACAAACTAAAAGCATAGTGAAACTTAAATCAGTGATCCCAACAATTTGGACTGTAAAGTCTGCATCAAACGGTAGCCACCTTATAAGCATTGTTGAATGTCCCATAATGATACAGAATAGAGGTATGTCAACACGAAGAGGCGCAATTTTCAATTTTCCACTGACTAATCACCAAACATCATAAACATAACACCCATGCATTCTAGACAAATACTTTTTTCAAGAAATATGTAGCCATTTTTCTCTTATGCCACTGATATGTAACAAAACAATAATGCATCTTTCTCAGGAATGGTCCTTAAAAGGGAAATTGAGATAATTTTATATTCTTTTCTTTCTTTGAAAATATATATATATATTTTTAAATTTTATTAATTTTTGGCTGCGTTGGGTCTTCGTTGCTGCGTGCGGGCTTTCTCTAGTTGCGGCGAGCGGGGGCTACTCTATGTTGCGGTGCGCGGGCTTCTCATTGCAGTGGCTTCTCTCGTTGCAGAGCCTGGGCTCTAGGCGCACGGGCTTCAGTAGTTGCGGCTCGTGGGCTCTCGAGCACAGGCTCAGTAGTTGTGGCACACGGGCTTAGCTGCTCCGCGGCATGTGGGAGGGACCTTCCCAGACCAGAGACTGAACCCGTGTCCCCTGCATTGGCCGGCGGATTCTTAATCACTGCACCACCAGGGAAGTCCTCTTTGAAAATATTTTAGAAGGCTTACTGAAAAGTCCAGTATGCTGTTTCCAAGAATCTTTTCAATTTTAAAGATTTTAATTTTCATTTGCAACATTAATACAAATATATGTCACTTTAGTCAGGTTTTGCACATTTGATAAACCCATATAAGTCTTACACTTTTTCTCAAGTCACCATTTCCTCAACATTTTTGTACTTCTAGATGCAGCTATTGAACATGGCTCTGTATTTTTTCTACTACATGCTTTCTTCTCCTAATAATTAAACAGTACATTTAAAGGGTACAATGATCTAGTTTCTTTTTAAATAACAATTATCATTGAACTCTTAAAAACATCACACTTGAAGAATGCATTTAAAGTTAAAAAATAAAACCTAGTTAGATAGCGTCTCACCATTTTTACCAACCATTCTGCTCAACCTTGAATTATGTTAATATAAATTAACTGTGCAATAACCATTGCATTACAGTCATCACCAAACTGACCATCACTCTAATTCACATAATGCTGCTCTTCTGTTCCATGTCATCCCTTACAGTTTAAGTAGGAACCAGGGAAAAGGTGATTTTGCAGTAAATACTGTTGTAAAGCAGGCTGTGTCGTTTCCTCCCAGCAGGCCCTAACATCATCAGCCTTAACAGACTCTTATTTAATCAGAGTATCAAAGAATACAGATAAATATTTAAATACAAAATTATGCTTCATATTGCTAAGTAACCAACTCAAAAATATCCTAGACAGCCAGAGTGTTCTGTTTTTTTAACTCAAATGGAAAAAAAGAGAGAAAGAAAAAAAAGCACGTATCTTTTAAGTAGCAGCAAGAACAAATCTCACACACACCTCCATCTGTCCTATATCTTAACATCCACACAGAAAAAAATCCAAAAATATGCCACTTCTATGAGTTGAAACTTCGAAGAAAAACTAATAATTGTCCTCCATGCCCCCTGTTGTAAACATTTATCTCTGCTATGAAAACCATGAAAGTCAGAAATCTAACTTAAAGAAACAGAGCATAAATATTACTTACAACTAATATAAATGGATTAATACTGCCTGAACTGAATGTTAAAGTTATGTTTTCAGGCTGCTAACCAGGAATCTAAGATTTATAAGCAAAAAAATACCATAAATTTCCTCCTCAAAAATATAAGGTGCAAGAGAAACATCTGGGATGGCTAGATGTGAAATAGTTAAGTCCTTTAAATTTCTTCCTCTTATCTCACCATTATTTAATCCTTCAATCTTATAACCTGCTATAATGCCCCTGAAGTGAAGAAAAACTTCATGTTTCGTTTTCCTTGGGATAAAAATTATTCACGCAATTCAAAGAGGAAAAAGATAAAAGATTCCATCCTGCCCAACCCTCTAGGAACCAGTGCAGGACACTCCTTCCAGTTTTGGCCTTTGATTCCACCTAGCTTTCAATGTCCCCACTTTCGCTGAGGCAAAAAGATTGCTGTTTAACTGGTTCAGTAAGGAATACTGAATGTTGAAAAATATTTTCACACATATTTTTGATTCTGACAGTGTACAAGTTAATCTATTTCTCTGTATCTCGGGTTCCAAACTAATGAAGGGAATGTATTCTAATTACTCTATATGAGAAACAGAGTATGAATGAAAAATTTTCAGATGTTTTAAGAAATGTACTAGAATTTAGAAGCAGGAGGTATAACTTTGAAGAACTATTTTATAAAAACTAAACTAACAAATCCAAGTACTTCAAAGAACACCCCTTAGAACAGGGTCAGCAGACTATGGCCTAACCTGTGGGTCAAATGTGACCCAACATCTGTTTTTGGCCTCTGAGAATTTTACATTTTTAAATGGTTGAAAAAATCATCAAACTACATTTTGTGACATGTGAAAATGCTATGAAATCCAAAGTTCAATGTCCATAAATAAACTTTAACTGGACCTCAGTCCATACTCATTCATTTAAGTATCGTCTATGGCTCTTTTTTGGCAGAATTGGGTAGTTATGACAGACTGTATGGCTCACAAAGTCTAAAATATTTACTATCTAGCCCTTCAGAGAAAAAGTTTTCCACTCCCTGCCTTAGAAGATCATACACTTATTCTAATGATACTACAAATTAGGAAAATATTTTTGAAACTGCTTGTTTGAAAATGCCTTCAAAGCCGTAACACTTTCTTTTGAATCTCCTCAGTGGTGACAAACCTTCACCCTTTGAAGATGCAAATGAATTTTGGAAATGGCTAAGCCATTTGGAGCCAAGATTGAATAAGTTGGTTATCAAGATGAATCAACCATTTATTGATAATCTAAATATATGGGAGGCTTTTTTTTTTTTTAAAGCACTATCTCTGACTTCTAAGAGCTAACAACCAAGTGAGGGGAAAGTCATATGCTTTCTTACCTTTGATTCAACGTAAACAGGTTCTACAGACAGTCCCCAACTTATGATGGCTCCAGTTAAAATTTTCTGACTTTACGATGGTACCAAAGTAATACGCATTCAGTAGAAAGTGTATTTTGAATTTTCATCTCTTCCTGGGCTAGTGATATGCAGTATGATACTCACGATGTTGGGCAGCGGCAGAGAGCCGCAGCTCCCAGTAAGCCACAGGATCATGAGGGTGAAAAAGCGATACGCTTACAACCATTCTGTACAGACAACCATTCTGTTTTCCATATACACTACAGTATTCAATAAATTACATGAGATAATACACTGTATTATAAAATACGCTTTGTGTTAGATGATTCTGCCTAACTGTGGGCTAATATAAGTGTTCTGAGCACATTTAAGATAGGCTAGGCTAAGCTACAATGTTTGGTAGGTCAGATGTATTAAATGCATTTTCAACTTATGATATTTTCACCTTATTATGGGTTTTTCAGAATGTAACCCCATGGTAAGTTGAGGAAGATCTGAAAAGCCCATTTTAAAATAAAGTGTTGGGCTTCCCTGGTGGTGCAGTGGTTGAGAATCTGCCTGCCAATGCAGGAGACACGGGTTCGAGGCCTGGTTTGGGAGGATCCCACATGCCGCGTAGCGACTAGGCCCGTGAGCCACAATTACTGAGCCTGCGCGTCTGGAGTCTGTGCTCCGCAACAAGAGAGGCCGTGATAGTGAGAGGCCCGCGCACCGCAATGAGGAGTGACCCCCGCTTGCCGCAACTAGAGAAAGCCCTCGCACAGAAACGAAGACCCAACACAGCCATAAATAAATAAATAAATAAAAATTTTAAAAAATAATAAATAAATAAAATAAAATAAAGTGTTGACTACCTCATGTGATTTATTGAATACTGTACTGAAAGTGAAAAACAGAATGGTTCTATGGGTACCAAATGGTTATAAGTGTATTGGCTGTTTATCCTTGTATCAATAATCATGTGGCTGACTGGGAGGTTGACTCCTTGCCTCTGCCCAGCATTAGGAGAGAGCATCACACTGCATACTGCTAGCCCAGGAAAAGATCAAAATTCAAAATTCGAAGTACAGTTTCTACTGAGTACGTACCAATTTTGCACCATTGTAAAGTCGAAAAATCAGAAGCGGAACCATCTTAAGTTGGGGCCCATCTATTATAAGCATGGAAGTAGAAAGTACAGAGGAGGAAAAAGAATTCTGTCATAAAGCCAGAAGATCTACTTTCTTGATTGGCTGTGAATTTGCTAAAAAGTTTTTTTTTTTTTTTACAAAGAGGTACTCCAATAATAGTTTGGGCAATACACTTTGGGAATAAATGAGTGACTCCCAGTGAAATTTTAAAAGAAGAGGATTCATTTGGATGTAAAAGCTGTTTAATCTTCAATTAAAACCCATTTAATTTCTTTATAATCACAACTAATAAGAAAATTAGTATAAATGAATCCCTTCTATTCATACAAAGCAAATAATTTATCCTTGGCCCTCTTCTCTTCTAATTCCTTGCCTTCCCCCCAAACAATTTCATCTGCTCTTATGGCTTCAATTTCCACTTACTGGTTAACTCCGAAATCTGAATCCCCAATCTCGGCCTCTCTTCTGGGCTCTGGATCCTCTCTTGACATCTCTATCTGAATGCTCCATAGACACTTCCAACTCACCATGTTCAAAACTGAAACAATTATCTTCCCCTCACATTAAAAATTAAACCAAGTTCCTCTATCCACAGTTTCCCAAGCTGAGAAACTAAGTTTTTACTTTTCTGTTCACCTTCAAAGCCAATCACTTTTTAAGCCTTGTAATATCATCTGTCCTCTCCTCTTCATCTCTATTACTATTTTCCTACTCCAGGCCCTTATCCACTCTTATCTGGGCTATTTCAATAGCAACAGCCTTCTAACTTATCTCTCTACCTTTTGTCTCTCCATCCAATCCAGCCTCTATACCATACCACCACGTTATCTTTCCTAATTACTTAAAGTCCTTCGCTGGCTCTCCACTGTCTTTAGAATCAAGTCCAAAGTCCTCAGCATGATAAACAGGCTCTTCACCAAATGGCACCGCAGACTTCTTTTTTCTTTCTCTGAGTCATAACTTTTTACTTGCGTAAATCTGTATGTTGTTTTATAGTATATCCTGTACTTCAAAGTATTAAAACTACCTTTAACACCATATTCTATAGTGAAAGATTATGCCAAACTGGGCAAATCTTCATTATTTCAAATGATAGGCATTGAAATCCCACATTTACCTAATTTCTAGAAATTTCAGCAATCCTAACGTGATTGGCAACCAAGCTCTGCAATTTTATTTTTTTCAGCTTATTTCCAGGCACCACCTTCTTTAGTCCAACCCCACATCGCTATACACTCTGACTTTTAGTGACAATGTGGACTACAACACATTCCTCAAACATACCATATACTTTCACATAATATTCCTGGTTTTCATCCATATCTTCTGTTCCCTTCCCCAACTCAGCAAACTCCTATTCATCCTTTAAAGCCAAATTCAAATATGGTATCTTCTCACTAATCCTCCTCCCTACCATATACAGAATTATCTTCCCTCATCAATGGTCCCATTAACTCTATAACTATATCTCTGTTATAACTCTTATCACACTGAAATTGTAGGGACTTATTTACATGTCTAGTTATAAGCACCTTGAAGGCAGGGAAACATTTTCTTTTCTTGAATCTAACTTTAACTTATGGTCTGAGAACAAACATTTTAAACTTCTTATTAAAAAATAATCACCTCTTATAGTATTAAGATAATGCCATAATTGTAGTAACTGAGTGACTGAGGACTTAGAAACAAAAAGAATCCCACATCATTCACCAGGAAAAAAAAATTCTCCTATATATAAAGTATAATTAAATTGTAGCTTGGATATGCCTTCATCTACACCTTGCAATACCAGTTTCTTTCTCTCTCTCTTTCTTTCCTTCTTTTTGAAGAAGTTCTTTACAGAACTTTCTTTTAAACGCTTGTTGGATTTCATTTGTATCTCACTCACAGAATTTTACACTCAGTATAATGAAGAGGTTAAGATCAGGATTTCTGGAGCCCAACTGTCTGGGTTGAGTCCTACCTAGCTCTGGCACCTAGGCTGTTTGATATGGGAAAGTTATTCAACCTTTTTGTTTCTCAATGAGGAGATCATAATAATAACACCCCTCATGATGCTGTTGTAAGGATTAAATAAGATAATGCATGTAAAGAATTTAGAGCACTGCCTGGCCCAAAGAAGGTCCCAATAAACGCTGGTTGATGTTATTGTTAACATCAGTTTTAAAAACAGCTTATGTTAGCCCACTTGGTAAAGTGTAATCTCCTAGATGGAAGGAATTATATCCTGCCCATACATGAATATAATATAAGTGCTAAAACTGTGCCTTGGAATGTATTAGGTGCTCAATAAATAACGTGACTATAAGGCTTCAGTCCTCCAAGATCAACAAATTATAAATCACAGCAAAATTTATATATGGAGTACATGTTTGAAATTGGTGTTTCAAAGCATCCATCTTGCACTGAACTGTTGAAACATGTAAAGCTGTTAAAGCAACACAAACATTACATTCACTAGAAACTTTCTCTCTACTCCTCCATTTAATTTGATCTTGGTATCCACTGGTCTAAAATTCTTGTCTATAATGTAAGACTTACTACAGATCATTTAAAACGTAATTTTCAGCTTTAGAAAAGTGCTTATTGTCACATCAGAAAAACTAATATTCTTCCTTTATATTTGCATTTTTTTAAAAATCTACTGCCACACTCAACACAAAAAAACTAATGAAAAGCCAAGAGACACAATTACTACATTTCCTGGTTTCTGCCTGGGAAATGACTTCAGAACACGCCTATAAGTATCCCTAGTCAAAGTCTGCTGGTTGCAATCTACTACTCTTTTTTCATTTCTGCTCTCCCGCTGCAACACCTCACACACATACCCAAAGAAAATAATGCACATGTCTATAATAAAGGCTGTACCCCCAAAATGCGGCTATATATTAATTTTGTTTTGGAGGACTTAAATCTTACAAAAGCAAATACAAGTCTGATTTGAAACAATACTCCCAGCTTACTTTACCAGGTAACTTAAACTACAACTATTTATCTAAAGCAAAGACATAGATTGATTGCTACCAAACTTCTTGGTAAACAATTCAGTAACAGTGTATCGATAATATATGCTATTCTAGAAAAACTCATTAATCAGTTAAAAACGGACACTTCCAACAATGGTGATTTGTGGGAAATGAGCTTAAGCAATTTATTTACACAGTAAACGAAGATGTAGGACTTTATCTAAAACACTGTTAGGTGAATCACTAGCTTTAGGGTAAAGGTTTACAACGTGCCTACTATGTGCCTGGCACTTCGTAGCTGTTTTACAGAATATGCAATACCTAACACTTATAGAGTACTCTCACGCATCTCATCTGACCCTCAGAATACCCCCAGGTATGCATGAGCATCTCGATTTTACAGCTAAGGAAACGTAGGCCCAGAAAAGTCGACTTGACCGAGGAATCACATCTGGTATGTGGGTCCTGGCTGAGGCTCCAGCCCCTGACTCATATTCTGATCATCTTCTGCCATACTAGTTAGAATCTCTTAGATGTTCCAATGCCAGATTTTTAAATCAAAATCCTACTTGACAACTTTCACTACTGTGCTCGCCAGATTCTGTTAAGAATCAAAGCACAAAAAAGCAAAAATGTAAAGTCCGTCGTCTCAGCCTGTCGACGTTCAAGCGCCGTGGCTAATCCTGGAGAGAGCCCCGCGTTTCTTCCTGGATGCGGGGCGCTCCCTGCCTCTACCCCAGGACTGTCGAGCGTCCCCGAGCGCCACCTGGACGACGGTCCCCGCGCCCCGAGGGGAGCGGCGAGGAGACCCTCAGCCAGGCTCCGCCACAACCGCCGAGGCCGACGAGCGGGCTCCCAACGCGCGGCATCCGCTGGGCGCCGGGCCGCACGCTCGGGCGTCCCTCCAGGCCGGGGAGGTGCCGAAAGTGCGTGGCCGGCGCCGACACCTCCGCCGGCACGCTCCCGCGCTGCGGCCCGACGGCGCCCGACGCTCCGTGGCCCCGCTCCCGACACCCGGCGTACGACCCCCTCCACCGCGAGGGTCTGAAACCCCTGCCTCACACCCCGCCCGGGTGGCCCTGCCCCTACTTGCTCTCGTCCTCGACGCCGCCTCCGCGGCTGGGCTCCGAGGCTCTCGTCCTCCGCGCAGAAGCGCCCAGCCGCCTCGCTCCCACTCTGGGTGGGCTCCGGCCCGCCCCCACACGCCCGGCCGCAGGCCCCGCCCCGGCAAAGCCCTGTTCTTATTGGTTCCTGTTCCCACCCCTCACGGTCGGGCCCGCCCCCGGCACCGCCCAGGGACTGTCCAGAGGGGAACCGCCCCCTCTGGAGTTCGGCGTAGGGGCCAGAACCTTGCCCAGGACCTTGGGCGCCGAAAGGGTGCGGCCCCAGCAGGCAGGCTACCGGCGCCACTGTCGTCCGGCCGAGGGCCTCTAGCCAAAGCTCCTTCGCCGTCGCCGTGCCTGCCGTCCGACAGGCCCCACGGCGAAGGACCAGAACTTTACACGAAGGTTGACTCCTCACAGCCACCCGCGAGAGAAAGCCTAATCAAGGAATCCAAATGGCACCTCACTCAAGGAAACCATAGA
Organism: Eschrichtius robustus; assembly: GCF_028021215.1. Taxonomy (NCBI): domain Eukaryota; kingdom Metazoa; phylum Chordata; class Mammalia; order Artiodactyla; family Eschrichtiidae; genus Eschrichtius; species Eschrichtius robustus. Next base: position 101,364,250 of record NC_090826.1, read on the forward strand.
ACTGTCTCCTGCCACCGGGCTCAGTAGGCCTGGTGTCTCCAGTGAAAGAGCAGCACCATTTCTCGGGCTGAGCTCAAGGAGGAAACAAACATTTCTCCGGCAATTGCAGTACAGCGCCTACTTGAAACATACACAGATGCAAATGACGCTCCGGACACCTGAGGCTTGAAATCCCAGAGCAGGGGTGCCTTTGATACTCCCAGTGCCTGAGGTCGGCTCCCACGCCCTGTTGTGACACCCATGCTTAAGCGCTACGCCTGGAACACACTCATACTCAGGTATGTGAATGGCGCAGTGCCTACTGCGAGCAGCAGCCCAGTTTCACTAAGGCTGCGAGTCAAGGATGATTTGAGCCTGTTTCCCAGGCACTTGCTAACCACCCCACCCTGCCTCTGCCCGCCCGACTCCACCCTACCTCACCCCACCCCCACCAGAACCTCTTGGATTTGGTGATCAAACTCTCCCCACATCTGTTCGCATAGAGGTACCAAAATAGAAGACGGCCAGAAAGAGCAGTGTTTGGTTACACATCACAGATGACTGTCACAAGCCAACGTAGCCAAAGCAATAAAAGCTGCATATCCCAAACCACTGTGAAACCATGAGCCGTGGACAATGAAACAGGAAGTCTCTTCTGTGATGGGGGGGAAAAAAGAGGAATGACAAGACATATTTTTAATCATGTCTCAATGAGGAAATAAATTTGTAGTAAATTTTGAACACTGATCTTTATGGACTCCTCCTGCTCACCACCAAAAAAACACTTATGTATTTAGAAAACTTCCCAAACAATTGTTTAAGATAAAATTGGGGGCTAGAATAGTGTGGCTTTGGAATTTATTTTAAAATTCAAATTTATTTCAAAGTTCAAACTTTGAATTCCAGGAGATTATATGACAAAATGAGCAGATCGAATTCCAAGTACCAAATTGGAAACCAAATCTGCATGGATTTAATAAATGAATTAACATGTATGTATTCTACTGCCCTCTCATGGGTAAGATGGAGATATACATAATGGTAGTTAATGCCTTTTAAAATCTGAGAATAGAAAGTTTAATTTGGCAATTTATATTATTTTGATGACAAAGAGGCCAAGGTAAAATAAAATCAGGTTTTCCAAGGGACTTACAAATACTCAGCAAACAGAACTTCAGCTTCAGAAACCAGGGAGAACATTCTAACACCAGGGCTAGTGCAAACATGCTGTTGGGATCACGCCTATGCTTATGGCTACCTGTACAGAATGTGGAAGCATGCAGGAATTTGCTTTTAATTTTTTTTCCATTTGAAACGTCATCACTTTCTGAGATGTTTCACAAAATGCTCTTTTTCACATTTGTATCTACTCATGCTATAACTTCTTGCTGTGAATAACTTGAGAGTAGAAGTGAAATCTTATTCTTTATACCTTTGCTGCCTAGAATAGTACCTGGTACTTTAGATGTTTGATCAGTAATTGTTTATTGAATAAGTGGAATGAAGTATCAGCCCAACCACTAGATGGCAGCACAACTGTATATGTATAGAAGTATGGTCTGGCTAATTGGATTGAATTCCACCTGACCTTGAGTAACAGGAATGTTTCTGAAAAGTTACATGTGTATCTTATTTTGGTAAGTGAAATCATTTAAAACGTACCACTACAGCTGACTATAACTTTATTGTCAATTATATCCTTAAAACTAAGAATCCTTTCGTAAGATAAATTCTCCATAAGTATAATAACTCATAATTACAGATTTTCTATCTTGGGGTACACCTGTTCTATTTTTGTCTAAGAAAGCCACCCTTCAGATGTATCCTGTCAAAAGGAGTTTTCAGAAGTCTAAGTGCGTATAGCAAGTTTCATTCTATAAACCAAAAGCCTACATTCTCCTTATATCAAATCATTTGCTTGTTTTTGTTTTTTTTAAAATATTTATTTATTTTTTTGGCTGTGCCGGGTCTTAGTTGCAGCAAACAGGATATTTTAGTTGCGGTATGCAGGATCCAGTTCCCTGACCAGGGATTGCACCCGGGCCCCCTGCATTGGGAGTGCAGAGTCTTAACCACTGGACCACAAGGGAAGTCCCATCATTTGCTTGTATTTTTGCCCTGCCTGAATAACCGTTTTGCCTGGAAGTCATGGAGACTCAAGAGTCAGAAAAACCCAGGTCTCCATTGCTACCTCTCACTAGGTGCTTCCTTATGCAGCTTATTTTTTTAATCAAAGGTCATTTCTTTTTTTAATTAAGGTATAGTTGATGTACACTACTATATGTTACAGGTGTACAGCATAGTGATTCATAATTTTTAAAGGTTATATTCCATTTACAGTTATTATAAAAAATTGGCTATATTCCCTGTGTTGTACAATTGTGCAGGTTATTAACTTCACCAACCTCAGTTTACTCATCTTCCCCAAAATGGAGGTAATAATACCCATAAAGTTGTGCAAAACATTAAATGAAATAATGTCAATGGAACAATATCCAATACAATCTTTGGCTTGTAGTAGGGATTCAATAACTGGTAACTATTGTTATTCACACTCTACAATGAAAATCTCACCCATATTATTATTTGGTTTATTTGTTTTATTCTCCTGATTTAATGCCTTCAGCAATTAAATTAAGTTCATAACACCAGGTTTCATAGCGATAAGCCATGCGGATTTGGGCCACATTTGTCTTTCGGATATCATTTCCAGTAGGGCCTTCTTCAAGGTAATTGTCGCCCAGAAACTTTGCTTTCTCCTATAACAGAAAAGGGAACAGAATGACTGTTGTCTCTTTTTACCCTGATATAGACAATAATTACATCCTCCACAAAGATTCCTTCCTTATGTTAGCTGTGGGCAAGAGGAAAACAATAAACCATTAAAAGCACTCATCCAGTACCTCAATATGCAAGGTCTGCTGAGAAATCAAGTATATTTTATTTCCCTTGCCCAAAAAGCATGGCCAGAGAGACAGAATAATTTTTTCTAGCCCCTGTCCATAGTAACTGCACATGATTTGTGAAATAATTTTTCAACATGTTTCCTCAACTAATTTTTCAATATTCAAGTTACCAAATTCTAAACTCAGAAGGACAGCCAATCAAGGGCAGGTCTACCTCATGAGAAATTCCACTTTGCAGAACACTGTTTCTTGCCACTTCACACATATCACAGGTACTCAGCTTGAAGACTTGTGCAGCAATGGCATATTCTTCCATTAGGGGCTCCTTGGGTTATTTATTTAAATGAGGCCAAAAAAAAAAAAAAGAAGAAGAAGAAGAAAGGAAGAAAAAGGAATGCATTAAAAGAAATAACCCACATCCTGCACCAAAAGAATAATGAAATATCTTGATTTGACTTTAAAATTCTGGGTGGTAAACAACATTTCAGCAAAAATATACTTGTATTACTCAAAATTCCATATGTGTACCTTGGTGAAGTGGAATTGCATCGGGTCATCTGTAGACAGTGAGATCATTAGCCCTTTCTGGAGGAAATCTAAAAAAGGATTTTTGGCATATTCTAGAAATAAGCTGTTGTTACTTAATGGCGACATAGCGATGGGAATCTGGGCTAAGAAAAACAAATACTGTAACACAGGACTCTGTAAAGGAAGAGTGAAAAAAAAAATTTTTTAATGTTGAAAAAGGGATACAAACTAGAAAAGTTAAAACCTCCTGGTTACCTCAAGTTTTACCTTTCAACAAAATTATCACCTATTCTTTAAATCCCCTTGTAAAGAAGAATGCTAGTTTTTAAATGTAAATACTATTTAGAAGAAATTTATTTGGGATCAATTTTCAGAAGCATTGAGTCAAACCCAGTTGTTTGCGTTTTAATTGTCTAAGTTAGATGGCCCATCTTAGGCAAAAGACTTCACCTTGAAACATTTTTTTTCTCTACAAGAAAGTTCTGACTCACACCAGAGGCATTTTAAAACATGCTATAACATGAAATCTGGTGAAAACCAGTTTCAGGTAAGCCAAGCTGCCTTTGATTTATCCCTTGTCAGAGTTCTAAAACGCGAGTCAGGCGATCTGCATTAACTCCTCCCTGCCACCAGCTAGCTAGGTAATCTTGAGCAAGTTCCTTTACTTCTCCGGGCCTCTGTAAAATGAAATGCACTAAATAATCTCAAAAAGCCTTTTTTTGCTCTACTTTAATTTGATTCCAGTGTTGATAATGACTTGTGACAAAATGATAAGGGGAAAAATTCTGTTCCTCTAGCTCCAATATAAAAGTTAATATTGAGAAGAGAGCTTCCAACTCACCTTTTTCAAATTCAGGCCATGAGAGATATTATCTGCTGTCATGAATGCTGTCATGAGATGGGTGAGAGCTCCAGCTTCCCCACAGTGAGGTCGGAACAGAAACGTATTCATGCCTCGTTCCCTAGGGAAACAGAGCTACTATAGCAATCACAGGTGACTGACTGGGACCTGGCAACAATTCTGGGCATAGAGTGATTTATAAGAAAATCTGGTAGGAAACACCAGAACACTCTGAAAGGGAGTGAAAGGGAGTGGGGTATCCAAAGTATTCAGCAAAACTGACAATTCCAAATCATAATCTTAATTCTTCCCAAACACAGGCTTTTTGAAAAAAGAGACAACATAGGATATGAGGGTATGGAGGAAAGTTTTGATTACCTGAACAGAAGCATCTTCAGTTTCCACCCAAAGTTTACCAATATCACCATGTTGTTGTTTCTCCTACTCACACTTTAGCGGGGAAACATTTCCAGAAAACCCCATTATGATAGTCCTCTATTTATTACTTACCCAGATATATCAAGAAGGGTAAAATGTATGGAATTTTATAATAAATTGCACAGTGATTAGTGTAAATTCCTAAACTTCCAAAGAAAAGGAACTGTGAAAGTTACTGAAGGCTCCAAACTGTCCATTCCTGCCCCTAAATAAATAAAGAAACCGAAGAAAAAGACAAGGGAAAGAAATTTCTGCTCTGGGCCAGCTGGCAGCATCCCAGCAGCATAGGCCCTCAACCACCTAGGGTGCCACTGTATGAGGAAAGAGGTGTGTTAAATAGATTCTCCTTCTAGCTCCAGTTCTCATCAACTTACTTTCTCAGGCTGTTGAGCACCATGATGTTTGCGTACATATAGTAGGCATAGTAAGTGTAAGATGGATTCTTTGCCATGGTCCACTCCTGGGGCTTAGGGCTCTTGGAGGAGAACATGTGGCCACTGTGTTTGGACTCGTCATCCACGCTGTCGAAGCCAGTAATCTGTCAAGAAGAGTGAGCCACGTAATGGGATCAGTCTGAACGCAGGGTCCCAGCCCTCAGACAAACTTTCAGCTTCCAAAGGCAAGGACCAAATGTCAGAGATAAGCATCAAGAATTAATCATGGCTAGGTAGGCGGGCTGTCATGTGCAGCCATAGGAAGGCCTTCAGGGCCATGCTTACATGCTTGAGGAAGACACTGAGGTCTGGGTGAGCCTGGGGGTTGATGGTGGCCTCAAACACTGGCATGAAAATATTCTCCAGCATCTTTCCAAAGTGTGGAAGGAAATTCTTAGATCGGAACACATCACTAGAGGCAGGAATGAAGAGAATTTAGGAGGTAAAGCTTTTTTGGACTGACAGTTCAAAGCAAAGCACCAAAAGCAAGCAAAGGACTAAACGCCATGTTCAGGAGAAGACCTAGTGTCTCCAGCCTAGGTCCACTCTGGTACATTCTTATTTTTAAATTTTATTTATTTATTTATTTTTGGCTGCATTGGGTCTTCGTTGCTGCACGTGGGCTTTCTCTACTTGGGGCAAGCGGAGGTCACTCTTCGTTGTGGTGCGCGGGCTTCTCATTGCAGTGGCTTCTCTTGTTACGGAGCACGGGCTCTAGAGCGCAGGCTCGTAGTTGTGGCTCATGGGCTTAGTTGCTCCGCGGCATGTGGGATCTTCCCGGACCAGGGCGCGAACCCGTGTCCCCTGCATTGGCAGGCGGATTCTTAACCACTGAGCCACCAGGGAAGCCCCACTCTGGTACATTCTTCTTGGTTACCCATAAAGAAGGATTCAGTTTGGGTTTGGAATAGGAGGTATAAATTTCTTGCTGGACCACATGCCCCTATATCTTCTACAAATCCTCTGTGGTAAGAAAACTAAACGTTCACAGCTAAGTCCAGATAGAAAATGAAGAGTATGGGAACTCTGTCATGAAAGGTTCAATGATTTTTATGTGTGTGGTATCGTGAGCATGAAACAGTTATCAAGAACACCTCTGATATGCTGTAGCCAGGGGGCAATCTAACAAATTCTTATATGGCACTCAATATATGCCATCCACTCTTTTAAGTGGCCAGAAGTATTAGCTAATTTAATCCTCATAAAACAAATAAGTTAGGTACCATTATGACCCCATTTTAAAGATGATGAAACTAAGGCACAGAGAGGTCATGCAACTTGCCAAAGGTCACACACCTAGTAAGTGGTAGAGCCAGGATTCAAGCATAGCCAGTCCAGAGCCAGGGCCCATGCTTCTAACCACCACACTCTAATGCCTTAATATCTCTGCCTTAATGATATTAGGCAGGATGTTTTACTCCAGTCAAAAAGTTACTTTTTTTTTGGCTAAAGAGACAGGATAAAACTCTTGCATTGTCACACGGCACACAGGGCATGGAGGTAGGTGGCCAGACAATATATAAACACTTAAGTTGGATAGAAGATCAATGATATGAACATCCCTGAGGGCAATGAGTAATTAGCAGGTGATAATACTATTGATAAATACTCATTAATTATGGAGAACTTGAGCATTTGTAGATGAGACAATTGGCAGACAGTGGTAGAGGTTCTGATACAAGAAACGTACACCCCCGTACAGATGCGCATGGGAAAGAGTGAACTGGACACAGAGAGGAAGACCAAGAGAAAGAAAATGTATAGTAAAATGTATATAGTTCCTATCCTAAGTCTTAATCATTCTCAATAAGTTATTTTGTGATCTGCATAAAGTCCCCTGTTTTAAAAAACAAAACCAAAAAACCTGGTTAGAAAACTGAGCTGAAATGATCCTCCTAACTCCTGTCTGTCATCGAGAGCGCTAAACCCAGAGTGGACAAAACCAGGCACCCGGGCCCCAGTACTGAGTGCTGTTTAACAAAGCTTATTTCTGTCCAGATGTGCTGCACATTCCTTGTTGGTGTGGAGGAGGTGAGGCAGGTGGGATGAAGGCAGGCTTTAGGGTTTCCAGTGGGTGGGTACATACTAGATCCTGGGGACCTGGATCATCCATGTCATGTTGGGGCAGTAGATGTGGTTTCGGACGAACCAGGTGGAGAGTTTGCTCCACTCATCAGGACTGCGGCCGTAGATAGACAGGCGGGGCTCAGTGTGCTGGTACTTGGCGTCCACCAAGTCTGCACCTACCTCCTGCAAAGCCAAGAGAGGAGTCCAAAGCCAGGAATTCCCACAGGTCCCTCAGGGGTCTAAACCTGTGGGGTCTAGGGAGAGGAGATGGGTACTAAGAAGAACAGAGGAAATGTGAAAGGAAGTCGGAGGAAAACTATCAAGGTTAAGATGTAAGGAGCCTGAGAGGTGAGGGGGAGCTAGTCGGGCTAAAGGACTGATAGGGTGTAATGGAGTCTAGAGAGAAAAAGAGTCAGACTAAAGATGATGAAATCCCAAGGCACTGCTGCAAAAGAAATTCAGCTTTTCATATGCCCCCTATCTCCCAAAACACACATCTCCCAACTGCACCTGTCATTCCTGCCTCCTAATGTTCAGGTGTCATGAAGATCAGGATGGATTCTGATCCTAATTCTTCCTGAACTTGCAACTCCAAAAGCCTGGAAGAGCCAGGTCCTTAATCCCAAATCCACACCCTTAGTGTCTCTGTCCCAGGAATCAAGGTCTTTTAAAATCATTACAGTGAATGTTGCAGAAGAAATTATCACATTCATTTGTGTATTGCCTGACCCCAGGGATAGCACCCTTCCCCCCTCCCTCCCTCCCTTCTTTCCTTCCTTCCTTCCCTCTTTATTCCTTCCTTTTTTCCCCTCTCTCCTTCTTCCCTCCCTCCCTTTCTTCTTCCCTCCTTCCTTCCTTCCCTCTTTTCTCCTTCCTTCCCTCCCTCTCTTCTTCCCCCTCCTCAAGAACCAGGCCAGGTACCGTAGATCTGGTTGATTTCTCCTCACCTTGATGATAGTGGCAAAATATTCCCCATTAATGTAATTGTCTGTTTTCAGGTAGATGTCCCGTAGCTCACTTGCTCCTACAGGATTGTATTTGTCATTGAACTTATCAAAACGCTGGAAAGTCTGACGTCCCTGCATCAGGAAACAGGAGCACAAGTGTATCTTTATCAGAGCTGCCTGAACACAGAGAGTTAGGGAACGGCCACAAGGAACAGGGGCCTGGTAGCAGGAGAAGGGCTTGGCGCGGAGCAACTAAGCCAGTGTGCCACAACTACTGAGCCTGGGCTCTAGAGCCCATGAGCCACAACTACTGAGCCTGTGTGCTGCAACTACTAAAGCCCGTGTCTAGAGCCCGTGCTCCGCAACAAGAGAAGCCACCACAATGAGAAGCATGCGCACCGCAATGAAGAGTAGCCCTAGCTCGCCACAACTAGAGAAAGCCCGCGCACAGCAACAAAGAGCCAACACAGCCAAAAATAAAATAAATAAAATAAATTTATAAAAAAAACAAAAAACAAAACAGGAGAAGGGCTTGGGCTCCAAGAATGGAATCCAATACAGCTGACAATGAGAGAACCTCAAAGTTGTCCACGGGTTCTTTCAGTCAGCATGGTAAGCCCACGTAGCTTAGCGGGCTCTGAGAAGGGAGAGTTTGTAGGAGAAAGGCGTGTGGGGCTCTGAGTATTAGATGAAACTGACATTATCTTTTCAACCTACAGCATGAACATCCAGAGAATCAACAGTCAGGTCGTAGGGATGCATTTTTAATTTAGCAAAAAGTTCCTTTAGGGTCAGATTTTTCTCCTTGGTGCTATAGACCACTCTGTCAGCATCAACTTGGTAGGATTTCTTAATAAAGCGCAACAGATGTTTCTGGTTCATGCAAGCGGCTGCATGGATATGGGTATCCACCTGTGTGTACATTCAGAGAAAGAAAAACCAACAATCAGCTTGCATTATGCTGCTCTGTGGTGCCTGCCAATCCCACTGTGATGGGAGAGAGGAGTATATGATAGGGGTGTGACCTCGCAGCTGGTGGAGGTGGCCGAGCAAAAAATGAACCCATAGCACCTTTTTGAGCCCTTGTGAGGATGTGAAAGGTTAGGCTGGATACAATAATATTGCCTGCTTCTCTTGGATATCTGTGCATCAAATTTACTTCCTACATTTGATCCACACAAAAGTCTTGGGGACAATTCTCCACCCATGAGACACAGCTGGAAGTGAAGCAGCTGCTACAGCTTTCAGCCCCAAAGGGAGAAAGGTTGAAATGATGTAGCCATGGCACAGCGATGGCACTTATGAGTTAGGTATTTTTATGAGTACAATTTTATAAGCGGAAGTTTTGATAGATTAAGTAATTTGCCCAAGGTTATACAGGTGGCTGAGCCAGGGTTTGGTCCCAAACCTCTGCTCATATATTTCCTACTCCCACTTCCTTGCAATCACTTAAGTGGTCAGAACACATCTTGGAAGTGTTTCTAGTTGATTAGTTTTCCATTTGCTATTCACAATCCTCTTGTGAGCTAGATTGAGCAGATATATTTCCCAGTTTTACAAATGAGGAAACTGAAACTCAGAAATATTTAATTACTCCCCCCCCCCAATGTCTTACAGTCAGGAAGTAGAAGAAAGAGGACTAGAATGAAGACCTTTCAAATTCTAGAATAGCGGTTTTTGAGGTTCTATTCGTTTTTATTATTTTTGTTGTTGATGATAACTATAATTTTGTATGGCAATAATGTGATAAACCTTTCTATGCGGAAAGCAGTAGAAAAGGCATTTTAATCTTTTAGACATCATCTATTTGCTTTCATGAAATTCTACTGAACCTGCAGAAATCTTACATGAATCAGAAAAACAGTATCTTTCTTGTCCTGTTCAAGAAATAAGTGGATTAATGTTTTTGTCCAGGAATGACCCCTGAGCAGCGAATATGTTTACCTTCCTGCAGTTGTAAAAATCCCGGTGGGGGTTGCTCTTCAGCTCCTTCAACTCATCCATCTCGTTGAGCATCTGATGGACCTGGAACTTGGAGGAGAGGAACTTCAGGCGCCGGTGGGTATAGGTCTTACTGTGAAAATTAAATCATGATTGTAAAAAATTCCAGACATTTAAGGAAAACAGTCACAATTTCAAAACCATCAGGACCCTTATAACCTGCAGAAAACAATTATGTTTGTTTCCAAATGGAACTGGCTTACTCTGCATTAATCTAACTTGAAAAGTATTGGGCTCCAAGGACTTAATCTTTTCATCAAAATTGTACATAAATAATAATGAGGGAGGATTGGGGCTCAAAGCCTGTCTCAGCCACCTGTGTGACTTTGGGCAAATCACTTAACTTGTCAAAGTCTCAGCGTGTAAATTGGGAGTTATAAAAATACCCACCTCATAGAACGATTGTGAGGAGAAAAAGAAACAATGCACATGAAGGTTTTAACATAGTGTTTGAACCTTGTAAGCAATTAATTAATACGTAGCCTTACTGTCAGTAGTAGTAATAGTAGCAGTAGTTTAGGTCTTAACACTTACACGGGTCCTCGGGCAATTAAAGCAAGTAAAAAATTCATATCATCTAAGAAGGTGTCCAGATTTGGGTAAGGAAGTGGCTTAGGCTCCTCTTTGCTGGCTGCTTCTTCATTAGGATAGATGTAAACCACACCGTCCTTCATTTTGAGGTGATAACCGAGGTTTTCTGGGAGGTTATCTGTTCGGAAGGGGTCTTCTCTCTTCTTCATAGGAGGGGTAAAGACTTTTTCAATAAAACACACAATAATATATCAGCACATAGGATGAATGACCACATAAAAATAACCAAAGTTAAATACTGTAAGACCTCATTTGTATGGAATTCTGTATGTCATAAGTTGTAATTACCCAGAGCTAAGCTAAAGTTTATTTTTACATTATTTCCCAAAGGTGACTAAATTAGTAGTATAAAATAACTATAACATTTTATCTAGTGTAAGAATGATTTTCAAGTTCTTCAGAATTGCTGTTTATATAATTGCAATACTACTTATAAACCATTTTCGTTATTTATTAAAGTTGTTAAAGTCTTCCTGTTAAGAGCATTTTATTAACATTTGAGATGACTACGTAGAAATAAAAGTAAAACTACCGTTAAAAACTAGAGTTTGGGCCTTTTCCTTATTTAAACCAAGCTTCTCTATCAGTCTTAATTTAGAGTGGTTATTTTTTAATAGACTTAATTTTTTAGAGCAGTTTTAGGTTCACAGGAAAATTGGGCGCCAGGTACAGAGTCCCCACACCCCCTGTCCCGACACATGCACAGCCTCCCCCGCTGTCAACACCTCAAATCAGAGCGGAACATTTGTTACAATCGATGAACGTACACGGACACGCCATGATCACCCAAAGTCCATAGTGTTGTTTGCCTTAGGGTTCACTCTTGGTGGTGTACCTTCTATCTATGAGTTTTGACAAATGCATAATGACATGTATCTACCCTTTTAGTACCGTACAGAATAGTCTCATGGCCCTAAAATCCTTTGTGCTCCATCTAGAGTGGTTTTTAATATAAATATAAATTCTAAGAGTTGTAATTCTTTTTTTTTTTTTTTTATAAATTTATTTGTTTATTTATTTTTGGCTGTGTTGGGTCTTCGTTTCTGTGCGAGGGCTTTCTCCAATTGCGGCGAGCGGGGGCCACTCTTCATCGCGGTGCGCGGGCCTCTCACTGTCGTGGCCTCTCCCGTTGCGGAGCACAGGCTCCAGACGCGCAGGCTCAGTAGTTGTGGCTCACGGGCTTAGTTGCTCCGCGGCATGTGGGATCTTCCCAGACCAGAGCTCGAACCCGTGTCTCCTGCATTGGCAGGCAGACTCTCAACCACTGCGCCACCAGGGAAGCCCAAAGAGTTGTAATTCTTATTGTAATTATAATATACTTCCCACCTTTTAAAGCACATGCAATTTTTGCTAAAGGATTTGAGAAGGGATCATGTGGATAAAGGTCCCCTTCTTTCCACTGATAACAATTTCAACCTAAGAAAGCCAAGAACAAATTCCATACTGTCACAGCCTTTAAAGCACTTCTTTTACTTTCAACAAGTATGTGCCCAAGGCATCAGAAATTCTCCTGTTTGTAAGACAGCCAGAGTGAGAAAAATAATATAGAAAGAAAAAGTTTGGGTGTGGTGGTGTGATGAATTGGGAGATTGGGATTGATATATATACACTAATATGTATTAAATGGATAACGAATAAGAACCTGCTGTATAGGGTTTCCCTGGTGGCACAGTGGTTAAGAATCCGCCTGCCGATGCAGGGGACACGGGTTCGAGCCCTGGTCCGGGAGGATCCCACATGCCACGGAGCAACTAAGCCCGTGCACCACAACTGCTGAGCCTGCGCTCCAGAGCCCGTGAGCCACAACTACTGAGCCCGCGTGCCACAACTACTGAAGCCCTCGTGCCTAGAGCCCGTGCTCTGCAACAAAGCGAAGCCACCACAGTGAGAAGCCTGCACACCGCAACGAAGAGGAGCCTCTGCTCGCTGCAACTAGAGAAAGCCCACGTGTGGCAGCGAAGACCCAACGCAGCCAAAAATAAATAAATAAATTTACTAAGAAACATATATATTTAAAAAAAAAAAAAAGAACCTGCTGTATAAATTTTGATGACCAAAAAAAAAAAAAGACAAAGTTGGCACATTTTCTATCCAAAACTGAGATAAGGAACACGAAAAAAGTGAGACAGTACATTGCTATGTCAAATATAAACTTTCGAGTCCCTACTCTTAAACATACTAGAGAGATAAAGTATAATTTAGGAGAAACAAAGGCAAGACAAGCATCCTAAATGTCAATACTATAGAAGATGAACAAACCAATGTTATGAGTTACCAAACTGGAACATGTTTAATATGATTTTAATATTAAAAGGAATTAAAGAGAAGAAGCTCTAGAACTGGAAATCTTTAACAACATAACAATTTGATAGTTCAAAAACCTTAAATAGCTGCCTCCCCTGAATTTCAATTCTAGAAGTCTAATCCTAAAGATATAGAGCAATTGTACAAAGATGTCTTAATAAAGATGCTTATTGTAACCTTGTTGGAAATAAACTTTTAAAAGTCAGAAATCTAAATGCCTAAATATAGGAATTGGTTAAATAAATTATGATACAGTTATACAATAGAAATTATTAAAATCTGATTGTTTTAAAATATGTACTATACAAGACAGAAAGTAAAAAGTGAGATATGTAAATAAAGTGCAATGGAAAGTCAAAACATGTAGTTTACTTTTATCCAGAGGTCAGAGGAAGAGGAAGGAAGGAAATGATAATGGTTGGGCTGCACCTTGAAGGATGAGACTGGATCTGGACATTTGGACATATAGTAAAAAAGTGAAAGGAAGGGCAATGCAGCACAGGGAATGGCATGGCAACAGTACAGGGGCAGGAATGTGCTGAACTAAATGGACAACAGGATATGCTTCCAACCCGGACAAAGAGTTCAAAGGTGGAGTAAAGGAGGTAAGTTTATAAATAGATTGAGTGTGCAAGTCCAAAAATAAATAAATAACAGATAAATAAAACATAGTTAGAAGGCTAGATGGTGGTAGGCCTTGAATGCCAGGCTCAAGACTGGACTTAACTTTGTAGGGGGAGTAGTTAAAGGTTTTTGTCAGGAGAAGGATGTGCTCAGATCTGTTTTATAATAACTGGTACCAAAGTGAGGATGAACCGAAAGGAAGTGAGATTAGAATTTAACAGAGTAGTTAGGAAGCTATTGCAATGATCTGGACAAAGAGAAATATGCACCTAAATTAGGGCTTGAGGAATGGTGAAGAGAGTTGGTTCTGAGAGATACTGTACAGACGGACTCAAGTGATTGGGCACTTGGGCGGGAGAGAGAGTGGAGCCAAAGATGACTATGATATCTTAAAACTGGGTTACTTATAATCATGGGGCACATTTAATAGTTAGTAGTTAAACCTAAAGCTATGTTCCAGACATTATATAAGAACATCACTTACCTGGAGAGAAGCTCTCATTTGGTACCCAAGCCTCACCCTCAATGTTCCTCAAGTGCTGGGAAGGGGTTTTTGGAAACCTCTGAAACGACTTCTTCATATACTTCTCCCGTATACACAGTGCCCGATAAAGACCTTTGCAAACCATTTCGAAGTCTTCAACCGTAACCTACCAAGAAAATTTCAGAGTAGCTCCTGTGAAAATTGGAGAAGTGGGTAAAGCTTGTCATTGGCACCTCCCAGCTCTCCTGGGTGTCACAGCCCCTGCTGAGCAGCTCCTACTTCTCACTCAACTTGGGCCCTGGGTCCCCCTCAAGGAGCAGGCCCTGAAGTTTTAATCGCTCTTCCATTTCTGCCAAAACGTGTCTGTCCTATGAGTCTTTCCTTACAGTCCCGTATTTGTTTTTGGTTTTTGCTAGATAGCAGTGATTATCTAACAAATATGATTAAAAGAACCCATTCTAACATGGACAATACTTTCTCCAGGTATCAAAAGAACATTTTACGTATGGGCTTCTGAAGACAATATCTCAACTGAAAGACAATGTTGGTGTAATTTGAGAACTCAAATCACCTGCTGATCAGTGTGGGAAAAATTGGGGGAGGAATAAGGTGTCAAACTTCCCTCAAACCCTGTCACCCATGCACTGCCTTCTGTAGCTAGAGACAGATCAAGACATCATCCTGTGAGAAGTCATTCTTTGGGATGGTTTTGAACAGAATTTTATCTGGGACTAAAAACAGAGATTCTAGAGTAAAATTTTCTTAGAACTGCTGGAAATTTCCTAAAACTGGTCTATTTCCCTGGCCCCATCCCCAACTCCTGGCTGGGCTTGACATGCCCAAACAGTTATAACTCTAAATCATTGCATGCTCATCATCAGAGCCCAAAGACTTTCTGGGACCAATGTAAGCTTGTTCCCAATGGTTTGAAGTCCAGATATTAATCCTAAACAGTTGAACTCTTTTTAATGTCTTGCTGACCTTGGCCAAGAGAGTCTGGCACAGGTGCTAGGTCTGGGGGTCTGCTTCCAATAGCATGCTTGTTCCTTTGCTACCTAATGGGCCACCCATCTAAAAGCTCCTTGAGGACAAGAGCTGGATCTTATCCACCTTCTCGTCCTCAGCACTTAGCACACAGTGCCTGGCACAGAGTATGTGCTCAATAAGGACTGATTACATTGAATTTGTTGTTTATCTGGGATGAATGGCCTTGGGAACTTAGCCCTAATTCCCCCTTTACCTCTCTGTTCAGTTATAAAGGCAAAGACTGATTCAGGTACAGGCCACAACTAGGTGGAGTGTAGCTCAGCAGCTCAGTCACCTTCAGCCAACAGGTGTAGCCACATACTTGGTTCTTCAAAGCAATTATACTCCAATAAAGATGTTAAAAAAAATAAAAATAAAAAAGAAAGAAAGAAAGAAAGAAAAGAAAAGACTCCAGGCCAAGGTTTCAGGTGCCCTCCAGCTTTTATAGGAGGAGAAGCTAATCCCTGACTTCTGTGAGCCTTGTCCTTCCTCTCATCTTCTTTCTTTTTATTCCTGTTTTCATTTCCACCAAACACATAGGGATCAAGTTTGTCTCTTAATATTTGTGGTTTTTTTGAACTCTGGCCTTCTCCAAACTTTGTTTTCCACGTTGCTATTAAACATTTCGTTTCAGTTATTTAACATCTAAAATCCCTGCCATTTATAGAGCACACATGTTATCATGCAGAAAACGAATAAACAAGAATAGTGTCCATTTCATTGCTCTGTCATTTTTAAATATCTTGGGACTGACCCTTAGTGGGTCAGTTACATGAGAAGAGGGTTTAGGACTTGTCATTAAAACTATATTTGGAGCATAGACCAATGGCTAAACAGCAATTTCTCCAATATGATGCTGATTTTGCAAGTCCATGTGGCAGAGATTTATTTATTGACCAACTGTTCTGGATAGGACAGGCAGGTCAAGTTGCTTGCAACCTGAGTTTACTATCCCTGTGGCATACCAGAATCTGTTCCAAGCAATAATCTACTGTGTAAGCATCTGTGATGAAATTGGAGAGGACAGTTGGTCAAAAAACAATAGCTGCATTAGAATGTTCTGACTTCTCTCTCATCTTCTTCTTTTTTTTAAAAAAAATAAATTTATTTATTTATTTATTTTTGGATGCGTTGGGTCTTCATTGCTGCGCGTGGGCTTTCTCTAGTTGTGGCGAGCAGGGGCTACTCTTCGTTGCAGTGCACGGGCTTCTCATTGCAGTAGCTTCTCTTTGTTGCGGAGCACAGGCTCTAGGCACGCGGGCTTCAGTTGTTGTGGCACGTGGGCTCAGTAGTTGTGGCACACGCGCTTAGTTGCTCCGTGGAATGTGGGATCTTCCCGGACCAAGGCTCGAACCCATGTCCCCATTGGCAGGCGGACTCTTAATCACTGCACTGCCAGGGAAGTCCTCTCTCATCTTCTTTTCTCTGGTCTCTCAACTCTTCTTTCCTCTTCTCTCTCTCTTTCTCCTGATCTGTTTTCTTTGATTGGTTAATGCTACCTGCAGCCCGTCTCTCCATTCTAGGTCTGCTCTGGGTCCATCTTTCCCCAAGAGCCCCTCCCCACCCTGCCCCCTGGGCCTCCCTGAGGCTTCCTTTCCTGCTTTATGATGCCCTCAGTGAGACTAGTTCAGTTGCTACTCTCTTTGGTTCTTCTTTCAAAATCTGTCCACTGTATTCTGTAACACACACACCACATTCTACTGCGTATTCGCATGTGCAAGCAAATGAGATAAAGGAGGAGAAATTATGTGAGATGATAAAAGCAAAACAGAAATATAAGTCATAGCATATCGTGAACAACAAGGTCCTACTGTATAGCACAGGGAACTATATTCAGCATCCTGTGATAAACCATAATGGAAAAGAATATAAAAAGGAATATATATATATGTAAAACTGAATCACTTTGCTGTACAGTAGAAGTTAACACAACATTGTATATCAATCATACTTCAATAAAATTTTTTTAAAAGTCATAGCATATTGGTATTGAAATGTGATAATGAAGTATAGCAAAGGACAGGTGAGCTAACACCTTCCTCAAAAAGAAGGGGAGGAAGGAAAGAAGCTGAAACAATCAAGCTGAGTATCTTCCTAGCAGCTACGTGTGAGGGGCAAGAAGCAACTCACCCCAGAGGAATAATCGCCTGTGATCTGCACTCTCTGAAAATCAGGCACTGTCTGGTAGGCGGGAGACGGAGAACTGTATTCATCAATGTGGGGCAATGTGGTGGAAGATGTTTCACTTTGTGGAACGGACAAACTAATGGTCTTATGTCCAAAGAAACGCTTTTTTCTGGGTCTGAAATTGAAAAATAAAAAGAGTTAACTTTATCTTCATTAGGATTTTCATTGTGATAAGTTGATGTTCCACTATACAATTTCATTTTGAGGAAAAACAGTGAAAATTAAATGTGGGCTGGGTGTCAGAAATAGGATCCAACCTTATGGAAAGGGGTATCATGGTACAGTGTTCCTTTCGTCCTCGTATACCTTGGAACGGTGGGCCTTAGGGAATGTACCAGAAGACTCTCAGCATGACACTGTCCTGCACAGGAGGCCCACTCCCAGCAGAACAGGCAGTCTGGGTGCTGCAGTAAGCACAGGCTATGTCAGTTAG
Source organism: Eschrichtius robustus (assembly GCF_028021215.1). Lineage (NCBI taxonomy): Eukaryota > Metazoa > Chordata > Mammalia > Artiodactyla > Eschrichtiidae > Eschrichtius > Eschrichtius robustus. Next base: position 101,382,040 of record NC_090826.1, read on the forward strand.
TACCTGTGTCATTTGGTGCATGTCCCTTGAATTCTGTGAGCTTCTGTCTCTCTCTCTAAAAAAGTGGTGTAATAATGTCTACCATACAGGATTTCTGTGAGATTTAATGTTTATAAAATGCTTAGCACACTACCTGGAACTTGTAAGTTGCTTAATCAACATTACTTCCTCAAATCAACATGTATTTATTCAGTTTCTACTTTGACCCATGCCCTATGTTAGGTCCTATGGGGGATGCCAAAGAAGGTGGATTGTTGTTATTTCCTTAAAGAAATAAAACCAAGGGAAGGACTGCAGAATGACCTGCTCCCCATGGAGCTGGTTGGGGGAGGGGAGTGTTTTGAGGAGGGGGGTCCAAGTAAGTGGTCAACAACAGGTTTGAGGACTAAACTGTGGCACATAGTGACAAGTAGTGAGTACCAGAGTAGTTCAAAGAAGGGAAAGTAAACAGAATTTGTGGAGAGGGATCTGTTCAGGGAAGGCAGTAGTTACGCATCACAGGCATAGGATGGGCAGGGCCTGAGGGCAGAAACAGAGGGCTGTATCCCTGAGGCCTGGAGGAGGTCAGACTGGCTGGAGGGCAGGATTCCTATCAGGCAGCACGACACTAAGGTTGACTAAGGACAGAGTCCAAAGATGAGGCTCTTAAGTTCCGGTTTCTACACTCATAAGTGTGGAAATTGAGTGTGTGCACAGCAGCCATCAGCCCACTTTGGTTTGGAACAATCACATGGTAGATCATGTCCTCTTGCTTGGGTGAACAGGAATGCTTCAACTAAAGGCAGATTGGATGAAGGTAGGAAGGTCACTGTTTTCTTCTTTTTTGGTCCACGTCGCTTCGCTCTAGTGTATTTAGTGTGTGTGTTTGAAGGGAGTGTGGGTTTAACTCTGACAGAGTTTTTCCTCCAAGTTGAATCACCATTCAGAGTGAACCATCTGCCCTGACATTTCCCCTTCCTTGTGTACCAACGTACTAAACATTCCACTTACACCACTTACCTTCTGCCTTCTGTGGGGGTGGACTGAGCCTCCAGCTGGAACAGGTGTTCGCGCATCTCATGGTGCAAAATTGGACAGACCTCATCCACATCAAAAGGGGAGATCTCATGACAGCCTCCCTCATCTTTGACTTCAGAGGCAAACACTTTTTCAGCAAAGCTCCGCGTTGCATCATCAATAGCTAAAAGGGGTTTTCGCGTGTTAGTGTTCAAGCACTTTCTCAGGAGTCATCCGAGAGTTTCTGCTACACATAAGGCCCAGTGCTAAGGACTGCCCTGGGTACATGGCTCCCCTGCTCTCTGCCCAGTGTGCCAGAAACATGATGGAGCTTCACGCCTATTCTCTCTTTAGTGGGTTTCTGTGTGGGTAGCTTGGAAATCCATTCTCAGAATCACGGGTCAGATTCTTACAGCACACTTTAGGAGTGTCCTAAAGACGGGATTGGGCTCTTGCAGGACTAACACTTAACCCAAGATCACCTCTTTCTGGCGGGGCTAAGTTTGATTTCATAGTAACCATGCAGCATAGTCCTTCCTATCAGATTGGTGGAGTTTTTCTGACGGTTTTAAAGATGTGGATAGGGTTGTTGGTCCTTGGCGTTCTTCTTCCTGAACAAAATAAGTGATCTAAATAGTTCTGAGAAATAAATGTGTACTTTAAGGCCTTTCTTCCTCATAAGACAGATATTGTGTTTCTGTCACACATCACAACCTCATTTTTTTCAAATCCTGATGACTTGGTGATGTGCTGGTGTTGGGGGGAGAGGAATCACTAATATTTACTGCCTAGTGTTGGGAGTCCCATTTCTTGTGGACATGTGGCCTTCCATAATGAGTGACCTTTGGACAGCCCATTTTACTTTTGCTTGCCTTAATTTTTCCATTCTTAAAACGGGTGGAAGGATGACCTTTAGCCTGGCAATGAACAACCCCAAGATCCTTAGGATACAAGACAACCAGTTTTATCATATAGGGTGGTGATGGCCATCAAGTATCTGCTTTTCTGTTAAGTTCTACTGTGTTTTCCAGACACCCAGCTGTTTCCATCTGAGTAGTTATAACCTCCAATACTTCTAAAAGTCTCTTGGTATTTCCAGAAAAGAGCAGGTAGCAAATAATGAGAATGGCAAACAGCTGGATATTTGGAGCAACAGCAGAAGACAGAAACATTCTTCATGTGATGACAAAGCAAACTGCATGCAGAAAGGTAGATGCCCCCACTCCTGCCCCTTCAATGTCTATACAAGTCTCCACAATTACACATTTTCAATTACAATTTAGGTAAGTGTACTGTATTCAAGTACTGTTCTGTACTTACCAACTCCTTCGCCTTCTCCTGTTTCAGTTTCCTTATGTATAAAGTGGGAATACGAATACCTACAAACCTCACTCACAAGGCTGTTGTGACATCAAGTGAGATAATGTATGTGAAAATGCTTTTTTAGAGCAATTTTTTAAAGGAAAATAAAACACCAGATTAAACTGAATGACATAATTTGGTAGCATTGCTCAGACTGATATTTGGTATTTGGGGTTAGGTTTGGGTTATTAAGGAAATGATAAATGGTATGGCTTAGTATAGGCTGAAGCATACATTGGAAATGAGAGTAATTGACTCATAACTTCACCAACGCTAACAGTCAGGTCAGCCAGTTTTCAAACCTGGCTTGTCACAGCAGAGTAACAGAGAAGCCCAATATGTTGGCTGAACTTCATGCATCTATTTGTCTCATTGAGCTCAAGCACTTCCTGAAACTGACAAGCATCTTTGGATGCTATCCCTAGTTTTTTGGCAAGCACCAAGATCCATGAAGGAACAAACAAAACGCTAAGTAGATACATTTGATGACCTGAGAATACCTCCCCATCCCACAGCCAACTGTTCCCCAGAAATAGTATCATTCCTCCCTGAGCATCACAGGCAAGCACATGCACCTAAAAGATGAATGACAAGCAGAAATTAGAAGAGGCTTCATGTACCCTGGGGAGCAAATGGAAATAGGCCAGTGGGCTCTGACGATGAGGAGGAGGAGAATGAAGATGACTATGCAACTGGCTTGTCATGACGGGTCTGTGGCAATGCTCTTGGAGGTCTCAGGAAGGAAAGTATGGAAATGGAGTCCCAGGAACCAAATCCTACTTGCTTGAGATCTGGGTCTTCCAAAACAAGCATCCATTATGTGGGACTGCACATATCTATTTGTTTCATGTTTTTAAACATTGTTTTTACTAGGTTGTATCTCCCTAAGTCACTATAGACAGTTGAAAAGTAGAGACTCTACTCTCAAGAAGTAGCTTACATTATCACCAAAAATTATATGGTTGATATTTCCTTCCACTGAATCAACCAATTGTTCTGGCTTCATGTAACCACAGCTGAAATTTGATTCCTAATTCAAGAGCTTTGCCTTTCAAAAATACTTCAGGGAGTGGTGGTGATTAGGGAAAGGAAAGAGTGAAACTGACATTTCAAAAGGTGAGTAGATAAGATTTGGTGACAACCTAATTCATGGAGTAAAGTACAGATGACTCCCTGAGGTTTGTATAGATAATTGCTGAGTTCTTTTTGAGCATGTTTGAGATAATGGAGCATCTGAGTGCAATGTCTTGAGGTTAGGACATCCACATTTAGACAGAGAATAGATAAGAGAATAGAAACAAGAAGTAGAGTGGTGAAGCAGAAAGAACACTGGACTAGGAGTGAGAAAAAGTGTCTGTAACAGCTGGGTGGCCTTGGGAAAACCATATAATCACTAGGAGCCTCAGTGTTCATCATCATAAAAGAGGAATATTAATAATAATAATGTCAACTTCAGAGAATTGTTGTAAAGATTAAACAAGAAATACTTTAAAAACTACACAGTACTATCCAGAAGTTGGGGATTATTATTATTAACATGGGAAGTGCAAGACTCTTGAGAAAAGAAATATCATGCTTGCTTCTTCACCCAACAGACCCAGAGAAACATGCTTATTTCTCAGCAGTGCTTTATTAACGTGTAGGAAAGATAGGTTGTAGATCTTTCATCTGCCACATGGCATCTCACAGAGGAACTCAGAGGCACCATGAGTACTATCAGTCCGTCAAAGGACAAGTCTGACTTGAGATGGAGGGGAACATACAAAAAAAGTTACAATTTTATAAAAAATGGGTTTCACTTTATCCAGTCACAAAAATTCACCATGGAATTTTTTGCATTGGAGGAGGGTTTACTACGGCAGGACTCAGTAGATCCCCTTAACTAATGTCTAAAGGAGAAGATTATTTTATTTCAGAATATCAAATGAATGCCCTCTGAGGTTCTCTTTAAAAAAGGGATTTTTTTTTTTTTTTTGGAGGCAGGAAAATTCATGAGTTCATTTGCTATGCTACGGGAGATCTATGGTCATTATAAATCTTTGTTGGCTTTTAATGGTGTCATTAATAAACACTGCTGAAAAATACCCATGCTTCTGAATTAAATAATAGTATCTTTTAGAAATTGATACTTTGGCAAATGGCAGGAAAAATAGCCCAAAATACTCACGTTTTTCTTCAGCTGTATGAAATAAAATAGAACAAGATGAAATATATGAACAACTTTCAAAAATCATTGTGGCTACTAATCAATGCTTTGGAATAGAAATAGGTAGGTTGGTATAAGAAAGGGGTGTGGTGGGATGTGTTATTAAAGCTCATTCTTCCATTTTTCTACAATTTGCTGCCAATAGAAAACCCTGGGAATATAGTTATTATATATCTCTTCGTATTCCTTTCCTTTCTAATTTGTCTCTTTAAATTTATGTTTATAATTTCAAAAAGGTACTCTTTGTAAAATGTGATTTTTAAAAACCTGATCAAGAGGGATGGAAACTCTCATACAATGCTGATTGCAGGTAAACGAAAACAGATTATTTGGTAAACAGTTAACAACTACCAAACAGCCATTTCTGAGAATCTATTCTACTGAAATAATCCTTAAACATGGAAAAAGCTTTAGGTACAAAATTATTGTCAGACCACATTTATACTTAAAAAAATCATAAAGAACTTAAGGGATTGGTTAAGAAAATTGGAATATTATACAGCCATTTAAAATGATGTTTAGGAAGAGTTTGGAGAGCCATGGTAACTGATTAAGTTATAATGTGAAGCCAAAAAAAGGGCAGGATACAAAGTCACATGTATAATATAATCTCAACTGTGTTTTTTTAAAAAAATTCTTCAAATTTTCAAAGAAAATAATTTGAAAGAAAAACACTAACATGTTAAAAGTTATCTTTGGATGATGAGGATTGTGGGGTTTTTTTTTTTTTATAACTACTTTTCTAAATTTCTCAGTTTCTCTAAATGAGTGTTTATTACTCTTATTTTTCAGTGAAATTTCTCTTTTTATTTCACATGAAACGTATTACTTTTATAATGAAAAAGACTTATAAAATTATTATTTTGAAAATTACTCTGTGTACAAACCTGGATTGTGAACCATCAGAATACACAGGTTAATATTAATATTGCCATTATTCTCATGATTTTCAGCTAATGGTATAGCTAAAGACATTGTATAGGACCCTTGTCCCAAGTGTGGCAGCACAGGTTTTGTTTAGACTAGCAGAGTAGATAATAAATATCTTACACAGTTTTCTACTGGGATCATCAAGGGTGCTACTACATGATACAGTTTTAGAAGACTACCTCCCTCCTAAAACTAAAAACCAAAATCCCCTTGAAAACCTTGTCTTGTCTTTTCCTGAAATGTATTAGTTAAAAATACTATGAACCTTAAATAAAGGATTCCCGAGCTGACATGATAGTTAAAGGATTGATTGCATATTAAAAGCAGTGAACTCTCCAAACACTTTTGCACACCTACCTGGAAGTTTCAACAGAGACATTGTGCTGGGATCCTTGATTCTAGGATAGCACAGTAGAAAGGAAGAGACAGGAGACTGTAGGGATGACTGGCTGACACTGTAAAACACGCTGACATTCATTTTATTATTTTGCTTTGCCCCTGTAATTTGACCCTTCTCTGCTAAAAGGAGACAGATGAGCTTTAGACCTATTTATAGCTTTAGGCATTGACTGTGAAAAACAGGTGAAGCCTTCAGTGTTTACCCTGGGATTTTAGACAAGATATCTGTGGTAGGCCAGAAATTGCATTTCAATACTCTCTAAATCTTCCTATGGATTGGATTCTCTTCACGTGTAGTTTTCTTGTATGACTGGACCACTGATGACTATTTTCCACCCTAGCGAAACACAATGAAATCGTCCAGGCTTCTGGAAAGTCAAGATCCTCAGGATTTCAGTCCTGAGAACAGCTTTCTGTGGTCGGGGAATATACTGGTACATTCATCAAACTCTCAACACACACACACACACACGCACACACACACCCCTTAAGAAATATTCCTGACTTGGCAGAAATTCACCTGACAGAATTTATTTAATGAATTAAGTCATAAATTTACTTCAAATCTTGTGGAAGCACAACTGCCATCTACAGTGCTCAGGGACCCTTACTCTATATATTGTTACAAAAAGAATACATTTCTCATGCATAACATTTTATAGTATACAAAGCACTTTCCAAATATTATCTATTTGATCCTGCTTACAATGCTATAAGGCAAGGAGTACCTTACCCTTGCTTCCCAAATGAGAAAACTGGGGCTCTGGGGAGAGACGTGCCTTGCCCAAAGTCATTCTGATTGTTAATGCAAAGCCAAGTCTCTCTGGACCAAAATCTCATGCTCCTTCCACAGTAACACAGAGTCCTGGTTACAGCAAAATACAGGAAGACCTCAATTTTATTGTGCTAAACTTTTATTTATTTATTATTTTTATTTTATTTTATTTTATTTATTTATTTTTGGCTGTGTTGGGTCTTCGTTTCTGTGCGAGGGCTTTCTCTAGTTGCGGCGAGCGGGGGCCACTCTTCATTGCGGTGCGCGGGCCTCTCACTATCGCGGCCTCTCTTGTTGCAGAGCACAAGCTCCAGACGCGCAGGCTCAGTAGTTGTGGCTCACGGGCCTAGTTGCTCCGCGGCATGCGGGATCCTCCCAGACCAGGGCTCGAACCCGTGTCCCCTGCATTGGCAGGCAGACTCTCAACCACTGTGCCACCAGGGAAGTCCTATTGTGCTTAACTTTAACACACTTTGCAGATATTGTGTTTTTTTACAAATTGAAGGTTCGTGGCAACCCTGCAAGGAGCAAGTCTACTGTTACCATTTTTCCAACAGCATTTGCTTACACTGTGTCTCTGTCACATTTTGGTAATTCTCACAATATTTCCAAACTTTTTCATTATTATTATATTTGTTATGGTGATTTGTGATCTGTGATCTTTGATGTTACCATTATAATTGTTTTGGGGCACCATGAACCCATGCCCATATAAAACAGTGAACTTAATCGATAAATGTTGTATGTGTTCTGACTGCTCCACTGACTGGTTCCCGTCTGCCCGCTTCTCCTTGGGCCTCCCTATTCTCTGAGACACAGTTATATTGAAATTAGGCCATTGAATAACCCTACAATGGCCTCAAAATGTCCGAGTGAAAGGAAGAGTCTCAGGTCTTTCACTTTATATCAAAAACTAGAAATGATTAAGCATCGTGAGGTAGGCATGTTGAAAGCCAAGACAGGCCAAAAGCCAGGCCTCTTGCACCAAACAGCCAAGCTGTGAATACAAAGGAAAAGTTCTTGAAGGAAATTAAAGGTGCTTCTCCAGTGAACACACGAATGATTGATAAGAAAGACAATCAGTTTCATTGCTGATATGGAGAAAGTTTCAGTGGTTTGGAGAGAAGATCAAACCAGCCACAACATTCCCTTAAGCCAAAGCCTGATCCAGAGCAAGGCCCTAACTCTCTTCAATTCTACAAAGGCTGAGATTGATGAGGAAGCTGCAGAAGAAAAGTTTGAAGCTAGCAGAGGCTGGTTCATGAGGGTTAAGGAAAGAAGCCATCTCCATAATGTAAAAGTGCAAGGTGAAGCAGCAAGTGCTGATGAAGAAGCTGCAGCAAGTTATCCAGACGATGTACGTAAGTAATGAATGAAGGTGGCTCCACTAAACAATGGATTTTCTATGTAGATGAAGCATCCTTACATTGGAAGAAGGTGCCATCTAGGACTTTCATAGTTAGAGAGAAGTCAATGCCTGGCTTCAAAGCTTCAAAGGACAGGCTGACTCTCTTGTTAGGGGTTAATTCAGCTGGTGACTTGAAGTTGAAGCCAATGCTCATTTAGCATTCTAAAAATCCTAAGGCCCTTAAGAATTAAGCTAAATCTACTCTGCCTGTGCTCTATAAATGGAAAAACAAAGCCTGGATGACAGCACATCTGTTTCAGCATGATTTACTGAATATTTTAAGCCCTCTATTGAGACCTACCACTCAGAAAAAAAAATTCTTTTCAAAATATTATTGCTCAATTGACAAAGCACCTGGTCACCCAAGAGGTCTGATAGAGATGTACAACAAGATTTATGTCATTTTCATGCCTGCTAATACAATATCCATTCTGCAGCCCAAGGATCAAGGAGTAATTTTGACTTTCAAGTCTTATTCTTTAAGAAATAAATTTCTTAAGGCTACAGTTGCCATAGATAGTGATTCCTCTGATGGATCTGGGCAAAGTAAATTGAAAACCTTCTGGAAAGTATTCACCATTCTAGATGCCATTAAGAACATTCATGATTCATGGGAAGAGGTCAAAATATCAACATTAACAGGAGTTGGAAGAAGTTGATTCCAACTCTCATGGATGACTTTGAGGGGTTCAAGACTTCAGTGGAGGAAGTAACTGCAGATGTGGTGGAAATAGCAAGAGAACTAGAATTAGAAGTGCAGCCTAAAGATGTGACTGAATAATCTCATGATAAAACTTGAATGGATGTGTTTCTTCTTATGGATGAGCAAAGAAGGTGGTTTCTTTTTTCTTTCTTTCTTTCTTTTTTTGGGCACTCCACACAGCTTGTGGAATCTTAGTTTCCCAACCAGGGATCAAACCTGGGCCCTGGCAGTGAAAGTGCCGAGTCCTAACCACTGGACCACTGGGGAATTCCCAGAAGGTGATTTCTTGAGCTGGAATCTACTCCTGGTGAAAATTTTGTGAAGGTTGTTGAAATGACAGCAAAGGATTTAGAATATTACCTAAAATTAGTTGATAAATCAGTGGCAGGGTTTGAGAGGATTGACTCCAATTTTGAAAGAAGTCCTACTGTGGGTAAAATGCTATCAAACAGCAGTGCATGCTACAGAGAAATCGTTCATGAAAAGAAGAGTCAATTGATGCAGCAAACTTCACTGTTGTCTTATTTTAAGAAATTGCCACAGCCATCCCAGCTTTCAGCAGCCACCACCCTGATCCGTCAGCAGCCATCAACATCGAGGCAAGACCCTCCACCAGCAAGAAGATTAAGACTCTCTGAAGGCTCAGATGATGGTTAGCATTTTTTAACAATAAAGTATTTTAAAATTAAGATATGTACATTGTTATTTAGATATAATGCTAATGCACACTTAATAGACCACAGGATAATGTAAACATAACTTTTATACGCACTGGGAAACAAAAAAGGTTGTGTGACTTGCTTTATGTGATACTCACTCTCTTGTGGTGGTCTGGAACCAAACCTGCAATATCTCCAAGGTACACCTGTCTGTGATAATTACTGTCAGGTAAATAAAGTACTTAGCTAGACTCAGCAGAATTTATGAACTGTAACAGCGTATATTAAAGATAGTAGCATCAGTGTGGAACTTCAGATTTGGAACAGAATTGTGGGCATGGACTGAACGATCTTTTAACTACTATTTTCTACTGAAAGTTGGGACAAGCCTCTTTGTCTGCAAAAAGAGAACATTTTACGGCTTAGCTTTATGGCCATCCTCTCCTTTCAATCAACAATATTAGAACACACTACAAAGTTGTTACTCAACCAAAATACTTTTTGTTCCTTTTGAACTCTTTTTTGGTGACATTTCCATCTAGATTTCCCAATGGTATCTATAAACTGATATATCCAAACCAAACATTTCCCCCCCCCAAATCAGCTTCTCCTTCAAATGACTCTTAACCTTTATATGTTACCCTCCAGTTTTCCCATTCTATTTGTGACAGATACCCTAGTTGTCTATTCAAAAATCATTTTCTCTTTTTTCTTATTAACAAAAGTTAACTAATGTTGACAAATGTTAACCAATGTGCTCGGCCAAAAAACTATATTTGCTAGACCTCTTTGCAGTGAGAGTGGCCATGTGACACAGTCTGGCCAATGGGATAGAAGCAGAATTGCTGGGCGGGATGTCTGGAAAAGCTCTTTTAAAAGAGGCCAACTCAGCTGGCATATGTTTTGCCCTTTGCCCTTCTTCTTATTCCTGCCTGGAATAAGAAAATATCTGGGTAGGTTGAGTGCAAATCAACAATTGTAACACAAGTGACAAGCAGGACAAAAGCCACATGTGAAGAATGCCTGAGCAGAAAGAAAGGGCCTGGGTTCCTGATGGTATCCTGAAGCCACCACAGTAGCCCTGGACTGCCCACCTCCAGACTTCTTAATATACGAGAAAATAAATTTGTTTTATCCACTGATTAGTCTGGGTTTTTTTAGCTACTAGCAACCAATGTAATTCTAAATGATAAGTCATGAGTTACTTCAAATTCAGATGATTGCAATAGATTCTAATTATTTTCCTTGTCACCAATCCATATTGCAAAATACTGCCAGGCTAAATCTTCTTGAAATACAACTTTGATCATTATGTTCTCAGTTCAAAAACATTCACTAACTCTTCATTCATTGTTTCAACAAATATTTCTTGGGCACTTAAGAAGACCAAGTTTACGTGGTTAAGGTGAACTAGACCTCGGTTCTAATTCTGTTTCCTCCTCTTACTAGTTGTGTGGCCTCAACTTTTGAAAACCTAACCAGACACTGTCCTGAGCAATGCCATTTAGTGAACATGAGAGACAAGGCCTCTGCTTATATTCTAATGGGCAATACACAATAATTTCAGGTAGTAATGGGTGTTATGAAGAAAACAAGACAAGGTTATTTCTAGTGATGAGAGATGGTTTTCAGCCAATCCTATAATGGAGGACAGGAGTAGATCACTTGTCAGAACTGTTTAGATTAGTAGTATAGATTTTTAGACACCTCACACAAGTCTCTACTGGATCATGAAAGACTTTATCCATACAAATGGCCGAACTTCTGGAATAAATTTCCCTATCACTATGGAGCACTACAGAGAAAACAAAGTTCCTCGAACCTATGGGATCATCCTCGCCACTTCATGGTCTTATCCCATTGATGCCCCCTCAAACATTTTTTACATACCCACCCATTTTACAGTCCAAACCCTTTTTCATAAATGCACTCTTTTCAAGAATTCATGACCCACCTGTGGAACTGCAATTAGTTCAGTATGGTTGGGACTGAAGAGCCTCGGATTGTAGTCTGAAAAAGTCCTGGCCAGGCCAATGGGGAGCTCCCCCAAAAGACTGCCATTATAGGAATTCAGGACTGAGCAGAATTGGTCCAACTCTATACACTCATCATGGTCAATCATTGACTGTGGGATGGTGAGGGTGGGTACTGAGCATGGCTTCAAGGTTGCAGATGAAAAGGTGTGGAAACTGGAAGCTGTTCATGGGCCTCTTCTCCCACCTCTGTATTTATTGATTTATTTTTGCCACACCACGTGGCATCTTAGTTCCCTGACCAGGGATTGAACCCGCACCCCCTGCAATGGAAGCACGGAGTCTTAACCGCTGGACTGCCAGGGAAGCCCCTGTTTGAGAAGCTTTAGAGGAGCCATGAGAGTAGAGGAGGCTTGATGCCTGTGAGTTGAAAAGTGGATGGGAGCTGAGGAAGGTGGAGACTCTTCTTTCCTAATGATGTTGGCAGAGAGTGGAAGGAGAAAAAATAGAATGATAACTAGAGGAAACTAGGGTCAAAGGAGCAGATTTATAGAATTCTAGGGGCAGAAAAAAGTAGATGGAGGAAAGTAAACATATAAAGAGAGTGGAAACTACAGGTCAGAACAAGTTTCCAGTCTTGGAGGACATGCGAGGAGGTGGAAGCAAGACCCAGGTGGAGGAAGAACCTGGAAGAGAGGAGAGGCGCTTTATCGCTGAGTCTGGAGTGGAGGAGGGGAGAAGAAAGCAGACAGAGACACTCTGAGATGTGGGGGTAATGTTTGGGGTAGTCAAGGCCTGTAAAATTTTTAATATTCCTGATTCACTGAGTAAGTAAATTAAGGATTATAAAGTTGTTAGCAGGTAGAAATGTCCAGACAAATGTTGGTAGGTGTAAGTAGTGGGGAAAAGTGCAGGACAAATTTCAAGTCTTTACCATCAAATTAAAAATAAAAAGATCTTAAGAAACTGCTGTCTTTTGGGGAATTCCACCTGATGCAGATAAGAAAATATGATTGATTATACTATGAAGAGTTTCTAAAACTGCATATATTGTAACACTCCGTTTTTTAAAAAATTTACAGTTTATTTTTGTTTTCCCACACAATTTGAAGTGAATTTGATTATAAAAAAGAACCAGTTTCTTGATAATACTCAATGTTTAATATATGGGGAAACAGACACTCATGTGGTTGGTGAAAGTGTAAGATTTTAGCCTTCCTGGAAGGAAATCTGGCAATATATTTATCAAAAACCTTTAAAAATATGCTTATCCATTGATAAAACAATTTAATTTTTATGACTTTATCTTAAGAAAATTATTATACAAGTGCTCAAAGATGTGTTTCAATAATGTTAATTGTAGCCAAACTTATAAGAGTCAAAAAGTAGGAACAGGGACTTCCCTGGTGGTCCAGTGGTTAAAAATCCGCTTTCCAATGCAGGGGATGTGGGTTTGATCCCTGGTCGGGGAACTAAGATCCCACATGTAGCGGGGCAACTAAGCCCGAGCGCTGCAACTACTGAGCCCATGAGCTCTGGAGCCTGCGTGCCACAGCTAGAGAGAAGCCCGAGTGCCGCAATGAAGAGCCCGCGCGCTGCAACAAAGACCCAGAGCAGACAAATAAATAAATAAATATTTTTTAAAAAGTAGGAACAACTGCAATAGAAGATTGATTAAAGTACAGTACAACCATAATATACAATTCAGTCATTAACATGATGAGTAGATGAATATATATTAACCTGGAAAGCATTCAAAGATTTTTATTAAGTGAAAAAGCATTTTACAAGGATATATACATAGTATAATCTTGTTTTCATTGAAAAAAAAAGAAAGGCATTTAATTTAGGTATCAATATAGATGTTGAAAACAGCCTGGACAACTTATACCAGCGTTCTGTCTGGGCGGTGGAATGATGGCAATTTTTTACTTTTTTCTTTTGTCTTATTTGCATTTTCTACCATGAACAAGTATTATTTTTGTCATTAAAAAACTGAATTTAAAGCAGAACAAAACACATCCTGGTCCTATTATCATCTACAGCCCTTAAGGAAAAATGTCCAGAAGTTCCCTTAAATGGGACAAGTCTATCAACTCATTCTTTTTCTGTAATTAAACTGGGTTTTTCTTCAAGCATCGGTATATAAACTAGTCTCATTTAATTCTATTTTTGCTTTAGTTTTTAGCAAAAGAAAATCATTATTTTCTATGTCTTTTAAAAATTGTTAATGTGAATATTTCATCCAAATTATGGACTACATTGGTTGGAGCTTACCCAGATGCTTCCCATCATTTAGAACATTATTCCAATGGAAAACATTCAGAGTTCCAAATAACAAATTTACGAACTATTTTTTAAAGCGGAGATTTATCGTATTTTATCAAGTTAGAGATACCTGTAACCTGAGGCTGTACAGGAAGGAGATGACAGACACTTAACAGGAATGAGCTGTACACAGGCAATCACTGCTGCCTGGCTTTTTTGTCCAGAAAGCCCTTCTTCTATTCTACTATAGCAGGTTTCTGTGCCTACTGTGAAACCTGCTGGGAGCGCCCAGCCCTTTCCAACCTGCTCTTCACCCCACCCTCCTCCATGTCCTCACAGTCACTCATGGTTCAGATGCCAAAGCGTTCTATGGGGCTCGGGGCTACCAGTAGTAAACTTTCAGGATGAGCTTAATCCTTTGTAACATCGCTTCAGTGGCAGCATTTCTGAGTTCATTACAATGTCTGGTTTGGAATACAGCCCTTTTGCCAGCAGCAACTATGGACTATTTTTGTCACCCTGCTAGAGGTGTATAAAAGTTACCTTAAACCTAAGGAATGAGTTTTAGTTTGGAATATAATCAAATTCTGAAATCTTATGGTATTTTACTGTATTTAGCCTCATTTCCCTGTCAGTCATAATTTCCCATACATGCCTAAAAATAAAGAAGTCAAATTCGTAAGACTCATCCTTTTCTGTGACTTTGTTTCCTGCCTCTTGCATGGAACTAAAATTCAGCAATTTGCTTTTAACAAAGCAATCTAAACATCAAAAGTATACTGCATTCTGTCAGGAGAGAGAGGGAGGCATGCCGTGGGGTCTGTGCAATGATAACAGTGCTCAACACTGTTCCAAGGTTGTTGTTGTTTTTTAACATATATTAATTCATTTAATTTTCACAACAGTCTTTTGAGGAACTATTATTACCTCCATTTTACAGTTGAAGAAATTCAGGTACAGAGACTGACTTGCCCAAGGTCTCACAGTTGTTAAGTGGTAGAGATGGGATTTAAGCCCAGGAATTATGGCTCCTGTGTCAGGGCTCTTAACCACGGTGTCATTTACGGCCTCACTCTTGCTTAGTTGTGCAATGACCGTGATTGTGCCTAGAGTATTGGGTTCTGGACTAGACATGAGGATGCAGTGTAGTGATTCCCAGCTTGACAGATGGTTGTAGGAGTAGATTGAAGTCAAGGGGCATTTAAACTTTTACTTATGGACTCTTCAAACTAAATCTTGAGTGGAAGCCTAAAATGAAAAACAAATGAAAGTGCTTATAGTTAAAGATATGCAAATTGGACAGTAGACAAAAATATCACAGTTTACCTATTAATCTGGTAAGAGTTTGAAATTTTGATATATCTCAGGGTTGCCTAGGGTCTGGGATAAAACATCTTCTCATGCACTGTTGGAAGGAATCTATTGATAAAACATTATCTGGAAGACAATTAAGGCCATATGTATTAAAATAAAAAACGTATTGGGGACTTCCCTGGTGGTCCAGTGGTTGAGACTCTGCACTCCCAAGGTCAGGGAACTAGATCCCGCATACTGCAACTAAAAAAAAAAAAAAAAAATCCCACATGCCACAAGCATGCTGCAACTAAGACCCAGCGCAGTTAAGTAAAATTTAAAAATTAAAAAAAATTAAAAATGCATCAAGTGTAAACTCAACTATTTTGTGGGAATTTGCTCTATGCATATACTGGCAAATATATGTTGAATATAATGATATTTGATATGACAAAACAATCAACCATCAAATAAAAAAACAGCCCATGTGTTTGTCAGCAGAGAAAAGGTTATATAAATTACAGTACTATACAGTTTTCAAAAGAAAGATGTTGTTGTAAATATTCTGGCTTAGAAAAGGTGTGGAATTTATGTTATTAAGTGAAATGAGTAAGGTACGAACACTGTATATCTAGATGATTCGATCTTACACACACACACACACACAGCATGTGACCCTGTGCATAAAAATCACCACAAAAGATGACAGAACAACAACAACAACAAAAGTTTAAAGTGATTAACTTTGTGTAAATGTTAAGTAATTCTATGTGTGGTTTCCAATTTTTTTCAAACCAGGTTCTATTACTACTCTTATAAAATTAATAAAATTTACTTGAAACACAAGGTCAATTCATACAAAACTTCAGGTAGTTGAATTAAAAATTGTCATTCTTGATATTTAAGATTATAAAAATAAAATATCTGGATAATATGCCAAAAAAACCCCACCCCAAAACAGATGAAAGTGGAGCCTGGGTTGAAGGACAAGGGAGGAAGAGCAGAGCCCTGCCCACTCAGGCTTTCCCGGAAATCTCCTTTACCATACTCCAAGGGCTTTGAGCAGCATGGTTTGAAAGCTACAGTTGACCCTTGAACAATGCAGGCCTTAGGGGCGCCCACTCTCCATGTAGTCGACAACTCGCCTATAACTTACAGTCAGCCCTAAGTATCCGCGATTCCTCTGTATCCCTGGATTCAACCAACCTCAGAGTGTAGTACTGTAGTATTTACTGTTGAAAAAAAATCTGCGTAAAAGTGGACCTGCCCACTTCAAACCCGTGTTGTTCAAGGGTCAATTGCACTAGTGAACCAAAAAGAGCACAGTATCTGAAGTCAGAAGACCTGGGTTCAAACCTGGAATAAACCCATCTATTTTTACAGGATTCACATCAGTAAAATGTAGACCATTCCTCTTTTACATGGCTTTTGTGGAGGGTTAAACGAGATTTATGTAAGAGCACTTTGAAATTGTGAAGCAATATACAGTTTCCTTTTATGAGAGCCTTGACTTGAAAAGGAGAGACCCAAGTGGCAATGAGGCATGAGACAGGCTCTGTGCATCTTGGGTAGCTTTGACTATTCTCAGAAAAATTGTGTAGGAGGTGACCCTGGGCAGTGTCATGAGGGCGACAACTGGAAGAGTGAGGCTAAGCAAGTTACGTCTCAGTAAACAATATCCTTCTCCTTTGAAAAGACCACCAAATTGCAACTAAGAAATTTTTGTTTTCGAGATCTCTCCTCAATGCAATATAAAAGATGAATGAGGAGCCAGCCTATCTGGCTCGCTGCTGTATGCCCAGAGCAGCACAGCATTTAGGCACATAGTAGGTTCAATAAAAACCTGCTACATGGGTTAGGAAGGAAAGTTGTAAGGAAAACATACTGAGCCAACGAAACAAAAACATTCTGTTAGGGCATGTGGCTATGCCTCCTAGTGGAATCCAAATGTGTTTCTCTGAGAGGAAATGTCACACCAGCTGTAGAACGATGGGGTGACAGGCCTTGGTAACTTCAGTTCATGTGCCTTGCTAGGCTTTAATATCATATGTCAAACTGCTCAAATTCACAGGCAAAACAAGCATAAACTTATGAGATTTCTTGATCTAATTTTCAAGATGTCTTTAAACTTCATTCCAATGAATAAAAAAAAATTTTTTTTTAATGTTGGGTCTCAATTGTACATGTGGAGAATTGATTTACACTAAGATGTTTTAAAATAGTGTGCAGTTTTCCTTCAGACAAATATCATACAAAATTCACACATCTCAAGCTCCTCCAGCAAGTGTCAATAGCGCCAATTTTATTACTTCCACAGTAGCCATTCTAGAAGATTGCTTTTCCTAGCCTGGATAATATTTCAGCCTACTGCGTCTGAAGGCTCTACTAGGCAACTGCTCAGTTCCAACCACATACTCCCTGGTTAGGCATGTAGCTGCCTCTATCTTTAGAAACATTTAATATCGCTTTAACCCCCATATTGCAGGCACTACCCCTTGTTCTCTTTATACGGTGCCTACAAATTGATGGCAATCTGTATTTACACTAGTTTTAAGACGAGATTAAGCATTAAGTTGAAAAAGAACATCTCCCCCCTCCCCACTACAGGTTAATAAGCAGACTATTTTGGTGCAAGTGCAAAGTAAGTCATGAATACAATGTCTCCAGATAAGAATGATTAAATTCACTAGGTTTACTTCCAGTTCCTGAATCTGAACCTTTGATGTTTCTTTTGGCACTGCAAAGGGTATTTATTATCTGCATTTCGGATGTTCCTAGAGTTCCAGTTTTCTTTTATTAAGGTATAGGACCACATTTCATTGCCCAGAGTTATACTGAAAGCATTACAAAGCATACCCTTCCCCTTTGGATACTGGACACTGCTTCTCTGTGCTCTCAAGTCATGGAGCTGGACATAATCTGAAATGTGTCCTAAGTGGTTTTGTAAAATGATCACTAGCGCAAACTCTTGGCCCCTTTACATGTATTTATGGATATCAAACAACTCATGTGACTCTGTTGGCCTCTTAATGACCTTGAGAATTGCTTGTTCTGAGAACAGAACCCTTAATAGCACAGACATGCATAGGAGGTCCCCTCATATTCCAAATAAACAAGTTTCCTTAGCTACTTTTCCATTGTTTGTCTTTCTATAGCTTCATCTTGGCCAAGCGGAACAGCAGCTATCATCAGTAAGATAATATCCTTTCCTCCTTTCCTCTTTCTCAGTTATCAGGGTGTCAAATATTAGAAGAGCAAAAGATCTGATGTGAGGCATAGCTGACTGACTTTGGAGGAAATCTGTTTTAGATACACCAGTCCATAATTCTGTTTTTCATATACATTTTACAATCTAAAATATTTACACTCATCCCAGTAGCTAGAAACAGTATCTTGTTGCTTAAATTTGGTTTCCTTAAGCTTAATTCAGTCAAATACTAATGATCCACATTTCTGCCTTTTTAAAGAAAAAAGTGAAAAAAAATTGATGTCTTTGGTAGAATGAATCAAGGGCCTCATAATCACAGTATTCCAGTGTTGACTGAAAAAGCCTAGGTTTGGGCTTCCCTGGTGGCACAGTGGTTAAGAATCCGTCTGCCAATGCAGGGGGACACGGGTTCGAGCCCTGGTCCCGGAAGATACCACTCGCCACGGAGCAACTAAGCCCGTGCGCCACAACTACTGAGCCTGCGCTCTAGAGCCCGTGAACCACAACTACTAAAGCCTGCGTGCCTAGAGCCCGTGCTCTGCAACAAGAGAAGCCACCGCAATGAGAAGCCCACGCACCACGATGAAAAGTAGCCCCTGCTCGCCGCAACTAGAGAAAAGCCCGCGCGCAGCAATGAAGACCCAATGCAGACAAAAATAAATAAAATAATAATTATAAAAAGAAATTAAAAAAAGCGCCTAGGTTTGAAATCATTCTTTTATTTCTCCTTAATTAGGATTGGGAAATCTGAGATATCCTAATTCAACTTCCCTATTTTGCAAAATTAGGAAACTATTGGCTAGAGTAGTAAAATTATAGTTAGAGCTCATGTTCTCTGGCTCCTAGACTTATGCTCTCAAAACTACACCAAGACTGGTAGACTGTACAGTAGTACAAAAATAGACCAAAAGATCCAATGGCAGTTTTTAGCACTTCACGTTAATGTGTGAGAATCTGCCATATAGCTTTGAATCACCCCAACATAACAAAGCAGGTTCTGACATATTTTATACTGAGACAAAATGAGGAACTCAGATCTTCCAATATTGTCCAAATGTCACATCCAAACGTCTGAATTAAATATTAACTTTCAATAAAGGCAATCAGTGGAAAAAGCAATTATGACTAAGCAAAGAACTTCCAGTTTTTATTTTTCAAACATTTAACAAGAAAAATATTCAACCAAATTTTTAAAAATTAGGATGGATTAATTTACAATAAAATAGTCAACTTAAAATATCAGCCCTTTCATTTAGGGCCAAGGAGGCCAATAGTTCCTGTTTAAACAGCAGAACTGCACAATTGACATTTTTAACCTATATTTAATGGCACAGAAATATAAAAGTCATACAAGTTCCATTGAGATCCTCCCTTCCCTCCAGAGAATTCATACAATTGCTTCTTAGGTCAGTACTCAGGCCTTTAAAAATTACCAGTTATATTTTGAAATATATCTACAATTACTCTGATAACAAGAACACTTTAAAAACAATTCTTATAAGAAACACCTTAAAATAATTTCGTGGCACATTAGGTTTCTTAAAGAAACAGCAAAGATGAAAAATAATGTACAAGAATTATAGTCTCTTGTTTATAGAAACCACCCAAATTAAATACTTTCTCTAATTTAATTATCCTTGCTTCTTATAATTTATTAGCAGAGATGAATTACAAGAAGAAGAATGCACCCTTTTTTGGTTCTTGGTTGTAGCTGCCAGCTTAAGAGTTCATGACTGTAAATGTAAAGCAAAACATGACTATGCTCACAAATTCTGGAATGGAAAAAAACCAAACTATCTCTTTAAAGTGTTTCTCTATCCTTGCTTTCAAGTCAAGACAAAAAATTCACAGCAGTTTAAAGGATGATGAAAGACTAAACATGGGGCCCACTACAATACAGATTGAGGATAATTTTACCTATTACACTCCTGAAGTGAAAACTGTAATAAGTACGATTTGACCAAGTAGCATTCTATAGTAAGCTGTTGGAGCAAATACAGCACTCAACAGATTCATTTATAGACAGGCATGGTAGCCTTCACACAGAACACCTTATTTTCACAATCTTGAACGTACAACCTTTAAGAAACAAACAGACATAAAGTAATATGTAATTTATGACAGCTGGCCAGGCACTTAACTTGGGGAAAGAGACTTTCAGATTTTGAGGTAAACTGTAATTGTCTTCAGCAATCACAAACATATTCTAAAAACTATCTGATACCACACTAACTGAAGTTATTCAGCGTTTTAACTCTAAGTTTGTCACTCTACTGTGCCAAAATGCATACCAAAGTGTAACTCTTTAAGAAGCTATTAAAAAGAACATTTTCAAGTCTGAACTTTGGCCCCATTTAGATACTTCTGTGCTTAGAACATACTTGAGAAAACTAAAAGATACAAACATACAAGGGTAATGGGCAGAAGAGCCTAAAATGAGTTAATTTTTTCCCCCCAATTTGACATTCGTAAGAATCACACTGTCAGTCACATAGACAAGAGGAAGAACAAGAAGAAGACAATGACAACTGAGGTGACAAGTCTCCACCTATCCTCAAGAAAATGACAGAGCAATGCTCCAAGAGGAGCAGAAGCCAAGTGGCAGAGAGTTTCTGTTTACCGGCGTGGACTGTGAAAGCTCTCAGAATTAACACTAAAGAGCACAACTCATTCTCTGGGTACATTATGTTTTTTCTTCTCTTCCGAATTCATTTCAAGGCAATGTGAAATTTGCTTAATAAATGAAAATTCATGTTAGAAGATAAGAGGACCTCAGTAAGTATTTACACATTAGAAGACGAGAACAGGAAGTGGCCGTTTTGGAAGTATTCTTTCATCAAAAGTTATCCAAGTCTATTACTCATTAGAATTATCCGGATATTATCTGCAAATGGAAAAGCCAAGTCTCCAAATCCTCATAACTATTAATTACATTCTCTATTCCCTTCTCAAACAGCCATTCCAATCCAAAGGCTACTTCTTGTTCAGAACAAGAACAAACTCATCAGCTTGTTATCTGGTATGCCCAGACTAATTAATCAACATCCTGTTTTAAACCCTTCAAAGAACATTATGAATAAAGAAAAATTTAAAAATTTTGATCTGAGGCATCCTCATTCTCAAAAACATGAGAAAAAATATTGGCTTAATTTGGTTTCCATGTGGCTAAAAACAGAGTCTAGATCCTTTATTTATAAGGACTTCTAAGCTGACCCTTCTCAGGATAACAAGTTTTTCCAGTCATGGTTAAGAATTTGTGCTAACTGACCTCTTCTCTCCTTGCAGGACTAACCACATGCATCTGGCAAAACTACTAGCTGGAATTAATGGTGCAATGAGCAAATGTGGAAGAATTTCTCTCTCTGTGATGCTGACTGGCTCACTGAAGTTTTGAAACTGTGACCCTGGTCTATTAGCACCATGCTTTACTCAACTGAAATAATCAAGCCACTGCTATGGGGTGAAGGACAGGGGATGGGGTGAGAAGGGGACCAAGGGCAATTATATACATGAATAATTACCATGATACGCAATGAAAATGTGTCTATTAACATATTTGAGGCTTGAGAATCATTGATCACAGCTATTAAATAAACCTGCATCAAATTTTTATAATTTTGAACACCTGCAAATGTAGACGTTCTGATATGACCCAAATTTAAATATGAATGGAAGTTCACTGAACATCAGATTATCAGTAAGCTAGAAGAAACAAATTATATACATTTTGCAGGTAGTAAACTACCAAAACAAAAAAAAGTGGAGATGAGGTAAAAAGTAAGCAAAATTATTCCTAATCATTTATAGTCTCACCTTTCTCTTGGGAAAGCCCCAAAACAGGTCTCTAGAAAAATCAACTTCATACATGTAAGAAATGGCATCTGCTATCATATTGGTATATCTTTCCCTCAAAGCTAGACGGGTCACAGACATATCTCAGACAATCATTTTCATGTATAAGTTTCTAAGACATCTATTCCACTGAAGTATTGTAAAGCAAGTCTACAAACCACTTCCAGGAAAAAGGCACTTCACTGTGAAAGTCAGATTTAATTACAAGAAAGTCGAGAAGACGAGGATAGACTCAAAAAAGTCAGTATTCACTTTTGTATTTCTGAATACAGAGCAGATGCCAGTTTATAGAATATAGCTGATAACATTACAAACAAACCAAACAGCAACATTTAACTATATTCTCAGCAAAACAGTAATTTATGACATTTCTCCAAAACCCAACATAGTTCCAAGTTCAACAGTAAAAAGGAAAAAAAATCACCAGCAGTTGCTACTTCAGAGCTCAAGACATTGTTTTCTACAGAATTTCATGTTTCTACAGTTTGGTTCTCTGTTTCAGAGCATTAATTGCTTTTCAGATGAAAAACCTGGGGTGGCGGAGGTTTGTTTGTGTGTGCTCGGGGAGAACCCAGGGTGGAGAAATACTGGGAGTAACAAGAGGTTCATTTCTCTGGTCAGACAACCAAGTGAGGAGGTAGTTACTCTGAGAACTTCTCAAATAGAGAAAATTATACTGATCTACTGAGAGTTGGGGAAATCGCAGGAGCTTGTTTGTGAGACTGAAGATAGCAACAGGAATACTTCTCCTCCAGGGAAGTCAGGACCAAGGTGTCAGTGCAGCTGAAATAAACATGGAATCTGTATAAATGGTACATAGAGAGTATTAGAAAAACAAGGTTACAAAATCAACATAAATGATAATACTTTCGTTTCCAAACTTGTCCTACCTTGACGGTGGCTCTTTTCTGATGCTAGAACTTTAAAAGTATCTATGAGAAAAGAATACACACCATGTCATCATCATGTAGTGATCCTTCAAGCTCCTGGTAATACATTTCATAAACAATGTCTTCTAATTTCTAATATTATTGAAAATTTAACAGTCTGTAAAATAATTAAATGTTTTAAAAACAGTTTAGGCTGTGGTACTCTCAGAAACGGTGCCATAAGGAAAGTTCTTTATTTTAGAGTTGTAAGTGAGCAGAAACTCTGTTAAATAGCAACATAGAAAAGATAACAGCAACACTCCTCCAAATTGCCTAAATAATATTTAAAATTATGTCAACAGACCACATGCTCACCTTGTTACATCACCACACATGGCAATCCCATACAACCTTGAGTCCCATCATCACTGCTGTTGAGTTTTTTCATTCGGTACTGACGTATTTCTCTTACCAGTGTGTAAAAGGCATCTTCAACACCCTATAAGAGAGAGAAAATGATAAAGACAGCTTAACAGACACAACCCAAGTTGTAAGCTCTCTCTCATTTGTACTTCTTTATGTGGATTTAAAATTGCAATTATTAAATTATTAGCTGATAAAACAGGCTGATTCAGCATTCCTATTGAGTCACATTAGCAGGCTGATATACAAATAGCACTTTCTGCAAAGATAACATTCAAGTAAAGGAAAATGGGTAACATGGGACATACAGAACTACCAGATCTAAAGATTCCATTCAGGAGGGCCTATGCCTTAAATAGTAGCTGGTGTTGATGGAGAAAGGACTCATATTTTAAGTATCTTTAATAAAGGGTCTTCATTTTAGAAATATTTGTGCATGTTAATTTGCAGGAGTAAAAAAGAAACCACACTTGAATATTAATAAATTCATTTTGGGTTTAAACTGAAGATTAAAAAAATAGAACAGTATTAAAAAAATCCAAAACAACAAAGAATGTGGATCACGTCTCTAGTGAAGAGTCAATCAATCAAACTTTTCTGCCTTAGATAAACCCTTGCCAGATGCTAAAAGCTGTACTATACCTGTCTGGTCTTGGCTGAGGTTTCAATGAATGGAATCCCATAACTCTTGGCCAGTTCATGGGCTTGTTTTGTGTCAACTGTCCTTGTTGGCAAATCACACTTGTTTCCTACTAGCACCATAGGTACATCATCTGAGTCTTTTACACGCTTAATCTGTTCCCTAAAAAAGGGAATATGTTATCATAAGAATAAACTTTTAGGAAGGAATAAACAGCTAGGGCAAAAAAGAAAATCTAGCAAATTTTACCTAGCCCTATTAGCTTCTATACTGAGTTTCACTTTTTTTCTACTTATAAAAGGCCTTGCATACTAAGACTGGTGTAGACTTGATGCAGCAGCCGCAGGGAAGCCAAGTACCAGTTCACCTTCTATCTTGACACATGTCCCTGTTAGGCCCCTTGATTCTCCAAAGAGCTTGGCTCTGGAGTTAACTGGCAACTCGAAATCACACTCTAGGTTAAGGTCTGAAGTATAAAAAGTAAAGCTTACTGCCTCCAAATAACTTTTTGAAGCTCCCTTGAGAGTGACAGTATTTAATGAAAGACAGTCTATCCACTTCTCTAGACGGGTGGTGTCCAAACATTTTCTTCAAACAAATTATAGTCCAAGATATAAAATAGGAAACACCAGAACTGCTCTTATTAACAGGGGACTAAAGGATTTGGAACTCCCAACTGACAGTTCTCTCTTCAATGACAAGTAAGACATACCACACAGCAGTTTGGAAACTACTGTTCCAGATTCTCTTGATCAACCCTGTCCAATAGGACTTACTATGATGATGGAAATGTTCTCTAGCTGCACTGTCCAACTATATATGCTAGTCAAATGAAGTTACTGAACACCTGAAAAGTCAGTTGCTAATGGGACCAAGGAACTGATTTTTAAATTGTTTAATTTTAATGAATTTATTTATTTTAAAATTTATTTATTTATTTATTTTTGGCTCTGTTGGGTCTTCGTTGCTGTGCGCAGGCTTTTCTCTTCGTTGCTGTGGCGAGCAGGGGCTACTCTTTGTTGTGGTGCGCAGGCTTCTCATTGCAGTGGCTTTTCTTGTTGTGGAGCACAGGCTCTGGGCGCACAGGCTTCAGTAGTTGTGGCACACAGGCTCAGCAGTTGTGGCGCACGGGTTTAGCTGCTCCACGGCCTGTGGGATCTTCCCAGATCAGGGCTTGAACCCATATCCCCTGCATTGGCAGGCGGACTCTCAACCACTGCACCACCAGGGAAGCCCAATTTTAATGAATTTAAATAACCACATATGGTTTGTGGGTACCATACTGCACAGCACTGCTCTAGACTCTACCCTGGGATTACATACAAAGTCATGTACTTGAAATGCATTTCACTGGCTATCTGCAGAACTGAGCTTTGGTGTGATGGCAGTAACCTATGTGAAGGGATAATATAAGACAACCTAAGGAGAAAAATGATTTCTAGAAATTCAGCAAATACTTTTTTGGTGCTTGCAAAGTGCTAAGCATTTTATTAAGTGCTGCTATTAACTCCAGAGAGAAAACGGAAAGTAGAGCAGGTTTAGGGGAAGAAAACCAGTTTTAGACTAGTTTGTTTCCGAGAGTCGACATCGTCATATGGATGGAGCATACACCAAGACTCAGGCTCCAGGCAGAATGCTTGTGTAGCATTTACTCTGTGCTAAACACTGCTCTGAGTGATTCACATATTTATTAACTCGTTTAATTTTCACAGCAACTCTTGGTAGGTACTACTATCTCCCTATTATAGATAAGGAAACTGAGGCCCAGCGATTTAGTAGTTTGCCCCAAAGTTCCATGGCTAAGAGATGATGGAGCCAAGTTTCAACCCAGGCAGAGTCTATATTCTTAACCATTATATTATTCTGCTTAAAGAACACAGAGCTAAGAAAAAGGAGCCCTGGGTTTTTGGTCCTGGCTCTGCTACGAATAACAATCAATCATGACTATGAAAGCCTAACAAACCACCTTCTGAACTTTGTTTCTGTAAAATGAGAATGTTGTATTAGAATTTTTATGGTCCAATCGAGCTTTGAAACTTTAAGGTTCTGTGGAGAAAGACCATCTTTACATTCCTTTGCCTTGCTTTCATCTTTATCTAACACCCCTCCCCCCATTTGTTTCTTCCTGCTATCTTCTCTATTACATACCGAAGAATGTTTCTCAGAGGTGTTTTCGTCTCTGAAATGCCTTTGTGGTCTCTCATAACACCTCTAGTTCTGAATCACTCCCATCAGCAAGCAAGCTTCATTTATGTATTATCAGGCATTCTAGACATAGTGGCTTATATAAAATAAACTCCAGTATTAACTTTCAGTAATAATCCCAGATTCTCAATGTCACAACCTAAAAGCAATTCTTTTCATAATTAAAAAATTGTATCTTCCCTAGTGTGGTATCCTCATTCCCACCCCAAAACTTCAGAACACATTTAAAGATCATCCTTTCAGAAAAAACAATGCTCCTAGTACCTGTAGAGGTTAATATCTGCAAATGATTTGCTATTATTGATGGCAAATACACAAAGGAAGCCTTCGCCTGTCCTCATGTATTGGTCTCTCATGGCACTGTACTCCTCTTGTCCAGCTGTATCCAGTATGTCCAACAGACAGGTTTCACCATCTATAACCACCTGTTTTCGGTAAGAATCCTGGGGTGTGGAGGGGAGGGGGGCAGGGAGAGAGGGAGATTCCATTTTTATTAAAAATCACAGGGAATGCAATGCTATATAGCTAAGGTTAAATAAGCTCCTAACCAAGTCCAATTCTGTCTCTTTGGTTTGTCCCTCAAACTGCTGATATATAATCACAAACAGAAAGTACTTAATGTCACCCTAGGAAAAAAGCCCCAAATGCTATATGCCTATAGAAAGGAAAATGTGGTCACTCTGTTCCTGGAAAAGATGAAGAAAACATGGTAATTGAAAAGACAGTTCTACCGCACTTAGACTAGAGATTATGTTCACTGAAGTATGAACTGTACTTCTCTTATTTGAGTTGTTTATTGTCCATTTACAATTCTAAACATACCTCCACCAATTATAACTTGGTCCAGGATGCACTATCTTTTGTGTTTATGATTAAACACACAAATACCTTTTATTTCAGACAAGGTTATAATATCAAAATATTTTTCTCATCATGACAGACTGTACCTCTGGGGAATGTTCCTGAATCAAATTCCTAAAGGTTCCAAACATGGTATAGTTACATTAATTCCTCGGGAAGATAGACATGCATAGATCATATTAAAAATTTTTTTTTCAATTTGGCTCTAAGGCAAAAATTTTACTTGTATCTTAATATTTATATTCCGGGAATTCAGTTCAAAGAAAATAACCTCATCACACTTAGTAAAGATCTGGCTCCAGAAACAGTATGCAACATAGTTTGCCAGCCCATTGAACAGCGCCTCTGTAACTCACGCCATTGCGGGACTGTAATATACTTTCAAATTAACATAGAATTCACATTGTCAAAATTTCCTTAAAGCGTGAAATATGGTCAAATGTATGAGTGTTCTGAGGAAATAAGCAAAATTAAAATGATAAAGATAGGTTTTAGTCAAACTAATTCATGATAATAGAAGTCAGAGAAGTGGTCATTTCCTGGCAGGATAGGGGGGTTTACTGACTAGAAAGGGGCATGAAAGAACTCTCCCGGGCATTGGAAATAGTCTATATTTTTATCTATGTGGCGGTTACATAAGTGTACATAAATTTAAAGCCACTGAGCTATAGATGTAAGATTTATATACCTTATGTAAATTACCTCATAACAAATAAAACTCTGAAAAATATTAAAATGTCCTAACCATTAATACTAAAGCTGGTAAGCCTAAAATAAAATTTTGCCAAGGACTAATGACTAATTTTTAATAATGGCTATATTAGAGTCAGCTTGCATTAAACACTCAATGGCTGGGTGGTACGAAGACCAGGATGTGGATTAAAATAATCTCTAGAATAAGATTACAAACTCTTAAAGCACTTTAGATGCCATTTACTGAAGCCAATCTATAACATGAACTCCCACAAAAACAACAAAAACTTTAAATAAGTGATAATTACACAGTGCGTTAGCATCCACAAAAATTTAACATATTTGATTTTTCACAACATCCCCTGGGTGTCAGGCAAGACAGGTTTATGGTAATTTAATAGATGAGAAAAGTGATTTGCTCACTATCATATAACTAACTGCAAACAGGGACCGTATTCCTAGGCACAGTGACTCAAAATCTCATGCTCTTTCTTCCCTAACCCACAGTCTCAGCTGCTTCAAGCGGCTAAGAAACACTCAGATCTCTGAATCCTTCATCTCCATCCTGCTATCATTCAGGTAGTCTATCTATGACTTGTGTTTCTTTTTAACGGAGCTGTCATATGTGGAGAAACTAAATGATTTCAACACTGAGTTTGTAACCGTTTTCAAAACTGTTAAAAACTGTAAACTTTTTAGAAAATCTTCAGTAGCTAATAAAAGTAAACTCTTCTCCAAAAACAGGTAAAGCTTTACTTATTGTATTACTGAACACAGTGCCCCAAATAACTTTTTATTTTCTCTCCTGATTATTCCTTTAGCTAAGGAATAGCTGAAAGGTATGGGAAAGGGAATGGGTTAAGAGTAAACCGAAAGAGAGAGGTATGGTCAGCGGACTGCCACTGGGCCTCACCTCTATGGTGGGATCATATTCATCTACAAAGTGGTTCTGGATCAGCTGGATTGTCAGTGCGCTTTTCCCAACACCACCTGCTCCAACCACCACCAGTTTGTACTCAGTCATTTCACACCAGCAAGAACCTGTGGGAAAGCAGCAATTAGGGTTAACTGTCGAACCACATCTACAGTACTTCAAAGCTTTCTGTAATCAACAGTAACTAAAACCAGAGTCTGAAATGTATTGGTTCCGTACACGTTCATCTCCACTTGGTTCTCAAAGTGATTCAGGAGTGCAAAAACACTTGCAGGTTACTGTGGATCTCAGAATTCTGGATTAGTCTTCTACCTACCCCCACCCTCGTCTATTTTTCAATAGCCCTTGGGCCCCGCCCTCAGCCTAAGGTAAAGAAAACCCCCCTTCCTACTCCTTTAAATCTTCTGAGCTCTGGGGGGCGGCCTCCAGACCGTCTCCCCTTCTCTCTCCCCCGCCTGTCTCCAAAGAGCTCCCCCGTAGGGCTCAAAACGAAGGACCCCCCGCCCAGGGCCTTTGTCTCCAGCTCGTAGATTCCGCTCGATTCCTGGCAACAAGGAGTCGTCAGCATGCTCCAAAGTCGAACGCTACACACGCCAGAGCCTTACCTCAAGCTCCACTGCCTCCGCTTCGGACAGATTTGGACCACAACCGGGAAAAATGTTGGAGACCCCGGAACCGCCATGAACAGCCCCCACCAGGGAGCGGCACTTCCGGCCCCGCCCGCTACGCAATCAGTCGGCGCCCCAGGCGCCGGAGTCCCCGCCCCGGCCACGTGGGCCTCCGACCCAGGAGTCACGCGGCAGGCCGCACCCAGACCCGCCCCTCCCATACAGGACGTTTTAATAATGAAAGCGCTAGGTGCTAGTGTCTCAAAAATCAGTAAAACTTTATTCGCTTCCATTCTTTCGCCATTAACAGAAAACTGGAGAAAGCAAAAGTGTTACGTGTTTACAAAGATAAATGGCCTCTTTACCCAGAGTAGATCAAAACCTCAAACGACAACGGGGAAGATAAAAGCACCCTCCCCCACATCCCCTGAGCTGACCCATGTCATCTTAGACAAAGCCTTCAGTCCACTGGCCAGGGACCCTGTATGTGGCCAATTCAAGATGAGGGCCAAGAAATCAGACCAATCCGTTCCCGTGATATAAAGCCGAACAGAAGCTACACCAAGGGTCAAGTGCCTGTACTTTTTACAGGACACAGGAACCAGGCGGCTACTTATAAAAAAAACAAGATTCATTTCAGGCACAACTTTTTTATTATTTTTTGTTTGTTTTGTTTTGTTTTGAAAACAGTAAAAGAAACTGGGTCCTAGAAGCTGCAGTGATCTAAGCAGCAGCAAGTTTGTGCATTCATCCTTTTGTTTTTTCTTTAAATACGTTTAAATTATCACACTGCTGGCACACCTCATTTGCATGAAATTCTGCACCATATATACTAATTGTGGTAAAGTTACACCCCCTATCCTCGGGGAGGGGGGGGGAACTACCCTGGAAGATAATTTTCACTGAAATCTAACCAAACATCATTAAGTGGACTGTGACAAGATTATAAATGATATGAAAAATAACATTTTAACATTTGGCCATCAACTTAAAGAACTGGTTTGCCTACGCAAATTTTTGTAATTTTTAATATATTCTACCATCATATGGTTCTCAGAATTAAAGCATAATGAACAGAAAAGAAAAGGAAAAAGAATGCAACTGAGTGCTAAGGCAGAACATCTTGCCAAAAGTAATGAAGGTAGAGTATATACTAAGTATCAAGTGCAGAATTTCATAGGGCCAACAAGGTAACAGTCTATATTTTTCACTTACACACAGGCAGAAGTGGATTTGCAATTACCAGTTGCGTTAAATGCACCAAATAAAGCTCCTAAAATTGATTCTATAAGGCGCCACCTTAAGTTTTCCAGCCTGCAACTGTGCATAATTTTAAAATGGTTTTCTTAAATTTATTTATTTTTTTAAACATAACACGAGGAAGGTGTTAAAACTGGTGTAATAGCTCAATAGAATAAGTATTCCAGATTTGGGGAGGGATGAAGAGGGAGATATTCAGAACCCTTCACCAGAATCCCCCCAACTTGATCATAGTGGATTAATGATGTGCTTTGTGGATGTGGTTAGTCAATGACACCAGCTTGACGGATCTTTCTTTCGGCACCAAATCCCTGTGAGGAAATAAAATTGCAGTTAATCACCTGGGTGCATGACTATCATTGTACATTCACAATTCCAAAAAGGACTACCAAAGCATTACTCTCAATCACCACCAATTCTTTTGCAGAGGAGGAAATCTATAGTAAGCCTTCCTAAACTATGTTCAGAGTATCAGGAACACCAAGAAATGTTCCTCTTACTGTAAGCAACCATTACGTTAGGGGCTGAACCAATGTGCAGGGATCCTAACTAGTTATGATAGCAATACTGAAGCACCTTGGTAAAGTAAGCTCTTTGAGTTATGCTAAAATAGGTTCTCAAGTAGTATGTTGGTCTGTCAGTTGCCCCCATCCGCCCAAAACCTTGTATGCCCTCATACCATTGAGTTATCTGGTCCCCTTGGCTGACGAAGAACCATTAGGCGAGGAGCACTGGCATCATCCAGGGTGATGTTCTTCAAGCGATTGACCAACCTATCAGGTCGTGGAGCTGCAACAGCCTTGGGGCCCTCGCTGTAACAAAGTCAAGAGGTGAGAAGAAGCAACACTTGGTGGGAAGAAAAGTACATGCAGAGGAGTGTGTCTTCTACCTAACTACCCAAATGACTCAGTTTTAATGAGGGGAGACTCTTGCCTCACCTAGCCAACTAACTAACTAGCAAGACAGGGCAGACAAGTTTATGTTTTTATTCTGAACTCAATGTTTATTACTGCTTAGGAGCTGGAAGAATCATTTGGGTGAGGGTCATCCCTAGACTGGTCTGCAACCAGAAGACCAGTTCCACAGACACATAAAACAATGTAGCAGGTATGGAAAAACATTAGAAAAGAAAAATATGAAGAAATATTTCCAGAGACTCCCAGCTCCTCTCATGCTATTTTGTTATTAAAACAAAACAAAAACATAGTGCCAGAAATGCTAAACTACAAAATTTAGACAATGAAGAAATAACCAGAAAGTGGCAGAAGAGGATTAAAAAAAAAAAAGCAGTGATGGAAAAGTGAAAAAATATGATAAAGCAGAGATTACGAAAGAGACAGTCCAGGGAGGTTACTAATCAACAACAACAAAGAACTCACCAGACTCGCCAAACATTACAAGCACTGCACTTGCCAGTGCGCTGATTAAAAATCACTGAGAATTCCACCTCGTCTCCTGCCTGTAGCTCAATGCCATCCTGAACTTCTTTCACATGGAAAAAGAGCTTCTTGCTATCTCCTACTTCATAGTTAATGAAGCCAAACTGAAATTTTAAAAAGACAGCATAAAAAAGACATACCACACAGCAGGGAAAAGAAACTCACTTTGAATGAAGCACAATTTGCACCTAGCTAGTAGGGGTTTATAAAATGTGGCGTCAGTGCTGATGCTCGCTGCCTGGGCTATAACAACAGCATATGGGTCTGCAAAACTTGTCAGGGAAGAAATGTATCTTTGAAACCACTGCCATCCACTCTATCATAGCCTGAGAAACAAAGAAAGGTTACCTTGTGCCTACATATATTGTATGAACTAAGCTTTTGAATTAAGCAAAATCATTAGGAAGCTGTTACTTGAACATATGCATTGTTTTGATCCCTCCCAAAATTATTAAGCTGGGTTATGGTATTTTAGAAACAGCCATACAAAATGTTATAGTCACTGTACTGATACCAAAAAAATGTCCTGAGGACTCAAGAGAGATTTCCTTGAGACTTAAGTACCAGGAATAGTTTTGTTTGCCCGAAGCTTATTTTATGAACACTTCTACACATGGTTTCTTTCTTTGTGTGGTCTGCAAAAGAAGCTTGAGCCAAGTACGAAAAACATTACAGTCTTTCTATTCTGGAAATCTCACTCCAAACTTATTTTCCCCATTGTGTTAGCTATTAATACTACTCTTACTTTCCTTTTGCTACTATTGCCGTTTTATCTTTCCATGTGGTTTTCTCTGTGTTTTTAATAAGCTACTTCAAATCACTGAAAAGGGGGGTAAAGTGGAAATAAAAACCAAATGAATGTTGATGGTTCCCCCTTGGCTGAAAAATTTTCAAGGTTTTGGTTACTATTTGGTTACCAACTCATAAAAGGATCAAATTCAGATCGAGAGATATAACCACTTACCTGATCTTTCACACACTCCACTGTGGCCCTACGCAGGGGTGTGATGTTGTAGGCCATAGTCTGTGCATTTTGGCCCAGGACACACAACTGGAACTTGACGCTCTCCCCTTTCTGTAGGCAATCCCCTTTGTTGGCCATCCCAACTATGCCAAATGGATAGACCTCACCTTTCATATCCCCTGTAAGGAGAAACAGGTACAAAGTCTAAAAGCTAATATTTCACAAAAGCCCTCTGCTGATGGTCCTAATGAATTTTTAATTTGCTAAAAATATATTCACTAAGAAGATTTTTTTTATACCTAAGAAATTCTACTTTAAAGCTCCAATAAAATCCTGAATGCTAAATACTACCACAAAAACAAATGAGAACTTGTAGCTCATTATCACCTTACTAGCTAATGAACAGTTTTAAACCACATTTATGGGGAAAAAAAAAAAATAACACTAGCACTCACAATCTCATTACCTTTGAGCTTTTAAAGCTCTATGGGTTGCTAACATGATCCACTGGATTATCTTCTTCCCAAGTTCACAATATGAGCCAGTCAAAAACATTTCTGATCCATACCCGACTGGGCATTAAACAAGCCAGGCATAGGCAAAAACACAAAATAGATAAATCATTTCTTGGCATTCTACCTCCTTTCTTTGTTTGATTGTGGCTCCCTCAAACCTACAGGCACCTTTCTTCTAGATCAGGGCCCAGCACACTTTTTCTTAAAGGGCCAGATGGTAAACATTTTAGTCTTGTAGGATCCTGTCTCTGTCATGATGACTCAACTTTGCTGTTGCGGTGAGAAAGCAATCAAAGACAGTATGTAAACAAACAGTCTTGGTTGTGTTTCAAGAAAACTTTATTTATAAAAACAAGCTATCATATTTGCTGAGCTCTGCCCTAGAGTAAAATGTTGGCTGGAGGTCAGTCAGTGCAGGCTATGGATAAAAACCAGGCCAAAGAGTCCATCCAGTTGCCTATCAGTTCACCTGGATGGTGAATTCACTGAATCAATGAAGGCAGAAAAGAGGGGAAAAACATTAGATGGAAGACGAAGCTTCAAAACTGGGAATGCTTTTAACCATTCTCTTGATGATTATAGGGGTAAGTGAAGATTTTCTTCTCAAACTTACGGGAACTAAAAACTCTGAGGAGAGATTTCCAATAGATCAAGTCATGCAGAAATACTAAAGACAGCTAGACTGACTTAGTGGTACTAGCAGTAACCACCATTTATTAAACACTTATACTTATGCATATTTAATCTTTATAGAACATTCTGAGGTTGAAGATATTATCCTCATTTTAAAAATGAAGAAACTGGGGCTTCCCTGGTGGCGCAGTGGTTAAGAATCCGCCTGCCAACGCAGGGGACACAAGTTCGAGCCCTGGTCCGGGAAGATTCCACATGCCGTGGAGCAACTAAGCCCGTGTGCCACAACTACTGAGCCTGCGCTCTAGAGCCCGTGAGCCACAACTACTGAAGCCCGCGTGCCTAGAGCCCGTGCTCCTCAAAGAGAAGCCACCGCAATGAGAAGCTCGTGCACCGCAACGAAGAGTAGCCCCCGCTCGCCTCATCTAGAGAAGGCCCGCGCGCAGCAACGAAGACCCAAAGCAGCCAAAAATAAGATAAATTAAAAAAACAAAACTAAAACCAAAAAAAAAAAAAAAAAACCGAAGAACTAAGCTAGTAAAGATTTAATTAATTTGTCTTAGGTTGTACAGCTAGAAGTGGAAGAGCTGGTATTCAGATCTAGGTCTGTCCAGCTCTAAAACCCGTGGTCTTATATTGGGTTAGTTGTATTCCTAAATAAAAGAGCTGTTCTCACCACCAAGTGGGGAAAAGTGACCTTTCTAGCTGCAGAAAACTCTAGGCTTAGAGATTTCAGGAAAGTTTCCTTTTCCACAAAACCTTGCTTTTAGACTATCAAATAGCCAGTGTTGAAGAATAAGTGGATTGGGGGTTGGGAATGCAAAAGTAAATAAAAGGGTGCATGATACAGAGGAGGAAATGGGGCACTTTGATATTATCTCATGAGTTTAAGTTAGTTGCCCATACCCTTGTGGCCCTTTTAAGGATATGGTGTCACCATGGCATTAGTTTAAGACTGACTTGCTATAAAGTCAATTCATATTTGGAGATGTGTGTATTAGGGCACTGGTTCTATTAAAAACAGAAATTCCTAAGAACCTCATGTAGTAAAGGAACATGTTCATCAAGGCTCATTTCCTTCTCTTCCCCACTTTATGTTCTCCTATGACTCCTAGATGACACAAGATTTATTCCCTTTGTAAGCCAAGCTATCGTCTTTGGTTAGAATTTCAAATCCTCTCATCAACTCCATCATTATGCTAATTCTGCTATATTAATCACCAGTGTTCCCTACTACCATTTCTACTGCAAACTTATTTTATGCACAAAGTTGGTCTTTCTGGCGTTAATTGTTTGGGGTAAGGGATGACACCGGGACTCAGGGAGTTGTCAAAGATGGGGAGAAAAAGACAGGAAATGAAAATGTACGGAGCCTTGACCTAGAGAAAAGTAGTAGGATCCCCATGGAATCCTGGCTATTAAGTAATAGATATAGTAAACTTTTACAGGAGGCAAAAATGTTTATAGAATTCAACAGTTACTAGGAAATTTTGTTAATACTGATGTAAATAACCAGTGAGTAATAGAGGAAAACTGCAAAGTTGTACTAAACCCAGCCAACTTGAATGTCTGATTATCAAACATTAAATGCATATTTTTAGTGTGAGATTTTGTTCTCAGTCTATTTCAGTATAACTCAGCGTTAGTAGCTCACATATCAGCCATATGCTCTACAGCAGTCATTTGTTCACAACATAAACCCAGGCTGATCTCACTTCCAAGGGATATAAAAAATAAAAACCAAGTATTGTGGGAATAAAATCACTTTTCCTTGATTCAGTTTTTAAGGAGTTTGAAAACAACTGCCACCCTACCGTATTTTAAAATCTTCGACGCACTCATCTGAAGGTAAGGCAAATTTCAAAACAATCTGATAGCGATGCTCTTACCTTCGTCCATGATCTCAATCATTCCTTGGTACTCAGTCTGTGTTGGATCGACACTCCTCAAGGGGCGAATGACTTTACCAGAGTAGATGGTGGGATCAGCTTCCTCAGTAATGCCATTCACTACAAAACAAAAGCATGTATACCTCTCCCTCAACAATTTTATTTAAACTCTATTGCACAGGACCGAAAAAAAAAAAAAAAAGCGAACATTAACAGAACAAACGTTAACAGAGGGTTGGCTGGTTTCCTGCTAGTCCTGAAATGCAATACTTCTAAACTACTATTAAAATAAAGATGTTTAAAGACTTAATAAGTATACATATTTAAACATGTCTTGCTCTCTCACCTTTTCCACATGACCAAATATCACCTTTTTAGTGAGGCCTTCCTTGGTCTCTACAAGTATTGCTAAGTACTTATATACTTCCCCAATTTATTTTATCTTAATATCTTTCTGAACATACTATATCCGATATTTCACTCATCTTTTTTGCCAATCTGTCTTATTTCTTCACTGCTGTACCCCCAGTTTCTAAAACACTTATTAAACTGAATGTACATTCTTAGCTCCCATTTCTCTAGAATAACACCAAGAAAAAGTGTTATTTGGTGAGTTTACACGAAAGCCAAAAAAGTAAGTTGTAGGCCTTTTAAAAGTCAAAGATCCTAAATAGCAATGATTTCCTTAAGTTGCCATTATTCTTCACATTGAAACTCATCCTTCTCTAAAACTGTCTTCTAGAGGGATGCCTCCCCCCCCACCCCCGCCAATCCCATGGAGATTTATTATCTTGGGGTTATTTTTAAAAAGAGATATTGAACTGATAATAAACTCAAAGCAAATGACCTAGAAAATCTAGAACAATGGTTCTCAAACTTCAGTGTTCATCAGAACCACCTGAAGGATTTGTTAAAACAGACTGCCCATCTCCAAAGTTTTGGTAGGTCTGGGGTGGGGTCAGACAACTTGTATTTCTAACAAGTGGCCAGGTGATGCTGCTGGATCTGGGGATCACACCTGAAGAAACACTGATCTAGAACAATAGGCTTTTCTCTCCCTCTCCCACCCTACCCCTCACCCTCCTACTCAAAACATAGGCCTAATAATCAGAAGTCACAATTCACTACCTGAGTGTGTTTTGTTCACTTTTTCTGCACTGACTTTGTTGCCTTTTCCTTTGGACAAGCTGTACTCGACCATGTCCCCCAGTTCCAGGCTATCAACATCACCAGAGAACTCACTGCAGGGGAGGGGAAGGAAATGACATTTGAATAAGCATTTACCACAAACATCAACAGTATCAAGTAGCCTTTATTTCTTCTATTATAATATTCATGGTGTGCTTACTTAAGCTGGATACTGTTTTAAGCACTGACTCATATAATCTTCAGAAACATCCTATGAAGAGGTACCATTATCCTCAGCTTCAAGATAACGAAACTAAGATGACAGGAGGTTATTTTCATTCGATAAAACTTACACAGGTACTAAGTAGCAGAGCCTGGATTCAAACTGGAACTGTACGGTTCTAAGAGCCCATGCTCTTAACCACTATACTATACTATAACACCAAATCAAATATACAACTCTCTGGTAGCAACACATAAAACTGTATTCTTTTACTGAAGCAGAAAGGCTCCTATCCAATGTTGAAAGCAGGTACAGGTCTTTCTGTATCTTTTGACCACATGTTTTCTCTACAGAGG